>NW_027526295.1:7492727-8092727 GCF_048455015.1 Haemaphysalis longicornis
CTCACCTGGGCACGCGCCGGCGCCAGTGCGTCTGCCGCGGCTATGACGCAACACAATCCACTTTAATCCAATCCAATCCAAATCCAATCCAATCCAAGCCAAGCCAAGCCAATCCAAACCAATCGAATCCAATCCAATGCGCCTCGCGAGAGAGTGTTCGCTATCGGAGAGGAGAGGGGGAGAGTGGAAAGGCTGCGGACAACATCGGACGCACGCAGGAAGGACAGGGCCGCCGGCAAGAGATGCTCTGAGCGTCGCATCTAAAAGTTGGCAGACTATGCATCATAAAAGGTGCGCACCACGGAGGAAAGAATAATGCGCCCCGATTTCAGCAGAGCTGCGGCAATTTTGACGCACGTCGCGCGCGGCACCGTGCATGCCAAACATGCATGAGTGCGCAAAGTCCAGTATACATGAAGCGAATATGCGACGAAAAGACGACGAACAACGCCCGGCGGCGCGCACCGGACGCCCGGCGGCGGAAATAACGTCGTCCGGCACCGATCCAGCTGGGTCAGAAAAGTTCGTGGATGGCGGAGCGGCGGCGAGCGGCAAACCTGTTTCCAATCTACCGGGGGCTGCAGAAGGCCGCTGTGGAGAAGTTTGATAGACGCACGCGTGTCCCGTGCCTACTCGAGCTAAAAAAACACGGATTTTAAATATGAAATCGATTGAGGAAATTGGTGTTACAAGAAGTGAAGTCCGCGCTCTTTTGATACCTCAAGCCGCAAGCGCAACACGGTCCCGACCAAATTACCCTGGCTTATGTCACCGAGATAGGCATGTACGGGGTTTTATTAGGTTAAATAAAGAAAATCCAGCTAGATTACTTGTATTAACAGCAACATGAGGCCCGTCTGCAAGATCGGTGTGGGAGGAACAGGCGATATCACTTCCAGGGCATCTCAAATACAGCAAAAAAATTACGCCCACCTCCCCTCGCGGGAACCCTGGTGTGATGCGACGCTGGGAGGGGGGGTTCAAGCAACCGTCGACCGACAGGCCGCCGGAGATCGGCACACCGGTTATATGCGCAGCGCGCCCGAACGAGAGGAGACCGCGGAGAGAGAGAGTACTGCACATGCGCAGCACCGCGCGCAGCGCCGCCCACCGGCGGAGTGAGAGCGCGCTGGGCCGCACACGCTCTCACCTGGGCACGCGCCGGCGCCAGTGCGTCTGCCGCGGCTATGACGCAACACAATCCAACACGATCCACTTTAATTCAATCTAATCCAATCCAAATCCAATCCAAGTCAAGCCAAGCCAAGCCAAGCCAAGCCAAGCCAAGCCAATCGAATCTAATCCAATGCCCCTCGCGAGAGTTTTCGCTATCGGAGAGGAGAGCGGGAGAGTGGCTGCGGACAACCACGGACGCACGCAGGAACGACAGGGCCGCCGACAAGAGATGCTCCGAGCGTCGCATCTAAAAGAAATTGGTTGGGCCTGATCCCATGCAGGACAGGTTCGTGGCGCTTGCACAGACGGCTTGGAACAGACGGCCAGTCGAGCCAGCCGTATGTATTCGGAGCCAGGCTTGACATACCCGATTTAGAGTTAAGCGCCCTCTTAAGGTGTGGAGTAGAGGTAGAACGCAGGTTCAATGGTTTGGGAGTCGCTGGTTTGAGTCTCCCCAAGGACGCTCGTTTTTTGATTATTTACCACCTTCAGCGACTTTGAGAACTGGAAACGCATATTTCAGGAGAAGAAACGCTCCCTAGTCACGCAGAATCGTCAAACGACGTACAACCCAAGCGGGAAGCTCCTTAAAGGAGCCATGAAGAGAAAACAAAAGTTTGTTTTATTCCAAAGATTAGGTGTTTCATAGTACCCCAAGCGCTTTCCCGGAATCAAATGATGCTTCATTCACTGAGAAATAAGGCAATTTAAGCGAAAATTTTAAATCTCCTGCTAAAATTGCACATTTCGTCACGTGAACAATGGCGTCATACGAGCCGGTCCATGAAACAGATACTTAGTATGTCGACTCCATATAGCACCCACACGCGGGAGTCGACCGAGACGGCGGCCATTTTAAAAATACTAGTAAAACCTAGTGCACCCGCAGCCCTAGTCATGCAATCGCCTGATCCGGAGAACAAAACTCTCGTCGAGGAGCTCGGGCTTGCATTTAACAACCTCACACCACTTGAACGCTCAATGCTTCTAAGTGCACGAGCGGCAAGAGTTGTGGGATATGCGGTGGACGGGAAAGCGACCATTCCGCGATAGCCACAACAGACGAACGCCCAGCCGTCGGCACCGCTGCCTCGTCAGCCCCGTCGCGACGGGCGAATACAGACTGGTACGTATGTGCCGTATTTTCAATTTCAGTAGCAGTATCGCTTATGCCAGTTGGCCGGTGTCGTGTATGGAAAGCCGTTCGCTTGAGCTCTCTGGTCCGACCAGAAAGATTCGAGCCTCAATGCGCGGTGTGTACGGCAATTTTTTTCCCCAAGGTCAGAGCGCTTTGAAAGGCGATTTGACGAAGTAGGCGACGACCGCCAGCATGTCCGGGTCCCTGCCGTAATCACTTCCTCGGAAATGAAGCGAGCACACTCGTACTTCCTTTAGCTCTCTTTCTCCTCCGTTTGCAAAGTTCACAAAACATAGCCACTTGCTTCGCCGAGGTTAGTCGTTGGGCAGCACATGAAAGGAGATCTCACCGGCGGGGATGTCGCACTCCCTCGACGATTTGCCCGTACTACATGGGCATTTCAAAACACAGCAACGAAATTTCATTGTAAAGTACTCGAACAAACTGAAGTTTTCAGTGGTTGTAAACTGTAAATGAGCTCGTAACGACAGCAGCAAGCCAACACGACCTCCATACCGAAACCTGTGCGACGAGTGGCACTATCTCGTTGCTGCTCTGTGTTCCTTACTCCCCTTGTTTCTATTTTTACCTTTGCTGGTTGACGATACGACGGCCAACCTCCTGTGAAGGGATTACGATACCAAGCAAGGTCGCGGCTGTGCGTGCTGGGACGGTTCGTTGGCCCCGAAGAGCCTTGAACCCGAAAATTCGTCTGCGCGACGGTGGCGACGGCGAGATGTCCAGTTCGGCTGGCGGTAGTTTCGTACGCATTGGCATACACGCTTGCGTGTTCGTTTGGAACTTCAACCGTTTACTCCACCGTTCTTTGTCATAAAAAGAATGTGCAGTATGTTTCACGGGCATTTAGCTTGCTATGCAAACTGTAAGCCCTGCCTAACATGCGTTTGCTTTTGCCGGCCTCCGCCAATCGCAGAGCACTCTCGAGTGACATCATAGGTTCTGTTGCGGAAAATGAGCTGGTGGGTCTCATGGTCATTTCCTTTTTTCCTAATTATGTAGCTTATTTGAGCGAAGTTTGCGTTATAAGTGGTGTCGTTATGGTTCTAACGAGGCAATCTTTCGAATGAACCAAACTTGTGTTTTCTCTTCATGGCTCCTTTAACTGAAACTGTTTACTGAATGCCGACGTTGATTATGGGCATGGAGTTCGCCACACTGACATAATCCCAGCGGCGGCGCGGCGGTGGACGCGGTGTCTTCGTAGTTCAGCCCGACGAACATAGGGCGTCCTGCCGCGGCGGATTTTCCGCCGCGCGAACTTCGCCGTGAAAGTTCGCTCTACGTATTCTGGCCTTAGGACGTCGGCGGTGATCGCAACGATCTCTCGCGTCTACGGTGAAAACCGACACAGGCGGTATACTCGCCAAGACCGGGTGGGCGACTGACTGATCGCGCCAGACCGTGATGTCCCCTCAGCGCAAAATACAGGGCTGCGCTTTGTAGACAATGTGCTACGCACGAAGTGGACTTTCAAACAGACGCTTCATGCAACATGGGAAGTTGGACATGCCCTCATCGTCATACTTGCTTCGAGACAGTGCGACGCGTGCTCGCTAACTGCTTGCATGCCTGTGCTACAGCGATAGATCCCGACCACTCGAGCAAGCCGCATCATTCGTTCGTAACTTCGTTCGTTTGTGCGTGCGTGCGTGCTGGTGCGTGCGTGGAGCTAGTTTTGCTTTCGGACAAATATTACAGCGGCGGCGGCGCGGAGGCCGATACCGGAACTATGTGCACTGTGTAGCGATACGCGCGGAGTGCTTGCGCGGTCTTCGCAGGCTTATCGCCTTAAGCTTGGGATCTTTCGCTACTATGACGCCCTTCGATTTATCCACCGCACGATGAAACGCTGCTGGGAAGTAGAAGCAAGCCATTAGTTAACCTCGTCTTCCGGCCATGTATTTAAAGAAGCAGAGTTGCTTTCTAAATTCGGTCCGCGTAAGCTGTTCGCCCTGATGTTTTCGTGACTAATTTTGACCGTTGCGTAGATTTGAGGGGCAGCTCTTCTACCCGTGTGCAAACAGCATCAATTCTCGTACCATTTCGATCCCTTTGATTCGTGAAGTGTTGGTATCCCAGCCGAATGTTTTCGCAGGTAAGAAGCACGGTCACGCGAATAGTGGGAGCGCTATCCTGTACTTTTTGCTCGGCTGCTATGCTTAGAGTGGCTGCCGTGCAGGGGCCGACTACGTGCAAGGTTCCAAGGAATTGTGTACAATAGGCTGAGCCATAGGAGCGCATGCAGCGCGTGTGCGTCGCTAAAATTACAATAATGTTAGTGACCACCGCGTGTACACCAGCAGACTGAAATTTTGTCCACAGAGGTTTTTTGCGTTTTGATTGAGGGCACGATGGACGGAAACGGGACGTGCAGAGGGTAAAAGGCTTGTCTATAATGCTCGAGCGGCGTGCTCCGGACTGCGCGGGAGACATCTAGTGATAGCGCCTGGTTTGAGACCGGCGGAGTGTGAGCATGCGCGACCCGTATCAGCGCGATGGCCGTGTCCCTGCTTGCTGTGCCCGTCGCCTTGGCTTCCGCACCTTCTTTCGCCGTTGGAAGCGCTGCCTGCGGGGCTGTGCCGGGAAAGCATATCGGAGATAACTGCGTTAGAGCGGGCCGCGTTAGTTTCCCGTCTGCATTAGCTTTGGCGCACAGTTGTTCATTGCGTCATCGTTCTGCCAATGCGGTGCGTGACATCGCGTGCACCATTATCGGGTATCGGCGCTCGGCTTCGCGCGTCACCGCTGACAGGCCAACGCCAAAAAAAAAACTCGAGGCAGTGTGCAGACCGATGTCGAGACCCTGAAAAACACCTTCAGCGAGGCGTTTTCGACAATTTTTTCTCGCCTCCTCGTACAGAAAAAAACTATCCTGCATAAATTGCGCTTTAAACCTCGCTGCTATGTACCCTGGAACACGATTGCAAACTAAATGCGATGAAATAGAGTAGAACACAGACTGAAGTTTTGAATGATTTTTTTTATAATTAAAGGAGAAACTGACATCAAAAATTACAAATTAATGGCGAATTCCATTGGGCGAACAGGAGCAAGTGGAGCGAGCAGCCAGAGCAGCACACGAGAGTAACGGGGACGTGTGCTTTCGTTCCGCGAATGAAACATTCGCGCTGCTCCGGGAGCAGTGAAAAGAGGGGGAGGGCGAGATGTCAAGAGTCATGTGACCAAACTTTTCCCGTTCTCGCTTCCCGGAGCATTTCGCGCGCTCGTGATGCCCGCACGCAGTTATTCCTCGCCAGTTTTGCCAGATACGTGCCGGTGGTTTGTGTCTGCCTTCCGCATGGCGACGAATGCAGAAGCCGAGCGGATGTTCATATTCATGATAAAGGGGTCACCATCGTGTCTCCCAAAAATTAGCTGCGAACGATAACAGCGTCCGCCGTCTTTTCCAGATACGACTCTACCTTCGGTCGCTGCTCCGGCGGGGTGAACAGTTGCTCGAACATAAACTCATGCAATGTCAAATCCTCGTCGTCGTCGCTGCTGCTGCTGTCCAAAGATGAGCTTGCGCTTGAATATGTGGTGCTTTCATCATCTAAAAGTAGCAGCAATTCTTTGACGAGACGGCCGCGCTTAGCTGCTGCCATACGCACTGGGCGACTACCGCGGCTGCTGGATACCGCCATTTTTCCTCCGCCACCCGGGGATAAAACCAGAAGTGACGCAAAAGAGGTCATGTGACTTCCTCGGCGTTGCCTGTTACTCCGCCGCTGGCGACGGAGCACCGAGAACTGCTCTCCGCTGCTCTCGGCGCCAAAAAAATGCTCCTTATCGACCAATGAAACACAACGCCCCTGCTCCTGCCCGACCACTGGAAGACGCCAGAACTCGCGAGAGCACTTTGGGTGCAGTTAGAAGTGCTCCTGTTCGCCCAATGGAAAGCGCTATAACTGTTTGTGTGCTACAACCTTTTCGTCAGAAGACGACAGGTTTCGTTCCTACTTCGGTTGCTCAGAGTTGAAAAGAGGCTGCTCATGCAGTTTTCTTTCCCGCGATAGCGAGACGGCGGTTGAAACACTGCGCTCCCCCGTGATTAGGAGCTCCAATAAAACTGACGAAACCTGTGCCGGCAAAATTATGAAGCGGTACGAGTTTTGAGAGAGCATGAGGATGGAAGCATCCTCACGGCATTGACGAAGGATTTTGTAGAGGGGGATTCACGGGCCTTGTATTTAAATTTATATAACACTGATGTCATCTTATCGGAAATCATAATGCCCTTCTTCACCATATCCAGTAGAAAAATAATGAGATTCGCCGTTTCGAGGTTGAATAATAGTAACAGTAATACATGTATACCATTTATTCATTTCAATCAAGATATTGTTCCTTATATATATCGCACCGGCATCCGCACGTTGTGGTGATTCATGAGGAGCGATATGACTTAACATTATAGTCAGGACAGCAATTACCTGGTAACTGCGCTTGGGGCTGCCTAGTTCTGCGATGCGCAGAAGTTCAAGGCGCACCCAGCGAATCCTTTATATACACCACGCTATCGAATCTGTGTTGCAGTGAGTGTTCCGACGATGGCACCGCGCTTAACTCTTCCGGAAAGAAAAGCCATCGCTTTGATGGGACGCACGATGTCCCAAAGAGCCATTATCTGCGGCAACAGGGCGCCCATTGCCAACTGTCAATAGAATTGTTCACGCTTTCACTAAAGAAGGACGACTTGCCGATGCTCCCCGTTTTAGGACCCCTAGAGCGACGACCCATGAGGAGGATATATAGGCTGATAGTAGCAACGGCAGTAGACAACCCTTTCCTCAGCGCTCGCGAAATTTGAGACATGCTAGGGTTGGACGTTTCAGCCCAACTCACCCGGTCGAGACTTCACGAAGCCGATATAAAAGGAAGGATGGCTGCACAAAAGACCCAACTGCAAGCAAAGCACCGGGATCAGCGGATGGAGTTTTCTTCTGTTGTAGAGGACTGGACCGCGGATAATTGGAGGGACGTGGTCTTCAGCGACGAGGCAGCATTCTGCACCCGCTGGGGCCAGCAAAAATGGGTGTGGCGTCCTGATAAATGCCGGTAAGAATAAATTTTGCCTACTCATATAACTGCTCGATTGGGAAGTTTAACTCGCCGAAGCTTCTAAGGCGATGAGGCGCGCCGTAGTGGAGAGCTCCTATGGAATAATTTTGACCACCTTACAGGGGATCTTTAACGTGCGCCGAAATCTCAAACACACGGCCGTTCTCGCATCTATTGATATACGATCGCTCTTTCCTGAACTTAATGTCTAAATGCCAGACATGCATCACAGTTCTTGCTGGTATAATAGGCTTTTTACCACCATCACGCAGGTATGACGACAAATATGTCTGGAAGGTGCGCTCCAGCGGGCGGACAATAGTCACCGTGGGGGGCATCAGCTACCAAGGCCTAGGACCGCTCCACGGGGTCACAGGACGGATGACGGCAGCAGCCTACGCAGACATAATTCAGACTGTCTTTGTGCCATACGTTCTGGATGGATCGTTCCCGGACGGGCTGTATCATTTCAAACAAGATGGCGCGCCAGTTCACACCGCCAAAGCAATTCAAGATCTCTGCGAAAGCCTTGCCATGGCCAGCCAGAAGCCCGGATTTGAACATAATAGAAAACGACTGGGGGTTGATGAAAACCAATTTGTCTAAACAACCTGGCCTATCAACCTCAGACTCCCACGAGCTGTGAATCGCCATTGAGAGAGAGTGGGAGCGTGAACCGAGTTTCGTGGACGCACTCTACGACTCTCTTCCCGGAAGGATTCAGAGCGTAAAGCTGGCTCGTGGAGCACAAACAAGGTACTAGGTTTCTCGTATCACCGTCATGCCCAGCGCAACGTCCTGAGCACTTGCATGCCAAGCGGGTGCACCGACTGTATAAGCCAAGTCATCGAAGACATCAACCAGTCGACTACCCCCGCTTCTTCAGAACGCTCACGTCAGCTCAGGACCTTGAAGACTTATTTAGACTGCGTTTAGGTTTTTCATGGAAGTTGAAAGCTGATTTGATCAGCCTTGGGGGATGGGCTAACACTAGGACGTTTAGCTACTAGAACCCACTGGGCGGAATCATCCGGTCCTTATTTTCTTTGTGCGAGCCTACATTATATTTCAATGGTCTTTATGCTACCATACTCCGAGAATTTGTTTGGTTCTGAATAAATAACTAAATTCAGTATGCTCTGATAGTTTCTAGGAGTGAAAAACAAGCAAAAATTGCCGCAACGCCTCGCTGACGGTGTTTTTCAGTATCTGGACATCGGTCAATAACAGCTTGCACACTGCCTCGAGTTTTTTAAATGCAGAGCATTTCTTAGCCTCGCCTCTTCCTGCGTCGGACGGCGTCCACAGCTCCGCGTCCGCAGCAGGTGCGCCTCTCCTCCTTCCCTCCTCTCTCTCAACAGCAGCTGGCGCATGCATGCGTCGTAGTCAGCCCGTTCGCTCCGTCACGGTCTCGGCGTAACAGGTGCGTGATAGCAGCGCGGTGGGGCGTGGAAGGGCGCGCGCTGCTTGAGCATGCGCGCTCTCCCACCCGTACTGCTCTCCCTCTACTGCGCGCGCTGCAAATATAAAGCGGCTAGCGGTGGCTCGTGCTTCAGTAACTGCGTTGCTCCTTCCTTCCTTGGTTGACGCTCGCTCCACCCTAACGCGACTTTACTCTCCTCTCTACCCCAAACCAACACCAACGCAACTACGACCCAACTATCCACCCTAACGCGACTTTACGCGGCGTTAACGACCCCCAATGCCCTGCATTTACTCGTGTTCCCCTCGCGGGAAGGCGCGGGATTTTTTTTTTTCGTTGGCCTGTCGGTGGTGACGCGCAAAGCCGAGCGCCGATACCCGATAATGGTGCACGCGATACCCACGCACCCCATTGGCAGAACGATGACGCAATGCACAACGTAGCACAACTGTGCGCCAAACCTAATGCAGACGGGAAACTAACGCGGTGCGCTCCAAAGCAAGTGATCTCCGATATGCTTTCCCGGCACGGCCCCGCAGGCAGCGCTTCCAACGGCGAAAGAAGGTGCGGAAGCCAAGGCGACGGGCACAGCGAGCAGGCATAGAGTTTCTTAGTAAGTATACTAGAGAGGAAACTGCGCCTGGTAAGCCATGTCGCCATGGTGGTTCATGGGAAGACACTCTTTTTGGCTTGGGCTTGGCATGACAATTGGATTTTTAAGCGGTTTTGGGGATTTGCTTTCTTCACTATGCATTAACACGTCTACGAACTACAAGGAAGCCGAAATCCTGCCTGTTCTGTGGTAGTCGTGTTCGGTGAAACAGCAGGCAGTAGCTGATCGCGCCTAACGTTGCTTATGCCGCATTCGAAGGACGTATGACTGAGCGGGTAATATGCCGCCGCGAAATTTGTAGCCGACGAAAAGAAGCACCGAAATGTACTTCGACGACGACAAGATAGGACAGATACGGGCGCTTGTATGCGTCCTATCTTGTCATTGTCCACGACTGTTTAACGCCACGTTTTATTTTTTCTTGTTAAACTAGCTGACGGTCGGTGCACCGGTTCACCACGAAGGCAAAGTTTTTTTAGGCACGCTAAAAAAACTTTCCAAACACTTTAAACAACTTATTATTTGAAATAATGGTAAAATTAATAAAATCAGAGTCTCTCATGAGCATACCTCGGCAAAGTTGGCGCGGCTCACTCAAACTCACTCACAATTTTTTTTTTCGAATCACCACTCACTGAAACTCAGACTCAATGCTGAGCAGCACATCTGCGCTCACTCAAACTCAAACTCACAATGAGCGCAAAACTCAGAACTCACTCGGACTCAAAACTCAAAATGTACTCAAACTCAAAATGTAATCAAAACTCAAACTGTACTCAAACTCAAAATGTACTCACACTCAATATGGACTCAAAACTCGAAATGTACTCAAAACTCAAAATGGACTCAAACTCAAAGTGTACTCAAACTCAAAATGGACTCAAAACTCAAAATGTACTCAAACTCAAAATGGACTCAAAACTCAAAATGGACTCAAAACTCAAAATGTACTCAAACTCAAAATGTACTCAAAACTCAAAATGTACTCAAACTCAAAATGGACTCAAAATGAACTCAGAACTCAAAATGGGCTGAGAACTCAAAATGAATTCAGAACTCAAATGGCCTCATAGAGATTGAGACAGTGAGTAAGAGTAAGAGAGTGAGATTGAGAGTGAGTGTGAGTGTGAGAGTGAGAGTGCGAGTGTGAGTGAGAGTGCGAGTGTGAGTGAGAGTGAGATTGAGAGTGAGAGTGTGAGAGTGAGAGTGTGAGTGTGAGTGAGAGTGTGAGAGTGAGAGTGTGAGTGAGAGTGAGAGTTGAGTGTGAGTGTGAGTGAGAGTGTGAGTGTGACTGAGAGTGAGAGTGAGAGTGTGAGTGAGTGTGAGTGTGAGTTCAGTGTGAGAGTGAGTGAGAGTATGAGTGGAGTGAGAGTGTGAGTGTGAGTGACAGTGTGAGTGTGAGTGTGTGAGTGTGAGTGAGAGTGTGAGTGAGAGTGCGAGTGAGAGTGAGAGTGAGAGTGCGAGTGCGAGTGAGAGTGAGAGTGAGAGTGTGAGAGTGAGAGTGTGAGTGTGAGTGAGAGTGTGAGATTGAGAGTGAGAGTGTGAGTGAGAGTGAGAGTTGAGTGTGAGTGTGAGTGTGAGTGAGAGTGTGAGTGTGACTGAGAGTGAGATTGAGAGTGTGAGTGAGTGTGAGTGAGAGTGTGAGTGAGAGTGTGAGTGTGAGTTCAGTGTGAGTGTGAGTGAGAGTATGAGTGGAGTGAGAGTGTTAGTGTGAGTGACAGTGTGAGTGTGAGTGTGTGAGTGTGAGTGAGAGTGAGAGTGTGAGTGAGAGTGAGAGTGAGAGTGAGTGTGAGAGTGCGAGTGCGAGTGAGTGAGAGTCTGAGTGTGAGTGTGAGTGAGAGTGAGAGTGTGAGGGTGTGAGAGTGTTAGTGTGAGTGTGTGAGTGAGAGTGAGAGTGTGAGAGTGAGAGTCAGAATGAGTGAGAGTGAGAGTGTGAGTGTGAGTGAGAGTGAGAGTGTGAGTTGAGTGTGAGTGTGAGTGTGAGTGAGAGTGTGAGTGTGAGTGAGAGTGAGAGTGAGAGTGTGAGTTGAGTGTGAGTGTGAGTGAGAGTGTGAGTGTGAGTGTGACTGAGTGAGTGTGAGTGAGAGTGTGAGCGTGAGTGTGAGTTGAGTGTGAGTGAGAGTGAGAGTGTGAGTGTGAGTGAGAGTGTGAGAGTGAGAGTGTGAGTGTGAGTGTGAGTGTGAGAGTGTAATTGAGAGTGTGAGTGTGAGTGAGAGTGAGAGTGAGAGTGAGAGTGAGAGTGTGAGTGTGAGTGAGAGTGAGAGTGAGAGTGAGAGTGAGAGTGAGAGTGAGTGTGAGTGTGAGTGAGAGTGTGAGTGTGAGTGAGAGTGAGATTGAGTGTGAGTGAGAGTGAGAGTGATAGTATGAGTGAGAGTGAGAGTGAGAGTGGGAGTGAGAGTGTGAGATGGAGAGGGAGAGCGTGAGTGAGAGTGTGAGTGAGAGAGTGTGAGTAAGAGTGAGGGTTGAGTGAGAGTGAGAGTGTGAGAGTGAGAGTGTGAGTGAGAGTGAGACAGAGTGTGAGTATGAGTGAGAGTGGGTGTGAGTGTGAGTGTGAGAGAGTGAGTGTGAGTGTGAGTTTGAGAGTGTGAGTGTGAGTGTGAGTGAGTGAGTGTGAGTGAGTGAGTGAACGTGTGAGTGTGAGTGTGTACCTTTTGCTATATACCTTTTGCGATATCCTCATAATTATAACTAGAAAGCATTTTTATATTTGTCCCACGTGATGCTCCTCGACGAGACCTTTAATTTGATACCCCACACACCCTAGCAGGGTCATATGGAATTCATACCAGTCAAAATAACCATTACTTTCATGACTGTAGCCAGGACGCATTATTTAGGTGTCCGATGTGATTCCCCTAACTGGAACCTTCAATTTGACGCCCTACATGCTTCATCGGCCTCACCTTGAATTTAACCCAATCTATGACTCATAATGACTATCTCATGATTCGAACTACGAAGCCTTTTTTTATTTGTACCACGTGATTCCCCTCGTCAAGATCGTAAATTTGATATCCTACACGCCCTGGCGGGGCCACTTCGAATATTTAGTCCAATATAAGACTCGCCATGACAATCTAATGGTTATAACCAGGAAGCATTTTTGTATTTCTCCCACGTGATTCCGCTCATCAAGACCATTAATTTGATACCCATCACATTCTAGCGGAATCATCTTGAAATTAAACCAATCAATGACTAACCATGACTATCTCATGATATAGCCCTACCACATTTTTTCTCACGTGATTTCCCATATTGGAACCTTCAATTTGATGCCCCGGACACCCAGTGGCATCATTGTGAATTTTAACCTTATTTATGACCCATTTTGACTATGTCATGATAATAATCAGGAAGCACGTGATTACCCTCATCGAGACCTTTAATTTGATACGCCACATGCCCTAGCGTCATGAACTTGAATTTTAACCGAATCTATGACTCACCATGACTACGTCATGATATATCCATAACTCATTTTCGTCCCGTATGATTCCCCACATCGAGACCTTGAATTTGATTCCCCACATGCCCTCGCAGCGTCATTTTGAATTTTAACCCAATCTATGACTCATTATGACTGCCTGATGACAATCAGGAAGCATTTTTTTTATTTACCCTGCGTGATTCCGTTAATCCGGACCTTTCATTTGATACCTTACATGCCTTAGCCTCATCAGTTTCACTTTTCACCAAATCTAATGTGGTCATTATTCCTTCTTAAGGGGCGCTGCCCAGTCATTTCAGCTAATTCATTTGAAACAGCAGAAAGGACAGCCCCCGCCCCCATTTCCCCCCGGCTCTCACCTCTTCCTTTGTGACCCCTAGTATATCAAGCCGTTGACAGTAGCAGGCGAACAACCAGCACGCCAGCGCCGCCGTGTGCTTTCCCACCACCCTTTCCCACACTCTTAGTGGATCCGTCAGGAGGAAAAGTTAAGCCAACCCTTTTTTATGACCTCACCAGTCAATTATCACTCACGCGCCCAGCAGCGAAAATTAGGTATACAGCAAGTGCTTATGGCCATGAAAATTCAACAAGAAACTAAAAAAAATCAGACACCCCCTCCCTCCCAACCGATCATGCAGATCGCGATTGGTGCCGTACCCGCAGGGAACCTGAATTCCGAGCCCACAGTGACGCATGAAACTTAACAGCCAACCATAGCTGCCTGCTAGGCTACTCATATGTACTCAAACTCAAAATGGACTCAAAACTCCTATGTACTCAGAACTCAAAATGTACTCAAAACTCAATATGTAATCAAACTCAAAATCTACTCAAACTCAAAGTGTACTCAGAACTCAAAATAGACTCAAACTCAAAATGTACTCAGAACTCAAAATGGACTCAACTCAAAATGGACTCAAACTCAAAATGTACTCAGAACTCAAAATGGACTCAAACTCAAATGGTACTCAGAACTCAAAATGGACTCAAACTCAAAATGAACTCAAACTCAAAATGTACTCAGAACTCAAAATGGACTCAAACTCAAATTGTACTCAGAGCGCAAAATGGACTCAAACTCAAAATGCACTCAAAACTCAAAATGGACTCAAACTCAAAATGTACTCAGAACTCAAAATGGACTCAGAATTCACTAGGTCTCAGGCATACTCAAACTCAATCGGACTCAAACTCAGTCGGGATCACTCGGCTCAAACTCACTCAAGCTCAAACTCACCATGCCACACTAGCCTCGCGCTCACTCAAACTCAAACTCTCGCGTGAGTTTGAGTCCAAATGAGTCTGAGTGAGTGGACTCATGAGTGAGTTCGCCGACCTCTGCTCATGAGTTTCCCCCACCAAATATTAACATTGTTCGTAACTACAACCTTGGCCTGCGGAATAGCAGGCAAAACCGTTCCGGCAAAAATACGCTTTCCTTCCTTTTTCCTTAGTTTTATTTTCCACATACATAATTGCACACTATTCTTCGCATTTTTGTGGCAATTTGTTTAAATTTGCGGTCACTAAAACGTTTGAATCCAAGCCAATGATGAAAATAAGGCGAGCGCGATGTATAATGCCGGCCCATGACGACACAGACGGCCTTGACGTGAGCCGCATAGACGTTAGCGCCAGATTCCTCTCTAATGTGTATTGTAAGAAACTATGCGAGCAGGGACACGGCCATCGCGCTGATACGGGTCGCGCATGCTCACACTCCGCCGGTCTCAAACCAGGCGCTATCACTAGATGTCTCCCGTGCAGTCCGGAGCACGCCGCTCGAGCGTTATAGACAAGCCTTTTACCGACTGTGCGCCCCGCACTGCTAAGGGGTAACAATATGCATCTACTGCGATGAGGGACGCGAGAAACTTATCTCAATGAGTACAGCAAAGAGGTATTGAGGTATTGTGGGCGACACAGAAAAGCTAAAGTTTTTTACACAGGCCGGCGGCGGCGGCGACTGAGGCAGGCGACGGGCCGTCTCCGTCACGGGCTTTTCCCCGCCAGGAGCAGCCCACAAGCGAACGGCAGCGACGACGACGGAGGGAATTGGCGGCAATGCATTTTTTTTTTCGCTTGTGCTGTCGCCCACATTGTTTGTTGTACCGCTTACGTTACGTTTTTCGCGTCGCTTGTCGCCGTCGCTGCATGTGGTTACCCCTTTAATGTACGAGCGTTCTGATCGTTCAATAACGAGCCTATTGGTTCTCGTCAAATTTTGCGCTCTGCAGCGTGTACGCAACGAAGCGTACTCGTGAATGAAGAAAACAGTAGCTATGTGACCCAATAGCAAATTTTGTACACTGAACTTGTGAACGTATAATAATGGGCCGTACGTTTGAAGTTGGCTGAGGACGACAAAATTCAATTCAAATTAATCAGGGACTATAACCTTACACGAAGAGTTATCTGCACTTAAATTTTGTGCAATGATTTTATACCGGGAACCATAGCGGGGTAAACAATGAAAGCTACAGACACGTAAACATAAAAGCACTAATGGGTTTGGCGCGCAGTGCGTAGGAAGACAGAGCTGTAGGATGCGCTATCTGATATGACATTGGCCAACTGGCACAAGGGGGGTGACTGCATCCAAAGTCACCGCACATTCTCATCTAGACTGGTGACCACGCCAAGCAGTACTGCATTCCAATACGGGCTCACTGCGTGCTTCAAAAAATTAAAAGGAGCGCCAAGGACGAGGACACAGAAACACAGTAGACGGGACGAGCGCTACTGTATTTCTGTGTCTTCGTCCTTTGCACTCGCTTTAATTTTTTGAAGCCGGGAACCAACACGCCCAACAAAGCATTTCACTGCGTGGGGTCGGCGCAAAAACCAAGCCATCACCCACTAAACTTCATTTAACGTTGTTCAACCTCGTCAATGTTTTTTTTTCATTGTAGAAATAATATTTGCTGTCCCCCTCTTTCTGCCTATGCGGGAACAAGGGGAAGACGCTACTTGGCCGAAAATTTGTTTGAGAGAGAGAGCCCCGAAGCGTCAGCAGGTGTGGCGGTCGCAATCGAGACACTTTTCCTCACAGCCTTGGACATCGGGGATGGGTTCCCATCGCTGCTGTCTGTGCTTTGGCTGTTCAGTGTGTAATACGCTTCAAAGGCGAAGCGAAGGGCACCTTCTTACTTCCGGGGACGTCACTTCGGCACAAGTCCAGTGCCCTGGTCCGTGCAGTTCTGAAGGCTACCACCAGCATTATGAAGCAGTCAGCTCGAACGTGTTTGTTTTTAATACCAGTGATACCTTCGTTAATTTTACTAGCACATCAGCAGTTGAGAACCACCCCACTAAAAAACCAAGTGACAATGTTTCATGCGGTTTCCTGAGGTTGCCTGCGGTTCCCACCAACAGATATCTGTTGCAGTGTTTCTGTGTCAGTGTCTTTTTATCTTGGCGTTGATGGCATCTTTTAATGCGTTGATAGTAATCCAAGCTGAATTGTTTTAGTCCCAGATTTCATTTCGCAAAATTGATTTGTAAATGTTTTTAATGTGTCCTAAATAAGAGCTCGCTTTCCAGTCCGTGTCACTGAGGTACTAAGGCCATTTTATTTTATTTTAATACTGTTAACTATTCTCCCACTGCTGCATTTCTACGGATACTTTGCCAGTACCGTTTTATTTCTGGGTTTTAATGTTATTTTCATTGTCTTAATTCAACGTTTGTAGTTACAGCGTTTTCAGTTGCTTTGCTGCATTTTGATTTGTGATTTTTTCTTAAATGTCCTGAATGGGACCTGCGTCTCCTTCTGTGTGAATGTGGAGCCGGAATCGATTATAATTGCTTGAGGAAGGACTTGAGTGTGATAGACAAAGTTGATGACAGGCAAGCTAACGCTTTTGTGCCTTATTGTAACAACGGTGTGCGGGAGGGCAACACCACGCGTCAAGAGAATGTCTACGATGGAAGCGGCAAGGTAGCCTCCATGAGGAACCGTCGCACAAGTAGCGAGAGGAACATAGGTCGCTGCTTGACACGGCAGGCGAACGTATTCGCAGGCAACTCGAGATGTAGAGTCCCGCTTAAAAATCGATGAGCGCGGCATGTTTACACAAGAAATCGTGGCCAAGGATAATGTGGTGAGGGCATTTGTCCAAAGCGAAAACGAAGAAAACTATACTCGGGAACAAATTAAGAACGGCACCAGCTCATGTACGGTATCACTCCGCTTAAGCGACGGACCCGGATGTCAACGGGCGCGCGCGTTTTGAAAGGAGACTGCCACGAATGCGTGATAGCGTCTGCATTTTCTCACGTAGTTTGTTTGCCGTCGCTGCAGTAGTTTATAAGCATATTAGGTCCAAAAAGATACAAAAACGGCTCGTGCCATGTTCAAATTATTCCCAGTAACGCGCTACTTGTGCTGCGCGGAGTGACATCCGGCTGCGGTGATGAGGCACAGCGGCAGCTTCGGTGCCGTTCTTAAGTTGTAACCGAGGATAAAGCGCAAAGCGGTGGTGTGGCCGACGATACTAACACGAGAGGTACAGTCGGGGACTTAATTTTGCAGACCACGCAAGCGCGTGGCAAAAGCCACCGATGCGCGCTATGGAGGCCCGGCGCCTGTTGTCGAGACCGGCGCTGGCCGCATGCGCGTCCTGTTCTACTCGTAGGCACCCCGATTTTCTCGCTTCCTGCAGCGGTGCTGCAATGGTCACCCAAGCACCGCATAGCTACGCCTGTGTAGCATTCCTTTCTTCCCGATGGCACATTTGCGGCCTAACGTGACGACTGCGAGGGCTATGGCGCAAGTGCTCCTCGCGTACTGATAAACGCTTGCGCGTAATGTTAATTTGTTTGTTTTGTGCTTTATCATTTATAGACGATGTGACTAGCGGCTTGTGAACGGCGTCCCCGAATGAAAATTGTTATGGTAACTTCGTATGCACTAAGAGGGGGAATACCAGCGCAGACTAACAACTGATTTTTCATTCATAAAATAACATGTTTATACCTTCAGTGACATTGCGCACGATCAGACCTGCACATACTCCGTCAATGTACGCAAACAAAAGACTACGAAAAACAATTCACGGCGCGCATTGCTTAACATCTCAATTTACTTTACGGATACGGTGACACATGGGTGGCTTAGGCATGTTCCCTTTATTTAAAAATGGGCCAGGCTTCTAGTCTGCCCCTGGTGCTTCCTCCCTATCCCTGTCTTTTCAGTCGTCCGGCGGCTTTGCGGCTTGCCGCTGACTGCCGTGAAAGCCTGCTCCATCGATATGACGCGGTTGCAGAAAGGGCTCACAACGCAGAATTATCCCCGGTTTCATTATAAAAGCAATGCCTCTCCTCTTAACGGTCTGTCATCCATTCATCCACGTAGAAGTGCCGGGACAAGAGTCCTCCCTTCGTCAAACCGCCACGTCGGCCTTCCCCGTCTGTGCACATGCGTTGTTCCTATTTTCCTGGTCGGTTTCTTCTTCATCTCCGCCGCAGCTAGCCGATACAAAGCTTTGTTCCCGCTTCCCATTCCTCACCCTTGCCCTGTTTTCTTATTCCTGCCCTCATACTTAATTCCTTTTTGTCTTCTTGGTTCCCCCTATTCCTGTTTTTTCTCATCACTCTTTTACCCTGTCCCTGTCCATGCGCTGCAACTGCCGTATGGTTACCGGCTTTGTTACTTTCTCTGGTTTATATTCCTCGAGGCGTTTCCTTGACAAGGGAGAGGAGAAAACAAATGCCTCCCATGCAAAGTGTGCATGACAGTTTTGTATGCACTGTAAGATTGTCCCTGACGAAGAAAGTTCCCACTTTCCAAACTGTTGGACCAATTTGTAATGACTAGGTTAACCACGAAGGTGTTTTATGTAATGCCTCAAAGTACCTTCTGCCCCGTTCCAAAATTAATCGCATTCTTTTCAATGAATCGTTGCAAACCCCACACGGCTGACATTTTGCTTTCCAAAGCACACCATTGGTCGCGCCACTGCGGGGTACTGGCCCGTCCGCCATGTTCAGGGAAACTACCAACCACGCGAGAGAGGCGCTGCGGGATGCATGTCATACGCAGGCATAAAGATCGAAGGCTTTCCCGCCACCCTGGAATACCCGCCCCCAACCGTGGAGACACTGGTGCTCCAAGTCGGAAGTGGGAATACAGCAGCAAGTGGATCGTCGTCATTCCTGCAGAAGTTGAGCAGGGTGGTCGTGAAGGTTCGCCTCCGTCGACCTGGCGTTGAGAAGAATACTGCCGAACCTGCTC
Source organism: Haemaphysalis longicornis (assembly GCF_048455015.1). Classification (NCBI taxonomy): domain Eukaryota; kingdom Metazoa; phylum Arthropoda; class Arachnida; order Ixodida; family Ixodidae; genus Haemaphysalis; species Haemaphysalis longicornis. The sequence goes on from NW_027526295.1 coordinate 7,511,849, forward strand.
TTACCCGTACCCTCAACCGGCGACGACGGGGGGAGGTGGGTGGTTTGTTGCATTCTTCTACCGCGATGCTTCTAATTTTGTGCGCGATGTCCGCCGCCTGTGTCACCGGAAGGCAATACATCGATCACGCATTCTAAGAACTACCGGCACCGAGGGTTTTCGCTGGTGACGGTTTGCATGCAAGCTTTGAAGGCGTTGGCTTGTTGGCGAAGCACCTCCGCAACGTGATCTCCATCAGGGGGCTACGAGTGTGATGGCAAACTTTAACGCAAAGGTCGGTAAGAAACAAATGGGAGAAAGGCCAGTGGGAAACTTCAGAATAGATAACCGCAGCATTCGAGAAGGTACACTGGAGGGATTTGCTGAGAGAAATAAGCTGAGGTAACAAACGTATTCTTCTACAAACGAACGAATAGGAAACTGACATCGAAAAGTCCCGATGGTACAACCAAAAACGAAATTGACTTCATTCTGAGTGACAACCCGAGTATTGTGCAAGACTTAGAGGTGCTAAGATTCGGAGCAGCGATCACAGGATGGTTAGATGCAAGCTAAGGCTGATTCTTAGAAGAGAAAGAACGAAACTCAAGAAGAGTAAAAAACCCCCCATACAATCAGTCAGGGGCAGATTGCCGGAGTTTAAAATAACTCTTAAAAACAAATTATCGCCATTGAACGAGCAGAAAGAGGTCAGTGTGGACAGGACAAAGGAAAACCTAAACGCGGCACGCAGTGAATCAGCAGCATCTGTAGGAGAGGCAACATCTAGGAATCAGTAAAATTGACAGTTGGGCTAGTTGGTGTTGATGCATCGTAAGTAGTGCCTGAAACAGGAAGACAGAAGAGAAGACACACACGACGGCGCCGTCGTGTGTGTCTCCTCTTCTGTCGTCCCGATTCAAGCGCTATCTACGGATCAAAGGGGAAGCCACTCTATTACCCTGCAGGTCCTCTGCACCCCCCCCCCCCCTGTTTCTAACACTTCTCAGAATTATTTTAGCTGTTATTTCTTGCACTCCTATACGGCATGCTCGCTTTGTGGCACTGCTCCCTTCTTTCCATCGATCGCTGGGCTGACCCACGTTTTTCTGCCGCAAAAGACACCACCGGGCGAACGCACGATAGTTGTAAACCTCCCTGAGCAGGGATGGAGAGAAACCTCCCTTGGTCTTCCTGCATTTATTTTTGCTGTTGAGATGAGCCCTAACAACTTGTCCACGATAGGCATGTTCATCCACCTCTTTAAGTATCTCATTCTGCACGCCACAAGTGGGCGTTTGCGTCTGTTTGCCATTATTTTTTATTTTATCACATGCACCCTACTAGAGAGCTTAGCGCATTTCCTTGAGAATTTCTTGCAGTTCCGATTAACCGAACAAAGTAATGTCATCTGCACACCTCAAGTGTCCCCGCTCCCTCGTATTTCTGAGTTGTGCTATTCAACTTTCCTGAACATTCCCTCTAGGCAGATTGTAAGCAATTTCGGCCACACTGCCTTTCTCATCGGGAAGTTCTCACTGTTTTTGGAAGGATTACATTGCTTCTGCATCTCTTGTATATGTCCTCCAAAAGTGTTACGCACACCTTTATTTCGTAATTTTTATTCTTTCCAGCACTGGAATGGTGTCCACAGAATGAAACGCTCTATTTCTGTAAGCTAAGGGCAGGAACCCACCCATTTCGCACTCTAAATTTAGCTGGCACCGATCCGCGCCCTCAACATGCAAGTGAAAAGTGGTAAAGTTGTATTTGACAGGACTGAGAGGGTAATTCGATGAATCTAAACGAACCGGTTGGGTCTTCTTGCTATAGCTCCCGCATCTGGTGAAAACATGGAGTTGTTTTTCTCGCTTTAGAAATGTAGAATGCCATGATCCCATAATATAATGATACAATCGCTTAAAGGGGATGGAAGGGCATGGAAGTATAAGAGCTAAAGTAGGATGTATTCTAGCACATGCAAACACGCCCCTTGCGCCACCCATGTGAACGAAGAGAGGACGCTGGTGAAAATGCCGAGTGAGCTGCAGCGCAACTTTACGGCGGCGAACACAGGGTTCTTGTGAGTAAACTCGAGACGGCAAAGGACTTGACTCGTAAGCAGTAGCAAAGGTAAGCACTGCTGCTGGTGCCGGGTGGAAAAGTTGCGCACCTTGTCCAGGGCGACCTGCAGCGCCATGTCGGTTTCGGCGTCTTGGCTGGCCTCCGGTTCGTCGTCGAACAGGAAGAAGCGCGGGTTGCGCACCAGGGCACGCGCGACGCCCAGCCGCTGCGTCTGGCTTTTGCTGAGCGGGTGACCGTGGGGGCCCACCAAGGTGTCGTACTTCTGCAATGGCGCATGGTGATCGTTACTCGCCCGCAACGAAAGGCCTTCTGGCGAACACGCACGAGCGTGTGCACTTCACCAGTTCAGCTTCAGTGTAGCGCCACAGAAGGAAACCGTGCTGTGTTGCGCATAAAGGAGCCGGTGGGAACGAGCCCATTAGAAACAAGTGTCCTACCCCTACAGCAGTGCTGTACGCCTTAAACTTTATTCTGAGCAGGAGAAAGCGGATGGTTTTAATACCCATATCAAAAGAGTGGCCGTTACCTCGCGTGTAGAAGCGGTGTCGGCTATCATAATTTCGCGCGCGACCAGGGGCGCTCTGCACCGTTATCTTAGGTAGCAGAGCGCAGAGGGATATTTTGCGTTTGATTGTGGAGAGTGCATCTTTTTTGAAGTTTTATGTATTTTGCCCGCCATTTTTTATTCTTTATTTCGTCTGAATAGGGAACAGGTTCTAAAGTTCCACAACTTTTAGTTTCGCTCGCTACAGCTGCACTACAATAGGTACTTCGAGTATCCGCTGTAGCTACCACTGCCGTTTTCATGTATCTTCGATCGAGGTTCGTGCTCAAATATAGTTAGCTCCGTCATTTTCCAAGTGGTCTTGCAGCCACGCATAACGTATACAGTTGCTACGCTCGCGCGCACCCGGCAACTAGTTACTCGCTGTTGTGAATCCTGGCAACAATCGCAACATAACGGTACATGTATAGATTTCCTCTGTTGCCATGTGGCTCCATTTCATGTGGATTCGTATTTTTTCTCATTCCAAAACTTGGTCTGCCAGATGGACTTCGACTGGTTGTGTAAGAATTCTGTCTTATTTAAAGTATTTTGATTTAAATTGTTTTGGCACTATGAGGCTATTCTGGCTATAGTCGAGCGGTTAGACCAAACGCCTTGGGCTGGGAGGGAGGGCGTTTTGAGCTAGAGTCCAGTACGAGACCGACGTTGTCAAAGTCGACGCCCCGTAAGAAAGCTGTATAATTTTTTGGTCTGTATAGCTGAATTGGAGGGTTCAGAAACGCAACCCGACGTCGTTATCTCCTTCCCTTAGCCATTTGTGTATGCAAGGCTGGGCATGCAGTACCTTAGGCAGCTTGAGGACGAAGTGGTGCGCGTTGGCTGCGATGGCTGCCTGCTCGATGTCGAACTGCGTGGCGGAGGCGAGGCCCAGGCGAATGTTGTCGGCGACCGTGGCGTCGAAGAGCACCGGTCGCTGGCTCACCACGCCCATTTGGCAGCGCAACCAGCCCAGGTTGTACGATCGGAGGTCCCGCTGGTCAATCAAAATCTGCGGGGAGATTGACCGCCTCCAACTAAGCCCACCGGTCATCGTCTTCGCGGATTTATAACGCTATAACACCAGTTGATTGAATAGTGAGAACCTCTTCTGTTGTTCCCCAGAACCTACACATTATCCTAACCGCGAGCCAGAGCACGTGATATTCTGTAAATATTTGGTGTTCCAGAAATAGACGGGTGGATTGTTGCCGCTCGCGAAGCCTATAGCACCTATGATGGTTTCCCAAGTGCCCTCAGTTTTTGCCCGCTACAGCATCATCGTTTGCAGAAGTCGACATTACCTTGCACACGTGTTTTTGCTTACGTGCAAGTACATAACAGGTTCGATAGGGGTGTGTTTGTGATCGTGCTGGAGCGACCAATCCTGGCACATCGGTACCTACTGAGCCCCGGGAAAATATCATGCGACACCCGCCCGGTGGACGTTTTGACCAGACCGGGGCACGTGCCATTCATGGGCATTCTGCAAGCATCCCGGGCTTCGAAGGTCAGTCGCGCGCTGGCTTAGCACTGCCGGGCCCCATACGTAGCAGCCGCTGCGACCTGTCTTCTGGCACGCTTCCTGACGAGAGCACCGACGACCGCTGCTGGGGCAGCCTGCGCCGGCCGTGAACCCACCGCCGCCGATAATTCGAAAAAACAAAAAAACAAAAAAACGGAGAAACCAGCCGCTCTGTGAAGGTTTTTTTTATTTATAAAACGAAGTGGTATATTTCTGAAGGAACCAAACTGCTCCATTAGGAACATATCGATGTATTTGCAAACCTTCTAGAATTGGTACACAATCCTCTTCAAACCAGTGGGACATGAACTGGCAAGTCCCATAGGAATGTGACCATGTTTAGACAGCGGCCGCTTTGACCGATGCCAATCCTCCCGCACGTGCGCGGGATCATGTACACCATCCCGGTTTCGCACCTCACGTATGGCGTCGTATGCCTCGTATGCCTCAGGTAAATTGGTGTTTCGTCCATTCCTTTGAGGATCTTGGGGCACAGGCTAGCAAAGTTGTGTGGGGCAGAAAAAACAACTGGCATTCTGCGCCTGCTATCCAAATTTTTCAGGTTGTGGGCCACTCAATAGACACAAGGATCAACACAGGTTTCTTGCCCGGCATGCTGTCTGTGCTTTGGGGTGTGTTACCGTTCTTCTTCTGTAACAGGGACTCGGCAACCGCTGTCACAACGAATAAGGGAAACCCAGCCGCAAGCAACCTGGACACCTGAGCATCCTAACCTTATTGAATCCTTTGATGGCATGACTTTGTTAGTGCTACCTGAAGACCAGAACAAGAAAATGCCCTTTTTACAGTCTTGGAGTCTGCAAACATATGAGGCAACAACCTTTTTGGCACCTTCGGATTGTAAAGCCAACACACGTGGGCTGATGAGAGCGTGATATTAATACTGCCGCGAACAATGCAATGGATTTGTGCATTTATGTTTTTGCTTTTATTGCCCAGCTGCACTGGGCTGTGTTATCTGTTCCCCGAGTGAAGCGAATGTAACATTCTTTCTTTCTTATGCCGCACGGATTATATTGTTTGATAGGAATAAATGTTTTGCCCTAACGCCAGTCTACAATAGTCGCCTTTTATGTACTACAGTGTTCTCAATGTAATCGACAGTTCGACAAACACCCGCGCCGAAAGATAAATACCAGCAGATGAGACGCCGCGGCATTCGATTCGCCGACACTCGCGTTCGCACGTCACTTTCTTGACTGCTGCTTCGTCAGCGGACTTTGATATGGGCCATTTCAAAATTTCGCCCATGCGTGTATGCTAGACCATTCAAAGTTGTGACAGACCACCATAGGCTTTGTTGGCTCGCCAATTTGAAGGACTCTTCAGGCGATCTTGGGAGGTGGAGCTTGCGCCTGCAAGAGTTAGCAGTTACAATCGTCTATAAATCCGAGAGGAAACCTCCGACGCCGACTGCCTGTCCGCGCCTCAGTCGACCCGCCACCACAAGACCCGATGAAGACAGCGCGTTCTTCGGAGTCGTGACGAAGAGCGACCTAGGCCCAGCAGCGTGCCGACCCCGACTTACGCGTCATGATCGACTACCTGGAAGGACGCAACGTCGCCGTACGTAGGGCTTTCAAAAGCAACTTACCAGAATTCAGCCTGAAAAACTCCATCCTAGTGAAGAATTTCACCCCCGAAACGAGAACGACTTGTCTTCCTGTCATTTCCGTAGATCTCTTTGACGAAATTTTGGAAGCCTGCAACGACGACCCGTCTCGCACTACTGGAAATATCAAGGTGAAGTTCTACTGGCCCCGCTTTACATCCGATGTCACCCACTACGTCCGGAGTTGCCGTGACTGCCAGAGACGAAAACAAAATCGCGCCAATTCACCCTGCGAATGTGGTTGGAAAGCAAAGCTGTAACCGGCACCCAAAACGATTACCCGTGCGACTACACTTAAATTCACTCACGTCGCCCTACATTACGGAAACCAGAGAGAAGTGAAATGCCCTTAACCACACCCTTTATTACTTCAAAGAGATGTTTTTGGTAAGGTTAAATCAATGCACGATGCATTAACGGTGGTTTGTTGAGATGTATTAGTGAAGGGCATGAGTAGAAATTTTTTTTATGAAATAAAAGGAAGCTCAAACCAGTTGTTAGAAGATCTAACTTCTCCGTCGCTGCCGCCGGGGACGGAGGCGATGAGATCGGCTGCAGATACGAAGGAAGTGGAGGATTAGGAGGAGGAGAAAATACTTCTATTCGGATTTCTGAATGGCCTAGAGCGCTGCCCAGGAGAGTTATTCCTTCTTCACTGGAGCCCATATGCAGTTCCACCAGATGATGTTGGGTAGGCAGAGAGGGGCTGGACAGCAGCATCTGCCATTGCTCTTGTTAGGTAGTTTACGGAAAGAGCGGAGGGTTCTGACGGCTAAAGTTGCACACCCCGATTATGTAGCGGAGGGTTTCTACTTCAAAGCAAAATTTACATTCAGCGTTGTAGCGATTCCGGTGCATTAAGTGAAGACGCATCGGTTGTGGGAAGGAGCTGTGAGCCGTAGGGTAGTTTGTTGTTCTGTGCAAAGGTCAGGGTAAGGTGAAGGAGGTTAGTTCTGGAGTTCGCCACGATGATGCCGTACAGCTGCCCTCGATGCTTTGAGGCGTCTGTGTAGATTATTGCATGATCCCCACCGAGGGTGGTGTTGAGCGCTTGAGCCCGTGTTTGTCGGCGACCCTCGTCGTGTGAGGGGCTCATATTTCTAAGCATCTATAGTTCTTTTCGCCAAAATTCCAGGAGTACATCAAGCGGAGTGACATTTTGTGCTGCCCGGCCAATCTAGTTAAGGATGCGGCGACCAGTTATGCTCAGTCGTAACTTCTGATTAGAAAGACGGCCTTCTACCAGCGCTTCCACTGCATTGTGGAGCCCCGTGCTAAGCAGCCTCTCTGTGGACGCACTCATGAGAAGACGAAGGGCCTGCTGAATCGCCTTTCTAATCATTATATAAAGCATCTTTATGTCCTCCTCGCCGAGAATAAGACAGGGGTTGACGTAAGTGATTCTCGAGAGGACAAAAGCTTGAATTTAATCGAAATGTGTCGGATTCCTTGAGGCCTCGCTTCTTGGTTGCAACTCGCTTGATCATGTGCATGATTTGATTGATGCTGTGTTTGAGGCGCTGCAAGGATGCGCCACGCTTGGTGTTTGCCTGGAGATATAGGCCCAGGATCTTGATACCGGGGCTTCGAGTGATGGCATGGCCATCAAAGGGTATTCTAATGTGTTCCTTGGTGTGTCGCTTGGCGCGAAGGCGGACGACAAGGAGCTGTGATTTTTTACGTGAACAGTGGAGGCCACAGGCTTTAGCACATTGGCGTACTAGAAGAGAGATTCCATGCGTTGGCGTGAGCTTCCATTAATTTTTTTAACTCCTAGCTTATGCGCAATCCGCGTACAGGTCCGCTAAACGTGTCGTGGGTGGAGCGCAGAGCAGCGCGAGATGTCGCGTGAAGCTATCACGTTGTATTCACCGAAAATGCAGGGGGTAAACACGTCGGCGTTCTTGGTGAGTGCACCTCCTTTCTTCCTCGTTTCTGCGTGGTCTCGTAGCTAAATCGGTAAGACAACGAGCTCCCGCTTTGTTATACCAGTAATGCCAGGTTCGATTCCTGGCGGTGCCAGTGAATTCTTTTATTTGTTCGCGTGAGTTTTCTGGTGACACCAACGGTCGCGAAAGAACCCTTGGGGGGTAGAGGTAGAAAGCTTTGCTGTAAAACGGCGCAGACAAGACCCTTCCAACAGATTGGAATGGACCTTCTGTGCCCGTTCCCTACGTCACGATCCGAGAACAAGTGGACTGTCGTAGCAAAAGCCGATATGACGCGCTGCGCCGACACCGCCTCTCTTCCGAAAGAAGTCGCGAAGTTCCTCCTAAACCAAGTTGCGCTACGAAATGGAGCCACTGAAATCTTAATCACGGATCGCGGAACGGCGTTTACTTCTGAGCTTATGCAAGCAATCTTACGCTACAGCAACACCGATTGATTGATTGTGGGGTTTAACGCGCCGACGCAACGCAGGCGATGAGGCGCGCCGTAGTGGAGGGCTCCGGATTAATTTTGACCACCTGGGGATCTTTATCGTGCGCCGAAATCTCGAACACACGGGCGTTTTCGCTTTTCGCCTCCATCAGAAAAGCGGCCGCCGCGGCCGGGAATCGAACCCGCGACCTTGTGCTCAGCAGCGCAACGCCTTAGCCACTGAGCCACCGCGGCGGGTAGCAACACCGATCACCGAAGAACGACGGTGTACCACCCCCCAAAAAAAAAAAAATGAACGGACTAATGGAACGTCTGAAGAATACGATGGCGGTTATGCTGTCTATGTACGTCGACGTTGAACATAAGACTTGGGACGAAGTCCTTCCGTATGTCACGTTTGCGTATACAACACAGCTATCAAGGAAACTGCACAGATGACACCGTTCGAGCTTGTCTGTTGAAGACGGCCGACTACGATCCTTGACGTCATGCTTCCGCACGTAGAATACGACAACCTCAACACGGACGTCCAAAGACACCTTCAGCGTGCGGAGGATGCCCGCTAGCTCGCTCGAGTTCGCACAACGGGCCAGCAGCTTGTGGATGGCGGGCGCAATAACCTCCGACGCCGAGACGCCGAGTACCCCCCAGGGGACAGTGTGTGGGTTTGGAGTCCCATCCGGTGACGTGGACTGAGAAGCTTCTGCGACGGTATTGTGGACACTACCGCATTCTACAACGTGTTGGCCAACTTACGAGGGGATCCCTGGTGGTGATTCCGGAGCATCGTGACGAGGCACGCACGCCGAATTTGTTCACATGGTTCACCTAAAACCTTACTACGCAAGATGAGAGACTTTTTTTGTTTGTCCGGAATGTAGTTTTATTTTGGCCTCGGGTCGATGCACTTTTAGGGGGGGGGGGGGTAATGCTGCAAATGATGCATTGGATTTGTTTCTTCTTTTATCGCACGACTGTGCCTGGGTGTGTTGTCTCTGCCCCGAGTGAAGCGCACTTTCCATTCTTGCATCCTTATGCCGCACAGATTGTCTCATTTGATAGGGAGAATGCTTTGCACTAATGTTAGCAACCTAGAATAGTCACCGTTTATCTACAGTGTCCTGGATGTAATTCGAAGGTTCGAGAAACACCCGCGTAGAAAGATAAACGCCAGCAGAGCAGACGCTGCGGCATTCGATTCGCCGACACTCGCCTATCACATTCCTATGGGACTTTGTTGAGTAATGCTTCGCTACGTGTGTATTTTTAAAGCAAAGCATTCTACCTCTGCCAGGCAACGGTCCTTTGGCGGCGTGCGGGACAAAAAACTTCCAACGCGGCGGCAGAAGTTGAGGGCGCTTTTCATTCATGGAGCACAGTGTAGATGGCGCGGCGATAGGGCGCCATTACCCAGCGTTCCAGGTGCTCACCCCGAGGGACGCGTCGGCGGGACCCTTTCGCCGGCTTTGTCATCTGCTTTAGGAAGAGTTGTTTTGGGCCTGTTTTAGCGTAGCTTCGCGTCCATTGCGCACTGCATTCGCACGGCTTGATTAACTTGTTCGACAGCTGCTCCGGGGTAACCCGCACCCGACGGAATTAAGTGGTCGTACGGCAAACATACGTTAAGGATGGGTTTGCATGGCGGGAAAACAAAATGTAGAGACCACTTACAGACATCGATCCGCTAAAGAAACACCACCTTTTGCGCAAGTTCTGTCACGAATACAAATGCATTTAATAAACGGCTGAATACCAATTCCGTTGTGTTTCAACAGGTATCATAAAAGACCAATGGAGCAACTGGTCCTTGTAAATACCGATTATAGAAGTTCCGTCAGCTTTCTCGCAATTCTAAAACTTGGGAAACTATTTAGTTTAAGTCTGTATAAATGGGAATCACTAAGCTCACATGCCGGATTGTTTTTATGACTGCGCTTGTGTCGTGCTGGGGTGTAGCCCCGAGCTAGCACATCAGGATGGCTAGGTTCCGCTGTCTCACCCTTCGAAACACGCTCCTCTCCATTTTCTTTCTTCTGAAGCACTGCCGGGCTACAGCGGCAGCGTCTGCGGCTCGAACCCGGTCGTTGGCAACGCTGCTGCTTTCAGGACGGCGCCCCCGCGAATCTCACGTAACGGCTGGCACAAGCTCTGGTTTCACTCTCTCTACAGCCACGTGTGGGAATTCAAGTGACGCCGCATGTGGAATTGTTGGGGAGCTCCTTCGCAGCTTTGCTTTCCAACCACCTTCACAGCGTGAATTGTAGTTAATTGGAGCTAGGGGTTCATATTACGTGGGATGAACTGACAGAAGCGCACCTGGCAAGCCAACCGAACGGCTTAAGCTTACAAAGACGGGCATAGCTACCTTGTGCCGCCTAAACTATCAGGTCCCAATGGAAACGGAAAACCAAAAACAATGCATCCCCCTCGATTTAAGGACACACATCGAGTGGCAAGCATCCCACGAAACATGCAGCTCGTCTACCACAAGAAGCGCCGCAAATCCCATCGTTATAAGCGATAATTGTTAACAGCGGGTTGCGAAATAAAAGGACGGAACAGAGCTCAAAACATTTTATTCGCATTTAGTTTAGCTCGCTACAGCTTCACTACAGTAGGTACCACTACTAATTTGCGAAAAAGAAGCCACAGTCGGTCACTTTTGTTTGCCGCGTGTTAAGCTGGTGCAAATCTTTTCCAAGAGCATCTGTAGGTGCTTAACCTAGCTGAGGTAAGTGCCCTTGGCGGAAACAAAGTCCCCGAGGGGCTGTGTCACGCATTGGGCCTCCTGCGAAGACACTACCTGAGTAGGCTGCGCAACCGCGTCATTAGAGTCATCACTGTTGCACTTTTGGTGCATAATATAACCGGATTCGGCCCTTATATACGATATCGTGGCACTGGAGCATTGTAGTAAGCGGTTTATCTTACCATAGAAAGAATACAGAAGTTGACGGTGTCATCGTTATATCCTATATATTGCTATAAACGGTATGGTTTAAAAGGACTCGACTGTAGCAATTGGCGCTCCGCGAATTCGGAAGTCGGCGTCGTGTCGGCCTAGCCACCACGCCTTAACGAGAAGCGTGGTAACAGGGTAAGAAGGATAAACATGGACGAACGAGATAGCGTCGAGCGTGCTGCAAGAAGCGCTGATTAACCAAAGGCGCTACCGCGTCCCGTCAACGCTGAGCAGACGACGGTTGTCTTCGCCTGAAGTGAGAAAAAGCCGTCGAATGGCAATGTTTCTGCTTCGTGACGCACAAAGGAGAATCGATGACGTACATGCGGAACGAAGGTGGAGCCCAAAAACACGCACGAAAGGCTGGGAACGCAGCAAGAAACTTTGCAAGGAAAGTGTGAGCTCTCCGCTGCACGTAAAAATGTTATAATTGGCGCAGATGACGTTGGCCACCCAACCTAACGATTGCGCTAGTGAATTTAGTGCACTCAAACGACTTTCACGACCCATTTAAAGTTTGTTATTTTACTTTTTCTGAAACAAAATTACGCTGGCGCTCTTCCAGGCTATGGGCACTTTTGAAGACCTTCAACCTTCCGAGAGTAGTGGAGAATACAATATCTCCCCCCTCCTTTACAAAACCCGCGGTAATGCCGTCGTCCCCTGTAGCCTTTCCTTTTTCACGCCCTTCAGAGTCTTTTCAGTTTCGTGTTTGGTTATTAGTGGGACTACGTGATCTAAGCTTCTATACTGAGTAGTTGCCTCCGATCTAACTACGTTGGCGTATAGTCTGGTGTAGAATCGTTCTTCCACTTTTATCATGTCGTCCATGCTGTGCGTTTTCTCTCTTTGCACATATCTAACTTTCTCTTAGTTGCCTTTAGGCTTCTTTCTGTTTCAAGCGGTATAGAGGAAACACTGGTGAGTTACCTTTTTTTGCAAATGAGGCTTCTAGAGCATATATTGTAGCACGTGCTCTCGATATTGTTAACGGCATGACCAAACTGCTGATGCAGTCGTATTACCTGTCCCTGTGTGACGTCGTAGAATCTCAGGAGAAGGTTGATGATCGTGCTTTTCCCGCAGTTCTTTTTTCCGATCACAGCCACAGTTTCGCCAGGATCGATTGACATGGAGAACTTGTGCAGGGCCTGAAACGCAAAACAATTAACCGCCTCAGTGCCACCCAAAGATGCCGCGGGTCAAGCAGGCCCGCACACTGCTACTCACATTCGGCTTCACCGGAAGCAGCTCTTTTATTAGAAATACTATTGCGAGGAGAGAACTATACAAAACAGCTCGCCCAATTTGACACAAAAAACGTATCCAGAGGTTTTAATATAATTTACACTAAAAAATGTACAGAGAAAACGTTAGTGACACGTCTATAGCTGGCGTCGGGATAGGTAAAACCGCTTCACCTAGCCTAAGGAGCAGGAAAAGAAGGGGGAGTTTAAAAGATTTGAGATCCGTTTTTACATTTTTCTTGTTTGGATACAGGATCTCAGTTGCAGTTACCTGGTGGTGTCGTATGCCGGCGACGTTTGAGCAGAGCTCCCTGTGTGCAAAATAGGCGTCGGCATGAAACAAGGTAGCATACAGCGTCGGTAGAATAAATTGGTTTAGTATGGCAAACCCAGCTGAAAGAGGGACGTCGGGTAAATTATAAAAACAAACAATTGTAAAAAAAATGTGGTTGATCCCTCTTTCATAGGAATCGCTAAAACAGGAAAGGGAATTGTGCACTCACAGGAACAGTTGAATGCTTCTGCATCGATATGAACTTGCACATCGCAATTTATGTTTCGTCGGTATGGCACCGTCAGATGCCTCAACGTTAGATACTGGATTGCAAGCGCCGGAGCATTGCGTAAATCTGATTGGAACCAAAGGCGCTCGCAAACCCTGCGAACGAATCCGAACGGGTTTTCAGCGTATCGTTTGGTAAATACTTGGTCCGCTGTAGCGAAACGAGATAACTTGCGGGTCGGCAGCTGTCTTGTGGGTGCACTTGGCGAGCGACGTTCTCCTGGTGGGTCGCTTCGGCAAACTAGCGACCACTTTGGTCCTGATCCGTGGCGTGTACGGCAGACGGTTGAGTTCCGACGAGCTCAGCTTTTTTTTCAGCATTTTTTTCCTTCGTTTACGATGCAACGACGCATACCTGAGCCTTGAAAGTTTACATTATAGCACTTTTTAAGGTAATACTACCAGAAAATAGTGCATTTAAGAAGCCGAAAATTTCGTTGCAGTTGGCCTTTAAAATCCCTGTTTACTTTGCGTTGGATATTGTGAGCATCAGCTGATCGCCACGAGCTGCCAATATTAGTATATGTTTAGTGCGGAAAAGCAGCTGGGGTGTCTGTTGAGTATTCTGTTTTCCGCGTTGTACGGCTTATTTTAGTGAAGTTCGTGTTATAAGCGGTGTCGGCGTAATTCTAACGAGGCATCTTTTCGAATGAAGTAAACTTGCATTCCGTCTCCATGGCCCCTTGTAGTTGCCCCGTAACACAACCTAGCAACCAAGCCGCATGCTTGGTCCTTGTCACAGCTGGCGAAATGTGTGCAGCGCTCACTGCGCAGGTCAGCCGCATGCACCCCGGGGACTCACCGGCGTTCCGGAAGCGAGCGAAGGGTAGCAGAAGGTGACTTCGCTGAACTGGAGGGCGCCCTCCGTCTCTTGTGGCTTGAGGCCCTCCGAAGACCCGCTGTCGATGGCTGGTTTCTGTCTCGCGCGGGTAGAGAACAGGAGGCACACATTGTTACCTGAACCTTGAAGCTCCCAGGACTACCGATGTGTGAAAGTGAAGCAGGAAAAGTACGCAGCTACAAAACTTGAGCAAGCTGAGGCCCAGCCTTGTTTGGACGCCCAAGCGCCGAAGCAGGGAGCAGTCGGAGTGCCGTCCACTGGCACCTCGAGCAACGTTCTTAGACTACCTCGAGCGTAGGGTCCATTTTCTGCGAACTCCGATATTAGTTGAGCTGAATGGGGGCCCTTTTGCAAGCCGTAGGGAGCGCAAACGAGCAGCACGTACAAAGCCAGTTTCAAAAGCAAACAATCCGATTTTCCCGGAATCGTTGCGGTTGCAGCGTTTAAGCTTGCGTCCGCTGCGTGCCGGGAGCAGGAAAGTGCGTGGCACACCGTATGATTAAACCGAACCTGAAAGTTACGCAGTCATCTGACAGTATTCGCCTTAAGCCCTACAGGAAACGCGCGTGTGTTACGAACTTTATAGGGTTTTGCAGGCAAGGAACTCTTCGTGTGGATGCTATTTTTTTCCAATTCCCCGCACCGATTCGCGAACCGCATCAGCTGTGCATGACGCCAAAACGCTGGAACATGATGTGCTTCGTGCACCTTTCCTGCTTTGCACACCGTCCACACCCACACAGCTCTGGTTGCCCCTCTAGCGACAAACGCGAGCTCGCGGGAATCCAACTGTGCAACCCAGCTCCCACCACGCAGTGCCACCTGCGATTTTCATCAACCATCGGCTTCTTTCCGCGCTGCATTATTGTGCGGTTCGTATGACGACTACCAAAATAAGTGTTCTGCGCTCCTACAGCCCAATTGTACCAAAAACGCGGGACATCTCGTATGCACTGCATACTGCAGTATGCATGACAGCGGATGGTGTCATGGATGGGCCAATTATGGTAACAATGACAGCGCTCCTTTATTAAGCTCCCTTTTGTGGTGCACAGAAGAGCTCATTTCCCCCGACTAGAAAAAACAGAGGGTGAGAAGTGACGTGCACTGCAAAACGAGAATGAGTATTGTACGTAATCAACTTCCAAACGCATTTTCTGAGGTCGATAGTCCTTCAAAGGCTTCCTAACCGCGGAAATTTCCTTCCCAATGCATTTCGCACATTTAAGGCCAGCTCATTAGTGGATCGCTGAGCCCTTCAAAAATGCGTCGTTGGTGATTGTACGACAATGAGCGGTTCAGAAGCAGTGCAAGGGTGTAGCCAGGGTAGGGGTGGGTTTCGCTGTCGGAACGCCTGTGGCGCATACCCTCCTCACTTTCGCCATGTTTCCGCCCTTGATTTGTACCAGCTTCATCTATACATCGAAATGCAAAACCGAGAATACGAAACGAAGACGAAAATAACATATTGTTGGGCGCAGACTATCTTTCTCAATTTCTGGGGCTATAACACCCCCCAAAAATATTTCTGGCTACGCCAGTGCTGCAGTGGGTCACGTAAATGAATAGTAAAACAAAAAGTACCCCACATTTGACGGTCACCGTTCTGTATGCTGGGGCATCATCTTCAGCTCCTTGCTCCTCGCATCTTATCCGATCTCCATCCCACTAAGAAATCGGGGGAGTATTTGAAGAGTCCAACAGTCATTGTACTCTTGTGAGCGTTGGCGCACTCCCCTCGAAAGCTGCGGGGAGTTGGATGCAATGCTCGCTCTCATCAGGAGGAAGAGCAAAACTGACCGCGTACTCTTCTCGTGTGGGGCGGAGTGCAGCCCCGGTTCCGCTTGTGCCCCAGTGAAGAGCAAACCCGCGCGTCGTCTCTCTCCAGTAGGAAGAGCAAAAGTTAAATTCCACTCTTGTTCAGTGCGGGAGTAAGCATGGAGATGCACTCCTGCCATTTACGCACACCAATTCATCAGCGATGTTTTATTTGATATGTGTATATTATATAATGCAGTTTGTGCAAAAAGCTCCGGATTACTTCCGCCGCGCATTCTGAACGTGCAAGCATATGAATTCGTGTAACGATTCTTCGCAGCATTCAGTGACATGGATGGAGCAAGCTTAACAAAACTAAAAAAACGCATGTCACGATTTGTTTGTTTCTTTTGTTTTGTTTTTCACCCGTCATGGCTTCGCTATCGACGTTTAAAAATTTGGCAAGCAATGCATCATAAAAGGTGCGTACCATGAAGGAAACAATACTGCGCGCCGTTTTCAGCGAAGCTGCCAGCCATTTCGACTCACGTTGCGTGCGGCACCCTGCATGTCAAACATGCATGCGTGCGCAAGACGTTGGCGGCGATCGCGAAGATCTCTCGTGTCTACGGAACAGGCGGTGTACGCGCCAAGGCCTGGCGGGCGGCTGACTCATCCCGCCAGAACGTTATGTCGCGCCAGCGCGGAATACAAGCCTAGCGCTCTGTAAGCAATGCGCTATGCACGAAGTGGACTTTCAAACAGTAGCTTCATACAACTTGGGAAGTTCGTAGCTTAAGAAAAGAGGTGGGTTTCTCCCACCATGCGGATCCGCAGAGCGCCTATGCGGGAGCCCTGAAGGCTGCGCCAGGAAAATGTGCGCCTTCGTGCCATAGGTACATTCGCGCCCGTCCCGAGTGTCAACGACGAAAGACACCTGCCCCGAAGCCGGCTGGCACGCTGCAGCCCTTGCCGTGCCCCACTCGTCCATTCGAGCGAGTCGGTATCAACCTCTACGGGCCTTTATCAACCTCTACGGGCCACACGCTGCTTCTGGCAATCACTGTATCATCGTGGCTGTAGATCACCTCACTCGCTACGCCGTAGCCGCTGCGTTGCCCGCTGCCGCTGCATGCGACGTCAGGGGATTCATCATCCGTTCCCTTCTGCACCACGGGGCACCTCGGGAACTACTCAGCGATCGGGGGCGTGTATTCCTCTCAGGCTGTTCAAGCGCTTCTGACCGAATGCAAAGTGGTGAATCGCACCGCGACAGCTTATCATCCGCAAACGAACGGGCTCGCCGAAAGGTTCAACCGTACGTTCAGGAACATGCTTGCGGTGTACATCGCTTCCGACCATTCGATCAGAGACGTCGTAGTCCCCTTTGTGACGTATGCATTCAACACAGCCATACAGACCACTACGAGTTTTTCACCTTTATTTTTACTTTACGGCCGCGAACCTTCTTGTTCACTTCCCTGACACTTCGGAACGCCACCATCTTTTCGAAGTAAGGCATCATGCCGGGGAATGCCGACAGCTTGCCCGTTCGTTGAAGGCACATGACCAGGGTCGCCAGAAGCAGTATCATGACCAGAGCCACTCGTCGCCCACTTTTCATGCTGCTGATATAGTTTGGCTACGGATACCTTCTACAACGCCAGGTCTGGCTACCAATCTGCTTTGCAAATACCACGGCCCTTACCGTGTCATCAGTTAATCGCTTGTAAACTACGTGGTTGAACCTTTAACGCCGTCAGACGACCTCCGCCGTCGTGGTCTCATAACAGTTCATGTCAGCCGCTCAAAGCGATACTACGACCCTCCCGTCCGAGACTCGCCGTAAGTCGCCAGGATGGCTCCTCCGTCGGTGGGGGGGGGGGGGGGGGATGATTTTACTGAACAATTCGGGAAGGGAATGGTATGTGCGAACCCATCGTCAATCACCGCGGGGGTATGTGCTGCTGACCTGCAACCGCCATCATCAGTGCCTGTCCCTGCGTCTAGAAAGGAGATCTCCGGCTTGATCGTGGTTTCAACAGACTGCTCCTACCCGCCTCTCGCTTGGACAGTTGTTCTAATTAGAAACCATTGGAATGTGCTCTTAATGCTATAAAAATCCCTGGTCATGTCCACTGACGTGAAACCTGGGAGGGGCGAAGCAGGCAGTGTATAAATGTATTCTTGGAGCCTTAGCGCTTTTGACCACGGAGGTGAAACCGTTGCGTGGTAGAGGTATACAGCCTTCTTATAAGTCTCGTGCCGTTGAAGCACGCAGCGTTCTAGCGTGAGGCTTTGGGAAACGAGTGTCCCGGCGTGTTCTTGTTGTACGCGATTTCCCCGCGGGGATGAAAAGTTCTAGTGCTAAGCGTTAGAGAACGAGTGCACCGGTGTGCTCTTTTAGTACGAGTTACGTTCTAGCGCGAGGCGTTGGAAAACGAGTGTCCCGGTGTCAGTACCTTGACGACATGATGATACGACGACATGAGAACGACTACAACATGAGACGCCGAAATCCCGAGCACCTAAGATGCTTCGGCCCAAAATAACGTCGGAATGGCGCAATCGGATATATAGTTGTTGGCGTCCTAACAGCGCGAGGACCAAGTTTGATTCCGACCACGCCAAGATTTTTTTTGAGGCTGGGTTTTCTTGAGTTAGATAACCCAGCCTCAAAGAAAATTACGATGATGATGCATCTTCTTAACCTCCTGTTTTGAAAAACTCCTAGAACACATGGTCCCCAACCGACTTTCACCCCACATCAAGGACAACTGTTACATTCCGGATACGATGTATGGATTCCGCTCACATCTCTCATCCCTAGATGTTCTACTTCAGCCGAAAGAAGATATCATTGGCAAACTTACAAATTCTTGATCCAGGCTCTAGACATCAAAGGAGCATTTGATATCACTCATCAAGCAATCCTACAAGGTCTCACCTCCAGTAAGTGCGGCCAACGTCTCTACGACTACATTGCCATATTCCAAACCAATCGCACTGCAACAGTGGGAATCGGGCACATCCGTTCTCACACTTTCCAAACTATACCTAGAGGAACTCCACAAGGCTCAGTGATTTCTCCAGTACTTTTTAACATCCGAATGAAAGACCTAGCTCCTCTGTTGACAACCATCCCAACATGCGGCTCTGGACTCCTACGGACCCCATAGGTGACCAACAAAACGCAATTCAAAGTGCCATACAAGTAGCACAACAATACCTGCAAGACCGAGGGCTAGAATGTGCCCTCAAAAATCCGCTTTGCTTAGTCTGTGTAAACGAACACCTAAATACCACGTCAACTCAATATCGGATACTGAACTCAGCATCAATAATCAACCCGTTCATAACGTCCCCCACCTCCGAATTATGCTCACTATTCCGAAAGACGGGTCGGGTGCCCAAACAATCCTACCACTCCAACGTACTCTCTCACAATTAATGCACCTTACCCATCGACTTTCTCATTGAACATTTGGCTTACAGGAATCAGATACTCTGCGCATAATCCAAGCCACCCTTACCAGCGGGATTGCATACAGCGCTGCGTACCTAGCCCTAAAACCTTCGGAACAAAACAAACGGAACACCGCGATACGGCAAGCCTACAAAAGCACAGTAGGATTGCCTCCCAAAATGGCAACAAACAAGTTACTACAACTGGGCGTCCACAATACGTGGGAAGAAACACACAACATAACCTCCACGAGCCTACGCCCGTGCGAAAGTACGCCGAAATACTCTCCCACTACAGGCGCGGGCGCTAACAATACCCAGCGCCGCACCCATACCTATCCAGAACCGGTGCTGCAATATCCCGACGATTGCAAATGAGGTCTACCCCCCCCCCTCCAATACACGATGATGATGATTGCTATTGGTTTCCCCTTTGAAGTGGGGTGATGACATGCCATCTTACCAAAAAGGACTAATACAACCATGTTTTACACTCTTGGTTTAATACTAGCGCTGCTTAGGGCAGGAACTAAAGCTTATTAGGCCCGAAATACTTTTTTTTTTCCTGTTACAGGTGGTAACTGTCCTAGGCAATATTCCCCTCTCTGCTTTTCGTCCACCAGCATTCTAATCTTCTTTTCGTCACCTCTACAGCTTTGAAGTTAACTTCCTCTCTGATACCCTTAAATCCTAGGGCTTCTGGAAGCCCAATATTACCTTCATGTAGATTTGGATGGATACTCTCACATTCTAACACTATGTGCGGCATAGTTTCTGTTTCTTTTCCGCAGGCCACGCATACCCCATCATTTTGTGAATACTTCCCCACAAAACTCTTAGTTCGCAGGCAACCTGCTCTAGCCTCAAAAAGCAAAGCACTGCCCTGGGAATTATCGTAGAAATTTTCCTTTCTGATGTTCAATTTCTCAGCCCTGTACACCTCTAACGACGTTTTAGCTTCCATTTTTTTCCCCCCATTTATTCGTTTCAGTCTGCCTTGCCTCCTTTTTGGTTACCTTGGCTGTTTTGGATTCTCCACTGTTCTTTCCGTACTTCATCGTTAGCCTTCTGGTCTTTCTTAACCACTGCGTGTCCACGCTTTTCAAGTATAGGTACCTAAATAGCGGCCCACCATCGTTGATCCATTGCCGTCAACCTGATCTCAAAGCATATTTTACTCTGTGCTTCTCTAACTTCAAACTACGCATAATCCAAGCAATGTCCCATGCAATGTCCCCCCCCCCCCCTAATCCATGCAATGTCCCCCCCTCCTGTTTCCCGCACTTTGCAAATACTGCCCCCAATCTAGCACTCTATATCATCTGGTATGGGGGTGTCAACAAACCCCATCCCTCATTCCTAATCCCCAACCTACATACGAGCATCGCTGACCAGCTATGTCCGACCTCTCCTTCCAGCGCCGCCTGGTGGAGAGGTCCCGGGTGGCCAGCGCATGCCAGGGTATCCCGGATTAGAAAAAAAAAACCCCACTAGGCGGGTGCCCACACATCAGCACCTAAAGCTCGCCAAAATAAAGTTTATTCCTTCTCCGCCTCGTACTTTTTTTGAGGTGCTTCTTGTGCTTCTGTGGAATTTTGTGAAATTGCTTTCGTGCTTGTGCTTTGGACGTAACGACTCGGATTTATGACTTCGAAGAGACTGGCTTTCGACGATAGGAAGCTTGGCATCTCAACCACTTTTTACTTCTCCCACTATCATCAGCGTCATCAGACACAGAAAGTTGGTTTCTCTGCAGTGCATTTTGGTGTGGACGTTTGCAACGTTTGCAACCCAACAACTATCGCCACGGCCTCCAACGAGTACTTCCAGTCAGTGTTCATGACCGACAACTTCGAAATACTCAATTTCCCACACGAGTCGCGTTACTCGATTGGCGATATAACCATGTGTCGCGGGGGGAGGATTCTAAAATTATTTTGCACCTGGACAACAAGAAATCCTGTGGTTCTGATGGAATCAGGAATCAACAATGCTTTTTTGGTTAGATATTGTGCTTGGACCAGCCGGTACTTTTTTTAATTTGTAATAAATCTTTATGTACGGCGACTGTCCCGTTAGTATGGATATTACTGAAAATATTTCCCATGTTGAAATCCGGCAACAAGCAGTCACCATTGAACTATCGTCCGATTTCATAACGTCTCAATCATTTAAACCTCTCGAACATATCATATTCAGTCATATTATGAAGTTTCTTGAATGTAATAATATTTTGTGTGACGTGCGGCATGGTTTTCGTCGCGGCTTTAGTACAATAACTCAGCTTGTTGAATTTCTCATCACGTTGCTCTCGCTCTTGACAAAGGAAACCACATCGGGGCAGTCTTTATAGACTACTCCAAAGCGTTCGACACCTTTACCCACTTAAAAGTTGTTCATACAGTTCGCGTTATACCTAATAAATCGCCCTTAGTTGATTGGATTGGTAGCTTTTTATTTATTTATTTATTTATTTATTTAGAACATACTGCTAGCCTCTTAGTGGAGGCTTTTGCAGGAATTGGGTGATACATTCATAACAATGACATAGCACACGTCAATTAAACTTTCGTAGCACACTTCGCGTTTAAAACAGAGCAATGACAAAGCACATACCAAAAATAAATTCAAAGCACACTTCGCGTTTACAATACTCTATTTGTAGAAGGGAAACGTAAAACATGAAAAATAAGAACCATGTAGGAAAGCTGCGGCAGTACACTATTCTAGATTACACAATATACCATTTTTGTGAACCAAAATTCATCCTGGGGGATAAAGATGAGAACGGGTGAACGGTATAAAGTACATGCACATGCGCACAAAAATGAGACTGAAAACCACAATAGATAAGTTATACGGGCACTGCTCAGACATGGTCCAGGCTTCATACTGCCGACATAAAAGCGTCAAGGGTTCTGCATGCAACCACCTTATCTGGTAACGCGTTCCAATCTCTGATTGCTTGGGGAAAAAATGAGTACTTGAATGTGTCTGTGTGGAATCTATATTCGGTTAAATGTCGGCTGTGTTTCGCTCTAGTGCTTCTGGTATTAGACATGATCGCTCACAGTGTCTTTCGCGTAATTCCTAAAATTTGTCGGTAGTACATTGAATGTAATGTAATGTAACATTGAATGTAATGTCAGGGTCTGGAGGTATTCCACGCCTCACAGAGAACAGAATGTGTTTTCTTGATCAAATTTAACACCCTTCTTATCTGGCCAGCCAGCACCTTTTCTGACAACAAGATAGACTTGACGATTGCGCAAGGACATGTTACAAGATTTAAACGCTATTCGCACCTCGTCTACATACATCACTTAGAAAATTGTAGGTGGCGATGCCTTTCCAGGGAAGTTTATCTTGACTATAAACAGTGTGCAACTTAAAACTCCACCTTGTGGGACGCCATTTCCTTGCAAGTGAGCATTTCAGGGTGCATTCCAACACTCCCACGAAATGTTCTCTCGGACAAATAACTAGCAAAGGCGATCATCATGTTGCCTTAAACACTAAATGGCTTTAGGTCGTTGAGGATTCCGTAGCGTCAAGCGGTGTCATAGGGTTACTCGATGTTAAAAAACACCGTTACACAAAACTGTTTGCGAAGGAAGGCATCCTTGATGTAGGATTCTAATGCTAACAGTTGATCGTTTGTGGACCACTCCGCCCTGAAGCCAGCCCGCCAGTTCTCGAGAAGACCATTGTACTTTTAGTACATGAGTCTCCTATAGATCATTTTCTCGAAAAGCTTGCACAGGCAGCTTGTCAGGGCGATCGGATGATAACATGAAGGGGAAGATGGGCTTTGTGTAGGTGTTGTATCATGTTTTATGTAATTATGACTGCACCTAGAGCTGAAATAAAAGTTGAATAAATTGGTGATCACTGACAAAGGTTTATTTAAAAAGGTAAAAATACGTTTCGGCTTCCGTACTGAAACCTTGTTCACTGAGCGGAAAGCCGCGAAGCTCGAAGCTTCCAAGAAGTGCGTCGAAGTAATCGCCGCAGGCATCTTGTATACGTAGGCGTCAGATTGCCTTCATTGTGGTTCAGGGCTTTTTCTGTATTTTGAATCACCAGTGACTCATGATATCGACGTGACAGCCATTTCCTTTCTCTGGCGAAAACTGACACTTCGTTCCAGCCTATTTTCTATGCCATGGCTTCCACGTGTTCCGCAAGCGCATTCGGCCCAATCTTGTTTTTCACGTCGTTCTTGTGTTCGCGCAATCTTCTTTCGAAGTTGCCGCTCTCGCCAATGTAGCAATAGTCGCAGTATTGTAAGGGAAATTTGTGCACCACCTTAGGGAACTTGTCTTTCTTGATTCTGTCCTTTACAGCCACCATCTCGTGCCTCAGCTTGCGCGCGTGGACGTGAGCGACGTGCACATCGTACGCGCGCAGAACCCAACCAAATACTCGTGTGCAAAAAGGGACAAGTCGCCACTACCTGTTCTGATGCGTGCCTTAATGGAACATGATCATGATCATTAGGATGGGCACGTGCGAAGCGAGGCGTCATCTTTTTCAACATCCTCCCCTGGGCGAAGATGGTTACAAAATTTTACAGCGTTCTGGCATTCGTGGCCGTAAAGCAGTCCAGTTGACAGGCATAAAGAATTGAAGTCCGTCGAAGCAAGCAGAGTCGGGGAACTCGCCTCTTCTGCTTCTACCGATGAAATCGATGCTTGTTAGCCTGCCGAAGCGTAGAACTCTGGCCTCGATGAGCAGCTGCTGAACCTTGCCTGTAGATGAAAGTCCTCCAACCGACGAATTCACCACTAACGAGTGGTTACCAGTGGATACCAGTAGATACAAAACGTAACCAGTGTTGTAATTAGTGGATAAAAAATGTTTTTTCGCCGGCAGGCTTTGCCGTTCTTCACTGAAGTTAGCGTTGTTTGTAACCCCTTTAGAAATCTCGGGGAGTTCTTTTGAATCCAAGGCATTGTTTCGATTTCATTTCACTTTCGCCTAACTCTCTCTGTCGTCGTGGGGCTGTTCGCGACTCGGCGTATCTTCTGCATCTTGCCACAACCCATCAAATGGGGC
Source organism: Haemaphysalis longicornis (assembly GCF_048455015.1). NCBI lineage: Eukaryota > Metazoa > Arthropoda > Arachnida > Ixodida > Ixodidae > Haemaphysalis > Haemaphysalis longicornis. The sequence continues at coordinate 7,535,890 of NW_027526295.1, forward strand.
CGCTTGGGTATTACATGTGCCACGTTCCGAAGCAAACCACTCATAAATGTATCCTCCTTTCCTACCTTTCTGGCGACATTTCAGGGGTTTCATGCGACCTCTTACCTTATGGAACGTAAACATGTGCGGTCGCTTCAGAAACGTGGTAGCTTCTCTCTCTTGCCCTTCAGATGACCTGCGGCTGTCTGTTTCTTGCGATTTCTCGTGGTCGGATACTTTAACTGCCGCAATTTCTCATTCTTGGTATCTGATAACCAACGGTCGAGTTGTCAACGGTGTTTTCTGCTTGCTCTAATCTCTCTATATATTAAGAAAAATTTCACTTTGCTCTGAGCAGTTATTGTTCGTTAGATGGTACCAAGTATTTGCGGCACAGCACCCAAGATAGCCGTTCGCCATTGTCAATATATCTTGCAAATTCAATGCTGGATTGGAGTGGCACCTATGATTTGGGGCGGTAGGATTATTCTTTTCATTAGGTGTTTCCATATTTTACGTATCTATGTCTTCATCCTTTCGGTGCTGTCGGAGCTCTGACCAAACACGGACTTTGATGGACGCTATGCGACCTCGTCGGTTAGTTCTGGCATCGGTGATACTCATTTCCAGTTGCACTTTTGCCGATATTACCCTGCCTTCAAAATCGAAGGCGTCAAACATCCCCGATTCCAGCTTTTCGATGTCCACGATATTCTCTATTTCTCGGTTAATCTTGCCCAGGCAATCGTTTTGGTCAGTCAGAATTCTTAACAGATGAGTTAAGTCCCATATAGGTGGTAGCCCAATGCGTAGAATGCCTTCAACCTTGCCGATCATATATTTGAGTCGCTCCCGGACGGTCCACCGTATTTCAATGAGGGCCTCCATGGTCCAGTGCAGCTTCGCGGACGCCAATATGGTTCGCGATCAAATTCACGGAGCAGAAGTCGACGTTGTCGTACCGGGAGTTAAGCAGCCGCGAAGGGACATTTACGTCGGCAAAGATGCAGCCGTATGGGTCCAGCTCGTGTCGTCTTCTTCTTTAGCTGGCCTAACCTTGAGCTGGGTCAACGTGTTCGCTGAATCGGAGGCTTCATTTCTGTTCCCCAGAGGTTAGAATGCGGTCGAAGACAATATGACAAATCCGCTCGGTGTGGCCCACCTCTGGAGATCCCTTGATCCCGGGTTTCTCGCACCAAAAATGTGGAAAAAGGAACAAGCTGCCAGGACCCGTTCTGATGCGTGCTCTAATGGAACATGATCATGGTGATGATTATGATGGGCTCGAGGGAGGCGAGGCGTCATCTTTTTCGACAGCTCGCTCACGCCCGGCACGTAAGGGATCGCCACTCGGCTTGGGCAAGGAGGACCAGCGGGTGGTGATGGTTGTGAGCGTCGTAGCACGGAGTCCACGAAGTGCTTGGGGTAGCCGCTATTTCCGAGTTCTTTGCGCACTTGACGTAGATCAGCAGCCCTGTCTTCTGGCTGTGAGCAGAGGTTCTTGGCGCGTTGGGCGAGGGAAGCCACGACAGAGCGTTTATGACAGGCTGGATGAACGGAATTAAAATGGAGGTACCATCCATTGTAGGTTTTTCGGTAAACCTTGAAAGGCGATCGTCACGACGTTCAACCGACACTTCCAGGAAAGGAAGAGGGCCTGCAGCCTCCTCCTCGACAGAAAATTGATTCCTCCATACCGTTCACATGTTCTGTAAAGGCAGTTAGTGAGTCCTTTTGATGGTGCAGAAACAATAGTCGATGTACCGCAGAAATAGCTTGGGTCGTGGTTCGAATGAACATAACGCGCGAGTTTCTAATGCTTCCATGGTACGGTTGGCGGTTGCCACTGCGATACATGTGCCCATGGCTGTGCCATGGACATGCTTGCAGATCGCTCCACGGAAAAGAAAAGTGTTCTCTAGGCAGAACTGCAACAGCTTCAGGAGATCCGGTGCTTCGATGGGGGTTCTTTTACACAAACCGTCGTCATGTTGCAGGGCAGTCCGACAAACCTCCATCGCCAAATGCACGGGTATGCTGGTGAACAGTGACTTGATGTCAAAGGACACCATTATTTCGTCGTCGCCCACCGTGACGTCGCGCACTTTTTCAATATCTGAGGAGTTGCGTACGAAAGTAGAACCCTTTCCAACGAGTGGTGCATAAACTTTGTGCAAATAGCACGTCAGGCGGTATAAGGGTGAACGTGTGAAGTCTACTATCGGTCGCATCGGGACGTTCGGCTCGTGTATCTTAGGGAGGCCGTATAAAGCAGGTGCTGAGCAGTTGTGACAGAGGAGCTTGAAGTACAGCGACTTGTGTTGGAGGGGAACTAACCGGAAAATGTGAGCCAAGAGCGCTTGCAAGCCTCGTTCCACCTTTTAGGGCGGGGTCCCATCTTAGCTTCACGTACGTGCTGTCGACCTGCAGCAGATCACATATTTTTTCAACGTAGTCATCGCTATTTAAGGTGAAGGTGGCTTCCTTTGTCAGCGGGAAGTATTACGATGTCCGTGTTACTGCGCAGGGTCTTGATCGCATCACATTCCTCGGCAAGAAGAGTAGTCCGAGGATGCCGTGGTAGCTTGGCAAGAATGCCGATTGCGCGAGTTCGAGCCTCGTCTCGGCGGCTGTTCTCAACCTGTCCTATAGCCTGCTCGACCGTACAGATGAGGTTTCTTGCGTTCGGCGCAGGGCCCGCGTTGAAGTTCACCCGAGCTCAAGCACAGCGAGTTCGGCCGGATTTGGACTGTACGAAGACAGGTTGTGAACAGTCGAAGTGGAACGGTCGGGCATAACTACACGCACGGGAGGCAGCAGTCTCATTGTTTTTATGCGACAACCCTTGCTGGCGGCACTGGAGGCTCACCTTGTAGTTCGCATGTAACTGGGTGCTGGGGAAGTCATCTGGACACTGCTGCTCGAGACGCCGCCGAGCGAAGAAGACTTGTTTTTGCAGGTGCCTGACGGAGTCCTTGCATTCCAAGATCCTGGCCTAAAGTAGTTGCCGCTCCGCTTGTGAAACCATGCTCTAGCGAAAGGGCGTATTCACGAGACGCAGCAGAACCAAGGGACCTCGGAATAAGATTCCTGGCCTTGCAGACAAGGTTAAAATCCAAATGTGCTTTGAACGCTTAGAGACGCATGGATAGCGAAACGTATCAGCGCACTTCAGTGATGAACACTTGGCCATACGACTGTCGTAAGATAATGAAATCTAAGGTCTGACCGGGTAAAAGATTCATCTTTGAAGAAATTGGTGATCGCGGAGCAAAGGCTTATTTAAAAATGGTAAAAAGACGTTTCTGCTTCCTTACGAAAGCCTTGTTCACTGAGCGGAAAGCCCCGAAGCTCGAAGCTTTTAGGAAGTGTGTCGAAGTAAGTGCCCCAGGCACCTTGCATACGCAGCAGTCAAGCCAAATTGTCCAGCCAAAAGAAAACTCCCATTAGGCAAATAAGTTTGGCTCGTCTTGATCCATGAAACCGCAGGATGTGGCTCATTTTCGATACGAACTACTACCTGCGTACACGTTTGCAGGGCGTTACCACGACTATTTTCTTGCCACCCCTGTTTTAGGGGAAAGTTGCCGAGTTTTTCCTGTCAGTGCAGTTTTATCCGACTCAGTTTCGGTATCTGGACCCTACTCATTTCGAAAAGAACGCCTCATATGAGAATAATACACCTGAGAACCCTTCCATTTCGGTCTTTCAATTTATGTGGGCGCGTTGTTCAAACAATAGATTGATTGTAGGGTTTAACGCGCCGACGCAACGCAGGCGATGAGGCGTGCCGTAGTGGAGGGCTCCGGATTAATTTTGACCACCTGGGGATCTTTATCGTGCGCCGAAATCTCGTACACACGGGCGTTTTTGCTTTTCGCCTCCATCAGAAAAGCGGCCGCCGCGGCCGGGAATCGAACCCGCGACCTCGTGCTCAGCAGCGCAATTGTTCAAACAATAACTGGTGAGACAGAACTGTCCGGGCTGTCACATCACGGGTTGTCAAGAGGAATGTTCAACTAAGCCTATACTAGGGACATGTTAGTTGCGACATATTTGCACTGGGAATAATTTTGCGCGAATGTTTGCTTTCTACCAGATTAACACGAAGCGCCGGTGCTCGAGCATTACGGGGCTTTGGCACAAGGATATGGTTCACTCACCCTGTCGATGATTTGGTAGACTTTTCCGGCGGCACGCTTCGCATTGGCGAAAGCGTGAAAGTATGGCGTCGCCTGCCCCAGGCTCATGGAAAACATTAGCACGCTAAAGAACACCTGCGTGCAATCAAACGGCGCAGTCAGGTGCTGAAGTTATTACACGAGATCTCATTTTTCTGTCAGAGAACTGGTCTTTCATTCTTCTACAACGAATGCCTGGAGTTCACCCAAAAGCCATTTTTTCACTACACGTTGAGTTGTGGCCAACAAACGGTCTGATGCGGGGAACGAGCAGAAAAGGTACAATGCGGCAGATGAGCTGTGTCTTATATCGTCGGCATTGCCTAACAACAGATGTAAAGGGGAACAAACTATACAGTTGACACATCTCTCCTCCAGTGAGGCACAAAACTGAAAGTGGTGCCGTCCCTTATAAGCATGACTGGGGAACAGATCAAACGTTAGCTTTTTCCCACCCAGGAGTATGAAGGGGCCCTTAGAGGCAATATGAACGTTACGTAGATGGTATAGGCCACATGGTTCACATTTTCTGGCATACACGCAATTCTTGCATAGAATACCATTGGTACAATTTATTTATTTATCACAGTACCCACACCTCCTTTTCAATGCATTACAGTGGGCGGAAGAAACTAGATATTCGTACAAAATGCAGGCAAAACAGAAATATCTCATAATGCACAATGACAAGCCAAAACCCGGCATGTTCAACGAATGTACACTACAAAGAACACGAAAATACATCATTAGACATAATTGTCACAATATTTTTGGGTAACATTCCATTCGCTATTAGTTTTGGGGGAAAAAAGCATGCTTAAAAACTTCGGTTATTTCTTTTATTTTACAGGAGTGATCTGTCCTTAGTGAAACGTAGTCTGGACTCATTAACAACTTCTGTCTATCCCTGTTTTGTTATAAATTATATTGTGAAAACATTTTCGTCGGTGTACTCTCCTGCAATGCTGAAGCGAATCCCCACCTATAGGCTGCGCTTACACTAAACTTCCTTGCATCTTTAAGACCAAAGCGAGGAGCCAAGTTTTGAACTCTTTCTAGTTTCTCCATATTAGATTTGATACGTCGATCCCATACCGTACAAGCAAACTCGAGTATGGGACGAACATTGGTCTTGTACAGCAACTCTTTAGTCTTCACTGGAAAACGTTTCGCGTTGCGACGTAGGAAGCCCAAAACACGACAAGCTTTCGCACACACGTAATTTACATGATGGCGCGAAGATAGGTCCGAGGTAAGATACACAACAAGATATTTATGTTCGAACGTTTGGTTAAGACATGTACCATTGATGGCATAGGAATACGCATAAGGCTTTTTCTTCATCGGGAAGCACATGTACACAGATTTTTGTAGGCTTATCTGCTTTCCCCAAGTTTGACACCAATCAAATTATTCAGATCATGTTGAAGCGCGGTGCAGTCATCCAAGTGATTACTAATTCTATGTAATACACAGTCGTCTGCAAACAATCGTATTGTAGAAGAAGCACCGTTACAAATATCATTCATGAAATATAAAAATAAGTGGGCTCAAAACAGAACCCTGCGGTGCTCCTGAACTTACATGGACATCTTCCGACTGCTGACCGTTTACGACAACAGGCTGTTTCCGTCAGTTCAAGTACTCTTGTATCCAACGAACAATTTCAGGGTTTATGTTATACCACGCCAATTTTTCTAGGAGGACTGAATGATGAACAACGTCAAACGCCTTTGCTAAATCAAGAAATATACAGTCGACTGAGAAACCTTGATTCAATGCACCAGCAATATCATGAGTTAATTCTGTTAATTCGTCACACAAGAAAATCCAGCTCGAAAACCATGCTGCTGCAGGCTAAGCAGCGAAAATGTATTTAAGTGGTTAATAATGCGAGTAAAAAGCACGTGCTCAAACACTTTACATACTACACTCGTCAAAAAACAGGCTTATAATTGGATACGTGGCTACGTGGTCCCGATCTGTGCAACGGCGCAACGTTTGCAAGTTTCCAGTCACCCATTTCCAGCGTTGATCTGAGTCAAGCAACTAGTTGAGGCATTCTTGTAAAAATATTAAACATAGTGCGTGGCGAGGCACATTTTCAATACTGTAGGCTTTGTGTTCTCATATGTCCTCATTTAATTGCTTCCTTTCTCGTTTGCTTCGTGTCAGCCACTTTTCTTGGTAGGAGGGGTTGATTACACCCAATGCTGAACTAAAGAATCGTATCCACACCAGAAGAGGCGCCTTTTCTGAGAAGGTTGCCGACGTGGGCATAGAAGGCTACCGAAGACAGACTTGTTGGTTCGATTCCTAGCATTAATTCCTTTAATTCCAGCGAGCTGCTTGTATCAATGTTGCCAGATGTCAAATCCAAAGCCTATGCGCGTAATTATATTCCTGTTGATATAATTATATCGCTGTTCAATAAAAAGTAACTATTGACTAATGGAAGTTGATACAGACGACCTAAATAATATTCGTTGATTTTTTTGTGATGGCGGTGTTTTTTTTTTTTTTTTAGAAATTGCAGTCATAGCACGTAAACATTACCAATGGCAACAATGAGTGAAACGGTGTTGTTCGTTTGCTTCCTAGCTTTGCTGCTACTTTCAAGTTTAGTGCACTGAACTTCGCTGCAATGACCATCAATTGTTCCATTTCGGCTACACTTGTACCCACCGCGCTATTGTGGCACTTTTGTGGCAGTGTTCTGGACCTGGTGTTCACGAGAACAGAGCCGTACACGGAAAAAAGGCTCGAACGGAGCGTCTGCTTTTTGGCTGCTGAGTGCGCAGGCGCTCTGCACAGACACAGACACAGACACAGATTGGCTGCAGCTTCAAAATACACTATGTCTATTTTGCGCTATGTGTGTGCAGCTTCCTTCTCTGTGTACCGTCTTGAGCGCTGTTTTTTTTTAGAAAGTATGAACCAACAATCCCAAACACTCCCATTGCTTCAGGTAATTTCAAACTACACTGACGCTCTCGCTCACGTTCGTCGCCGCGCGTCTGACATTTAGCCCGCGCAGGTCGCCGGCGAACAGCCGTTTTTACGACGCCGGCGATGCAGCAGCCGCCGCCTGGCGTCGTTCGCCGCATCTTCGCTGACTTTTCGCTGCATTCGGCGGTGAAAGATGCTTTAATTGCTGAGAAATTACCAATCGAAAAATTAGCAGTGGCTTAGCTCGGCTATGCTAGGATATAGGTAGCGTGAGCTAAGGTTCAGCTGGTTATTCTTAGCTTTCCTGGTTGTCTAGGATTAGCGCAGCTCAGCCTCCTGGCGTGGTCGCTTTGCTAGACGTTTCCCCCCCCCCCCCTCCCCCCTTGGCTCCGGTGTCTCCGCAGCACGTTTAGCCTTCTGTTCGATCTTCCTACGCTCAACCGCTAATTGCCAGGCGTGAGTTAAGCTTCCGATGAGTTAAGCTTCTCCGCTCTTCTGCGTCGCTAAGCAGCAATTTCGCTCTCCTTCTCCATGGCTTTACCCCACTGGCAAACGCCCCGCTATACGTATACTGATACCTCTGCGCATGCGCACAAAATTAGAGCCGCTATCAAGCGGCTCTGGCGCAGCGTCAGACTTAGTTACTGCGCAACGGAGGCGCACAGCTGGGCACGCGCCGGCGCCAGTGTGTCTGCCGTGGCTATGACGTCACTCCTCTGGAATGCGCAGACCGGCGAGGCACGCGCTGCGGCGGCTCCGGCGCGCCAGCTGTGCGTGGCGTGCCGTTCCTGCTCCTCGCGCATTCGCAGCACGGCTGGCACGGCTCTGCAGGAGCCACGCGAAACTTCTCAACCTCGGCCAGTGTAGCTCACGCTACAAAACTTTTTACATTCCTCGCGCCATTTCATGACGTTTCGCGGTCTCACATTGGGCGCATACGAGGAAACAACTTGCCCGCCTACACTTCCGTTACCTGCCACTTTCTGTGGGTTAATTAATCTTGGTGCCGAACGGGACGTGCGATGGTGGTTATAGGTGTTGTGACACCAACTTTTAAGCCTTTCAAAGTTTGCTGTAGTCTTGCTCTGTATGCAAGGACATTGAAAAAAAAGTGATGGGTACAGCTAACGTTCATAAATATCGTAATTCGCTTCTAAAAAGTAAAAAAAAGCTCGTTCTGGTGATCGGGACCCATCGCTAGCGCCACCAACCATGACGTGAATGCATTTCCAGCATAACAAAGTTTCAGTGACGTCCTACCATTTAGTGCCTCGAGCGATGTCTGCATGAACCCGTTACCTGTTTGGTTGGATCAGCAAGCGAAACTGCAAGCGATGCGAGAACGCTCTGCGCATGCGACAGTCGCACTGAGGGAGCCAAACTGTCCCTCTGCAAATGGCGCAGGCAGGCACAGGTACCTCGAGCGATAGCTTGTTACCGCTCCACGGAATGTGACTCAAGTCCTAACTAAAGCTGCACATACGAGAAAGAAGCTACTAATATGATCCCCATTTGCATTAAAAATCGTCATCGGCACCGCTTATGAGAACGGCAATCAATTATCCGCCGCAGCGTTAAGCCACGCCTCCGTAGGCGGACTTGCAGGCGGACCGGCCGGCTACTCCCAACGCGCGTCTTGCCACCAACTGCTTCGCGTGTCGTTCTCTAGCCGCGGCAGAAAATCGCACTCGCACGGCCGGAGTCACGTCCATGAGCGCTTTTTGGGCGGCGGACGACATCAGTACGCAGGGGATTTAGCAGAAAGCGCCGCCGATGCGGAATCTACAGTGCGACGGCAGCTCTGCTCACGGTAGTGATTGGCGACTGCAAACAGTGATATCCGTCCAACAGTCGTATCCTCCGTGTGAGCGAAGGAGCTGGCCGAGCGGAAGTCCGCCATGCAGCCACGACCTGCCCCGGACTTCTCCGCTGAAATTCTCCCTCGTGTGAACACCGCTTAACGTGTGTGCGAGAGCAGACCCCGCACTAAAGTCGCAGCGTACCGCAGCACCCCCATGGTAGAGACACATGGCATAGTGTACTTGAAACACTGTGACGTCACTGCTCAAATAGGCGCCCAGAAACGAAACCGAATCCTGTTCACATGAATCGTGCGATAATAAATTGTTTACTTAGAATATCTGAGTTGAAAGTGTGTGTCATGCTTTCTAAAGCAATATAAAACATTAGCAACAAAGAACGCACAAGCAACAAATTTGATGTCACAACACTTTTAAACAATGTGGATACCCCGCGCGGCCTTTTTATTAACCTACAAAACGTCTTGCGGACAGCGCAACTCCAGCAGGAGCGACGACAGGGGCGCTCTTTTGATTTGCATTCTCGTTTTGGATACTCGGATTTTAGTTTTTCCCGGCTTAATCACGTGGCGGCATCTATTAGTTAAACTAGTAACAGTTTGCAACGCTATTTTTTTCCGTTGCGGTATGCTAACGTTAATTGCGCCATCTGGTGAATGTTTCGCGAAGCGAGTTGCCTATTAGCCCATCTGCCAGAAGTGTGCTTAGAGCTTTTACGAGCGCCCAATGCAACACTAACAAATAACGTGGCGCCAGTATGGAATGAAACAAATGTCATTTTACCTAAGTACGCACCGCAGTGAAAGCATAGTAGCACATAGCACTCTGAATGGAAAGACCGGGTTTGACGAACACATTTTATTCAACTTCAAGATAATAAAAAAAAAGCGGTTTCGAACAAACACAGCGTCAGGGAATTCGTTTTGAGCCGAAGCGTCCTGTAAGGGTAGCACTCCCATCTTGCGATTTACGGGGGTGAAAAAGTCACTTCACTCCGGCGCAAGCCGAGAACTAAGATTCTTAATAAATCGCTTACAGTATGCAATACCGGTGCGGGTTGAATCGTTGCAGTTGATAATTCCAACATAGTAAGCAAAGTACAGCAGTACGCCGTCGAATTCCATCGCCAAGTGAACGCGACCACAACACGCAGACAGCTTCGTACGCCAGCCTGGATGCAAAACTTCGTTCGTGCAGAAGTGCTACCTGAGGTATACAGCAAAAAACTTGTTCTATCAGACGCAATTACTGTCCGCAGAAGAGCGGAACTATGCAAGGACGACACGCTGCTTGCCGCCATGATGTAGACAAGGAGATGTAGACATGTGACTACACACAGAACACAAATAAGCCGGAATGGGAGTAAATGGCTTGTGTCATAACTCAGTACCAATTCGGAGTTTTCAAAACTCCTTCCAATGGGAGTTTCGCATTCCTCCCATTATTTCGGCAGTTTTTTCAGTAGCATATGGGAGTTTCATTTTACTGCCACTACAATGGGAGTTTCCAGGGGTACCATTGGGAGTGTATTGTTTCCTCCAACTGGGAGTTTTCAGGGGGCGCATTGGGAGCAGTGTTGACCTGCATTCGAGGTTTTTTTGTGTGTGTTTTTGTGCGCTTCATATATATGCGCTGCAGTGGAATTTATTACTGCATTTGGGAGTTCTTAATAAGGGCACAGGCCGCATTTTTATTTTTCGTTGGGGATCACGTAATTTCTAGTCTTTTTCCGCTTCAAACGTTGAATGGCGAAACGTGAAAAGTTTGTTTTCTGCACAGTCAATTTATTGCATAAAAATTACATGAATACCATATACGTGCGAACACGTTAATAAGACAATAAAAACACAGAATCAACAAAACACCTACATCGAGAACACAAGGTATCTTGGAAAGAGCTTTATCTACTACAACACTCCTCAACGAAACAAATTTAAGCCATTTGCAAACAATGAGGTCAGCATGTCGTCGATGCGCTGTTTGCTTGCACCAGCCTCCCAAACGCTGACGTTGCCGCACCCCCTCGCGAATTCCCCTGGAAGCCACAGCAGCACATTCATTAGATGGATAGCAAAACGCTTTAAATCTGCGGTAACAAATACAGAGGCATATTGGGAATCTGACCTGAAAAAAAAAAAAAAAAAGAAACGGCACTGTAAAGACGCTGCACTTGTCACTCTTGTGTCCAACTTTCCGAATATCTGAATGTTTGTATAAAGCTACGCAAAATTGCACTTCTGTCCGAGACACCTGCGCGCTCACTAGTTCGTCAAAACGAAGTGTTCTGCTGTTCAAAAAGGTGCGCGACCCTTGTGGTGACCAACTTCTCAAAATGCTTCCTTTCCCTCTTTTTCTTGCGTGTAGTGTTCTGGGAACGAGCTTCAGGTTTTACCCCCCGCACTGCCCCTCTCTCCCCTCACCGAAAGTTAAGGAAAAATTTCGGTCGGTGTGACACCTGCGCGTGCCCCCCTTCAAAAAAAATAAATAAATAAAATAAGCAGTCATCTGTCGACTCTACAGAATGCTCCCTCGAATGGCGTTTGCTGGTTATAGTTACACGCGCCTAGCGTACGGAGAGCTCCCACGGGGCCCCGACCTTCTCCCTTTCCAGTGAATGCAATTTATCGCCGGCGGCACGCGGCAGTCACCCTCCTCGTAGCAGGCGCGGCTGGCACCACACCTACTTCTCAGGAAAAGCGGCCGCCCGGCGACGTTTGACCGGCCAACTTCACCCTCGCTTGCCAGTAAGCCACAGACACAGCCTAACAAAAACACCTAACAGCCGTCCAGAGTTCGGACAGTTTTCATTCTGCTTGCGAGTGTGAATGAGTGAGTGTTCTGCTCGAGACCCGCGCAAATACGCATTGCGTTCACACCGTTCGGCCTCCCCAATGACGTTCCGGGCATGGTGCCGTCTTTCAAGCACAACGCTCACCTCGAGTGGCGGAGAATCGCCCGTGCAGTGGCGCGGGAAACACGTTGAGTTTATTTGACGGTAGAAGGGGCACAAGTCTCCCAAAATGTTGCGTACAATAAAAAACGTGAAAATCTTACCTTCAACCACCTCGCAGAGGCACAACCGCGTTGTTTTTAACGAGCCACTCTCAGCGATCACTGAATTTAGGCCTCGCGTCGGCTCGCTGGCGTATTCCGTCGGCTCGAAGGTCGGTGACTCGGAGGCGACGTTGCAGTCCGTCGCACGTCAGTCCAGGCTGGTTCCACAATGTTCGCAACGAGCTTCAGTTGTTGGGAAGCACTTCACATCCGTTCGTCCGGCCGCAAGTTCACACTGGCAATAAATGTTCGGGGACGCTGGAGCTCACACGACACACGACACCAACTGGCAGCCATTTTGTAAGGACGCGTAGAGGAGGAAGAGGTGAAGGAGGAGGAGAAGGAAATGGAGGTGGCGTGGGAGTTTTTAATACTCCCATTAGGACAAACGCAGTAATCACAGCCAGATACTGCGTTTTGTGAAGAGGTACAACCGTGGTAAATGCGCTTATTTACGACGGCTTGTGGCCCCCGGTGTAAACTGGCAGTTTTTCCACCATCATACTACCACACGTGGGAGCAGGCCGCCGGTCGTGAGGAGTTTAAAAGACGTATCCCAGCCAAGAAACTCCCATTCAGGCTAACTTGTGTTTTGTGTGTACGACGAACCGGCACTAACCATCGCAACCACCACCAGTGCCTCGGCTTGGCAGCATGCGAATGTCGGCACGGCTTTAAATATACTTGTACACTTTTACTGCTTATTATTTAACGCGCCAACAAAATTTTGCGTATTTATTTGAGAATTTTACGCATTTCTTTGAACGCGTTTCGGGTTCTGTTGTTTGTCACGTGACTCTTGCCACATCCGCTCAGTCACTGTTTGCATCATTTCTGCTGGGCGACCGATAGCTTCACGGTTTATTTACGTGGATATTTTCACGGTACTGCCTCAGAGACTGGTGCACTAGTTTTTTGCGGATGCCAATGTATCTATTTAGACAACTTCGGTTCGTTTTCAGTGTCCCCCTAAGGCCGGCGTGGCCATTCCTAGGGCAATGGCGGAGCAAATACTCACAATTATGAGCGTGCTGGTCTCATACTTTCGCTTTCCTGGCGGTTGCTGGAAGTCTGCGACGATGAGGTCGATGCCGTACCAGAAGCCCACCGCGTAGCTGGCAAAAATGGAGGCCCAGATGACGGACACGCCTGCGCTGGCCACCAGGCCCTTGCGGAACCCCGTGTGCGTGGCGTTGTCCAGCCGCTCGGTGTAACTGGGCGCACCGCCGTCGTCACGGAGCAAGAATTATATTAGGAGGGGAAACTGAGCTTCCTGGGGCAGCCTGATAACGTCACAAGCACTTGGCGAACGTCAAGTTTCCGGCATCTGGCGGCAAGCGAAGAAAGTGCACGTTCATCACCACGGCCGGCGCGCGTTCTGTTCGCGCTCGTCCAGCCCAACCCGGCTGCGGCATCGCGCCGGTATTTGGAACGTTCATATTAATTATTAATTAAACAATTAATTATTTTTTGAATTTTGCAGCCCAAGCGGGCTATCGCAGGAATGGGTCAAGTACAATGCATCAGATAAAGACAAGGGAATCTCAGAAACAGCGTTATGCAATAATATATAGCGACTCTCAATTTCTACACAAATACATCAAAGGGGAGAAAGCGGGCTAAGCCGGGGAAAGAGTTCCATTATTCTATAGTTTGGGCAAATCTACTGTACTTGAAAATATTAGTGCGGGCGAAATACGGGGGGAGATAACTACGCGTAGTGGACGGTCCAGCGAGGATTACGAAGCGATTGCAAGGAAAACGATTCAGTGATTCGGTATTGCGACGCACAGCTAGAGGTGTTAGCCCTCAGAAATGAAGTGCATTACTGGGTGAAAATTTTGAATCAAACTGACGACAGATAAAGCGAACGTCTCTCTTTTGTACAGATTCAATCTGGCTTATTTCGCACTGCTTATATAGGTTCCAACCTGGCGAAGCGTATTCGAACATGGTGCGTATTAGCGACTTGTAAGCAATCAGCATTGTTCCCCTGGCTCCTTCAGCCAGCGTGCGTCAAAAGTAGTCAATTTTTTTCAGGCTCTTCTTTGTGATAGAATGGATATGCTTTGACCGAGATAAATTTGACTTAAACGTAACTCCAAGATATTTGTATCGATCTACGGTATGAAGTGATTCTGCATCAAATGTGTAGCTGAAATTGGAGGGAGATGTACTATTTGAATACCTCATTGTCATGGTTTTAAAAAAGTTAAGTTTCGTTTGCCCTGCTTACGACCCCGAACAACAATACGAAAAGGTATCTTGCATATCTAAGGGATCTTGAAACGAGGAAACCTTCGAACATAATACAGAATCGTCCGCGTAAAGTCGAATCTTGGATTTAATGTTAATGGGTAAGTCGGTAATGTTCAGGAGAAAATTCAAAGGACCCAGCACTGACCCCTGTGGAACCCCTTATGAAAACCGGTACAATGGCCGAGAACACTTTGTTGAATGATACAAACTGTGTGCGTTCCATAAGGAAGCTGGAAACTGGACCAACCAGTTGCGGATTTTTAAGAATAGCATTTAATTTTAGCAACAGTTTGGGGTGAGATACCATGCCAAACGTTTTAGAAAAGTCGATAATTATGGCAGCAACCTTGGTACCCGTGTCTTAACTATAGCATCTATCATGAGAAAACTCGGCCAATGGGGTTATTGTGCTGAATCGCGCCTGAAATCGTGTTTCATGTTAGACAAGAGTTCATTACTTTCAAGATAATGCATAGTGTGATTGTTTACTATATAATCTAGGAGTTTGCATGAGTAGGAGGTTAACGAAATAGGTCTGTAATTCCCGATCCTATGTTTATCTTTACCCGATTTCCAAGAGGATGGTATTATTCCAGAACTGAGTGATTTTCGAAAAATTACTGTGAGGTACCTAGACGTCCACTGCGAGTAACGGTTGAAGAAAACGTATCGTACGTGAAACTTCAAAAATTAGGGCAAAATATTTGCGCTTAGTTTGGAATTAAATTCTCCTCTTTCGGGAGTGGTCCTTAGTAAAACATTGGGTCATTGTTGATATAGGGCTCCTAATCCTGCACGATTTCATAGTTAGAAACACGCGTCGCCCGCGAGCTGTCTGTGACACTCTCGTGCCAACTTACATTTAAGTAGCTGCGTGTTCATGAAGCATTGTTAAGATAGCGGTCGACCAGCCAGATCAGGCGCTAACTTTTGGGAACGCTATTGGCGGTCGATGAATTTCAGCGGACGCTCATAAACGGTAGGTCAAGTAGGCAAACTCCCTATGCTTTTGGCGCAGTACGCTCGGAATGGCTGTACTTCTTCTGAACTAGCACGCTAAAAAAACTCCGAATATGAAAACGAGATATTTCACCGCGCCGTCCAAGGAGTGACCGCGTGCATCGAACGCCGGCACCGAATCCGCGACGGTCGCGACGGCTACCGCCGGGTCGCGGCCACGCAAGGGTGCGACACGTCAGCACAGAGGACAGTGAGGTAGGCCAGTCGAATAGGGACGCATTCATAGGACACAACTAGGAAGTTGTGGTGGTAGAGAGATCACCTAGAAGGTGACGGATGGAGCGTATTTGAGCTAATGGTGTAGAACTTTATTGTAGAGACTTTTGAGGGTTTGCTTTTAACTGTGTTTGAGATATTCAGTTTGAGGTTTGATTGGTTATTGGTTGTTTGCAATTGAGTCTTGAGTGCCTTGTGTTAGGGTTTTCCGAGTATCATTAAATGTGCATTGTGTTAAACATGTCAACGGCTTTCCTGCTTCGATCTCTCTGACCTGGTAAAGACAACCTCACCATTCGTTCACGGGACAATAAAAACAGTAGACAATGACAATGACAAAAACGTGACAACAAATGCAGGCCCCAGCCATGCATTTGCGCAGCACACGCTAGGCCATTCAGCAAATGCATGAAGTTCCTGCTTCCGATGAGAGGCACACAAGACCGCCGCTGCCGCTGCATGACATTGTGTTCATCAACACCTGTAGCCAACTAACCGACACTGCAGCGAAAGATAAACTAACTAAATGTTCGGGAACCCGTGCTCCGATTTTAGCCTCTCAATGGATTGCACTCTACACGCAGAGCTTGACACAGCAAACGTTGTGTCTCCAGCAGGACCATTTCTACTAGTGAATGCTGAGAGGTCTGGGGTCCTTATAAGGGCATAGCCCAGACCTGCGGTACAGGCATGCACGATAGCTCTCGGAGCGTCAACAACGTCGCCGCCATAGCCTCTCCAGCTCTAGCTCGGCAGCAATAGCACTAAAAGGCAGACGGGTTGGCCTGCATTCATAGTGATAGCTTTTGCTCACCCTACAGGTGACAAAAGTAGGAATAAGACGCCAAGACGAGCGGTAACAGTGGATTATTGTTTCTGAAGCGCCACATATATACCTGAAAAAAAAAAACAATACTTTGAGCCCCGCGCGTGAGCAGAGGCGTACACGCTCCATCGGAACACACAAAAACTACTGCCCGAGCATCACAGTGCCGAGGAACTTAATTTCCCTCTCAGACAGAGCAGCCTCACCTTCCTTGTCTTCAACATTGGCTCGCACTGCGTCACCTAAAGGCAAGTTCGCAAATTTATTTTCGAATCTCCTGCGGCTCACTCCCATCCTCCAGCTTTGTTAGCGATGAATGGCACCACCGAGCCCAGCAACATCGGCCCCGCAACGATGGTCACAGAATATTCATTTCGAAACACTGAATCTGTCACCATGTCGTGACCCAGCAACACCTTGCAGCCGCACGCTGTCGCGGCCACATCAGAGGCCATGCATGCGCACATGTCCTGCGTCTTAAACGCGAAGTGTGGACCGAGGGGGAAAACCGGCCTGACCGTGTGGAATGCTTCGTCTGTCACACTTTCGCAGCGTACGACAACGCTGTATGAGAAAGTGTTTGCAGAATTCAGAATGCAACCTGCGTCTCTTGAAGGCTTGGCTTGAATGAAGTTACTTATTCCTAGGCAGCATCGCTGCGTTCCCGACAGGTAGAAAAACTACACTTAATCCATCAAAATGCAACCATAGCGACGTCCAGCCAGAAGATGTGGCATTTGTTGCGCCGGAGACAGAAAAAAATGATCTGAACGAAGACGAGGAGATGTCATCCCGGGCGGCCGCAGTAGAACGAAAGGTGAGAATCGTAGGACGCCATAAGCCCTCACCTCATTATTCTTCAGCTCAGCGTATAGTAATTAAGTTCATTCCTTCTTACGGACTCATTTTTTGTCATGTTTTCGTCAGTTGTATCTAACAGAGGTGCACGCGGCGCAAATGAATTAATTTACAAAGTTATTTCTACGGCTTACTTGTTTTGTTTATTCCTTTAATCGTTGAGTCCTCTAACCTTTATGCACATCTACTCCGGAGGGATATATTTACATACCTGTTATAACGGTGTTATCGTCGCCTTCAATGCCTGAACGAGAGGCAGTGTTGCATACCGAAGAATCGATGGAATAGTTTGACGTGTATTGTTGAGCAAGTTGGTGGTAAGAAAAGATTATTTTAACTGCGCAAGAAAAGACACTTGGCGAGGGCGAACAACAGACAGGACCACAGCGTAGATGAACAACCGATTGATTGTTCACGCCTCCAGGTTTAAAAGCCTGTGACCCGAAAAAATAATGCACCCACGAAAGTACATGCACGAAACGATGCATGAAAGTTTAGAAAGCGAAGCTGGTCGCCTAGCCAGCACTGTTTACCCGAAAAAGGATTTTCACCTCGGTAGCTTCGCGAGCAGCAAGGAAAGGGTTAACGAAGAAACTGCTGAAACGAGGCGAAGCAAGACCGTTGCTCTTGTACCGTACCTGCCCAAGATTTCCCATAATCTAAAGAAGATACGACATAGACTTGGCGTGGGCGTTGTGTTTTCAGCACCTAACCGCCTGTCAGGCCTCTTGAAACGCGTGAACCGAGACCACAAAACTGAAAATAATTGTAATAAGAAGCACGGCCTGTTATTTTGGCCATGCATGTATGGCGTCCTCTACTAGTTTCCATTTGAATGCGGCTATGTATTAGTGGGCCATGCAGGCAAAATGGTAGTTTGTTTCATTCGAAAGACTGCCCCGTTAGAATAACACTGACACCACATTTAACGCGAACTTCACTCAAACAAGTTATAGTATAATTAGGAAAAAAGAGAATGGCCATTTGACCCACTCGCCTATTTGCCGGACTAGAACCTACGCCCTATTGGCTGTGTGATTGGCTTTGGCCGGCAAAAGTAAACTCAATTGAATAGGGATTATAATCTTGCAGAACGAGCTATTTCGGGAAAATAATTTCTATAGCAGTAACAACGGTGCGGTAAACAGTGGAAGTTCCCAACGGACACGTAAGCATGGATGCAGTTAGTGCGGCACTTTGCCGGCTGACACTGCCTAACGCAGCCGTCGGACGCGTTGGACTTGTTTCACAGATAGGATGACCAGACGTCCCATTTCCCCCGGTCAGTCACATGTTTGATGTCCGCTTCTGCCGTCCCGTCTTTTTGTCGCCTTAAACCATCTGATGTCGCGTTTTCGCAGAGGTGCACGGTTTTAAAATTGGCGCCAAGCAGGTTGATCAAACCAAAAGAGCGCCGACTTGCTACATGTACATTTTGCAGGTATCACCTGTAGTATTTTGGCACATTTACCAATACAGTAAAATTTATACCTATTCTTACCGAAGAAGGCTTTCAAGTTTCTTGCCGAAGACGACTTTGAAGATGCATTATTTTACCAATGAACCATTCTCAACCAAATCAAAGAAATGGAAGATAAAAACTCTTGAAGTATTTCGGTCTCTGAGGGGAGGGCGCAAGTCTTTAAAGAGATGGCAACAGGGATTGTACGCTCGGCTAACCTGTCTCGCCCTGTTTTCCTGGAACCACGGCTGTGGAGCGCGTTTTTTTTTTATTCTGAACTCTAACTGGAAATCAACCTGTGGTCAACATTACGAGAAATGTTACTGGGGCAGCTGAAATTTCAATACAAGTGCGAAGAATTTCACAACAGAGTCTTGCGAAAAATTAAATCATCGGCAGAGTACACCAACGACAGACCCGAATCAGCATCTTCGAAATTAGTGCCCCTGAGTGGGAGTGTTCCTTTGACATTAGTTAGGGCGTAGAGCAAAATATAGCGCTTTAAACAAGATCAGTTCTCGGATTAAAATCTTTTCTCCCAGTCACAGCCTTTTGCATTGTTTACTCTCTCCCCGGTGGTGTTTCCCGTGTTCTAACTCCAGGTCACCCTCCTGACAGAACATTGACTGACTGATATAAGCGGCACGGCCACTTACGTGACCCTGTTCGTCGAGTTAGCGCACGTTTTAGGAAACGATTAGTGTCAAAACTAATACGCATAGCAGTTCGGTCAGAAGCAAAGTGCGAACACTTGTACTTCAGCGGCATTGCCGCGCCATTTTTGATCGTGGGTGATAAACGGGATAACCAGGCGACCGCCTGTGAGATGAGAGTAGCCCTGCTCACCAGAACATTTTTAGATACAAAGCCGTGCCAATGGTACGTCCTTGTCGACGTCACGTATTACACGGTTTAGCAGGAGAATAGACAATTTGGCTTACAATGTTTCATTTCTCAGTAAATAAAGCATGATTTGCTGTCGGACAAGCGTGGAGGGCACTATAAAACACACAATCATTCCAACGAAACCAACTTGTCTTTTGTCTGCGTGGCCTCTTTAAGTGGCATCGAAGTAATTTCCGAACATTCGGATAATATTTGCGGAAATTTTAGTCTGAAGTACCCAGGCCATGTTTCAACCACACTGGGTGCGCTTACGGGAATTCATTTAGAAGAAACAACCAATTGGTAAGTGCTGTTCTCCTGTCTGCATCCTCCTTGCTGATTTACTGTGACGTTTCGTATGAAGTTTACTATTGCAGGCTGCATTTGACGGCGCTACTGCGGGGCTCGACCGAACATTCGAGCATTCGAACATTCGCTAATGGAAAACTAAGCCACAAGATTTGTGGCCGAAAGAATTTTGCTTTTGCTTGTTATTTTTTAGACTGCATAAAGCTTAGTGAAGCCTATGAGGTCAAACTAGCTGCACACAAGCACACATGGAACGCTTCCCTGACTGGTATGCTGGCTGAAACTCTAAGGCCAATTAAAAGCGGAAGAAGAGTCAGCGAAGTTCGTATAGGTAATAAGGATTTAAAATCAACCGCCACAACTTTTATTGTAAAGCGTAAACCCAATCTACGGTAAACGTTTTTTGCGCAAGGGGAACCAGCACAGCGGGCAACAGCCCGACCAGACATTTGCAATCGCTTTTGCTCCCTAAGGAATGCAGTCGCTAGCCACAAGACATTCGTGGAATTTGAGATGACGCTTAGTGCACAAGCGTTATTCTTCTATACTGCATTCCTTCTTTTGCGCTGCAACCTTCATTGCAATGATTAGCTGGTGAATTACACTGATGCGCTGGCCGGTTATCGTTGGCATAGTGTTGCCATAAGCCCCGACTGCTTCCGGGCACAGTGCCGAGTCGGCCGACTCTTGGATTAGCTCTTACGTCCCAAGTACGAGCCCGGAAAGTTCCAAAGGTGGGGGCGGAGGGCCCTGCAGTTGTCTCCGATGACGCAAAGGGTGTTCAGCCGTTGCGTAAGCCTCGGCAAAGGATCGTAACGATTATAAGCGCTGTTTGTAGGCTCGCCTCACCCATTCTAGAGCCAAAAATAGGTTAGGAGCGCGGTATGCCGATTCCGGAGGTGTCGAGAATGTCCAACCAACGATAACGTCAGATGCAAAGTAGGTTATTGCACGTAACCGAAACCGTGACTGGTTTCAATTCCAACCCCTAATAAAATTGCGAGACGAATACAAGTCCCTCCTGTTAATTGTCGCAGTCAAGGCAAAAATCGCATGATATTCTTTGTTCTTTCGCGGTTTGTAAGTAGACGTAACCGAAACCGTGACTGGTTTCAATTCCAACCCCTAATAAAATTGCGAGACGAATACAAGTCCCTCCTGTTAATTGTCGCAGTCAAGGCAAAAATCGCATGATATACTTTGTTCTTTCGCGGTTTGTAAGTAGATACTGCTTTATCCAGCGTACAAACAATGAAATGTATTTTTACTTGAGGCAGTCTATGCTATGCAAACAAAAAGAAAAGTTTAACAAATTACCTTCCGTGTGACACCTCCGTTATGCGCCAAAACTGATCTGCGCTCACTTCGGTAGTCGTGCTTGAGAGTGTAGCGGTACACCGATACAGAAGCCACCACAAGATCAAGAAAGGAATTTTGGAAGGGAAAGAAATTAAAACTGAGAAAAAAAATTGCACCAGTATGCTGTCGATTGTGTTACCCAGGAAGCGTTCATATTCGATGCCCAAGAAAAGCTATCAAGTGCAGGCTACATGGTACGCTAAGTGAGTGCGTGTTGGATTGGTAAACCAATATTGTGTTCACTCTACCTCCCAGTTTCCGGTGTTTTTCTCTTCCTGCTGAAAGGCATGTAAACCTCGATGCGAGAGTGTGCGCTGTGGTCCTGCCTGTTATTTGCGCTCGGCCAGTGTGTTCTCTTGCGCAGCTAAAGCATCTCGCGCAAAAGAAAATATGTCCTTATCAATCGTATCATAATCGGATAGGAAGAAAAAACATTGCCGTCTACATGCTCAGCTCTTAGGGAACGGGTGCTCACCGGCGCATCTCCTTCGTCTGGCCGCTGTATGCGATGACAATCTTGATGAACGTAAAGGCCTCCAGTGCCACCGCCCCAGCGTAGCGGTATGCCGCAGACTCTTCCGCCTCCAGTTTGCTCTGAAACTGCGCACATGTTCGCCTGATGTCAATTTCACAATGGCTCTTGTAACTATTTATGTTACTATAGACTAACGCAGCAACAAAAGCAAATAAGGACCGCTCATTTCACCGGACGCAGTTGGAAGGCTGTGAATGTCTGTGCGCGGTTAGTAGGAAAACGATCTCACGTGGCCCAGCTGCCCTTCAAGACAAAAGTGGGTGTTTCGTTTCTACACAGCTCGTGTCTGTTCAATAGCAATAAGAGCACATGAGCCGAACTGGTTAGCGAAAGTTGTGACCTTGTAATTGACGAAATTTTTTTGGGGCACTAAAATCGTAATTATGTTTAGCTTGTATTTGTTTTAAAGTTTACTGCATAAAAAGTACTTAAGTAACGAAAAAGAGACGCCGAACAGTCCAAACAAAACGTACTGACGTTTCGGCTTCCAGCACGGAAGCCTTGTGATTTGTGAACGAGGCTTCCGTGCTGGAAGCCGAAACGTCTGTACGTTTTGTATGGACTGGTCGGCGTCTCTTTTTCGTTAATTATCTACCATCCCGGCCAGACGGGATTCCGTCATGCTCTCGATTTCATAAAAAGTACTTTGGAATATGAGCGCGGGTTGAAGGTAAAAATGCCCCCACCCCTACACTAGCATTGCGAAAATAGCAGCCCCCCCCCCCCCCTCCCGCAGTTCCACTCGCTTGCTTCTTGCAGCAGAAATATGTGCTCTGTAGGCAGAATTGTGCAGAAGTTGCGCTACTTCGTGGACGCTGAGGGAAGAGAAAGACGACAGCTTGAGCTCCAGGACTGCAGTCGCTAGTCACAAGTTTTTTTTATTCTGAACTCAGCCTCAGCTTCGGCGAAATAGCGCGACTTCTGCAGTTCTGCCTGCAGAGCACATATTTTTTAAAATGAGATATAAAACCCGAAGTTGCCGATAGCTGCAAAGGCTAGTGGCCGGTTCAGTACAAAATAATAAGGAATTCAGATGCAATTCACAAGCACTTATGCCGCAGAACATGAAGGGCTCAAGTGAAATTAAGATATACACAAGATTACATGCCATACAACTCGAATGGTACATGTTCACAGATGCATACAGCAAATCCGAACAGAAAAATGATGACACTAAAAAGAAGGTTCCCGTAACGAGAGTTTCAGATAAGATTTCACTAGACTGATAATGCAATTTAGTGGTCATTTTAACATTTCTCATTGTTTTCACTTCTATAGCAAGGTCCTTCCATATTTTGACTCCACTGAACTCCATCAGGCGTTCACATTGTTACATTGTTGCATTTGGAGAGATTGAAATTGAAATTGGAGGCTTGCCTTCTACTACGATAGGGCTAGGTGAAAAGGCTTATCGGAAAGAGAGAACTGCTGTTTATTATATTGTTCATCACGAGCGAAATTTTGTAGTTGCGCAAGGACCAAAACGACAGTACGTGATTTTTACCAAAAACCTTGCTCCTGGAAAGACCTGAATCAGTTGTCATCTCGGTCAATGCTCGTTTTTGCATAAGAAGTAAAGGCGATACTGATGGCAAAAAACAGCGCAAGGAAACGGCGCGGAAGACGAGAAAGACAAACACGACGCTCGTCTTCCGTTTCTCGTCTTCCCTGCGGTTTCTTTGCGCTGTTTTGTGCCATCAGTATGACCCGACTAGCGAGTATTCACGCTCTCGTAAAGGTGATAGGTAGGTTTTATATGTTTGTCCCCAAGATTCACAACAATAACTCAGAACTGATAACTGATATCTGCTACAAGCACGGATATTTCAAGCAAGCGAGTGGAGCTGCGACACGGCTGCTATTTTGGTAATCAAAGCGAATGTGGTGAATGAAAAAAATGAAAGAAGCGCTCTGGAAGATTCCACCTAAAAGCCCAAGGTGTTTCTCCGATACGCCGACGACTGTTTTTGTATCATCACAGAAACAACGGTAGACAACTTCCTGTCGCAGCTAAATTCGATCGAACCAGCCAGCCACCATGGGAAAAGCGCTTTACCATCCCTCGACATTTTGATAAAAAGACAGCCAGATCGAATAAATTTCACAGTGTACAGGAAACCCACCCATACCGACCGTTACCCACAATTCGATTCCTACCACCCCAATTCTCACAAATCTCCTATAGTCTCAGCTCTCTTACGTAGAGCTATAACTGTATGCTAAAGCCGCAATCGCGAACCTGAATAAAAACGGATACACGAGCACATACACATACGGCGCGTCAAACGCCGTCTCCCCTATCGGCCTGCAACAATAAAAATTATGCTCTATTGACGCCGCCGGTCAACAACCTCGCTCCTGCCTCGGCCGTCTGCCCCTCCCCCATCCTCCCCCCCCTTACGCTTTCCGCTTGACGACCCATCCGTATTTTTCACACCTATGTTGAAGGCACGAGTGAAACATTATCCCGCCTTCTTCGGATTGTCTCACGCAAGCCAGTGTCAACGCTTCGACGGCTGATACCTCGACCGAAAGAGCGTCCGCCAAATGAAAAAGCCTAAGCGGTCGTCTACAAAATTGATAGTTACCTTGGCGATACCAGCAACATCCCAGAACGCCTCCGACAACAAAAAAAACGATGTTCAAAAGTCGCACATTCAGCGCAGTGCATTGGCCGAACACCGCGAAAAAGCTGACCACAAGATTGACTTGGACGGCGCGCAGGTGATGGGGGCAGAAACCAATTACGGTAGAACCCCACTCTTGCGTTCCTCAGTGCTGCGTTTTTTCCGGCGGCTACGTTGTTTTTGTCCTGTTCAGGCGCAGCTCACATCGAGTCCATGTATTGAAATCCTCACTGTTATGTCGTGGCGGAAAGAACCTTCCCGGAACTTTCGTCGCAATCTGACCCTCCAAACTTCCCAGGGCACCGTGCTCGGGCCGACATTTTGATTTTGCACGAGCCTTGGCCAGGCTTGGCTACAGAACTGACTGCATGAAGCCGCACGCGGGTGCAATTCGTCACGACTAAATGGCCCCATGTTACTCTATGCCTGCTATCACCATCATCACTGCGCTTACAACGGAAGCGTCACTTCGTAATGCCCGAAGTTCGTGTTTGCCAGAAAAGCACCACCGCATGAATATCGCGCGCTCTGGTCGTCACCGTGCGCTTCAAGCTTTCAAAACACCGTTGAACTTGCAAACGCGAACTTTGTCGGGCTATGATGATGTCACAAACACGGGAGGCGCTTTCCCTTCAGAAAAAGCTTGATATATTAAACGCAGTAGACAAGCAGCCAGCGCGGAAACGAGTCGACATGGCTAGGGACCTTGCATTGCGACGCGTGGTGTTTTCCAGCGATCGCAAAAGGTGGCAATCCTAGATTCTAGAGTTTCTGATCGTTAGAAAGCGAAACATGCAGAAATACACGGTTGCAAGTAATTTTCATTTCATTTTCGAAGGCTTCCCAACAACTGCGTCTTCCTGGTTGTTGCGCTTTATTTTCCTGGTCGGGTGAAAAACGTATCAACGAAGTTCCACTGTACTCAGAAAGCATACTCCTCGAGTGCTGGCACATACAAGGGAACCGGGAACGCATTGTATACGTAGCTGGTCGGAGGGCCTTCCCCCCATTTACGCCTGTGGCCTCCAGCGGCCAAGGCAAGATTCGAGCAAAAGGAAAAGAAAAAAATAAAGAAGGCGCCTAATGTAACTGCTGCTTACACTGTCTTACTGTGCAAGACACATTCACCCCTGAAGCAGGAACCGAGTAGGCTCCGAAACATCGGGACCGCTGTCAACGGACGCCCTTGGTTGGTGCATTTCGCTCTTCCTAATCCTTGTTATATGTCTAGAAGTGTTACGTAGGCCTCCTGTGTCCCCTGGTCTTATAATTCTTTCAGCACTGGTGCAATGTGTACCGTGTCAAACGCATTTTCGTATTCTTAAAACGCCATGTAAAGGGTTTTCTGGTACTTGACTGATGATATTATTGCGCCATACTGTCGAGTATCCTTTAGCTTCGAACCCAGGCTTCGAACTCTGTGTTGTTAGGAATCAAGGCTGCTACTTACGCGGTTAATAATTAGTTTGGTAAACAGCTTGTATAGAACTGAGAGTAAGCTATGGGGCCTGTAATTCTTAAGGTTTTTGTTATCTCCCTTTATGTGAATCAGAATTTATGTTGGCGTTCGTCCACGCTATGGGAAGTGTTAAAGTCCTTAAGCATTCCGAGAACAGTGGAGGAAGTTTTCTCAGTACATCTCCTCCCTACTTTGAAAGGTCTACGGTTATGCCGTCATCCCCTACACCTTTTCCTTTTTTTATAGCCTTGAGAGCGCTTCAAGCTTCGTCTTTGGTTTTTAGTGGGAGTTCGCGAGCTAAAACTGTATACTCATTAGTTGCCCCCGGTATAAGGTTGCTGGCGTATAGCTTGGTCGATAATTGTTCTGCTAATCATATTTTGTCGTCCGTGCTGTGCGTTATTTTCCCCTGTTTGTCGCTGTGTGCGTCAATTCTATCTTAGCCTATATCTAGATTTCTCCTAGTCGCGTTTAGGCTTGCCCGTGTCTCCAGCGGTTCCTCAATGACTGCCCCGTTGTACACACGCACGAATGTCGTTAGTTTTACATCTGTTAATCGATTTTGAGATCTCTGCTAATTCAGTGTCATCCGCATTGCTCGACATACTTATGTTCTTTCGCAGTTATTTCCTTAGTTTTGTAAGTTTGTTTTCCAGTTGCCTATATGTTGCTTCTCGTAAGGCTACTTTAGTAGAGAGAGATCGCAGGGCGTTTCCACTGAGCAGGTTTACGGAGAAAGGAATAACAGGAAAAGCTAGATGAGATTGTTGCACTCTGCCTCGATGAGTACGACGTCGCCTTTCCGTAACTGTTGGCTGCTTGCAGCTCTGGCTCGTACCATTGATCCAAGCTCATCTAAGTGTTCATTTCGCCATCTCGCCCACCACTCTTACATGATGCGGCAACGGTTTCTCCATGCTTTTCCATGTCGCGGCTCTGTGGCTTGCCCGCTGAAAGTTTGTTGCATTGTATCATTTCGCTCTCGTTCTCAGTGTTGATGCCCACGTCGGCTTCGGGTTTCAGACGCTGTTCTTCGGATTTTATGAACCTCGCACCGTCCCACCACATTGATGACTCTATTATAGATTTGGCGGTGATTCCGCGTGTCAGCATGTCTGCGGGGTTTTCTTCCCCAAGCTATGTTGGTTTGTTCTTTCGCGTATTTCATCACCTCTCCTCTTGACATATGCTTCTATTTTGATCCAGTGAAGTGTTATCATTGAGCCCGTCCAGTGGCTGACACTTTCAGAGTTTTCCCCGTAATGTTTTCTTATATACTCGCTCATCCTTGCTGCCATAACCACTGCCAAGAGTTCGAGTTTGGCTAAGGGTAAGTCTTTCGTCGGTGCCACTCGGCTTGTCGCAATCATTAAAGTCGATTTTGTCTTTGAACTTGAGCACAATGTACGCTGCAGCTTCCATATGCCGATGGGCTTGTGTCGGAGAACACGTGTAGGTGCCGGCTTTCTGTCCTTTTCTTTGTTCACGTAACATCGCTACACCTGAAGACGTCTTAACTGTTCTGATTCTTCAATTAGTTTCTTCGATTGGTCGCTCTCCTCTGATGGTAACGGGTCTTCCAATGTTACGCCCATCTTCCAGAGGCGCTGGAATCCTATTTTGGCGCGTTTCGTGTATGGCGATAGTAGTTCAATGGGGTCAAAGATTTTCACCACCGCCTGTAACATTGCTCGTTTGCTCATGTCTGTCGTTGTCGCTTGAACATTCATTAAAACTGCTGGTAATGACAGCATGTGCTCGTCGTGTTCCCATCTCGTGCCTAGTATAGTTGTGTAAGCCTTTCGATCTTGTTTCTTGGTGGGCTGTGTCCTTTTCATTGCCGTCTAATATCTTATTGAGCTTTTCTTCATTCGACGTCTATTTTCGGAAGTTCATTGAAGCTCTTTGAATAATCTCTTTAGACTCCTTGTACGGCTTAACAGCTTCATCAACTGTATCTGCTCCAAATATCACGTCGTCGACGTAAATTCCTTTTATCAGCTCCTCTGTGGTAATTGGGAATTCATCCTTCATTTCCTTCAAGTGATGTTTAATTGTCCCCGCTAGTAGAAACGTGCTTGGCATTGTTCCAAGTGTGACTCTGGTCATTCTCCAAGTTTCGACTTCGTTGGTCAGCCCGCCTTCAGCGTCGTGTTTCCACCAAAGTGTTCGTAATGCACCTCGGTCATCTTCGTGAATTGCTATTTGCAGAAATGTTTTCTCAGCCTACATTACAGCATCCTTTTCTTTCCGAAAGTTGACAACTAGCGATAGCGTTCAAATTGGGACCGGCTTATAAATTGCAATTCAATTATTTTCCCTTGATGGAGCTCGATGATGCATCAAAAACTACTCGAGCTTTCGTCGTTTCCCTGTCTTCTGGTATTACCGCGTGGTACGGCAGGTAGTAACATAAATGGGACGCGCATCCTGAATTTTCGCTCATTTTCTCGGCAACTACTTAACTGAAGTATTCTGAGATGGATTTGTCATACCTTTGGATCATCTTTTCGTTATTCACCTGCTTTTTGAACTTTTGGGCAACCACGCTACATTTATCCATCTGGTTAGTCTTTGCTGCGATTCCGATGGTTTTTAAGTTCCAAAATCTTTCCATTTCCGTCTTCAACTCGACGTTGTTTGCATCAAACTCGAGTACCATCACTGCATTACTTTGGTACATTACTTTGGTACATTACATCACTGCCTGTCTCGTTCAGTCTGATCGCATTGTCGCTCACTGGTCTGTGCACTAACCAGCCAAGTGTGGTCTCGCCTGCGGCTAGTCGGTTCTCGATGTGTCGTATCTGTCCCGTGACAAACTCCCAGTAGTGATCTGACCCAATTATAGTCCGGTTGCCGCAACACCCTTAGGTTCAAACTCGTCTTCCGCCAATTTTAGCTTGAGTTTCTGTCGGGGGCTGGGAGATGGCTGTGTTATATGGTCAATGAGAGCTTGCTTCTGGGCTAGTTGGTACATTTCTTCTTTTAAAACACTGTGCTAAATTAACATTGACGAAGACGAAGGACGACGAAACGCAAGATGCACACTTACGAAAGATCATCGTCTTCGTCAATGTTTCGTTTCGTCTTCGTTAATGTTAATTGAGCGCAGTGTTTTATAAGAAGAAATGTGTGATATGCTCCCTACTTTGAGGGCTTCGACAGCTATAGCGGACTCCCTTTCTCGACTCTTTGCCATCACCTTCACGACGTCTATACATTGCAATTTTGTTTGCTTCCAAGAGATCCAGTTCTTAGATTTTATTGCCGTAGAGGTTTTGCTTCGATCTTCTCCGGTATAGACGTTGTGATGAAGGTTCTTTGATCGCCACTATCAAGTAGTACTCGACAGATGTCTTCTAATGCTTCTCCTTGGACCCATACTATTGCTGTCGGTAGCAACACACAATTTCTAGTCCGGCTTACAACTGATTCCATCATGGACCTTGCTGTTTGCTGCACTGTGGTGGCTTCCTGTCTCTTTTTGTGTTTTGTTTTCCATATCGACATTGCATGGTGGCCGTTACATCTTTTGCAAAAAAACATTTGCTTTGCAAATCCGAGCCGTATGATAGAGCCAAGTATATCTAAAGAGTGACCTGTTTTCGGCTAGCAGCTTCTTTTTTTCTTCGATAGGTAGGCTTTGCGTGCATTCTCCTGTCAGGTGTTTCGTCTATTTGCAGAACCATCACGCCTTGTGTGTAAAAGTAGAAACTAGTGGTCGTGCTGTATGATTTATTGTTCTCCTACTTCAGTCCCGTGCCTGCTGTCTCCTGCTCCGGCTGATCATCTTCGCGTAAGCACACCTGTTGCTGTAGAAATTCTATTATTCTTTGCAGGGCATCAGCCCTATTCTTCCCCATTGATGACGTCGTTTCTTCTCTGTTAGCCGTTGGCCGTTGAGATGCCTCCTTTGTCTTGAACTGGATAAAAAGCTCTGCTGGCATTGCCTTCTTCAGTTCGGGCATCAACATTGGGGCGTAGCACTCTGTGGTCACTCCGAGAACCGGCAGTGCCAATGGGTGTATCTGCACCTTTTGGAACAGCTTTCGCAGGGCTTCCGTATGATACAGGGATGTTACCTTATCGAGTCGTAACAGTTCTTTCATGTGCAGGTCCAACAATTGCTCGTGTCTCTAAAATGCTCTTTTAGTATCTTGATAGCTTGTTCATAGTTGCTTTCGGCGGAAAACTGAAGTCCATTCATCAGTGGGGCTGCTTTGCCGGTCAGCGTAGACATGAGGGATATTAGGCCTCAAGTGAACCGCTGATTTGTATTGAGTCCAGAATCTAGTCCATTCAAGGGAATGTCCACTGAACTTAATCACTTCAGTTTTCGGCAGCTTCACAAGCTCCGTGTAGTCTTGCGCACTGTGCGCTAACTGACTCGCCGATTCGGTCCTCTGTGCTTTTTCTGGGGCTGACAGCACGCCTTGCGTTTCCTCCTTTAGATAGTTCTCGACTTTCGAAGAGATTGCAGCAATTCTGAAGTCATATTCTATCACTCTCTGGAATTCACTGCCCTCTACTTCGTCCGTCACGTAACCTTCCATCTGCTCGTTGGACTTCGCTATGCTTGAAGCTATAGCCTTTATCTGGGCTTGCGTGGTAATCGGTGCTCTCTGTCGGCTCCTTGCAGTATTTGAGCCTCCGCCGCATTAGTTAGCTGCGTTATTTGCGTTCGCAACACCCTTGTCTTCCTCGAGACGACTTCCTTGCGCATTTTCTTTTCCGAAGAGTAAATTCTCCTTACGTTTGAGTATCCGTTGGCTCCGTTGCTGTTCCGCCTGCCACGATGATTCTCGTCTTCTCCAGGCTGCTTTGGTGCTCCCCCGTCGTTGTCTTCCCCTGCTGCTCGATGGTAGGTTGTATTATCTGGGTTTAGCAACGCGAGACTATCTAGAGTAACGAGATACCGCAGGACGTTTCCACTGAGCAGGTTAAATGATAAAGGAAAAATTACATCATCTTCCTGAGGGGAACCCTGAGGTGATGCGAAGCATCGCAGAATTCCAATCCAATCCAATCCAAGCCAAGCCAAGCCAAGCCAGTCCAATCGAATCCAATCCAATGCCCCCCGCGAGAGAGTGTTCGCTATCGGAGAGGAGGGGGGGTGAGCAGCGGAGAGCGCAGCTGGCGCGGCGAGGAGAATGGGGGAGGGGTGGACGCCGACAACGCCGACAACAACGCCGGATGGATGCAGGGACAAGGCGAGCGAATGAGATGCGTCGCATCCAATAGCAGAAAAAGACAGATGATGATTGTTGCCCGCTCCACGCGGCAAAGCGTCTTCTGCCTCACTTCTACTGCACGGTAGATCCGCTGATGATGATCTTCGACAGCTACTCCAAATTCTGTTATTGCCGTTCAGTTGTCACTAAACCTGTCAACACTACCCTTTTTCTCCTATTTCCGAAGCTCTAATTTTTTTATTAGGAATATTTTGGATTCCTCCTTCCTGTCTCTGACTGACTTCATGCTGGGTTTTAAACTTTTTGCGAGTTTCCTTCTGTCTCTTTTGAGGTTCAGCCTTACTTTGCGTCTAACTATCCTATAATTTCTGCTCTGAATATGGGTGTGACGCTCTACGGAATGAACAATTCTTGGATTGTCAATACAGATTTAGTCAATTTTAGGTTTTGTTGAACCGACGGGATTACTACACGTCCACTCCCTGTTTTTTTTTTTGTTTGCAGAAGAATGTGTTCATTACCCTCAGGTTATTCCTCCCCGCTATTCCCACCAGTATGTCTCCTCGACTGTTGCGACTGCCTGTTCCGAAGTTTCCGACTGACCTTTCACCTATCTCCTTTTTGCCTACTTTAGCGTTAACGTTCCCATCACAATAGTGAACAGCGTTTTCTCCTTCATTGGTGATTCCGAGTGAAAAGGGGCTACCCGGGGAGAAAAGGGGCTTCGGCAGCCTACGTGAGATTTTCCCTTGCGTTCGGCCCCGAATTTCCTTGGGTTTCCACCGTGGGCAGTAAATTGCATGTAGAATGCTGCATGACGTGCCGACTAGTTTTCATCTTAGTACGTCCGATTCAGAATCTTCGGAGTTATATGCGGTGGGAGCTTGACCACTCTGTTCGGGTGGCTTCAACATTATTATCCTATTCGGTATTTTGCAAATAATATTCGTTGATTTTCCGATACTTTTCATTTCAATAAATAAAGCACTCTGGGTTTTGTTGCGCCACATCTTCAAGAAGCTTCTCTATTACAGTGCTCACCCACTTGCCAAATCAGCCAGAGCCCACACTTCCACCACTACATAATCAGCGAGGCAACGGCCAACACTCGGGCACCATTTGCTCGCTTGTTGCAGAGCCAGTAGTCAAAGTGAGTGTAAACTACGTTTCTGTGCTTTCCGACCAAATGCACAAACTGAGCATCTCACAATTGCACGGTTATGATGCAAAGTACACCCCAACGAAGCCAGACGGGTGGTCGACAGGCAAAAGGCTGCAAAGCCGGAGGCTTTTACCTTGGCGATGGTGGTAGTGATGATGATGAGGCACGGCACCAGGGCGAGCAGCACGAGCGTCAGCTGCCAGCCGTGCCAGAAGGCCGAGATGAGCGACGCCGAAGCAGTGGACAGGAAAAAGAGGCACATTCCGATCTTCTCTCCCAGCCCGTCCTGGATCTTTTCCAGGTCACTGCGCCGATTCGGATAGCAGGCCACATTTCCAAGCGTGCCAAAATTGTAACGCAACTGTTCACCTTTTGGGCTATAAAATTACCGTATCAAGTTTCTCTTCTGGATGCCCGGGTATCGTAATTTGCAGAGTTTCTTCGAAAAAAATATAATACTGCGATCAATGACATTTATGCGGGGTAACGCGTCAGCTGTAATTTTGTGATTTATTATTTCTCGTTTTATGCAAACTGGTCAGCCAGAAATGTTTAATGGTTTCAAAAGAATCTTTGAGCAAAGGCATCATCCAGCTAATTGTTTGCGCATGAAGTTTCACCAGCCCATATTCGTGGCATAGTCCCGGCCTCCTTTGGCTGACGGGCTTATACAGGGTGGACAGCCCGCCTATAGAAGGCGGGCTGTCCATCACTAGTTTCAACTCAGAGCACGAAAAACTTAAATGCACCTACTTCTGAGACTAAGAAAGCGCGATGTATCTGAATCTGTCTGAGACCGAGCCCCGCCCACTTGCGACTGAGCTCGTCCACAGTCAACTCTGTGAGGTGGGCCTCCATCTACCCCTCCACCTTGTCGTCACGCATTGGCTTCCGCTTTACAACGCGCAACCCTCCTCTCCCCTTGTCCTCCACATCTTATCATCATCGTCATAATTATCAGCCTATTTAGGTCCCCTGCAGTACGAAGGCATCTCCTATTTATATCCACCCGCTCATGTTCTGCGCTCCCCGTCCCGTCATCTAGTTAGTAAGCTACCCCTTCTAGCCGCATCTCTCGGTATCCGTTTTGCTACCCTGATGGTCCACCCGTTGTCATTTTGCAGAACTATACGTGGCCATCCCAAGTCAATTTTTTACTTGTTTCAACTGTGATATCACCTACCCGAGTTTGCTTCTGACCCAGGATAATCGTTTCCTGTCACTGAGCAGTAGCCCTGTCATCCTTCGCTCCATGGCTTGTTCAGCCGACCGAAGTTTTCTTTGCAGTTGTTCAGTAACGCGCCATGTTTCCGCTCCACACTTCATCCTTCGCAGCACACATTGGTTCTATACAATTCGTTTCGGTGACAGAGGTGGCTTACATTTCATTGTTTGGAAGTGTACACCCATTGTAGGCCAGGCCATACCGACAGTGTGCCGGATTTATTTTTCATGGTTTGGGTCAGCACTCACACTCTGTCCGAGGTAGACTGTTCTAATTGTACTGGCGTTCTATTACGTAAGCTCCAAAGAGCTTCTGATAAGCTCTCCGTCCGTGTCCTTTTTAGCGCAATCATTTTATTTAAGAATGGAGTACCAACGTGCCCAGGACGCTACCCTTATTAAGTTTATTTCTAGTTCAACGGGCCCTTTTTTTAATGTGTTACGTGATCCTTGTGCCATTTGCACCGTGTCTGTCCTCACTCCGTCCGTGTCCTTTTTAGCGCAATCATTATATTTATCAAAAGAGCGCTTTAAAGGTGCGTATTTATAACTACTTTAAATTAATCATATTTACGGCAGCCCCAGGGTGAAGCTTTTTGATGTAAGGTATTTTGACGAGGTATTAGCATGGGAAAACATATCTGAGCTTTTTTGTTGAAAAGAAATTTTCCTTCTTCAAAACAATTTCCGAAGACTGCTCGGGTCACTTGCGCGTTGAGCGCCTCGCCGAAAATTTTAAACTTGTGCGCCCTAAAACAAAAACTACTTCAGCTATCGCCCTAGTTCCTTTTATGTAAAGACTTTGCATACTCTCAAATGATTTCCGCATTCTTGTTTGGCGTGTAGAGCCAGTGGTTTTAAATAAAAATTCCAGAACTGAAAAAGAAAGAAGGCGAAGGGGCCACCGCAGGGCAAACTGTTCGCATGGCGACGCAGTGAAACATCCCCCTCGCGAGGGGCACGATCAAATGCAGAGCATTTCCGGGGGCGCACGACGTTAAGTAGTTTGCGTTACGTTAATGTTGTTGCACTTGTGGCAACTGCTGACGAGAGCTCTCTCGTCAGCAGTAATTTGAATGAGTCAACGATATAAGGCGCGTTCGTAGAGTCCCGTTCTGTGTCGGCTTTGTGGCGCAGTGGGTAGAGCACCATGTACATTGCGTTCCGCCCGCAGGGTCGAGGGATCGAAACCGGGCGCCGGATACTATTCTTTTTTTTAAGTGCGAATGCACTTCTTAAGCGAGCCTGAAGCGTCCGCCGCCGTCCGCATAGCAACAGCTGCGGGTGCGCGCGCTCCTCGTCTCCCTTGGCAACGGGGGGAGATGGGCGCGCGCTGCCTGGCCGCTGACATGGCACATACCCACGTGAGGGATTGGCCAGGAATCGGGCGTGAGAAGGGCTAATGCACCCGCTTAAAGGAGTACTGACACGAAATATCAAAGCTGAGATCCGCTCTAGCAATCAAGTACAACGACAACACAAATAGGTGTCTGTGAATAAATGCATCTTTCTTTCTTTGTAGTTGTGTGTGTGTGTGATCTCTCTTTCGCGAACACTACCGAACCGCGCAAATTCAACTCGTGCATTCGCACTTTCACATTATTCCCCTCGGGGAAATGCGGGGAATTTTTTATATAGTACTTCTTGATGAGGTGCGGTGCGGACTACGGACGTCAACGCGGGTGACATCGTGAGTTACTGAAATGCTCTGCATTTAAAAAGAGGAAAATAATAGCGGAAAGAAACAAAACTTGCGGTGAGCAACAGGCAAGGCGCGGTATTTCCCCGCCTTGCTCCGCCGCGGTGGATCAATACCTCTGGCGTTGTGCTACGTAACTTAATATTGCGCGCATGATTTGGGGTCTCGGTAGCAGTTTTGCTAACGCAAAAAAAGGACTCCCCTGTGTCCACAATACGGCACGTGTTAATGATTTAAAATGTTTTGTAGTGTTCAATGATGCCACGACTCGTACACAAGGTATGTCTTTGTCGCCTCGTTTCCTGAACATTTATACACTCACTCTGCTCCTCGGCGATAAGTGCTGTGTGTGCAAGGGCTGAATGACTACCCGAATGTGATACTGCGGATGGTCACTACTGGTACGAAATGCCGCAGAACAGTAATGAGCCACAGTCCTAAGCGCAAAGCAACAGCGCTGCCGCATTCCGCTTTGCCTTCCGGTTAGGTGCAGCCGTGGTGGTGACTGTACAGCGTGTGGCTTCCCGCAGTTACTTCCACCTGGTTGGGAGCGTCTTAAATAAATGTACAATTTATACTACAGGTGTGCGCTCAAACGTACCCAAAGCTTGGTGAATCCGCTCAGTTACGTATGAAAGGTTTAGAAAGACCTGTGAATGCCACGTGGGGAGAGGATAGCGGAAGGAGCTTGAGAGTGTCGAGGACTACAAGCGAGCATCATGCGGGTAGGCCTTCAACCTCAAGAACAGGAGAGATGGAGAATTTTTGAGGCAGTACAATTTCCCCGTTCGGGCGCGCTGCAGGAAAGGCCCAGCGCGTACTCACGCAGTTATGCGCGTGGCGAAGTCGCCGGCCGTGTGCGTGTCGAACCAGCCGACCTCCTGGTGGAGCATGGCGCGCATGAAGTAATGGCGGATGCGGAACGACTGCTTCGTGGCCGACATGCCGAGGCTGCCCACGATCACCACGTTGCTCAGCAGCATGGCCAGTCCCACGAGCGCCATGCGGCCCGCCGTCAACTTGGCGTCCCGCTGGAACTGCCCGATGGTCAGCCTGCAGCCCGGAATGGCCATGCCATGCGAGCCATTCAAGGGAACAAGGGAACAACCTATACGGTTAACAATTCATGAAAAAGTCGCTCTTTGCAGATTTCCTTCAAAGGAGCCATGAAGACAAAATAAAAGTTTGTTTTATTCGAAAGATTGTGTTTTATAGCATCCCCAGCGCTTCCGCGGCAGCATATGATGCCGTGTTCACTGAGAAATTAATCATTTTATGTCAAAATTTGGATTCTCCCGCCAAATCGTGTGTTTTGGTGACGTCTACAATGAAGTCATAACGGCACGCATACAAATAAACTTCCAGTGCGCCATTCGGCTCTCTAGCCTTGCTGGCCGTTAAACCTCCCAGACGGCGCTAGCAAACCCAGCACTCCACCGTTGCTTTGTTTTTGACCGTATTTACACCTGGCTTGTTTTTGTTCCGGTAGAAAGTAGTCGCTTCCACGAAACGTATGCTTGACACAGGGTCACGTAAAGCAACGTTGCTTACGCCAATCGGCCAGCGTCGTATAAGACAACTCCAACGCGTCGGACTGCTGTGGAGCTAAAACAAGCATAGTGCGCCCAGTACCAACAGCAGTGCGCATCGGTACGTCTATGTTTACGTGTATTTTCGCAAATTTTGTTGTTTACCGCACCATTCTTGCTGCTTTAAAATGGATATGCATTGCATTTAGGCGCAAATAGCTCGTTCGGAAGCTTATAAGCTCTGCCTAAATTGCGTTTGCTTTTGCCGGCTTCCGACAATCCCACAGATGGGCTCATTTTACATCATAGATTCTGTTGCGGGAAATATAGCTAGTGGGTCGCATGGCCATTCCCTTTTTCCCTAACTATATAGCTTATTTGAGCGAAGAGTACATTAAAAGTGGTTTCAGTATGATTCTAACGAGGCAACCTTTCGAATGAAACAAACTTGTGCTTTGTCTTCATGGCTCCTTTAAGAGCATGCACGAACGCACTAAATCACTGGCTGGATGCGAAATCGCACCGATCCCAACCTAGAACGCTTAACGTAATAGAAGATAACGCATTCGATGCAGGCAACCAATGCTGTGGAAGTTCAGAGCAATTCTAGTGTTTGTAGTCCGCAAGAACGCATTCACTAGATTGAACACTTATTCAGGAGTTCTGTTTCAAGATGCGGCGTGTCACAGGTACACACATGTGAATTTGACATACTTGTGGTCGTGTGCTCCAGGAACCGGCTCGAATATTCATATTTATTGTCGTTTACTCTGGCAGTAAGTGTGATATAATTTATAAAAGCGGAAAGCAGAAAACACACCATCCACTGTCTACGGCGGCCGCAAAATACACCAGTGACGTAAAACTAAGCGCACCTTTCTTGAAATTAGATTGGGCGATGTAACAGTTCGTGCATACGCCGATCGGTTGTGTTTATGTATTTTTCTTGTCTTTCGTAATATGTGCGAGAAGAATATGTATTCTTGTGGTTTGCGTAGCGTTCTCCGCATCAATTTCGGCTTAAACTCCCGGCAAAACGTGCCTGGCTTCTGCCGTTAGTCTTGGTCGCGCGTTCTAGGTATTTAAAAAATGTGCATACCACGCTTCTGCCATGTTTTTCAGCTGCAGAGCAGGTAGGACTACCCTGCCAGGACGGCTTCAGGTAAACGAGTATCGTGTTACGGCAGATTACGAGCCCAGCTCTGCGCAATGGCGAACTCTTTCCGCGTTATTCGAGACGCGCAACTACGAGGCGTTTCAACCGCACCTTCTAAGCTTGCCGGGCTCTCACCTTGTCGTAAGAGGCGCGTTTACACCAGGACGACTGTGTAGTCGAGCTGTCGCTGCTACGGGTGGCGGCCAGAATACGCGGCGCGTCCATGTCTGTGTGCGCGCAGTCTGCGGACTCGCTTATTATGGAGGAGCCATGAGGGCTTCGGCATAAAATTGTGAACAGAGTACGGTTTTTTAGTTGTTTCTTATGCATTTTGTTTGGTAATTTTTGCAATCTGTGAACAGCCTCAACGACATGTTCTTGTTGGTTTATGCTTTCTTGCTTCTGGGGCAATCAATATTTAAGCTGTACTTCTTTCATCGTATTTTTTTGCGCTGTTCAGTGCTGACCTGAAGCAGTTCAAATGAAATGCAACAGTTAGCAAAGTATGCGATATCCGCGCAAAGAAGTCTCAAATCCCCAAACACACAGCACGAGCACCCTCCGAGTGCGACTCAAAGCCACCGTCATCCGCTTCCTAGGAAAACACAAGAAAGTCAGCGGACGCACATCAAAAGTCGCTTTCCAATGATAAAGCCGCAGAAACTACATTCAGTTATTCGCAGTGCCAGACACACCTAGGCCTCTCTCGGCGGCATCGAGCTCCACAAAAAAAAATTAGAAGCTGTTCCACTCAATGTGAAAGCTGTCGGAAATGCAGAGCAGTGATTCGCCATAGTGGCATGTACCGCCGTTATCCGCTTACTGCTACCACCCCATGCAATTCAAATTTACCGCCTTCGCAGTGCTCGCGCGCCCCCTGCCTGAAACTGCGCCAGCGGGAGTTCTGTTCTCTTTGTTCTTTTCTCCCCGCACGGGCCGGCGTTGCACTGCCATCGTAATTGGGCCCATCTCCCCGCGAGGGGGGCTCGAGTAAGTGCGTCGCATAGGGGGTGGGTGTATTGCGTTAAAGTTTAGTGTTTGGGGAGTTGGTGGTAGTGAATCGTTGTATCAGCAGCTTCTTGACGTAGTTTGAATGATTCAAGGATATAAGGCTCGTTCGTAGCCTCCCATTCTGTGTCGGCTTTGTGGCGCAGTGGGTAGAGCACCATGTACATTTCATTCCGCCAGCAGGGTCGAGGGATCGAAACCAGGCGCCGGATAGTATTTTTTTATATAGTGTAGGCGGAGGGGTGCGGACTACGACTACGGACGTCAACGCGGGTGACATCGTGAGTTACTGAAATGCTCTGCATTTAAAATAAACTTAGGCCTGAGGGGAGCCCGCAACACGCAGCGAGAATAATCACGCCTGCGGCGTGAGTGTTAGGCCAGTGACCTAGATGCACAGGCGTGGGTTGAAAAAGCGTAATCCTGGTAAGGGAGATGCACGCACTTGCACTGGAGAAGTTGTTTGGCCACGGGCCTTGGCAGTGTGCTTCCAAAATGCACCGAGCAGGCGACGGGTTCCGTGACAGATTGGTGGCGTGGAGCTCTCCACCCGCCGTTATTTATTGTCGCTTTTGAAGCGATTGCTTTGCCCTAAGGGAAACGTGCAAGGCGGCACGTACAGACGGAGCAAGATGACGGCCGTAGTTGAAAAGGCGGCTAAGCTTAGCGCCATTTTTGCTTCGATTCCCCGAATTCCAAACCAACAATCAAGACTCAGTAACGTCGAGGAGCAGGTAGCCGCAGCACAATTTCCGTCGAGTTTGTACATTTATGCGAAATGGCTTGTAGCGCCACCATCATCATCTTCGTAAGCTCCACCATGATCATCAGCAGATTGGCCAGCTGGCACAGCGGAACACACTCCGCACCCGGTACACCTCGGGAACGGCACCCCGTTCAACGCGCCTCGTCGTGTTCATGGCACAGCCAACGCAACCACAATAAACGTGGGCTCGGCCGCACCGCCTCATCGGCCGCCTACAGGCTAATCCTTTTTCTTTTTCTGCTGTGTTGGCATCAGGACTCCGTTAGCAACCTAAATGTGCTCATTTCGCGCAAAATGTTCGTTTGGGTTCGTTTCGCATATACATTTCGTTGCGTTCATTTTGCGCAAACAACTTGAATTTTTTATCGAAAAATGTGTTCGTTTCCATTCTTCTCGAGGAACAGACAAAACATTTTGCCATCGGGCTGCGTTTGACCTCGGCGGGTTTCTTCCATACGACAGCAGCGAGCGTCTTCAGGAACATCTCCCCAGTTAAATACGCCGAGGAGCTTTTATGCTTCTCAGGTCCAGCCGCAGAAGTCTTTTCAAGGTATAAAATATTTTCTTGCAGTTTACCGTTATCATACAGTAGTTAAACATATCAACCCGCTATATTTGCTCCAACAATTCTGCACTATGTCTAAAGAAAACCACCCGTTACAAATGGCAGCTGCCACAGTTACTGAGTAACCGCGGGATACAAACGGCCAGCGTCCTTCATGGTGAAGGCAGCACCGCTGTTTTTTCCCTTTCTCCAGTAAGAGACTGAAGTAGGAGGATAATTTTCAAGGTTAGAGATTATGCAGCCACTCCCTCCACCAAATGTCGTAAAGTCATGGACTGTGCAAGGTTTCTGTACTGGCTAAAACATGTATAGCGAACGTGCTGTAATGTAAAGTTACAAAAAAGCAGTATTCAAACGTACTGACGCGCGCTCACAGACGACAAAAAAAATGTCAAGGCAATTTGTCCACGCGTGCTTATGTTAGTGCGAACTCTTTCTAGAAAGATGCAGCGGGTTCTGAACGCTCTTGACTAATCTGGGTGAGCGACGAACGTGTTGCCTATCGAACAGTATGAACCCAGCTGTGGCTACACCACAGTTCGCAGCTTCACATCGTCGACCAAACAAAAGCGTGGTTCTCCGTCGTGTAGCGACTGACCAGGATTGAGGTGGGAAATCGGGAGGATTGGTTGAATGCACGGCTTGTGGCTTCCATTTCCTGCTTTAGTTAAGTCCAAGTGAATGAACGACGCACTCGGTCGGGAGGAAAGCAAAACGGGGCCTTACGCAACTGGCGCCGCGCAAAAAGCACGCATGGTCGTGCGGCTTGATTTCGCAGGGACTCCCATAAATTTCTAGATTGGCTTGATCGCTCGTGCATGCTGTCCTCGGGCTGCATTGACGGTGGCGTGCTTCGCCGTAACTGGTTTGCAATGGTCAATGCATCTACGGCATTATACGTACCATCGATGCGGATCATTTATGATTGTTGTGTAACACATAAAAAAATGATGAGGTTGCTCAAAACATATGAGTTTCTTCAATACCGAAGCTATGCACGAGGGAGACTTAACAGAACAACTTTTAGATACACATAGCAACGGAAAAAAGTATGAACAAGGAGGTCCGATTACATTCACGCACTTAATGGCAGGGTTGTCTAGTCGTGTGGTAGACTACACTCCGGATCTGCGGTTCTTGTGTACTTACGTTTCGTTGGGCTCCGTAACGTAAATGTACGGAATTTGAGCCGAGCTGAAAAGAAACAGAGTTTAAGATTATACTTTTGAAAAGTTTTCACTCAGCCTTATAATCTGCAGCCTCCTCATAAGTTTAACTGCGAATGTCCGGCAACCTAACCACTGTCTTGTCTTCGGGCGTGACGAAAAAAAAACAAGAGCGCGCGCGCGCTACAGCATACATTTTTTACCTACTACACGGAGTCGTTATTCAGTTACAAAAAGATCCACTCTGTTCGATAAAAAAGTGGGAACTCTAGCAAAAAATGAGCCCATCACTCCATACAGATGGCCAACCAGCAAAGCTGCAACGTGTAAAATGGCTCTTTATTATACTATTTTCTATTGTACGCTGCGTGGGCGCGGTATAGTTCGTGTTCCTGCCCAAGGTGTCGCTGAACCTAGGCTTCTCGGAAGTGCCTTGAAGCATGGCCTTCCCACTTAGAAGTAAAGTGCGGCTAGTGTTTGCCATTACGTTGACTCTACGGCCCGCATCCGCCACTGCTGCTGTTATCGTTTGGACCGTGCTTCGCGCATGTGGCCCGCTGCACGCCCGCTCCGCAACGAGCCAGGCAAACCTAGCCACATTATGTCCCCTCACTTCCTACTGCCCTCCAACGTGTTTTTTCCCCTATGCTCGTCGGTTTCCCAAGGGAGAGTTTTCTGTGTAAGATGGAAAGTTGCGCTAGTTGGTGCCTATTCAGATTCATGATGAAAAACACCGCAAGAAAACACAGGGACAAAAAGAAAATGGGATGGCGCACAGCGCTGATGCTTCGTCCCCTCTTCTTTTTGTCCCTGTGTTTTTCTTGCGATGTTTTTCATCATGAATCTTTTTTTGCTTAAGCAGTAGCGATTTCTCCTGGACATATAAAATTGTCCGTTAAAACTGACTGTTAAATTCTTCCTAAATCTGGGAAAGCTGGGTGTTCAAGCTTGGTCGTTTAGGCCACGCGTCAAAATTTTCAAGCTTCGCTTTAAACGTTTTAACAGGGCTCTATGGCTGATCGTTCATAGGTGGTGTGTTATTTCCCCTGTCAAGCACTAGAAAGTTCTACAGGTGACGCACTGCAAAATTTTTTTTTAATTTCCAGCATTCTGGCGGCTTCCGCAAGGCATATCTCTATGAAAAAAGCCATCCTTCCCTCCCTGTGGCGCCCGCCTCAGTAACTGTAGATGCTCAAGCTACGAGCCAACAACTTCGGCAACAGCAGGTACGAATGGTGTTAATTCAGCCGATGTCCACTGCATCAAATTGCGGGCGCGATCTTGGTTTTATAAAGGCGTAAAAGCCCGCGTGCACTCGTTCGCAAACTCGTGGTGCCTTCACGTCGATGCTGCTCTGCAGGAAACGGTTGAATCCATTCTGTTTGCCCGCATTTTTTTCGTCTTTGAGCCCTTTTAATTCCATTCATGGCTTTCCACTTTATCAAGCAGCTCTTTTGTTATCTATAGAGGTTCATTTTCACCTAATAGCCTGCCCTGCAGCGTGAGTTCAGATTGTTTTCTCGGTTAGTGGAACTACTCGCTTTATTGTACACCTCTGTTGAACAACTTGCATACAGCAGTGGGCAGGCTGATTACTTTGAACAGAGGACTTGCTTGACGTCCCCTTTGATCCTTGTGGATTTGTGCAAGGCTGGAATACTTTATGTTCAGGAGCAGCTTTCAAGTATTAATTGATTGATTGTAGGGTTTAACCCGCCGACGCAACGCAGACGATGAGGCGCATCGTAATGGAGGACTCCGGGTTAATTTTGACCACCTGGGGATCTTTAACGTCCTCCGAAATATCGTACACATGGGCGTTTTTGCTTTTCGCCTCCACCAGAAAAGCGGCCGCCACGGCCGGGAATCGCACCCGCGACATCCTGCTCAGCAGCGTAACGACCGCGGCGGGTAGCACCTTTCAAGTACACAATTCATTTGAGGACACGTTTGCTACCCGCCGCGATGGCTCAGTGGCTAAGGCGTTACGCTGCTGAGCAGGATGTCGCGGGTGCGATACCCGGCCGTGGCGGCCGCTTATCTGGTGAAGGCGAAAAGCAAAAACGCCCATGTGTACGATAGCTCTACCACCAAACGGTTCTTTCGTGGCGTGCGGGACAACGAAGTCCCAACGCGTCGGAGGTGGTGACGGGGGAGAGGGGGGAAAGGTTTCACTGAGGTTGCCACGATCGGCATCCGGCTTGTTTTTGTCGGCGCGACGATACTGCGCCACAACGTCCTCGACGTACGAGGTGTACGTTTTATGCGCATGTTGCACACGGCTCTGGAGTTTCTTTTTCGCGCTGTCACTCCGAGCTTTAGACGAGATGAGAACCGGCGGAACTGAGTAGCGAAATCGGCCCAGTCGATGATGTCATGCTTATTATTTAGGTACAAAATCTTAGGAACCTCCGTCAAGTAAAAATGAACATTTAGACGCTTGAGGTTATCATCCCAGCGGTTGAATGTCCAGCCAGTCGTCGGCATGATCCTCACGAAGGACAGCGAAGAAAGGAGGGTCACGCTGGCGGCTGCTCACGAAGCATAGGGGAGGCGAGGGGCGGGGGTGGAGCCGTGGCGTTCGCAGATTCTAGCGTCATGGCTGTCGTCTTCGGCATAACCGACCGGAGCTCCAGGGGGGCAGCTCGAGAGATAGATTACGGGACCGAAACGCACCTCTTATGTGGTAGGAGACGGACGGCAGGAGAAGGCCGATCAGTGCGCGCAAACCGCTTTTTTTCGAAGGCCGAGATCGAAGGCAGCAAGATGGCGACCAAACCAGGTTACCGATGATAATCGTTCGAAGCCGAAGGAGACACGATGATGATGACGATGTACAGAGAGGAAGAAGCACCTTCCATGTGGTAGGAGAAGGCCGGTGGTAGGAGAAAGGAGAGCAGTGCGCGCAAACCGCCTTTTTTCGAAGGCCGAGCTGGAAGGCAGCACGATGGTAACCAAACCAGGTTACCGATGATAATCGTT
The DNA here is from genome assembly GCF_048455015.1 of Haemaphysalis longicornis. Classification (NCBI taxonomy): domain Eukaryota; kingdom Metazoa; phylum Arthropoda; class Arachnida; order Ixodida; family Ixodidae; genus Haemaphysalis; species Haemaphysalis longicornis. The sequence goes on from NW_027526295.1 coordinate 7,580,140, forward strand.
CGAAGACTAAGGAGAGACGATTATGATGACTATTTACAGAGATGAAGAAGCAGTGACCGCAAACTAGCGGCAGTAATGACTGCACTCCACTGTGACCTACTAGTTTCAGTCACTTGGCAGTGGCGGCGACACCTCGGACGCCACCACTAAGCGCCTGTCGACTTTCGTTGCCGCAGATTACTGCAAACCACCCGGAACGTCGTTCCAAGGGAGCTGTATCTATCTTGCGCCAGGCAGCGCTCGAAAAAAAAAATTCCCGCGCCTTCCCGCGAGGGGAACACGAGTAAATGCAGAGCATTGGGGGTCGTTAACGCCGCGTAAAGTCGCGTTAGGGTGGGTAGTTGGGTCGTAGTTGCGTTGGTGTTGGTTTGGGGTAGTGAGAGGAGAGTGAAGTCGCGTTAGGGTGGAGCGAGCGTCAACCAAGGAAGCAAGGAACAACGCAGTGACTGCAGCACGAGCGACCGCTAGCCGCTTTATATTTACAGCGCACGCAGTAGAGGGAGAGCAGTACGGGGGGGAGAGCGAGCATGCGCAAGCAGCGCGCGCCCTTCCACGCCCCACCGCGCTGCTATCACGCACCTGTTACGCCGAGACCGCGATGGAGCGAACGGGCTGACTACGACGCATGCGCGCGCCAGCTGCTGTTGAGAGAGAGGAGGGAAGGAGGAGAGGCGCACCTGCTGCGGACGCGGAGCTGTGGACGCCGTCCGACGCAGGGAGAGGCGAGGCTAAGAAATGCTCTGCATTTAAAAACCAAGATCAGCTTCGGAAAGAGGGCGCGTCTGGATGCAGCGCACGCGATCGGCACAGCTGCGACGTCTGGCTACAAAAGGAGCCGCTGGTCGGCAGCATGCTTTACTTGGCAGGGGCGGCGACACCTCGGACGCCACCACCAAACGCCTGTCGACTTTCTTTGCCTCAGATCACACGGATCGACGTTCCAAGGGAGCTGTACCGTGCGCCATATAGCGTTCGAAAAAACCCAAGATCAGCTTCGGAGAGGGAGAGAGAGAGAGAGAGAGAGAGAGAGAGGGAGAGAGAGAGAGAATAAACTTTATTTCGAGGACTATCAGTGATTATGTATCATGAAAACGATGCTGGTGGTTAGATTGCGTTGATGGCTGTCAGCGTGAACTGATCAGCGATCTCGGCAGCCCTGGCGATCAAGCGGGCCTGTAGGTCCGGGTCCGAGCTGCGCAGCGCGGCCTGCCACCGTTCCTCCGAGGGTATTTCTGGAAAGGGGTTTTTCGGGCAAGCCCAGATGATGTGGGATAGTGTGGCATGACCGCCACATAAGCAGCAGGCCGAAGTGGGGTACAGAGCTGGGTGGATGTGCGTCAGGACGGCGGGATTAGGAAAGGTGCCTGTCTGAAGAAGTCGCCACGTGTGAGCCTTACAATTGTCTAAAGTTTTGTCCGCCGGAGGGTAGGTCAAGCGGGAGAGGCGGTAGTGCATAGTGATGTCGTGAAAAGAGACCGGGCGATCCCGCGCAGATCGCGCCCCGTGGTAGGGATAGAGGCTGGGCCCAGCCCGGATCGTGAGTCCTCGGGCGTGTTCGTGGGCCGCTTCGTTCCCTTCGAGGGCCGAATGCGTGGGCGTCCAGGTCAGAAGAACTGGCTGTTTTAGGGGTCGGGCAGAGTTTCCTGTCAAAATTTTGAGTGCCGGCTTTGAGATGCGACCGGTGCAAAAATTTTGAATTGCAGTTTTAGAATCGGAAATGATCGTGCTGGGAGTGGGGTCGAGTGTTACGGCTAGGGCTATGGCCACCTCTTCCGCTGTCTCTGGGCGGGGGGACCAAACGGTGGCCGAATTGAGAAGTTCCTTGGCATTGTTCATGGCTACAATCGTGTATGCGTCGTGGAATCGGTATTCTGCCGCGTCGACATATACAACTCGGGGATTGTTGCCGTACATCTTGTGGAGTGCTTCCGCTCGCTTTAGTCTCCTAGCGACGTGGTGCTGAGGGTGCATATTGCGGAGCAACGGTTTGATTATTAGTTGGGAGTGTATTGAAGCGGAGAAGGGATGTAGTTGCGCGAAGTTTATATGATGACCGATACCCAGTTCTTGAAGGATGTGCCTCCCCGTGCTGGTTCGGGCCAGTCGCTCATAGTGACTCGTTAAGTGGGCTTCTATCAGCTCCTGAGCTGTATTGTGGAGACCCATTCCATCCAATCGGGCAGTGGAAGTGCCGGGAATGAGTCGAAGCGCCAATTTATAGGTTCGCCTAATTAGCACGTCGATTTTATCTATGTCGGCCTTAGTTAGGAGGAGATAAGGGAGGGAGTAAACTAGCCGGCTTATGACAAAGGCTTGGAGAATGCGAACTTTTTCGCTTTCGGTAAGACCCTTATGGCGGTTGGTGACCCTGCGGACAAGTCTGGCCGTCTGGTCCGCGGCTCGGTTCATTAGGCTTATGAAGCTGTCACTTTTGCGGTTGCTTTGTATTCTTAATCCTAAGATTCGGACTATCGGGACCTCTGGGATCGATTTGCCGTTAATGTGGAGCTCGATGTTCGGTTTCTGAGGTGGTCTTTGTGCCGGCGACGGAAGTAAAAGCAGCTCGGATTTAGATGGGGAGCAAGAGAGACCCGCTCTGCCAGCTTCCTCTATGACGATGTCGATGCCCATCTGCATGATTTCCTCAATTTGGGCATCGCTACCTCTGTTGGCCCACAGAGTGATGTCATCCGCATACAGGTTATGATGGAGACCCGGAATTTTTTCTAGTCTCTTCGGGATTTTTAGGATGGCCAGATTAAACAAGAGTGGGGAAAGAACGGCTCCTTGAGGAGTACCCTTTCCTCCAACCGAAAAAATGGGGGTTGCGAGGTCACCCACGTGCATGACAGCCGTCCTGTCTGAGAGAAAGTCTTTGATGTAATTATAGGTGCGTACTCCAGGATTGATCGATTGCAGGCCTTTGAGAATGGCCTCGTGGCTAACGTTGTCGAAGGCCTTGGTCACATCTAGTGCTAGCACTGCCGATGAATCTAACCTGTCAGGCGAACGTCGTATGACGTGATGATGGAGTCTGAGCATCACATCTTGTGTAGATAAACCGGCTCGGAAGCCTACCATCGTATGGGGGAATTTCTCTGTGCACACTAAACTTTTTAACACCCTTAAAGGTGCTAAAAGGGTGCACTCAACATTTTGCACCCTTTTTGCACCTTTTAAGGACTAAAACATTGCTCCGGCACCCAATCATGAGGGTGCCACATATTAAGGAGTGTAAATCTTAACATTTTTACACCCTTTAAGGTGCAAGGAGGGTGTACTGAACATTTTGCACCCTTTTTGCACCTTTCAAGCACCCAAATTTTGCTCGGGCACCCCACCTCGAGGGTGCCAAAATTCAGGGGTGTAATCAACAGTTTCATAGGGTGCTACGACCGTTAAAGGGGTGCTAAAAAGTATTTCTTCTCGATTGGGGTGTTACCACGGCACCTTATCGTTAGGGTGCCTAAAAGAACGGTGTGTGAATGCAAGCATGCAAAATTGCACAAAAACAGGCTGAATGTTTAAACCGCACATTGCACTATTTCACCGCCCGTTGAGAGAATAAATATGAACTCTCCACATAGACCAGGGGAAAGGCTCTAAAATTGCTGTTCGTAAATTGAACAAAACGTGCTGAATGTTTAAATTCCACTCTGCACTAATCTACTGCTTCGAGTGTATCACAAGGTTCGTTTCGATGTCTGGGTGCACGGGAAGGAAAGGCTACAAAATGCCTCTTGTAGTCCTATAAATAAAACTTTTACGCGAGGCATCGGTGTCCTCAACGAAATCGAATTTACCTAAGAATTTGTTCCCGTATTATTATGCCCCGGGCAAAAATTCCAACAAGACTTTCTTGTTGGGCTCACAGCACGCCTGTGGGGCCAATACGAAGTTCTGTCGGCACTCTATCGTTCCAATAGCCTAGTCTTCCAACAGGGAGTTTAACCTTGATGGCGTTTGTGGGGCCAATAAGAAGCTCTGTCGGCACTCTATCGTCCCAACAGCGTAGTCTTCCAACAGGGAGTTTAACCGTGATGGCGTTTACCGGCTCGCCAACACGATAAGTCAACGCCAACAGACGCCTCGTTCGTAATCAGCGGCGCGAGCGCGCCATCAGACAGAACCGACAGATGCCCTGAAGGTGGTTTTTAGGGCCTAAACAGCAGCGTCTATGTCTGGCATAGACGCTAGACGTCAACGTTTGTGTTCTGAATTTTCCCTTCAGTAAGTAACAGTCAGACAGACGATAACATAACTATGTGAAGATATGCTTTGGCTCATACCACGGCAAGCGCAATCGTTTGTGGCTGCAGCCTCGGTTGCTCTTCGTCCACAACAAACTGAATCGGCTGTACAGCTTTCTTCGAGGGCGTGTATGCAGGGGTTCTATCTTCCTTTTTTGCGCAGGCCGACGGGGGCGGTCGTGTAAAATCATTTTCGCTCGTCTCTGCCGTAGGGTTGCCACCTTCCTGGTTTTGGACCGGCCCGACCGGTTTTTTAAACAGCGGGCCGGTTGCCGGTCCATATCTAAAACCAGCCGTCATCAGCCGGTTTTTTGGCTTTTGTGCCGTGATTATGCCCGTTTTGGCGTTTTATAAGCGTCAATTCAACAACTAAGACGATAAATACGTGTCGACAAGCATAGGCGTGCGCACAGGGGGGGGCAGGAGGGGCGGCCGCCCCCCCTAATCATCTGAAGGGGGCGCCAAATTTGCCCCATGCCTTGCCGATGTAACACATGAAAGTAAAATTTCTGCTCAGAAATATTTTGTGTGTGTTGCAATTCCATCACATTGAAATAAAAATTTTATAACCATCCCTCTTTGCACTGCGTTCGCACCGCAAGGCCTTCAGTGAGAAGAGGTCGGGAGTTGCTCTGGGGGGGGGCGCAGCGGTAAGACTTTGCCCCCCCAAATTGAGAACTCTGCGCACGCCTATGTCGACAAGCTGCGCAAAGACACGCGAGCAGAGAAAATACGCGGCGAGCGCGCTGCCTCAGATGGAGGGGGACCTAAGGGAAGAACAAAATAACGAAATTCTACCGCCGCGGTCAGCAATTGCGGTTACTTTTCAGTGAAGCACATGCAGAGCGATTAACCAAGCTCTCAATCACTTTCAGTACAAACGTTATGTTGATTTCTCTCTAAGAAAACACTACAATAAATGGCACTGCATGTTAAAAAACATGGCGTCTTTTTTCAACACAATCACCCCTCCCCCCCCCCCCCCGGAAGGCCCGTTTTTTTTTTTTTTCGGGGAAAGGTTGTAACCCTACCCTGCTGTTCTGCCTACCTGCTTGCTGCACCTATTACGTCGCCGCCACCGCAAATCCCCACTTGTTACAAACTCAGAGGTTTTCGCACTGTTAGCAGTCGTTTTACACGATGGGTTTGATGCGCCTGACATGCCAGGAGTGACATCGCTTGTAGTATTAGAGCGACGTTGCTTGTCTGCAAGACGGTGCCGGTCAAACAAGCGTTATCAACGCCATAATTCTAACGGCACATTCCATTTATTTCGTGGCTGCCGTGGCTTGCGCAGAAAAGGTCGGGTTGACTGCGATAGCTTTTCTTGAGTCAAATAATGGAGCTTTGGCTCAATCGCTTGCAGCGCTAGCAATGCGGCCTCGTCTGCAAGACCGGTGCGTGAGAAACAAGCGTTAGGACAGCCAGAATTTCAAAAATGCAGCATAAACTAGACCATCGTTAAAGGAGGCGATGACTAGACACAAGCGACAATATTCGTTGACAACTTACGTAAGTATGGAGTTGTTTTAGGCGCCTCGAACACCGCCCGCCGGCATAGCTGTTTGTTAACGCGTCCGTTAACTGTTTTGTAGGTCAATGGTTCGATTCCTCGTCGAACGTGTTTTTCTTTTTTTTTTTTTTTCACGTGAGGGTTTCATTAGCTCCTTTTTTAACGACCAGGGTAAGCACCTGTTCCTTGCTTTCTATCACGCCGACATTTACCGCTCTCTTCATAAACCCCAAGTAGCTCGTTTTCTCGCACGTTCTCTCTTGAGAAGTCGGAATGGAGACGGTGGCCGACCCTCAGAGCCTCGGCAAGCAGAAAGAGCGCGAAGTACCGGCGGCAGTACGGAACGCCGTCCGAGTGTACCCGTTACCAAAGAACATGGATCCGACCTACAACGCGGACAGGAGAGCGGCCAGAGCGAAGGCTGTGTTGGAACATCACCTTAACGTTCCGGGCACCAGATTCGTTGACGCCGCAGAGTACGGCGACCGCCGGTGCTTCGCGGCGGTAGTGATAGATGGGAAGACGGAAGTCACGGTGAACGCCGCGAGCATCGTCACGAGAGACGCGCAGCGAGCAGAAGAGCTGGCCATCGCCCTGGCCATCGCGGATCCAGAGACGACGATGGTGCTTAGCGACTCAAAGAGTGCAGTGCGCAATTTCGCCAAGGGTTGGCTGTACTGTGAAGCGGTGCGGGTGCTCGAGCGGGTGAACATCGATGGACGCAAGGTGACAATCAAGTGGTTTCCCGCCCATGCGGGGAATGAGGTATCGAAACTCGCCACCAACCACAACGAGACGGCGAACGCAGTCGCGCGAGGATTAGCTGGCCGCGCGGCAGCAGTTGAATCGTCTGCAGAGTGGTGGACCGAGACGAAAGACAGGTACGATACCTTTCAGGGTATCACCAAATATTATAGAAATTGAAGGAGGGTGCTGGCACCGCCTCACCCCGACCTAACCAGGGAGGAAGCGTCCACGTTCAGACAGCTGCAGACGAATTCACTGATGACCCCTGTCGTCATGAAGCACATACAGCCAGAACTCTATACGGACGACACGTGGGTGTTGTGTAACAATGCTAGGGCCTCGGCCGCCCACTTACTCTGGGACTGTGAAGTGCGACCTAACGAGGCGGCAACCAGGACAGACCTACCGCCGTGGATCCAAGACGCAGTGCGCAGTTGTGATAAGGACACCCAACTATAAGCCGTCCAACAGGTCCTGGCGGCCCTCGAAAAGCAGCACCGGAGCGAAAGCTGCGGGGCGACGCCCTCCCTTATGGGGCAGCGGCGTCCAACCCCGTAGGGAGTAGCGAAGGTGTGGTCCGAGTAGGGGTGACGTCGGGATCGACGAGTGGCTACGTCCGGGCGCAGTGTACACACTGTGTCTGTTGCAGGCACTCAACAAAGTCTTTCTTCCTTCCTTCCTTCTTGAGAAGCCAGCCGTGAAAACAAAACCAAAACAAACGTCAAACCTCTTTACAATATCAGTATATATGTCAATCACTTTATGTGTATTCACTTTTTGTGTTTAAAAACCTTAAATTTGAGTTATAAACACATTTCAGACTTTGAAAGCAGAAAGATAATTACCAACATTACAGTAGTAACACAATTTTCGTCAAACATAGAGGTGCTGCATTTGAAGTCTGGCAACTATCTCTCACTTTTGTGTGTGTTTTTTCATGGCGTTTTGTGCCGACTGGTTGGTGGCGTGATTTAATCTGTTTTATCTATTTCAAGCTTAAATCATAGTTATAGAAGCTTTATGGGTGATGTCTACCCTTCCAACCTACGCGTGTGTTGAACATGGGGACCCCGGAAGAACGGTCATCGCCGGATAAAATACTGCGCGTCAAAAGTGGATGACATTGCATCAGAACAAAGCGTGTTCGTGTGTCCGCGAGGTGAAGACGACAGTGAAGGAGAATTGTACGTTGGAAACATCGTTTTTGCTCGGGTAAGTACGCATTTTTTATTATTCTGTATTTGGTTGGAACGAGTTCTGGTGTTTATGGGTCAGTAATTCGCTAGACCCCAATCTCGTTTGCTCTGAGAGCCTACGTGAGTTAGTATACTTGTTTGGCGCCCAGTCCACCGTTTCCGCAGAAGTCAGCATCAATTTACGCTGAAGCTAGACCTTGGCTACGATGCTCGCGCTATGGTACACGGCTGCTAATAATTTCACATCACGCAAGGCTCTTTAACACCGGGGCGTTTGTTTGTGTCTCTCAAACAGTGCCTTTGCGGTTGCAGATCGCAGTCGCAATTTCGCGTGAGTGGCACAACGCTGTGATTAGTCCTCCCTCGTGAATACCCGCGGTATACCAAGAAATAACATGAACAGGAGGTTCCCTGGAAGTGCATGTGAAAACGCGTACACGTGATTCCATGGCTGGCGTCTCGTAGGTGTTGTGAAATCTCTCTCCCCCCCCCCCCCACCCCCCCACCCCACGAATTCCGTGCAGTGCGCTTCGCAGCTATTGCGCTCGCGAGACCGGCGACCGTACGCCTCGCGGTCTTCGGGCCGCGATATGTGTGCTGTTCTCGTGAAGCTCGACAACAGCGAAATTGCCGTACTCGCTCGCCAACGCGCCCCGACAGCGTACGCGTCGACCGGGTGCTGACGGAGTTGTGCTGGAAGAAAAGCAGTCAAGAGATGAGGGCGCACGAGGTGTAGTTAAACATGAGAATTTACAAAGTGCAAGGTGGAGAAAATAGTATGCAAGGGCCGGAAACGGTGAGAGAGTTCGGGCCGCGCGCCAGCGAGCGAGTGCGGTAATTTACGTTGCCGAGCTTCACGAGTCCGGCACGAATATGACGACGCCCGTCTGAGAGTTCATAGAGGTATAGAATTCACATACGTGCAAATTGAAGGTGAAATGCGCGCATGTGGCTTCGCAGGGAGTTAGCATAGTCTCGGGGTAGTGGGGGAAATTTCACAACGCCTACGAGGCGCCTGCCGATTCTGTCAGAGTAGCTCTCGGGAAGTCTGGGGCTTGATATCAGAGGCATATGTATTGTTTAAATTAGTGCAGAAAATTGAGCCAATTCGCAAGTTCTCATTTTCGCAAAACCGCAGGCCATACAGAGACTAACAATAAAGCTGTAGGCACTCACTCAACTCGATTTATATTGGAGAATTGAACGTGCAGATACAAGTCAGACATTGAAATGGAGGAGCCTCAACTATCACACACCAGTTCCAATTGAAAGCAAGGGATACAGATGAGCTGCTAGCATGCGTTCCATGCAAATTAGCTCAGTAGCTAGCTTTGCATAAATCATGCATACCCCACTCACAGTACCTGCGGGTCTAATAAATACATTCTTACTGTGACCTAAATTTCACTTGGGGTGTTCCGGGAATGTTCTTATTAGTGCCTTGGAGGTTATTGTCTTTAAACGATTAAAAATCTACTTGATGTAAGCATTCGTGCTTTGTGTGTGCTCTTCTTGTATTTCAACAAGTGTCAGCACACTCACAGATTATGCACCTGCAGGTGCTGCTGCTGGCTGTCCTGGGTCAGCTGCCTTCCAGTCCAGTTTCAAAGGCTTTGCCAGGGCCTCCCTTGCCCAACCGACACTGCACCTGCTGTACCCAAGTACTGCCTGGCCTTTCGTTGGTGCTCCGTACGCTTTGCCGCCAGGAATGGTCATTCATCCATCATCTGGCCGCTTGGACCACCCGTTCAGAAGTCAGCGCATTTGCTCGACACATCGGTCCAGGCACTGCTGCCATATCGGTGCACCCACCGATTATGTGCTTTCAGGTTAGTTATTGCATGTTGTGGAACTTGCCATGATGTATACCTGTTAGCAGTGCTGTGGCCTCTGATTATTTGAAACATTTTCATGAAGCAGTGCTGTGCGTATGGAGCGTGTCACTGCTTAGCAGAGATATTGAAGAGAATCTGGGGCTGACGACTAAAGGGCAAGAAGAGAAATTGAACTGACTTTGAAGCAAGTATTCGTATGTAATCAAGCCAAGCAAACATTTAGGATCTTTCGATATGGTTTTAAACTTGCAATACAAACTGGTCTACTTCAGATCATACTGGTAATAATCATACTATACCGAAAAGTACATCCCGCAGTCTGTAGAATTCTGACAGCGCTTTTTTCGCAGTCTCTCATGACAGGCACTATTCTCAATGGTTGGAAGATAGTCGAGGTAGCACCAGTCTTTAAATCAGGAGACGGTACTTCACCATTACATTTCCCTAACAAGCACCATATGCAAGGTCAGGAAACATTTCATCCACTCTCAGGTCGCTAATTATTTATAAAATCACAATATCACATGCGAGTATCACCACGGTTTTCACAAGGGTTACTTGAGAAACACAACTTTTAGGATTTGTTCACGATCTACATTGATCCATTGACACAGGCTTACAAACTGCGGTAGTTTTCCTCGATTTTTTTAAAGCATTCAATCGCATTGCACACCACAGACTACTTCTCAAACGTCACCCTAATGTCCTCACTTGAGCAAAAGATTTTCATTCTTCTCAAATGCAGTTTACTTCTAATAACTATATACTTCTTTTGCTCGTGCCACTTTGTTGTCCCCCCAGGCAGGTTGCTTGATCTATCTTCCATATTGCATATCCTCCCATGTAGGTCTATTTGCAGATGATGTTGTAATTTATCACCCAATTTCTTTCAACTACTACCGTCAATGCTTTCAATCTGATCTTAACACAATTAACTCCTGGTGCTGTAAATGGCTAATGTCGCTTATCTCTAAAACAAAGTGCATGACTTTAACGGTGGCAAGTCTCGGATTGTAAATACTTACTTCATTAACAACAGCCTGATTACCTCTTGAGACAAAGGTGTTTTGGTAGGCCGGTAGGGGAGGGGGGATTGCATGGTGGATTTCAAAAGGTACATCGATTGGGAAAATAAGACGTGTGATTAATATTTTCATTTGCACTCCAAAACTCGCTTTATTTCATATGTTTAACCCAGTGCCGTGGCTAGGGTGGTGTGCTGTGGAGGCGAATGTCGGTTAGATACCGCTTGGTGTAGCCGCTTTTCAGATGGAGGCAACACGTAAAGACGCCCGTGTTTGGAGATTTCGATGCGCACAAAAATACCCAGATGGTCAAAATTAATGCGAAGCCTTCCCCTACAGTGCTCCCCATATCCCAAGTGTAGCTTTGGCGTGTTAAACCACCGTTTTTTTTTTTTCATGTTTTTGGTATAGTACCAGCTGCTGTAGCAGGTGCAACTTAAAGGTAAAATTATACATAATGTTTCCAAGAGCTAAATATAAAGGCCATATTGAAGTGCGTTTATGGGTCTATCTCATAGCAGTAGTGAAAGGTTATATGCTCTGGTGGAGGTTAAGAACGCCAATGGCTCATGTGGTGTAGTCCAGTGTTTGACGGAATGCCGTGTAGGCAGGTAAAAGCATTATTGCAGTGATGAAACGTAGGTCACTGACCAAGTCAAGAAAGCCATTTAACGGTTTGTTGCTTGTTCACGGTGAGCAAAACGAAGCTATATATTGGGCATTACGCGGCGCAATGAGTTTGCATAGATATGGTGCAGATTGCCATCCATTATGTTGATAATGTTGGGCGTCGTCTGAACAATGAGGGACTCGAGCAGTAATCGAGAAGATAGATTGCACTTAGTTGTCAGTAATTTTGTCTTGTTCCAGTCTACCACGTGTCCCGTCCTCTCACGGTGCTCTGCCAGTGGACTTGTTTATAAAGCATGGCCCTTGTTCACTTCGTTCCAGTGCTGCATTAATCTTCTGTGCAGATTGCCCGTTTCGCCAATGTACACTGATTTGCATTCAGCGCATGGAATCTAATAAACAATACCCGGAAGCTTGGAGCGTGAGAGGGGGTCTCTCACGCTGACAATGTCAGGACGCAGCTTGCTAGTGGGCACATGCACAATGTATGCACTGCGTGTCTTGAAAATGTGTGCGAGAGTTTCACCGATGTGTGGGACGTAGGTAATTGCTGCACGTTTTGATGCAGGCGTTGTCCTGAATATAATGCCTAAAGCATTATATTCAGAAAGAAGCGAAGAGGGCGACTAGCAAGAATCCACATTGACATTAGCAGGCAGAAGCGTCCACAAAGCCTGTGTCAAAACGTGCTGCAATTCTCGTCCTACACATCAATCAAACTTTCGCACGCATTTTCAAGAAACACATTGTGCACATCGTGCAGGTGCCCACTAGCAAGCTATGTTCTGACATTGTCAGCGTGAAAGACCCTCTCTCACGCTTCAAGCTTCCAGGTGTTGTTTATGTTTTGAACAAAAAAAGTGCCATTTAAACGTGACACCTCCTTCCTTGCCGATTTCTGATGCCTGATTGTTCAGTTTGGGGGGATACGTTTAGCAGATTGCTCACATGTCTAACCTGTATTTGTGCTTGAGCAGTCAAACGCTGATGTTAGCAGTGAAGTAGGTGAAAATTGTAGTTTGATTGTAGTTGTGTGCAGATTACCTACATTGTGTTAATTCGTAGAAAAGCAAAATTGAGGTAACCCTGCTAACTGTTCCGCATTGCAGCATTTTATTATGCGAACGTTAAGGAGTTCAGCTGCTTGTTAAAGGTGAAATAAACAGTGTTACAAAAAAAAGAGCATCTACTAAACAGAAATATCTTCACAATCGCAGGATTCCAACGGTCCGCCTACCAACTTGTGTCCTGCATCGTTTCTGCTGGCTGGAGCGGTTCATGGAGCATTTTCCAGCTTCTCAAAGTTTGTGGTCAAGCGCTCCTCCAAGTGAAAGATGCCGCAGAGGGATCTTTTGTTTTAATGCCACAATTTCACGTGCTCAGCAGCAAATTTACTCGTAAGGCTTTTTAAATATTCATCACCCAAGAGGGCATGTTACCTTCGTCTTCGGTGGAATGTGTCTGCACTCAGGTTATTTGTGACAGAAACAAGTGGACCACGTCATGAGAGTCATTGAGGCCTTGTTGATTGTGCATGCTTCTGAAATGACATTTTCATTAAGCTGAATACTTTCCACATATTACGTTTTGTGAACAAATTATGGTAAAAGTCATGATTAGTTGTACTACACGGCAGGAAGGAAATGCCAACATACGTTTTAAGCGCCTCTGATATTTCAGATCGTTGGCTGGTGAGCAATAAAACAAAACTGAAATTTTTTTAAAGTAAAATCAAATATTCGTTGTCAGCAGTGCATGACCATAGTAAAAGCTATCTAGTCACCAAATTTAGAATTAGACACGAAATGCCAAGAAAAATAGGGAAATAAACTAGACAGCTGGCTACAATAAGCTAATTCTTAAAATTCCTCAATGTCTATCAAGTGATGATTCAGGCGGGTTAGTTAAGATGTCAGTGGGTTTACACACCCAACTTGCAGGGAAGCACATGAGCTCCCAATATTAACATGTTTTTAGTGAAGACCGTATTCCTTCATTAAGCTGCTTTGCACATTGGTGCCAGTCTGATAAATGTCCTGAATTTTTGTTATGATCAATCTTTCTATGGGAACCATATATTTTTATATGATGTCGCTGTGTATTTCTGAAACTGTATCTAGTCACTAATTCCAATTGGTCGTGGTCAGGTTTTTTCAACTAATTCGTAGCTTTTTTAACAATTATGGTATATTTTGTGTGCCTAAAAGAATGCCTCATTGCATGTTTAGCCTATGTAGTGTTGAAAGCGGACATTTTGCTTCAAAGTGGAATGTCGGGCTAGCAACAAGGTACTTCGCGTGCTGCTCACTTTCATTCATGCCATTATTTTTTATATTATCATTTAAAATTAAAAGCCAACCAATTTGCTGTCGTTTTAATTTTGTCACCTACTTTATACTTTCTTTTTTTTCAACTTTGTGTAAGGATTGACTATCCATATTTTTATGTTACCAAGGCGTTGGACTGGGCTAGCTGGTACATGTTTGAATGGATGAAAAACCATAGGAAAACCCAGGACACAGAAGAGAACGACGGGACAAACTTGTGCCGTCATTCTGTTTTAACTGTTTCCTGTGTTTACCACTGGTTTTTTATGCATTCAAACATTTTTTATGAGTTTGTTGAACAGTGATTAGTTTAGGTGTGTTCAAACAATTGTTGGCTGCGAAGGCTCCCTGTAGCATTTGTATAAGTGCTCTCTGCTTTTTTTTTGAGCCAATACCCCACCACCAGTCTTCATGAGGTGGTCTTTTGTAGAAATAAGTTGAAATAAATATTTGTTTGCATTGCTTTACATGTTTTGAAAGAATTTCTTGTTCATTCTTGTTTCATTCAACCCCGTTTCAGAATCCTGCTTAAGGCATTTCCTCTGTTATTTTTTTTTCAGAACCAGGAAGGGTGCTCATCCTCGGCTCTTGCTGAAGCAGCAGTATCCATACTTCACACGTGAGCTCTGAACACACAGTAATTATGGTATGAAACATTCTACCAGTATAAGCCTGCTTTGTAGACGTCATTGTAGATGTCAAATCTCTTGACAGTGTAGTCCAATGTCTGGTGTAACGGGCAATGTCTACAACTTGTAAAAATTAATTTTGTGGCTATAATGTTTGTGATTATTTTAAAATGCACGTCAACTACTATTTAGAATCGCTGTCTAAATTGGCAGCCATTTTCCTGGTGGATACAGAAAGTGAAAAAGCGCATGTGTAGAGATTTCAGTGCACCTTAAATGTCCCAAATTTGCTTAAGCTAATCCAAAGCCCTCCTTGTGGTGCACTTCATATCCCATGTACAGTTTTGCGTAAAAACAGCTAAAAATTTATGATCAATTTAAACTTATTTTAATGTTTTTAAATGCAAATATTCTCAGTTTAAGCTGCCATATTTAGAGTAAAATATTTTGTAACAATTATATAGCTACCAAAGGTTTACAGAAAAGCTTTTTGCTTTTGGTTGTGCACCTTCTTATCAAAAGAAAAATGTTGTTAAGAAAGGCAGAAGAAACCCAACTATGGAAATTAGCAAACCCTAAAGCTACGGATAGAATGAATGTTTTGTAGAGAATCTTTTGCTGATTTCAGTTCTAGTCGACTCTAAAAAAGTCTATCGACGTAGAATGCTTACCGTGAGGCACCTCGTAATACTAGCCAAAACTAATGGGCCCCGGCTGTTGGCTTTTCATTTGCAACAGTGACAAATGACCCCACATCCACCGGCAGGGACATAATGCAAGGCACCATGTACAAGCTAGCCTCATGATAAAATAATGTTTTCTGAACAATGGCATTACATTTCAACCATGGGCTTCACCAGGGAACTTGTATGCATTGTTCTGTGATGTTTGCAGTTCTTGTTATTGCTATGTGGGGTCATTTAGTCTAAAGGTATGTTTATAAAACTCCAAATACCACCAAACCTTGCAAGTGCTGTACCATATGAATATTTTTCCATAAAGCAAAAAGAATAATGCAAACGAAAATAAATGGCTTGGGTACCCAACTTTTATAAGTAGATTATGAGCCGCAGTACGGAGGGAACTATATTATTAGCCGCATTACGGAGGAAACTATACATTTTGCATTTGGTCTTCCTTGATATTGAACCTTCCTGCTCAGCTCAAGAATAAGGCACTAAACATTGCAGGTAGCTACCTTGATTGCAAGTTTGATGCAATACTAAGAAGCCAAGGGTTTTAAGGTTCAAGGAAGTTTTGTGTGGTTGAAGTGTTGCACACCTAATTGCTTTCACTGCACAGCATGGTTAGGCTCTGCAGTGAATCTCGAAGGATGTGTACTGCAGTTCGGCAAAGTGAACATATAATTGGTTTTTTACGAAGTTTTGGGTAATCAAATACCTCTAAAGTTATAACTGTACTGAGATGTGGCTCCTGACTTCTTAAATTGATGTTTTAACAATCGGTGACACAAGTTCAAGGAAATTATCAGCTGATGTTGAGCTTCAATGGAATGTCTCACAGAACCGAGCTTGGAAAGCACGAATGTTTCATACCATAATCGTGTGTGATATTGTGCAATATGTGGTCTCACACCTGCTGCACCTGTGAACCGAGGATGACGCACCCGTTTTGTACCCCTTTAGGTGGGTGCTTTTGCAGAAGATGCTCCTACAGATTGGGGTGCTAAGTAGCACCCTAGGATACTTTTAGGCGGAAAAGGGTGTTATAAGGCACCTGTCTTCTGGGGTGCTTCACAGAGGGTGCTCCTGCGGCGACAAAATCCAAGCACCCTAAAGGGCGTAAAATATTCAGTTTTTAGGGTGCTCCTGCGGCGACAAGCTGAAGCACCCTTTTGGGCGTAAAAATTTTTAGTGTGTGTCTATGAGGTGATTTGACAGCCGGGTGTGTATGATGTGCTCCATGAGCTTACCGAGGCAGGATGTAAGTGAAATAGGGCGTAGATGTTCGAGTGCGAGAGGTTTGTTCGGCTTTGGAATCAGAACTACCTTGGCATGTTTCCACGACCGAGGTAGGGTGCCTGATCTCCAGCACTCGTTCATGTAATGCGTTAGGGATGCAATCGATTTGTCATCCAGATTGCGGAGTGCTTTATTAGTTACGCCATCGGGCCCAGGAGCTGAGCTGGTGCGAAGTTTTGCGATGGCCGCCCTGAGCTCCGCTGCCGAGATGTCTCGGTCCATTTCAGAATTTGGGAGGCCGGTGTAATTTGGGAGCTTGAGGCTAGGACTCGGGGGCAAATATGTGTCACGAATTTTGTCAAGGAGTTCTGTATCAGATCCTGGGAAATTATGCATGACCTGTGTTAGACGGTTTCTCTGCTCAGCTTTGCTGTGGTTAGGATCGATGAGGTGTCTGAGAAGCTGCCATGTTTTCTTCATCCCTAGATTTCCTTGAAGCTGGTCGCAAGTTTGGTCCCATTGGTCTCGTGCGAGCTCGCTGGCGTGTGCTGCTATTTCCTTTTCCAGTGAGGCCATGCGCAACTTAAGCTTGCGGTTGCGTTTTTGTCTGCGCCAGCGCTTCTGGATGCTTTTGTGGGCCTGCCAGAGGTGGGCAGGCCTGGCATCAATGGTTAGGGATGGGATGCCCTGATCAAGCTTTTTCGTGGTGGTTTTTATGTCCATTAGGAGTTGTTCTGTCCACGTGTCTATATTTGATATCGGAGCGTCATCTGCATTGCTGTTTCGAAGAAATCGGAATTCGTCCCACTCGACTAGTGTTGCCTGACGGGGAGTGTATTTGATTTTCGTCGTGTGCTAAATTATTGTCTCGATAATAAAGTGACCGCTGCCCAGGGTGTGACCAGTAACGTTCCACTCTTCGCATCTCGTATGCAGGGCGAAGGTAAGATCTGGGGCAGTGTCAACTTGGACGCTGTTACCTATCCTGGTGGCTATTCCGGAGTCAGCAAGAATGCTAAAGTGGTGTAGCTGTATTTGCTCCCAGAGGTCCCTTCCTTTTTTGTTACTGCATCTGTAGCCCCAGGCGGTATGTGGGGCATTAAAATCTCCTACCACCACTAGCGCGTGCGGTCCTACTTCCCTGCGAGTGAGAGCGAAAAGAAGATTAAATCTATGGTCGCGGTTCCGCGGTGGGCTATATACATTAAGAATAAAGATTTTAGTCGCTTCGCGCTTCTTTGGAAAGATTGTTATTAGATCATGATGAATGTCTATACTGTCAAATTGTTGCCTGTTCGCCGGTAGGTTGCGATTGACCAGAATGGCTGTGCGGGTATTTTCGGGGTCCTGAAAAGCTTTATAGCCGGGTAGTTTAACTTTAGTTCCGCTTTCTTGCAGTGCAATTACATGGGGAGGAAATTGAAGTGACTGGACAAGTAGTTGTAGTTCTGGCCGCTTCCGTTTAAATCCGCGGCAATTCCACTGCCAGATTTTAACTGTACGGTTTGCCTCTGTTTCTCTCGACATGGGGAGCGGAGGATCGCTGTGATGGGGCTGTTAGCACTTGGCTATGTGGTAATATTACCATAGACTTCTGGATACTATTTTGAACTTCTAGAATACCTTGAAGGGTGCGTGCAATGTCGCCAAGTTTATCTTCGACTTCTTGGGGGAGGGAGGTTTCGACAGCGCGTTTCTTTGTGGGGGGCGAATTAACATCTGTACCAGAGGGGTCTGCCGGGGTGGTCAGTTGTTCACGGAGGGCTTTATTTTCGTCCCGCAAGGCTTCATTATCTTTTAACAGCTTCGCGATACTCTGCGTAAGAGATCTAACTTCTGCTTTAAGACTAGCTAGTTCCATCCGAAACTCTGCAGGAATTTGGGTAGTCTGAGAAGGAGGGGTGTTCGAGGAACGGTGGGACGCCCCGCTGCCCCAGAGCACCTGTTTGTCGGCGGTTGAGGTTGACGCTGGCGGCGGCGTCTTGTCCCTCCCCTTGGAAGTTTGTCGCCTGCGGTTGTTGACTGACGGCGATCTCGATTGGCTCCGTGGAGGGGACTTGGATGTGGCCCTATTGCCGGATGGAGATCGAGATTTCGAGCGACCTCTCTCTCGCTCCGGCAGGCTGGGCCATTCTTGTGGGTTTTTCAGGATCGACTTGAACTTCTGCGTTGAACTAGATTGATGTTCTTGTCGCTGTTGTTGTCTTCCGTCTTGCGGCGATGGTGGGAGTCTCCGTCGGGGTTGGAATCTACGCGGGCAGTCTACTGCCCCGGTCAGGTGCTGTCCATTGCAGATCACACACTTGGGGGTGCACGGGTGTCCGTCGGTAGGATTGACTATGGCGCAGGTGTGGCAGCGAGTCTCAGCCGCTGGACACACGTCTGGTCGATGGCCTACTTTCCAGCAGTGCGGGCAGGCCTCCGTTTTCCTGCGGAAGGGGTAGCAGCGTTGGGTCATTTGTCGGTATCGGACCCAGTATGGTACTACGGTGCCTTGAAAAAGAATTTGGATGGATTTGGAGGATCCCATCCTCCTGGCACTCAGTATGTGGAAGTCAGGGTTGTGATCTTTGAATCCTGTCGTGATGTCGTCTGGAGATTCGTCCTCGGGAATGTTGAACACGATGCCGGACACTGTGCGCGACGGGGCGGCGACGTGACTTGACAGTTCGAAGTTTTGGTCCTTAGTGCGCATAAACTTCACGGAGGAGAAGAGAACCGCTCGATCCCTGGAGGGGGTACTAACGATGAAGTAGTTCGAGATGGGCTGTGTGCGTACCTGCTCACCGCTTATGTAAGGAACTCCTGCGGCTGCGTAGATCGCATTTGTGATGGTAACGCTGCTGGTGGCTTTCAGATCTAATCCACCTCTTGGGCGGAACACGATTTTGTAGTCTTGTTCCGGTAGATTGGCTCTCGGCGGAGTCCGCTGCTTTGCTCGGCGCATCTTCGGCTGGTGCGCCGGCTGCTGGTTGCTGGGGGCTTGAATGTTCCTGCTTTTTTCGATGTTTTCCTTGTAGGCGCGATGTATATGCTGCCAGTCGTCCCCGTGGAAGTCCTCGGGAGCGAGGTCCTCCCCTTCGACCACGACCTCCATGACTTGGCCAAGGCGGGCGATGATCAAAGGGGCGCGCTACCGTTGCCACGGCAACGCGGGTTCGCCGAAGCGCCGGTTAGGCCTAGCAGGCCGTGCCGGCGTGGTCGATGATGGGCACTCCACTAATGAAGAAACGGGGGCTCACCGGTGAACGAAACTTGGTCAGGAGGGTCCCTGAGGGTTTCGGCGTCGGTGGCCGTGGCTGTAGTGCTGCGGCTAGATGCGGTGGCGGTTGTAGGGGGGGAAAACGCCGGAGCGTAGCTCAGCTGCGACCGCCGGCGTTCGAGCCACCACGTGACCCATCAGCTCCGGAAAGAGCTGCGTCGTCTGGCTACAAAAAAAAATTGGGCCCATCTCCCCGCGAGGGGGACTCGAGTAAATGCGTCGCATAGGGGGTGGGTGTATTGCGTTAACGTTTAGTTTTTGGGGAGTTGGTGGTAGTGAATGCGTTGTATCAGCAGCTTCTTGACGTAGTTTGAATGAGTCAAGGATATAAAGCGCGTTCGTAGCCTTTGATTCTGTGTCGGTTTTGTGGCGCAGTGGGAAGAGCACCATGTACCTCGCGTTACGCCCACAGGTAATCAATGCGTTGTATCAGCAGCTTCTTGACGTAGTTTGAATGAGTCAAGGATATAAGGCGCGTTCGTAGCCTTTGAATCTGTGTCGGCTTTGTGGCGCAGTGGGAAGAGCACCATGTACCTTGCGTTCCGCCCGCAGGGTCGTGCGATCGAAACCAGGCGCCGATAAGTATTATTTTTATATAGTGTAGGGGGAGGGGTGCGGACCTGTTGTTGAGAGCGAGGAGGGTAACGTGATGCGGGAGAGGAAGAGTGGGGGAGAGGGCGCACCTGCGCGCTGAGCTGTTGCGGACGGACGGCGGACGCTACATGTGAGTTAAAGAAATGCTCTGCATTTAAAAGGAAACCGCTTCTCGGCAGCATTCTTCACTTGGAAGGGGCCGCAGCACCTCGGATGCCACCCCTAAGAGCCTGTCGACTTTCTTTTCCGCAGATTGCTGCAAATCACCCGGATCGTCGTTCCACGGGAGCTGTATCGTGCGCCAGATAGCGTTCGAAAAATACCAAGGTCAGCTTCGGAAAGAGGGCGCGGCTGGCTGCAGCGCACTAAGGTCCATAAAATCATAGAGTTTCTTACAGTATACATACTTACTAAGAAACTCTATGCCTAAAATTACTTACAGCGCAAGCGATCGGCAGCGCTGCGGCGTCTGGCTACAAAAGGAGCCGCTCGTCGGCGGCATGCTTCACTTGACAGGGGCGGCGACACCTCGGGGGGGGGGGGGTGTAACATCTTTATTTGCCTGCTTTTCGGCTGCAGGAGCTATCCCCCTCTTAGGAGGGGGCAACTACCCGCGCCTGCTGGCGTTGGACCGCCCTCAGCGCAAACTGCGCGGCGGCCCGTTGTGAGTCCAGATCTCTTTCGCCCACCGCACGGGCGAGATGAGGCGGGAGCGCCTCGGATGAGTCAGGGTTCACGTCGCAGTTCCACATCATGTGGGCTAGGGTGGCCCTCGCGGCCCCGCACACCGCACACACATCGGTTTCGTAGAGCTCCGGGCTCGCGTGTACGGCCCACACGGGAGTCCACGTTGCTCTCACTTGAAGTTGGCGGAGGAGCACCGCCTCCTGCCTGGTGAGGTCGGGGTGCGGCCCCGGGTAGCGTCTGCGACGCTCCCGGTACCACTCCAGGACCCCTCCGTACGTGGTCACCGGGGCGGGCTCCTCCGCCTCCGTATCGTCGCCGTCGACGTCCTCGCCGTCGTCGTCGTCGATTCCGTCGTTGCCGGTTTCGGTCGTTCGAGGCACAGCGGGTCGCGGGTCGGCTGGGCGTCCTGTCAGCGCTTTCGCCGCCCTGTCCGCGTCCTCGTTCCGGTTGGGCTCGGGTCCCACTGTGCCCATGTGGGCCGGGAACCACCGTACCGTTATCGGCGCGCGCATTGGGTCTGGGGCCCCGCACGCCCTCACCGCACACGCGCACACTTGATTTCTTGCAAAGTTGGTGACTGCCGCTCGGGAGTCGCTCAGTACTGTCGTGCATTCCGGGATCGAGAGGGCCAGCGCGATGGCCAACTCCTCCGCCTGCTCCGCCGACCTGGCCCGCACGCTGCCGGCCGTGACGAGCTCGCCCGTCGTTGCTCTGACTGCTGCGGCCACGTACGCGTGTCGTCGGCCCGGGTATCGGGCCACGTCCACGTACACGGCGCCGGTGTCGTTGGAGTACGTGCCGGTGAGCGCTCGGGCTCTGGCCAGCCGTCGTTCCTTGTTCTCTTGTGGGTCCATGTGCTGCGGGAGCGGTGGGACCTGCAGTTTCTCGAGCAGGACCCGCGGAAGCGGCAGCCGGTCCCTACCCTCCTGCAGCCGCGGCCTGTGTCCTAATCGTTCTAGGATCGCCCTGCCCGTGCGCGTTTGCTCGAGGCGAGCCGTCTGCGCTGTTTGCTGCGCTTCTGCGATCTCTTCTATAGTGTTATGTATTCTTAGCTCTAACATCCTTTCCGTGTTAGTGTGCGTGTATAGTCCTAGCGCGACCTTGTGTGCCTTGCGTATGAGAGCGTTCAGCTTGTTACGCTCGGCGGCGTTCCAGGTGTGGAAGGCGGCGACGTAGGCCAGGTGACTGACGGCGAAGGATTGTGTCAGTTTGAGTGTGTTGCGCTCGCGCATGCCGGCGTACTTGGTGGATATCTTCTTGATGAGCCCCATCGCCCTGTGTATCTTGGTTTGGAGCTGTTGTATCGTGTAACCGTTACGGCGCGTGCTCTCGATGTGCAGTCCCAAGACGCGCAGGGTGTCGACCTTGGGAATGGTGATACCGTCGCTCGTGCGCACGTTGATGTTCGGCTCGTCGTTGTCGGTCTTGTTACTTCGAGGCGGCCGCAGCAGCAGCAGCTCCGACTTGGCCGGGGAGCATTGGAGGCCTGTTCCTTGAAGTTGTTCTTCGACCGCTTCGACGGCCTGCTGGAGCGATTCTTCGATCTCGCCGTCGCTGCCGCCCGTGGTCCAGATGGTGACGTCATCGGCGTATATGGTGTGTCGTACCCTTGGGAGGGAGCCGAGGCGTTCGGCCACCCCGATCATAACGAGGTTGAACAGCGTCGGCGAGATCACCGCTCCCTGCGGCGTGCCCCTGCTGCCGAGCGTCTTCGTCGGTAACTCCAGGTCTCCCGCCACGATGGTCGCGGTTCGCTCCGTGAGGAAATCCTTGACGTATTGGAAGGATCGCTCGCCCATGTTCAGGCGCGACATCTGCCGCAGTATTGCCGAGTGCTGTACGTTGTCGAACGCTCCTAATAAGTCGAGGCCGAGGATGGCCGCTGTGTCTCCGGATCTCTTGGTCGTCCGGTCTAAGATTTCGTGCCTTAGGAGGAGCATCGCGTCCTGGGTGCTCAGTCCCGCCCGAAATCCGAGCATGGTGTTGGGGTATAGCTCGTTATCCTCCAGATACCGTTGCCACCGATTTAGAAGCACGTGTTCTAGGACCTTGCCCACACACGACGTCAGCGATATCGGGCGCAGGTTTTCGATGTCTGGCGGTTTCCCGGGCTTCGGGATGAGCACCGTGCGCGCCTCCTTCCACTTGCGGGGCAGGACGCCACTGCGCCAGCAGTTGTTGTAGTACCGCGTGAGAGACGCGATTGCGCCGTCGCTGAGGTTGCGCAGCTCCTTGTTCGACACGCCGTCGGGGCCGGCCGCCGACTTTCCGTTGATCTTTTGCAGAACCGCGCGAACTTCCCACTCCTCGATGTCCGCGTCGAGTTCTGGGTTGTCGTCGCCCTCGTAGCTCGGAAGGGGCGAGGGTGGCGTGGCCGGTAGGTACTTGGCGTCGAGCCGGCGCCGGACTTCGTCGTCGCCGAGCTCTCGGCGGGCCTTGAGGAGGGTTCGCACCAAGACGTGCTGTTGCGTGCTCTTGGTTTTGGTGTCGTCGAGCAGGTGTCGGAGCAACTTCCAAGTTCGGCTCTTGTGGATTTGCCCGTCGGCCTCCTGGCAGACGGCGTGCCAGCGCTGGCGATTCAGCGTCTCGCAGTGCTTCTCGATTTCTCTGTTCAGCATCGCCACCCTCTTGCGCAGCGTGCGGTTGTGCCGCTGGCCGTTCCACCGGCGTTTGAGGGAGTTGCGCGCCTCGATGAGGTGTGCTAGCCTGCTGTCGACGTCGGGTGCGTCCTCCTCCGTCTCGAACTCGGTGGTGGCCCGCTTCGATTCTTGTAGCACCGCCGCCGTCCATGCCTCAATGTCCTCGATGTTCTCGGGCACGGTGCCGAGGTTGGTACGAAACTTGTCCCAGTCCGTGATTCTTTGTTTGCGATGCGGGCTCGCTCGACTTTTGAGGGGAACGGTGACCTCTAGGATACAGTGATCGCTGCCGAGCGTCTCCAGGGTGTTTCGCCACCTCACCTTCTCGTTGTTGCTGAAGGTGAGGTCCGGGTTGTTATCTCGGCGCACCGTCGGCATGTCCTGTCTGGTGGGGACCGTGATGTCGTTGGCGAGGTGGTACCCTGCCGCCTGAGTCTCTGCCAGGAGGCTGCGACCCTTCGCCGTGTCGTATTGGTAGCCCCACGCCGTGTGCGGGGCGTTGAAATCACCGCAGAGCAGCGTTGTTTGGTCCCCTGCCAGCCCAGCCGCTTGATCTTGCTGATCAGCGTGCCGTAGCGTTGTTTCGCGTATTTGGGTTTCGTGTACGCGTTCATGATGTACACGTGCTCCTTTCTGGCTCGGGTCTTGGCTCCGATCACCACTTCTATCGTAAGGTGTTCCACGTTCGTGGCGTGCAGGAGGCTGTGTTCGAGGCTGACCATGCCCTTCTTCACGAAAGTGCAGATGCCGCCGCGCACGCGGGCCCCCTTCTCTGGAGTCTTGGGAAGTGCAAAGGCGTAGGAGCGGTATCCCGGGATTTTCGAGGCGTGCTCGCAGTGCGTTTCTTGGACGAGGATGATGTCCGGTCTCTTCTCCGCGCGTGCAATGTGCTGCAAGAATGTCGCTCTCCTTCCCCGGAACCCGTTCGCGTTCCACTGCCAGATGATGAGTTCGTGTGTCTTCTCCGCTGTCTTTATTGTCATTACGGCTGTGCTTCAGGAAGCGGTATTGGCTGCGGCTTCGCCGTGAGCTTCTTGTAGATTGTTGTCATCATTTGCTCCATGTTGGTGAAGCAGGTCTCTAGGTTGGCCAGTCTAGCCGACATGTCTGCCTGCGTGGCCTCGAGGGCCGATAGGCGCGTGTTGACCGTCTCGAATTGCTTGGCGCACGCGTCTTGAAAACTGTGGAATTCTTCTTTGGTCACGTATTGTTGCTCGCGGATCTTTGACTTCAGTGCCCGTCTCTTCTTGGTCGGTTCGCTGTCCGTGTCCATTTCTTCCCGTGGAGCGTCGCTGCAATTCGCCGCGACGTTTTCAGGCGTTGGGTTGTTGCTTTCGGAGGTCTCTTCAACCTCCTCGGGCTCGAGTGGGATCCGAATCGGTGGAGGGGGCGGCGATTGTGGCGAGTCCCTTGAAACCGTTGGGGTTCGCGGTGGGAGCTCTTGCGGTATCTTGCCTGCGAGTAGCAAGTCCAGCTTGCGATTTAGCGCGAGTATTATCTCTTCTTGCCTCTCCATTTGCTCTCTCAGATGCATGTTTTCGTGGCGAACGTCTTGCAGCTCTCGCTCAAGTGCGGGGTTGCCGCGGCTCGTCGCGCCAGCTGTCACCCTGGCCCACGTCACGCCCGTCGCCGGCTGCGCCTGGCCGTTTCTGTTGTTCTTCGCTCCGCCCACTGCCGCTGACGCCAGCGCCTTAACGGACCCGCCTACTTTCGTCCGCGGCGCCGCAACGGGGGCGTGTACTCTCGATTGCAGCTGTGGGAAGGTTTCCACTGTCTTTTGAGGCGGCTGCTGCTTGGCCTCTTTCCGCTGTTGCTCTTTTGCCCCTCGCCTTTGGAGTACCACGTGGGGCACCTTGAATCGGTTGAGGCAGCCCGTGGCTCCCGTTGCGTGAGCCCCGTTGCAGAGCTTGCAACGAGGCTTACACGTGGCCTCGTGGTTTGGCTCCGGCTCGCGTCTCCCACACGCAAGGCACACTTTAGTCTCCGGGTTCGGACAAACGTCCGCGCGATGCCCTAGTTTCCCGCAGCACCGACAGAACTCGTGGTGCTGCCTGTACAGACTACACCGCACTATCATGGCCCCGTACTTGATCGAATTAGGTACTCTAGATCCCTCGAACGCCACAATAACCGTGGTGGTGTTTCCTATTCGGTGGGCCTCTAGTGCCAAGGGGTTGGTTTGGTTTACGATGTTGTTCTGTAGATCCTGATGCGTCTCCGTAGTGTCTATGCCTCTAATGATTCCCTTTACTGTGCCGTCCGGGGCGGACACGTACGCGAAGGTCTCGTACTCAGCATTGCCTATGCGAAGCTGCCTAATTTGCACGTAGCTACGAGCGCGACCCTCGTCGGGCGTGCTGATCACTATGATGTTCTGAGTCGGATTCGTACAAATAGTGTCCATTCTGGATTCGTGCATGGTAACCCCGGCTGCTGCAAAAATGGCTGACATGAGGCGCGTGGCCTCCGTTTTCGCTACGTTAAGCCCGCCGCGCGGACGTATGATAATTTTGGTCTCGTGTCTCGGTAGCGCCACGGGCATGCGCGCCGCTCTGCTAAGTCTGGCAGTCACTTTCTTAGCGAAGCTATCGCTGCCTCGAGGCTGCGAGGCTGCAGGAGAAGAAGGAGGAGCCGGCTTACCGAGGGGTGCTGCGGCGCGGCGTCGAAGCCTTCTGCCGGCGGTGATCCAGCCGTCGTCGTCCTCCGTCTCCGTCTCGTGCGTCCGGTCGTGCTCGCGTTGTGGAGGTAGAGTCCGTTCGTTGGTCTCGAATTCGGTGGTGACGTCGTCGCCCTCGTAGTCCATAATCGCCGGGGCCTCTCCGTGGGTGTTCATCTCGTCGTGAGGTACCACGGGCGCAGCCGCCATGGCGTGCGCGCGGGGTCGGGGATGGGCGAGGCCTAACGCAGGCCTAACGCAGGCCTGGCTGGTCCGCTCCGCTGCTATCTCAAGCTGTGTGACGACGGCCCGAAGCAGTTCAAGGGCAGTGCAGTGTGTCGCGTGAGCGTGTGCCCCGTCTTCGGAGCGAGCGGTGAACGATGAGCACGTGAAGAAGGGTAGGGAGGCGACCGCAGCTACTTGTTCGTTGTGCCGGTAGCAGCGGCGGCTTTGTTGCGAGCAAGCTCGAGCGAGGTGGCGAGCTTGCCGAGGCGAGCCACCGCGTCAGCGCAGCTAACCCTCCATTTAGGGTTAGCGTGGCGGTCGCCGCTTCGAAATTTCTCGGCGTTGTCAGATGAAAATTAGTGGCTTGCCTGACGTATGCTTGGTATCCGGGGAACGCGCTGACGATGCTCTGTCGACCGGTGATAGTTTCGTCGCAGTGCAGGCCGTTGGTGGGTCTTTGGGGCGGTCTTTGACGGAGCCGATGTGAAGCAGGCCCACATCGGTCGGCCACCTAGCGGGCATCTCTCGCGACACCTCGGACGCCACAACTAAGCGCCTGCCGACTTTCTTTGCCGCAGAGTGCGGCAAATCCCCCGATCGTCGTTCCAAGGTAGCTGTATCGTGTGCCAGGTAGCGTTCGAAAAATACTACAGATACAATATAAACGCAATTCACCTTTTGCAAAAGAAAGCACTGCGTAGTATTGCAAATGTCCCGTTTGCGCACACGACAAAGCCGCTGTTTACAAGTATAAAATAATACCCCTTCCGCGAACATACGAGTTTCGTCTGCTTTATTCTTTTTGTTCTCAAACCAGAGCTTAAAATCATTTTTGCATTCAGTATCTGGGTTATCCAAAAATGTTACGGATGTACGCACTATATGCAATGACTACTGGCTCGTATCACGCTGGCGCACTATGTAATGCATACTCGCATACTCATTACCTGTTCTGCTTACTACGTGTCAAAAAAGAGGTGTTGATATTCCAAGTGTTACCCGGAAATAACTGGTGGAATATTTTTTAGGAAACTCGTTGTGAACAATTAATTTGTAGACATGTTTTTTCCTAGTTGAGTGAAGTTTTTATGTATGAGCATACGATTTTATGCTACTTTTTTATTTCAAGTACTTTAGGTTGTAAATAGGCCGTTTTATGCACTACATTTTATTGTGAACATGCTGTCCTCGAAGGGCCATCAGGCACCTTCAAGCAGTACGCAACTGCTTTTCACCTGATGTAACCCCACCTTGTGTTGAAACCAACCAACCCTTGATTTGTTTTGATTTGATCTGATCTATTTCATTAGTTCGAGTTTATAACGCATTGAGCCGAATAGGCACCTGCGAGGTAATCCGAATCCCTTCTTGCGATCGGAGAATTCTTAAGATATCGGATTTGATTAGACCGAGTTTTGAATGCAGAATTAAGTGACATAAGATTAAGAAACACACTTCTTTAGAATGCAATTAAATGGCGCGACGAGTATCAATAGAAAACTTTTATGCACCAATCTCAAATCATCTCAAACGTTGGAAAGCAAAAGCTAGAGAGCGATACAATGAAGAGGATTAAGACGAACGTCACTTTCACCCACACACGAAGGGAAAAGAACTATAGGCCGCAGCGTGGACCCGGATCCAGCACGCTTCCTGTTGTAATTCCCAGCTAATAGGACGATGGAATTACATCAACCTGTATTCGACAGATTGACTACTGGGATACGCAGGAATCTACCTAGTAACAATTGCACACGCAGTGCCCCGCATCACCAGCCTATGCAAACTACATGAAGCTGAGATAACCGAGAAAAAAAATGTTCATTTGCGAATATTTCGTTTGCAACACACCCACGCGATTGATACCGTCTATACTTATTGCTCCCCAAAATCTACTCCACAACAATCTACTTGACACGAGTCTGCCATTAGGACACGACGGCACGTTCACGAAATCCGCCCTTAGACCGGCGCATCGTGATCCCGACCGGAGCGAAAGCTTGGTGCGCTGCAAGATACACTTGCGAGCCGAAATTAAAAGACATTAATATCACCACCGCTATTGCTACACGCTGCCTCAGTTTCAAGTTCTGTACGGCCATAGTTAGCGTCGCATAGTGCGGCGCAGCGAAGCAGCAATCGTGGCAACCAGATACCCTTGCTAACGGCCTAAAATGGCCGCCTAAAACCACGTCACTTCCGCCACACTCTGCAATGCGTGGGGATAGCTGGAGGCATCTCCTAAGCTTTTTTCCATTTATGACGGGTTCTAGTCGCTTGGATGCATTCGGCTTGACTCCGTGGCGTCATCTGTTCATTCTTCTAGTAACAGCGTCTGGAAGGCAACGAACTCGCCCACCAGCTTGCCCGAGAACTTGAACGCCGGGCAGACGAGCACGAGCCGCACGCCATAACGACTTACAAGGACATCACCAGCCACTACAGGGAAGGCAGAAGACGGTACCCTGACCCGCATAAATCTCTCAGCAGAGCGCACCAAACGATCTATAGGCAAATACAAGCAGGCTCCTTTCCGCACTCCTATCTCCAAAGCAGATTGTACCCCGAGATATACGAGAAAGAATGTAGCTTCTGTGGGCAACTGGGCACGCTCCGACACGTCATCGGAGAGTGCGATTTCACCGAGACAATCCCCCCACCCCTTACCAAACCCTCCACCACCCTTCCCACACCCCTTAACGAGCGATGGGAGACCTTGCTAACCGACCCCGCCTTGGAAGACCAGCTCGTCCTGATCTCCAGGGGCCAGGCAGCCGCTGAAGCATATGGGTCCCGTGAAGAGGGAACCACCCCATCCGGCACGTAGTCGCCGCAGTTTTGTGCGGCTAAATAAAGTTGGTCTCTCTCTCTCTCTCTCTCTCTCTCTCTCTCTCTCTCTCTCTCTCTCTCTCTCTCTCAATGCCTAGTAGGAAAACGGGGGTAGGTACTCCTGTGTACGAGCCCCTGAATGGCGGTACGTATGCATTTGCATGCTATTACTAAGCAGGCGTGCGCGTGCACTTTCATCCGAAAGCTCGAAAAAGACCTTCAATATTACGGCTCGACAGATGGTCTTACGTAGCAGTGCTTTGGTATACGTAGAGTTGGAGGTAACAAGCATGTGACACCAAATCTGAAATTACCATCTTAACCGTCACCACCACCACGGCTTGCCTGAGCGCGAGTTCTCTGCAAGGCCTTTATTATAACTGTCCATTTATAATTGTTTATGACATACAATTTAACGTGGAAATAAAGATTTCACGTGTTTCTTTGAATAATTGTGTGCGCTCTTTTCGTTCTGTTGTTTGTCGCATGACTATTCGCACACTCTGTCAGTCGCTGTTTACGTCATCTCTGCTGGGTGACGGATAGCTTCATTTTTTGATGATTTACAAAGGGATTTTAAAGGTACCGCCCAGGGACTGGCATATTTGTTTTCTGGGGACGCCAACCTAAAGTTTAGACCAACTTCGGTTTTGTGTTCAGTGTCCCTTGAAGGCTGTGGAGTTCCTCTCACAGAACTTTAAAGCCGCTTCACTTTTCGCCTTTGCTTTAAACGTCGTGAAGTTTTGATTTCGGTGGTGTCGTGTTACTTCCTACAGGACTCCTTGTGCCACCTGGCGTGGCACAGTTGTCAACGGCGCCTTGGTCATGTGCTCGACGCATGACGAATCGTCAGGCTGGTAAGTTTCCGCCGAGGCCTTCGCTGAGGCTGCAGGATGGGTGCGTGACAATTCGTCGAACACTGTTTCATCGAACGCCATTTTATCGAAGACATGTCCGTTTTATCGACACCACTTCATCGAACGCCCTTTCATCGAACTGACGTCGCCCGTTTTATCGAATGCTGTTCGGAAGCTGCGGTCGCGATAAGTATTGCTGCTAGAAAAGTGCAAGTTTTCTCGTCATAAAAAGATGCATGAAACATGAAGGCTTTATAATTTAGGGTCGCGTAAGAAAACCGTCTACTTTTCAAGCATGACTCTTGGTCGCTGCAACTTGTCGTGATGGTTATAGACAACATCCAATGAGTTGAAGTTGCTCAGGGTAATGCTGCCTTTTGTGTTGTGAATACTGAAGGTCGTTGTTATTTCATTTCTTTCAATTTTCTGGAAATGTTTATACAGAGTAAATAATCGCACAAATTGTTGGAAGGTACACATTTTCAGGACGCACTAACATTTATCGCCGGCCTGGCAGAAATCAAACAAGTTTACTTTTCAAGGACGATATGAGCTGTATATGTAACTGCAATATACAATGACATAAACATGTACGAAGAAGCTGTAACTGTTTTTATTGAAGAGCATTTGCCCTAAATAAAACCTTTACCACCATGTTTCTCCGCTGCTTCGATATGTGCTCAAGGGCCTCTTCTTCACTAGCACAGCCTTCCTCTGCTTAGGCTGCTGGTGGCTACGCAAAAGTGCTTTTAGGCGGTCGTTTGTATCTTTTTCTTCCTGTTGCAGGTGGCTGAGGAACCATTTAATGCGCGGATGTCAGATTCCAACAACTTTTGAAAAAGGTCAGTGCCAATCTTCTACAGATTTATTTTGTCATTGCGGAAACCGAGGTGGCATGCGGGTCGCCAGTCCACACAGCCCACCGGGCAGCTGGCGTGGCTTTCCCACGTGAACCAGCATACCAGCTCCGAGAGGGCTGTTGGAAACTCCTTCAGCTGGTCAAACTCTTGCCTTCCAGCAAGATTTTAGCAATCCGCGCAGGTACAGTAGACTGTTGACGTTCAGACGAATTATATGGAGTTACAGGAAGGTCAAACCGCAGGTTTCCCGGACGGAGGACGAATAACTGGAGTCGTTTGCTGAGTGTGAGACACTTATGTAGGTGCCAGTATCTAGCGAACTCATGAAAGGTATACATGCCAAAGTGCTTGATGCCATGCTCCAGCAAAATAAATCAGCGGTTTCTTACGCATTGAAATGGTAATACCAAACTGCCAGCATGAAGATGGAAGCGCGCAAAAAATAAGAATATCATTTGTTGCTCTCCATGCGAAAAAAAGCTCTGCTCTATTGTGTACGATCAAATTCGACGAAATGTCCTTGATGAAACGTCCTTCTACCAAAAGGCGTTCGATGAAACTGTGCTCGATTAAACGGCTTCTATGAAGTGGCGTTCGATGTAACGGCGTTCGATGAATTGTCTGCAACCCCTACACGACGCTGATTTCTTGCGGAAGTGCTGAGTTGTTTCCAGCGAGTCTGCGTACAGTATTTATTCCTACCTTGCGTGGCCCGAGTAGAATCTGCGGTAGTTACTTTTAAAAGTCCGGACCATGCTGCACTCGCTCCGTCAGCATTATCAGCTCCGGAATCCCTCGGGGACTCGCGAGCTCTTAATGCCAAGTTCAACGCTACTTCTGCTAGTTTCTTTGATGACCTCCAAAACAACAGGGCCGAGGCACGTGTCCTTCTCTTGGAAAAAGAGCGCTAAAAGAGTTATTCGTGATGTTGCTCTGGCGGTACATAAACTGCGCTGTTCTGAAGTAGGTACCACGTGGCTACGTGGAGGCGCACCTGCTGTTGTACAACTAGGCCTAATTTCTTCCGTGGTCTGGCGCACGAATAAGCCCGTGTTTTCCTGCGTACCTCTGGTTGCCGCAGAGTTCCCCAGCCACCGACTGGAAGATGATGAACTTGCGCAGGAGGTGTCCCATGAGCACGATGAGCAGGGGCATGGCGAAGCCGGTCACCACGGCCACCGCGCAGCCGATGGCCGTGAAGGCGCGGTCTTTGAACGAGGAGTACTTGAACTGCGCAGAGAGGTTGCGTGTAGACGCGGGCAATCCGCGAAGTTCAACAGAGGGCATCAGCGCACACAACACATTTCTCTTTACCTACATGGGCAAAAGATGCGCTATAATAACTGTCAGCGCAGGTAAGAATTCGTGAGAGCTTTTGGTGGCTGAATTGTGTAGCTAGGAAGTGCGTTAAACTGTTTGAATAATTTGCTAAAAGCAGCCTCATTCATTTTTCAATGAGTGGCACAATTGAAGCCATGACTCTACGCACGATGCTGCCGCACCAGGACACCAGGACCGAGGACACCAGGCAGTTCTTGACGGGGTCCCATGCTATAACAGCCTTGAATAATTTCTCGGTCACTATCAACTACGTTTGCGTCAACGCACTAGGTTAATTACATCAGTAATCGGCCTTGCGAAATTGCGGACGTGCCGTTCCTGGCCGACGCCAGCAAATCAGCCAAATAAAGGATGCGAGGGATACGTCACAATCGAACGCAATTTATTGTGTAGCATTCTTTCCGTGTACCCGATAGCCCCAAGCGTGTTACGCCCTGCTTTTGAAGAAAAGTGTCCAACTGAAAAAAGTGACGGGTTTATCCGTTATAATTGCGTAAACAAACTTATCGGACCGAAAGGCAGACACGCTTGTTTACGTTT
Source organism: Haemaphysalis longicornis (assembly GCF_048455015.1). Lineage (NCBI taxonomy): Eukaryota > Metazoa > Arthropoda > Arachnida > Ixodida > Ixodidae > Haemaphysalis > Haemaphysalis longicornis. The sequence goes on from NW_027526295.1 coordinate 7,612,704, forward strand.
TACGTTTTACGCTTATTTTTTTATTTTTATGTCTATGTTATTATATGTTATGGTTTTATGTTTACGTTTTACGTTGTTTATGTTTGTTAGATAAATGACTACCAAATACAAAATATACCAAATGACAAAATTGTTAAAGTACACGCATAAAATCAAAATATTGCATGATAAACACCTGACCAAAAAAACGAACACGACATAAAAAAGAAATATTAAGGGCCCTTAGTCAGGGTAATGGGCTTCGAAAGCAAAAGCCCGGGGACATTCATCTTAAGCGCATAAAAAATACACACACACACACACACAGCAGACAAGGACATGCGCTACTACCAAATTAATTTTATTTAATCAGGGTGAAATATATACAAGCAAAAGGACAAGAGACACCGAACAGGTTCCGATCAAACAGAGATTAGAATAACGAAATCACTTGGCGCTGTTCCACACATGTCAGTCATTACCATGACCAGTTCTTTTTTGGGAGCGCTGGCTCCTTTTCCGAGAAGGTTACCTATGTTGTACTGCCACATTCGAAATCGCCTAGTTGCAATTAAACGGCCTCCACTATCTCACGCGTGCGCTGATCACAGTCATGAAATAATATCCAAGAGTTTCGAAAGTAACAAGCGCGAGCAGTCTAGAGTCGTGAGCCTGCTCTCCTCACCCCACGCGGCCTCTTCAGCATTCTTAAGGAGCCCACCTGTTTTGGGTCGAACTGTACGCATTTAAGATGTCCCAAGTTACAACCCCCCCCCCTTCTATTTCCCATTCCCCCACTTGACGTAGAGTCTTCCTGCCACAATAAAGGCTACCTCCTCCTCCTCCGAAAGTAAGGCTCACACTGGGGGCATTCACCGCAGTTAGTTGACAGGTTCCCATTTCTTCTTTGTACGTTATTCTGATCTTCGCGTAACAGGGATTTGACACACCGTGCCATCTGTCCTACACGTCCCTTCCACAGGCCAACGGAACAAGTTATTTATCGCATTCTACATACTTGTTTTGGTGCCCAATGCTACAGCCAGCATTTTCTTTTTGACAGGACATGTGGCTCTGCAAATTCTCGTGAGCTTGAGTGGTGCGGACATTACAACCCGAACGCAAGCTCCCTGCCCTATTTTCTTCCGCCGATGTGCGATACCGTGCCAATACGCTATAACCGCGGCGGCGTCGGCCGCTCGAACCCGGCCCTCGCCGACGCTGCTGCATTGGGGACGGCGCCGCCGCTAATCCCAGGCAACGGCTGGCATAATCTCTGGTTGCACTTTTTCTAAAGGCACGTATGTTAATTCAACTGACGTCGCATGTGGAATTTTCGTGGGGTCGTCCAGATATGGGTAGGGCGACGGCGAACAGTTGAAGCGCGCTGGTCCACGGCTGGTGTTGGACAGGTATTCTTCGATTTCAGTAAAAGCTCTGGCCGGGTCGAGAGCGTGGTGCGTCGACGGAGAACCCTCGCAAACCGAGCCTCCTGTAGGGGCGGCGACGGTAGATGTGGTCGGCCTCTCCGCAGTAGCACAGCGGACGATTACCTTGCGTTCGCCTCACGTCGGTCTCCCTTGGGGCGGGGGGTTGCACCGCAGGTGGTTGGGCCGGCGATATGGGACGGAGCCTCGTGACGACAGGGTGCAGGTGGGAGAGGTCGACGTACAGCAGCCGCGTGGCTATGGCTTACGGCTCGCGGGGTGCTTCTGGCGTTGCTGAAGTTCCCAGCGCTTGCTGCACTTCTTCCCTAGTGATGTCAGTAAGAGAAGCGACTTGGGGTTGCGGCGGTGTTGGGAGCAGTTTCCGCAGCTCCTTCTCAATATTGAGCGGATGGTCTCGAGCTGGCTTTCTGCCGCAATCCGCATGCTGTATATCGCATTTGCCACGCTCACAAAGTTGCAGTCATACTGGTTAGCACGCATTTCGAGGGCCTTCTCAATTGTTCTGGCATCGGTTACGAATTAGGTGACGGTTTTGGGCGGATTGCGGACAAGTCGAGCAAATAGTTCCTCCTTCACACCGCGCATTAGGAAGCGTAACTTCTTTTCTTCCTCCACGCAAGGGTCAGCACGCCTGAAAAGCATCTTCATGTCTTCGACGAACACAATAATGCTTTCGTTAAGGTGTTGTGTCCACGTCTGCAGCAAATCTTCAGTCCGCTCTTTTCGCACAACCGTGCTAAAGGTAGCTAGAAAGTGCGTTCTCATTCAGTCCAAGACTGTAGGGAGCTCTCATGGTTTTCGAACCAGAATGGTGTTAAATCTTCAAGGTAGAAGAACACCTGCCTGAGTGTCTCCGCGTCGTCCCATCGGTTAAACAGCCCGACCCGTTCTATTTGCTCCAACCAGTCTTCGGTATCCTCCGAAGGTGACCCATGGAATGATGGGGGCTCCCTGGGTTGCTGAAAAACGAGGGCAGGATTGGAAGCGCTGGTTATGGTGCCTGCGTTCTTCGTGGTGGCTTTCTCCAAGTCTTCTTACTTCTCTTTATCCGGAACACTCGCAGTCACAGATTCCGCACTCGCAGGTCCCGGTACACTCGCAGTCAGTAGGCATTGCGTGTACGGGTTCGCCAGTTTTTCTAGTACAATTTCCCCGTCATCCCTCAAGAGGCCTGCTGTTATCTGATCCTCATAAGGTGCTTTGACCTCTTGCATTTCTTTCCAAGCCTTCTATACTTCTTCGGTCACTACTGCTGCGATGACTGTCTCCTCTGAATTGCTTCCTCGTAAGGTATTCTTTAATGTCGTATTTAATGTTGAACCTGAACCTTTTCTGCCATTGTACATAGGACTACTCAAACAAAACCCCAAAGGTGGCTGTTACCAGTAAAAAGATAAGTACTATGAACGAGATAGGACATTTAGCGAGAAGGGATATATTTTCCACACCTGACATGAACGCGCTAAACTGAGGTAAGAGGAAATGAATTCCAAAATGTGTTTAAGTATCACAAAGAATTTTAATTCAAGGGATAAAGAATACTTGTTGCGTATTTGCAGCATCCCACCCCTGGATTACAGCTGGGTGGCAGCTGTTCTGCACTGGCCGCTTACGTATTTTGGTCAACAGAGGTGCAGCGTGTTCTTATATCATGTGTATTCAGCACGTTGCTGGACAAAGAACGCTACGTGCGAAAGCCGTCAATCTAATATAGGAGCATGTGCCTAGCACTTAGTTCACAACAGTTGCTTTGCAATACTGGTAGTGTTCAGTCTTTTCGTGAAACCAACTCGTAAGGGGTTGGGACGAGAGAAGACAGGGTGATAGTCAAGTTAGACGGCTTAAAGTCAGTGCTATTTATTCTTGCACCCTAAAGTTGTCGTTAAAATAGCTGTGTCTAGTGGAGAATGCAGGGTTTGATAGGAGGCGGTCAACATGGACGCAGGCAGAAACGGAAAAGGCAAGGACAAAACATTAAACAATGAACTGATTCAGATAAAGAAAAATATTTTCATGTTGTGAACACATATCTACGCATTTTTCCCCTTGTTTTCATCTTTGTTTTTTTTTTCGCAGTATTTCAACACGGCTAGTCATTGTGAAAAAAAGCTAACTGGCCCCATAGGCTTATTACGTAGCTTGCAACAGTAATTTATTCATCAAGACTCTTTATGTGGCGATAGAGCTGGTACAATCCCCCCCCCCCCCCCTTTAAAATTTTAGGAGCCCCCCATCCCCTTTTCCTTTTCTGTGTGACAGTGGTCCTGTACACATCTCTATTGACTAAAACATACTGTTGTGTTGCCCTGGTAGCGACTGCACGATACATGGCAACCACGCTGTTGTCTTGGGGCGGAATTCTGAGTTGTCGGTTTCGAAAATTCCCACTTCGTGTCTGTTTCCCTCGTGACATGGTTGCACTTATGAGGCCTCTTACCTATGGATGAGCTGCGTGACATACGGTTGTCTGCTTTCAGCCAAACAGGGCTCGCTAAAGCAACGGACTCGTTGAAGTGGACACGGAATGGTCAAAACTGGGAATTCCGCCTGTGTTTATACAATCACACAAAGGCGTTTCATAAGTCTGAACAGAACCCATAAAGAGAACGTGCGTCATCTGTGCTCTTTATGTGTAGCAGTCTCTGTCAGAAGCCGTACAACGGAATTGTGACCTGTGTTTTTGTATTGCACTGTTTTGTGGTCCAAAAACCACTACCACTATCTAGATATGTTAAATAATGACTCTGAACGCTAAGTTTATACAAGGAGAACCTCTCCCACTACTGCCAGCGGTGCCACAATTCATAAAAATCATCAAATCAGCATAGTGCGTGCAGTGCCAACAGCAGTACGCATCAGTACTTCTATGTTTACATGTGATTTTGTAACTTCCACTGTTTGTCCCACCATTCTTATTGCTTTAAAAATAATGTGCCGTACATTTGAGCACAAATAGCTCGTTCTGCAAGCTTTTAAGCTCAGCCTAATTTGCATTTGGTTTTGCCGGCCTCCGCCAATCGCAGAGCAGGCTGGTATGACATCATAGGTTCTGTTGCGGGAAATGAGCGAGTGGGTCGCATGGCCATTCCCTTTTCTTCTAATTATATAGCCTATTTGAGCGAAGTTTATGTTAAAACTGGTGTCAGTATCATTCTAACGAGGCAATCTGTTAAACGAACCAAAGTTGTGCTTTGCCGGTACGTTCGCAGAAAGGCACCGTTTTAACATATTCGTCCTCAAACACATCAACCCGTCCTTCTCGGGTTCGTGTAACTTCTGCGGTCAGTGGGCAGATGCGTATCATATGGTATGGGCCTGCCAGTATAATCCATGCTTAAAAGCCAAAGTGAAGCCAAATGAGGGAAGGCTGGGAGGCGGCCCTGTCCGTCTGCTGGGACCTAAAGTCTCAGCGGGCTCTCGTCCAGCGGGCACGGGCGGCGGCCTCGACCAATGGGATCACGGAATGAGTAGTACCACCCACGCTAGCGAGTCTTAACCGCCTCTACGCCCTTTAATTCTGGCTGGTATAATAAAGTTTTTCCTCCTCCTGCTTGTCCTTGAAGTGCGCTAATGCCCCGGAAATTGTCGGAAGGCAATCTACCCCGTGTTTCATAAACAAAATTTTACGGAGCGGGAAGCCCAAAAACCGTACACCTGGACTCACAAAAAAACTGGTTGATTCCTCCGTCGTAGGTAACACCCGAACGTGAAATGTGCAACGAAATCTGCAGCTGAGCATGATTTGCAGGTCTTGGGGATGTGCTTGGTGAGCGACGTCCTGCTGACGGGTCACTTCGGCAAAGGTGTACTGGCGTCACTTCCGTGACGCATATGACGTCAGTGAAACCTTGGTGTTGCCCGGCAAAAAAAACTTCCGTGTTAAGATATAAATCCCGAAAACCAACAACCCTAAGTATAACGTACTATGTAGTACTAAAGGTTGCTTTCCCGCCAGAAGACGCTGAGTGCACGGGTGCACCATTTACGGGCCGCTTGCTTCGTTGTACTGGTGCCATTTCTGTGACGGATATGACGTCAGTCAATACTTCGTGTATCCCGGAACAAAACACTTTCGCATTAGAAAAATCCCGAGAATTGGTGCCTGGAATGTCAACATTTGCTCAAACGTGAATCCCATGGGATTCACGTTTGAGCAAATGTTGACATTTTGCCTTTGAGAGCTGAGTAATACTCACTAGTTGAAGAAAAGACGCGGGGGCGGCCTCCTCTTCAAATCTGCTGGTCGGCTTCTTTTTACTGGCACGTGAAAAAAGAAAAAAAAGAAACGCTTTTACTTGATTTTTCACGCAGCAATACCGTTTAAAAAATGCGCTCCAATCCACCCTGTGAAGGTGGTTGGAAACCTAAGCTGTAGACGGCACCCACTACGATTACCCATGTGACGTCACTTGAATTCACACACGTGGCTCTGAAAAGAGTGAAACCACAGGCAAGTGAAATGCACTTAACCCCACCCTTTAACTTTAAAGAAATAATAAATGCATTATCCAATAATGGAGGTTGGTTGAGTTGCATTGGTAAAGTAGATGAGCGGAAACTCTTTTTTTCTCACATGACAGGAAGTTCCTACCCGGTGTTAAACGATCTCACTTCTCTGTCTCTCGCGCAGATCTAATCGCCTGCGTCGGCGGCGGCAGAGACGAAGGAGAAGTGAGATGCCATATGTTGTTGTAAGCTTCCTTTAATTTTAATTAACTCCTAGCGCTACACGGCCGCTACACATGTCATGGGCACAGCGGCGCGAGCGGTCGCGGGACGTTATCACGTGGCATTCAGTGAGAACCCGCAGATGTGCTCGGTGCGTGCACCGTCTGTCTTCCCTGTCTCCGCGTGGGCTCGTAGCTCAATCGGTAAGAAAACGGGCTCTCGCTCCGTTTTTCTCTTCGTTTCCGGTTCGATTACTTGCGGTGCCAGAAACTTATTTTAATTGTTCGCGGGAGTTTTCTGTTGACACCAAAGGTCACGACAGAACTCTTGATGGTAGAGGTAAAAAGCTTCATTGTGAAACGGGTGATGAGCCGCTGGAGCGACGTGAATGCGAACGCGTAATATTACAGTTTGAGGTGACCATTTCTCAAGCTCGGCTAAAGTCCGATAGCTATAGAGCTTCTTACTACATGCACTAGAGAGGAATCCGGCGCTAGCGTCTATGCGGCTCACATAAAGGCCGTCTGTATCGCCATGGGCCGACAGTATGCCATGCGCTCGCCTTAGTTTCATTTTTGGCTTGGATTTAAGCGTTTTAGCGGCCGTAAATTTGAGAAAAGTACCCCAAAAACGCAAACAATGGTGTGTTATTACAGAAGTTTAAAATAAAACAAACTGTTTTAAAGCCAAGGAAAAAGGAATTAAAGCATACTTTTGTCGCAATGGTTGTGCCTACTATTCTGCAGGCCAAGCTGGTAGTTAGCAACGGTGTTAATATTTTAGGGGAAAGTCATTAGAGACTCTTAGTTTATACATTTTGCCATTATTTAAAATAGATTGTTTAAAGAGCTTGGAAGTGGTTTTGAGCGTGCCTACGAAAACGTCGCCCTCGCGCTGAACCAGTGCACCGATCGTCAGCTACAGTTTAGCAAAACTTGTTGCTGAGCCAGTTGGTTCATACTTGGAGAAAAAGGAAAACCTGTCGTTAAACAGTCGTGAGCGAATACAAGATATGGACGGCGACAGGCACCCGTAATTGTCGTAGTCAAGTTCCTTCGACTCCGGCATGACCAACGTTACTGCATGCCTGCCCTTTCACCAATCACGCAATTGCCACGGCTCACAGCTACCACGGATCAGGTAGCATCTCGGCTACCTCATAACTCGTAGACGTGTAATGCAAAGTAAAGAAAGGAAATAAAAAAAAACAGCTGAAGAATCCAATTGCCATGTCAAGCCGAAGCAAGAAGCGGAGGTCTTCCCATAACCCCCCACGACGACATGGCCTCCCAGGCGCAGCGTCCTCTCTAGTGTACTTAGTAAGAAACTCCATGCCGATAGCAAGCGGGAGCGCCACTGCGCACGCGTGCCGCGCTAGGGCGATAGCGGCGATACCGGAGCGGGCAACGTTCGGAGCGGGGACCTGTCGCAGAATTCCGACGTGGTTGCCTCCCGCGAGGCGAGCGCGCTACGGCGAACTCCATTTGTAGTGGTTTACAAAAGCATTTGTGGACATCCACTTTGGCAGGACGCGATGGCGACCATTTTGTGTTATAAAAGCCAGTGAGCTCTGTGCTTCCCTGGGCTCCTTCGTTTGCAGGCAACGCAATCGCTATCGCTAGGAATTTGTTTCTTCGGTCTCCGTTAGTGGTTACTGCCTGATGCCGGTCGTCTAGACATCATTCCAATAAAGGCAGCGCGATTATCCGTAGTAGGTTAGGGGGTGATGGAAGCACGTATGCGCAAAGTAGCTCCAGGTGGCTGGTACCGCGCCCCAATCTCCGAGTACCAATCACTTCCATCTATGCGTACTGCTTCGAACGGCGCGCAAGCTTCACTCATCAAGCGTCATTTATTGATCTTAAACAACAGCGCAAAAGACAAGGACTAAGAAAGAAGCACAGACAAGCGCTGACAAACAACTGAGCGTAATTTATTGCTGCTCGCTTATAAATACGCTTGTCACACATAAAAATACACAAAAAACAGAAGATTTACACAACCATAAGAAAACGTAATCACGTCTTGTCATAACTAACAACCGCACGTTTACCCATTAAGGTAATTTATCTCTTTTTGCGTTAAAGCCACCGACGGCTTGCTGACGCATTTTTCTTTCTTCACCGCAATCTCGAACGCTTCGTGAATGTCCCTCGTGTCTGTATCTCCGTACCGCTTCAAAATGGCGCAGTCATCCAGAAAGGGCACACAGCCGCATGATGTGCAATGAAGGGCGAGGTTGCTTCCCGTGCGTGTTTTCATCGAGTTGGCGTGTTCACGCAGCCGGTCATTCACGCATCTTCCAGTTTGCCCGATGTACGATCTACCGCAACGAAGGGGAATGTCATAAACAACTTCTTTGGTGCACTCCGTGAAGTTTTTATACCCAAGTGAGGCGGTCGGGGGCGGCAAGTTTTCCGAACCAATGTCTGACGGCGGTAGCGGAAAGGCTCCTAGCCGAGTTTACTGGACGAAGGACTCGTAGGCAGAAAGAGCCGGAGCTAGTCAAGAAGAAGGTCGCAGTTATACCGTATATTCATGGCGTATCGCATCGCCTCAAGAAAGTAGGAAACCGGGCGGGCGTAAATGCGGTCTTCTCAGCAAAAAACAAGCTGGGTAACTTGTGTGGCAAAGTGAATGCTGAGTCACATAATGAAGATCGAAGAACGTGCACCACTAATCATGCCACTCGCTTCCCGGAGTGCACCAAAGAAGTTGTTTATGACATTCCCCTTCGTTGCGGTAGATCGTACATCGGGCAAACTGGAAGATGCGTGAATGACCGGCTGCGTGAACACGCGAAATAGATGAAAACACGCACGGGAAGCAACCTCGCTCTTCATTGCACATCATGCGGCTGTGTGCCCTTTCTGGATGACTGCGCCATTTTGAAGCGGTACGGAGATACAGACACGAGGGAGATTCACGAAGCGTTCGAGATTGCGGTGAAGAAAGAAAAATGCGTCAGCAAGCCGTCGGTGGCTTTAACGCAAAAAGAGATAAATTACCTTAATAGGTAAACGTGTGGTTGTAGTTATGACAAGACGTGATTACGTTTTCTTATGGTTGTGTAAATCTTCTGTTTTTTGTGTATTTTTATGTGTGACAAGCGTATTTATAAGCGAGCAGCAATAAATTACGCTCAGTTGTTTGTCAGCGCTTGTCTGTGCTTCTTTCTTAGTCCTTGTCTTTTGCGCTGTTGTTTGAGATCAGAATGAACCAACTGGCCACAGTCGAGACGCTAATTCAGGTCATTTATTGGTGTTTTGGCGTGTCACCAACACTACTTAGATGGGATAGGGTATTCGGGTCTTGTAGGCTTTTCGTTTATGCTGTACCACACGTTTTGAGAAACTGGGTAAGCATTTACAAGCAATATGAACTTGGCCCAAATCCCGATTTAGAAGTGAAGCATCTCATGGTCGGGGCTATGTCCCTGCTTTGTTGTTGTTGCACCGTCCCCACCCCCACTGCGCATGCTCGGCTTGCTGAACGCCCGGTGGTGACTTACACTTTAATGGCTCCTGGAGCGGCGGTGTTGCCGATGTCTTACGGGGCCGCCGCGAGACGAGCACGCTTCGCTGTCCTCCTCACAGCCGTATAAACCAAGTGTGCACACGCGCTGCGCGCTACTCCACTGCGCATGAGCGTCTCTACTCCATTCTCCTCCTGCCAGCCAGGTGTGCAAACGCGTTGTGCGCCGTTCAGTCTGCTTCCAACCCCCGTCTTCGCCGGGTCTGCTACGCTGCTGCCACACCAACCAACCCCCACTGCTGCTTCGCATCCTCCTCAGGGTTCCCCCCGCGGGGAAATGGCGTAATTTTTTGTCATAGCGTGCTCTTGTCTTCGACTTTAGCCTGTTTAATCTTGCGTAGCCATTGCATTAAGCTGAATGGAGGTAAGGGAAGGGGGAGCGCACGAGGCGTTTAGCCGTGTTGCGTTTCGACGCAGCACAGCAAAACGTCTTGCGCAGTCAAACGAACACCGCCGCGCACAGAAGTGCACTGCGGGGGTTCGTTTGACTGCGCAAGGGCTACGATCACCTCTACCCGGGTCCCTGTACGTGGGTCGCCTGGGAAAGAGCCCGCGTGGCTGCCGCCTTCACGCAAAGAGCAGCTTACTCCGAATGCATGATAACCTGTCCCAGGTAATGTTCTAGGATTGGCAAACAGCTCCTCCGCTCATTTCCTCAGAACAAAATATTCGCCTACATTCTGTTCTTGAACTGCAGTGTGCCCCTCAAAATGGACGAGTTCAGAAGGCCTTTTATTTGTAACGTTGTAGCGCTTCAGAGGTGAACCCGAGACCGGCCGCACATTATGATTGCTGAGCGAGGGTTTGGCCCGAAGGAGGCCAGCTTGGCAGAAGACGCAGACAGTGAAAGTCACAGCCTTCGTTAACAGGGTCAAGAAAACGCTGTCGTGTTACCTGTGTTACAATACGAAGGTAAACATTGTTAAACCCAGCAGGTTTATGAAGACGTATTGGTTGCAATTCAAAAAGGCTGGCTTTTGGTATTCTTCTACGCTGCATTATGAACCCTTCAAGAGGTTTCAAGTACTATTCCGCGAACATTGCCAAAAATTGTTCAAATCGCTCACTCTCCGGCATCCCCGGCTTCGGGGGCCTTTTCGGGCGTGGAGGCGCCGGTGTTGCTGGATTCGTGGTGGCCTGTACTGTCCGTCGGGGGCTCCATCACGTAACCTGCAATGGAAACAAATCGGGCTTGTTGCGCAACAAAGGATGGCGTCCTCGGTTTATGTTTCCAGACCGTTGTTTATTTTTTTTCAGATGATAGTTGCGCTTCGTCTCGTCTATTTTTTTTTTTTTCTTCTCTTGTCCCCGTGTTCGCGCTTCCCTCAATGCAATGTATTACCAACTCGCCCAAGCTTCCGCTCTTGCCGTTGTTCTAGTTTAGCACAGGTCTACACAAAAGCACGATTCAATCTACCGTGAGAACAACAGATAATGTCCCCAATTTTTGTTTGTACCTGTCGTGAGATGGCCTAAAGGCCAGAATACATGGCGCGGACTTTCACGACAAAGTTCGCGCAGCGTAAAATCTGTCGCGGCAGGACGCCGTTGCTTCGTCGGGCTGCGCTACACGGAGCGAAGACACGGCGCCCGCAGCCGCGGGCTCGCTCTCAGTGTGGCCAACTAGACCTTCACGCCCGGGATCAACGGCGGCGTTCAGTACACAGACCCAGTGAAATAAAGATATCCCGTGTGACGATTGACGATTATGCGGGAGTCGGGTGCGCTTCTTCTACTGAAATATTCGTTTTCAGTTCCCAAGAGTTCTCAAAGCAGTAGATAAAAAAACGAATGCCCCAGTGAAGATTCGAAATAGCGACTCACAGAAAATGAATCCGCCATTTTACCTCTACTCCACGTCAACAGACGGTGCCTTCATGGAAAATACAGCATGTCAAACTAGGCTCTGAATGCATACGACTGGCTGCTTCTAGTTTTTTGTTGTATTTGAGAGGCCGTCGCAGCTATACCGCCTGCTTCTTACTCCACGATCTTGCAAATCGGCCCCAAATTGCTGTCAGTACAAGTTAAGTGGCCGGGTCGCCTGTATTTAACCTAGTAAAAGTTATCCTACCTCGGCGACACAAGCGACAGCAGTTGGGTAGGGACCGTGTTTCGCTTGCGGCATGAGCTATCAGAATAGGGCTGACTTAACCATCTTCCTCAAACGATCTGTGATTTACAATCTGTTTATTTAGCTCGAGTAGGTGGGAGCCCAGCGTACCTTTATTAAACTCTTGCTTTCAACGGCTTCCAAAGCGGCCGTCCGCCAGCGCTCTGTACGCGCCGTGGAGGGGAAACCGGAATACCTGATAGGTTGCTTCGGTTTGCCGCGCGCCCACATTTTGCCGCCGCCGAACGTTCTGACCCAGCTAGACCGGCGGACGACGTATTTTCCACCGCCGCTGACCGCGCGCGCGCCGCCGTGCCGGCCGTGCACCGTTCGTCGACTTTTCGCCGCAGACTCGCTCCATGTATTCTAGCCTTTAGGTGGACAATCCCCCAAGTGCGGCTATGTGCTACGCAAGATGTCACTACAGGTGAACCGGCGAAATGGCACGAAGCTATAAAGTGACGCGGGGGAGGAAGAAGATGGGATCGTGATTGGTGACGAAGAGGGGTCGAATTGAAAGAGTCCGCGTTCTGAAGGCTGACTTCAAGAGGCCCGCTATGCGGTGGCCGTGATATCCCTAGGCTGTCGTGAGGACGCCCGGAAAGCCAGCCAAGCTCCAGCGCCCGCGTCATGTGATGGTAGTAGTGGCTAGCCCTAGGAAATCGCGTTACGAAAATGACAGATGCTGGAGCAGTACGGAGAAGACGGAGGCGAACGAGACGGAGACGGGGACGAGTTAATGAGAAGGATGTTTCAGTGAAGACAAGAATACGATAAAATGTATCCTAAACGCACTACATGCTAAAGACACACAAGTTCGCGATGGCGAAGAGATAACAGTTCCCAGTCTCACGTTCTACGGCGCACTCTGTGCGGCTGCGTCGAAAATTCTTGGTTGTCTGCAGCTGTCGGTAGATGACCACGGATGACCCCGTCGCACCGTCTAGGCAGGCGATTGAATGTGCGGCTGACGAGCAGATAATAGTCATGGCTGGCACTGCAGCGTGAGCGGGTTTCCGTGCGTCCTCACCACGGCCTCGGGGGACCACGGCTACCGCATAGCGAACCTCGTGCACGCAGCCTTCAGGAGCCTTGTTCCATCAGTTAGACCCTGCTTCGTTACCAATTCATGCCTCTTTTCTTCCCGCTCTCGCGCGCCTTTAATGCTTCCGGCTATTCTGCCGGTTCACTTGTGGTGACCTATAGCGCGGCACATGCCCCCACAAGGGCGAGTGTCGATCTTCGGATATCACATGCAAGCCCCTTGTCACACACTACCACTTGACGTTATCAACGCGACAGCGTTATTAGGTGTTGTGTTGCGCGCCTTTAGGCCACGTGGCATGTCGTCACCACACTCTCGGCCTCGGCTCCCCTCTCAGTGGTTATAAATACAGCTCGTCTACTAGGGAGCCCTCTTTGTTGTTTCACCCGTTTGTCACGATGGAATAAACCCATTCCGTTCATGCAACGTTCGTGTGCCGCCCCCCTCTGTTGTCCTGGCATGAACACAACATAATGGCGACGAGTACAACGAGCCTGCGACGGGACTACGCCCTCTTCAACGAATGAGAGTGACACGGCCGTGCAACAAGGACGACGACGCTGCAACAGTGGAAATGACGACGCCTTCGGAAGCTGGAATCGTCGCTATGGGCTTCGGGTTCGGGCAAGTAGAGCATTTCGACGATTCTACCAACGACTTGCTTTCGTATGAAGCGCGTTTGGTAGCGTACTTGCGCGTTAACAAGAGGCCCGAGGATTTGCGACTTGACGCTTTCGTAAGCCTAATCGGCCCGAACACATACGCACTACCTAAATCTTTGACCGCCCCTGATAACCCGTCAACAAAATCGTTTGCCATCCTTCTTGAAATACTTCGGAATCAACTTTCCCCCAAGTCATCTGCAATTGCGGAACGCGCAAAATATCACCCCAGAACGCAGAAAGAAGGCGAAGCGATATCAGCGTATGTGGCGGAGATAAGGCGACTAGCCCAAACGGGCCAGTTCGGAACCTTTCTCGACGAAGCTTTGCGTGACCGCTTCGTATGCGGCCTTCAGCGCGTCGATATTCAGAGGCATCTTTTCACAGAAGATAAGCATTTGACCTTCCAGAAACCTGTCGAGCGGGCTTTGTCTTTAGGGGCGGCATTAAAGAATGCAACGGCAACGCACGCACAGCCCGAGGAAGACGCGGAAGTGCACAAAGTGCAAACCTCGCGACCGAAAGTGTTGCAAACAGGAAATTGTTATCGGTGCGGCTCACCGAAACACGGAGCGCAGCAATGCCCACATAGTAAAACCACATGCTTTAAGTGCCATCAAAAAGGACATATTCAACGTGCCTGCAAGGCAAAGTTTGGAAAAAGTAAGCAAGGGCTTCAGGTTAGGGCTTTAAAAGCCAACATGGAGCTGTCCATTGACGAGGTCACAACTTCTGCAGTGCCAACGCCCATAAGGGTAACACTGACTGTGCAAGGTGTTCCTTTGCCGATGTAACTGGATACAGTAGCTGCAGTGTCCATTATTCCAGATAATCTTTTCAAGCGCTTTTTCCCTGGCATGCGCCTCGAGGGCAGTACTCTTCGGCTGCGCACATACACAGGAGAACTCATCACGCCGGCCGGAGTGGTAAACGTCACAGTGGAATACAGCCGCAAGCGACATGTTCTTCCTCTCTACGTTATACAGCAGGAAGGTCCACCACTGTTTGGACGAGACGGGCTACAGCACATCCAGCTCGACTGGGCAAGCCTCAAGGATCTGCATGCCATCAAGACCAGGGTAGTCCGCCGTGTCGACATAGCATACCTCTGGGTTGGCACTGTACTGCTTGTGGAGTGCCTTCGCACGGGCAAGCCGTCGGTCTTGATGGTACTCCGGATGCATGTTTCTAGGCAGTGGGGCCACACTTATTTTGTCTCGTCTGCTTTAATGACGCCTTTGGTTCCATTCTGGTTCGCGAAAGGTATGTGCAGCGACTCCAGAATGGCCCGCCCAGTTGAGGTCCCCGCCAGCCTGTTGTGTTGGGCAGTGCGTTGTGCTTCATCCAAGTTCATCCAACGTGTTGTGAATGCCCATCTCCAGTAATTTTTCTTTGGAAGCAGCCATTGGAATGCCTACAGTCGCCTTGGTGGTTTTGCGAATATTTCGGTCTATTTTCTCTTTTTCTTCTTTCTTGAGTTTCAGGTATGGAGTAAAGTAAGTTATTTTGCTGATGATAAAGGCTTCAACTAACCGAAGGAGACTAGTTCCTTGAGGCCATGGTGTTTATTGGCTATCCGGGTGATGAGTCTGCCAATTTGTACGGCTGCATTGTTCAGGGCCTGTACGGTAACCGTGTTGTTTCGATATTCTAAGCCCCATAATTCGTATGCATTCAGGTCTGGGGATTGGGCTGCCCTGCAAGAGGATTTCTATGTTGGGTCATGTCTTTGTCTGCTGCCCGGCCTAGCTGGATTTTACAACAGGACTTCCGGGTTTTCTTGTCAACATGCGAGGCCTCTTTGGGTTACGCATTCTTGAATCGTGGCAGCGGCTGCTTGCAGGCGTTCTTGTATGTCTCCATCGCTTCCTCCTACGGTCCAAATCGTGATGTCATCAGCATAAATGCTGTGGCTTACATCCGGAATTTCTCGTAGTAAAACAGGTACCTTAACCATTGCCACATTGAAAAGAAAGTGCGATAAGAGCGAGCCCTGGGGTGTTCCGCGGCTGCCAAAGCGTATGGGGTCCGACTGGAGGCCTGGTACGGTTAGTTGTGCGGTTCGTTGCGCTAAGAAATCCACGATATAGTTGTAGGCCTTCCTACCCACGTGGAGGTCGCTCACGTTGTGAAGAATAGCGCTATGTTGCACGCTGTCAAAAGCTTTGGTGAGATCTAAAGCCAAGATTGCTCGAGTGTCTAGGGGGGATACAGCGGAGTTATCGATGATCTGCTGCTGTAACCGGATCATGACGTCTTGCGTTTATAGTGATGGCCGGAAACCCACCATTGTATAGGGAAGAGTTGGTGTTCTTCCATGTACCGATGCAGGAGGTTCAACACTACGTTTTCGAGTAGTTTTCCCAAACACGAGGTCAAAGAAATGGACCTAAGGTTCTCAAGCTTCAGTTGCTTTCCGGGTTTGGGAATAAACGTAATGATAGCGCTTTTCTACGTAGGAGGAAGACGGCCGTTGTCCCACACTTTCTTCATGTGAGCTGTGAGGTCTTCTATGGATGAGTCGTCCAGATTGGTAAGTAGCTTGTTGGTGATGCCATCAGGCCCTCGCAGAGCGGGTGTTCAGTTTAATAATGGCTTCACAGATTTCGGCTTTGGTAATAGGCCTGTCCATTTCGGGATGGGATTTCCAGCATACGGGCCTGCTGACTCCTGAGGGGCTTCTTGTATGTAAAGCTCCTGCAGTTTCTGCAGTAAAGTGGATCCCTGCCCTTGAGGGGCATGTAGGATGGTCAGAAGGTTGCTTCGCTGGCTTACCCGCCGTCTGTCCGCGTTCAGAAGGCTGCAGATGATGTGCCATGTTTTAGGCGTATTCATTTGTACGTCCATTCTTTCGCACAGTGCATTCCAGTGTTGGTAAGATATGCCGCGTGCTTTTCGATCTCCATGTTTAGGCGCGCTATCCGGCGGCGTAAAAGCAAAGCAAGTTTAGGTAACCAGTGCTAGAGGGATCTCCTATGTTGATGTTAAAATCCCCGCATATATCACTTTTTTATTCGTGGTAGCAAATTATTGTAATAGGCCTTCAAAGTGTTTTAGAAAAGCCTGCATTCCAGAGCCAGGTGGCCTGTAGATCTCACCAATCGTAATTTCCATACCAAGCTCTACAAACATCTCATATTCACTTTGCACTTCCGTTATGTCCTTCAGCTGTTTAAATGTTATTGCAGTGGACAAGTAAAGTGCAACACCACTGCCTTTTGAGTCAGTTTTTCTTGGTAACGAGAGAAAATTATAATTTGGTATGTTAATAAATTTCCTTTCTTTCAACCATGTCTCCGATATTGCTATTATACTGCAATCAAATGTAAGTCTACATGCTAAGGTTATTAAAGAATCAATATTTTTGTTAGGGCTTCTAGCATTACAATGAAAAAGGGGGAACGTTTCTCAGCCAGTGCTCGGCATAGCTGTGTAGCTTTTCTGTTTAGTTAAGAGGGATGATTTGTACTATTTTGGCTAAGTCGGCCAGAGAGGCGATATGAACTACGCTATAATTTTCCGTCTTCCTGGCTAGTATTTTCGATTCGGCAACCCATACGAACTTTCACTTCTTTTCCTTTTTTATAGGCGATGGCCTTGCCAAGCAGAGCGTTGTATTCAGGACACAGGTGCTCCTTAATGCGTACGGACTGGCATCGGCGGAACCAAAATCGCTAGTCGCCAGCCCTTTCTTTCAGCGGCCTGCAGTAGCTTATCCCTCACAGACCGCAACACAAATCTAACAATTATGTTAGTTTTGGTCGACTACCTCAACGAAAAGCGCCTATACCCACTCCCAATGCTTTGTCTTCGCACCTAACTGTCCACACAGTACATTCTTTTACATCTTAAGGAGCAGGTGCTAGACAATCTCAGCCGGACCACGCCTCGCACCATCCTTGCGCTGCACGCAAAAAGCGCATTTGACAACGTATCTCACCAAGCAATTCAAGGCAACCTCAACGCCACCCACTGCGGATGTCGCACCTTCCACTACGTTGCAGCGTTTCTCCGAGAGCGCAGGGCTACAATCAAGCCCGGAAGTCTGACCTCGCCCACCAGCACACCCCCTGAAGGCACACCGCAAGGACCTGTAATATCCCCCTACTTTTCTGACCTACCTGCTCTTCTGAACAAAATACCCAACCTGCAGCATACTATATACGCCGACAATAGTTAAAAACTTGCGCAAGTTTTTAACTATGAACCTTTTACCCGACCAGACAAGATTTCGTCAAACCTTAAATTTAATACGCCGACAATACCACATTCTGGGTTACCTCTGGTTCCAGTGAGAACAGCAAGACGCACTGCAACAAGCTGTAGACCCCAGTGTCAACTACCTGCGTCCCAGGGGCCTAAACTGTGAACCTGCCCAATGAGCCCTTCTCATCCTGCGGGCCCGATCACGTGGCCGCCCTCCTCGTCCCACACCTGATCCTGAAGTGTCGATACAAGGCGAACTCATCCCCTGGGTGACCACCCTCCGCGCCCTCGGCGTCTCCTTCCATCGGGACGGCACGGATACAGCGCTCCTTCCGCAACTCCACGCATCCATTACTCGCCTAACCCATCTTATCCGCAGAATCCGCAGCCGACATCACCGCCTCACAGAATCGGAAATTTTTCGTCTGGTCCAAGCTCCCCTGATCTTCGACCACTAGACAGCGCAAAAATTGAAGCCGTCATTCGTGAAGCCTACAAAACGGCTCGTGGCCTCTCCATTTACATTGTACGAAGCAGGCGTGAAGCGTTGCGGCTTCCCACATTTATTTAGGTCACGTAGGCCCGGTCAGAACGAGTGGCCGCCCAGGTGCTGCGTCGAGTTCCAACTGTGACGCCTGCAACTCCTCACGTGCCAGTCCAGTCCGCTTATGGTGATAGTGGTGCTGATGGGGACAATGGCGATGGTGTCGCTACAACACCTCCACTGACAAACTGCTCAAGCTGGGAATACACAACGTCCTTGGAGAGCTTGTGGAGGTTCAGAGAAACTCCCAACTTCAACACCTCAGCTTCACGCCAACTGGTCATTCCGTTCTCCGCACGCTCGGCTACCCCATGAGGCCGAATCAAGACCGACCACAACGTCTCCCAACTAGAATCAAGCACCGTATCCACGCTTCCCCCGTACCGCGCCATATGCATCCCACCTTCAACCGAGGCCGTCGGGAAGCGCGGGTCCGCTACCTCATGAAGAAGCTAGGGGATGACTCCAGGTCAGTTATACTGACGTAGCCTATGACTCCTGCACTCGACGCACAACTTCGGTCACCCAAAAATCACGCCGGCCGAATCTCTACGGCTGCCACCACGCACACCAACAAAATGCAGACGGCAGAAGCTCTGGCAATCGCCTTCGCAGCCACCACCCACGCCAAGCACCCGCACATCACTGTAGTCTCCGACTCACGGCAGGCATACCGCCTCTACCAGGCAGGTCTAGCCCCACCCCCGGCCATGCCTCTCATCCAGCGCCTACCTAACAAGACCACCATTACGATCGTATGAACTCCCGGACACTCCGGCCTTACGGGGAATGAAGCGGTCCATGCCGCCGCCCGAGCTCTGCAGTTCCGGGCATTCCCCATCGATGCTCAAGTGATCCCATCACCTCGCACGAATAACCACTACCTCCAAATTCCTCTTCATAGTACGTACAATGCCCTTCTGTCTTCCTACACCCTTACCCACCGGGTCTGACCCCCTAAACACCACTCCTTAACCAACCAGCAAGCCATAATCTATCGTTGACTTCAGAACAGTACCTTTTGCAATCCCGTCATCCTCCACCAGATCGCACCCAATATCTACCCCCGCCAATGCCAACAATGCGACACCCCACTCAGCAGATTCCACCTCTTATACACTGCTGTCCCCACACCCCTAAACCACCCCCTTCCCCTCCTCGGAGCAGTGAAAGACTTAGCTGACCAGCCCGGACCCGTACCGCCAGAGGGCCTTCGTTTCTCGGGCTATCCAGTCGGCACGGTCAAGAGGCACCCTTGACTAGGGACGCTTCACCACCACCCTTTTCCCTGCCCCTTTTGCTCTAATAAACGTTTACTACTACTACAGCTACTGTAAATGTCCGTCTGTTAAAATCAGTCAGACTTCTGCAACGTTTACAACCACTGTGAACCAACGAATTCTGCCAATAAAAACACGGCGTTATGATACCACTGTCTTTTGGCCAAACGACATATAATTGTGATTGGGGAGCTTTCAATAAAGTAAGAGTTTCGGTGGTGTTCTGAGCAATAGCGATAAAGTTGGCTCTGCCGCAAGGCGTTAGTATACACGCACACACACACACAAAACACGGAACACTAGCCCTGTAAGGCTAGTGACAATGTAAGAAGTGACGGACATTTTGGCTGTTCCTAACAATGAATACCGCGCGAAAACAGCGTACATTTTGTTTACAAAACCTTGTGGCGCACCCCGAAGAGGGTATCGGCTACTCTGCGAGCATTTAACACTTTGAGAGGCTTTAGAGAACGCCAACAAGATTGAGACTACCCATGAGTTATGTCCCAGCATGCCACAAGTTTATATAAGCGACACCCAATACTCGCCTACGGGTATGCGTTTCTCTCTGGGTATCATTTTGCTTGACCAACGGGCGCAACCGTCACATGCTATCTTCGGCTTCATGCTTCGCTGCGCGTATGCGTCCAGCGGTATAACCGAAATTTGACGCACAATAAGCATAATTTCTGATCAGTAATAATTGAAGACGTCAGACCTTGTTCAGATCGTGGTGTTGGCCTTGATGTTACGTAACCTGCATGATGATCCTTACGAATGAAAGGCAACGTCATACTAATCGTACGTCGAGCTGAGGGTAGCGGTTCACCGGGTTAAATCCATAGCATGACGTCAGGCCTGCTTTCGGGTCGTACGCGTCTAGTGTAACTAGCCCCGCCTACCTCGTCTATTTGTTTAGACATGTATTGGGACCACCTGGTAAGATCAGCTGCCTATGATGGTATACATGTGGTATAATAATCCAAGAAGGTCCAAGAAGTTGAAGTGGCGTAATGGCTAAGTAAAACCAGGCGCCTGGTTTTTAAGCAAAGTTATGCAGCAGTTTAGAGGAAAACAAGCAAGGGGTTCGTATTACTACTCATATATAGTACGAGCCCGCTGGGTAGGTCGGGTGGAAACTGCTCGTGCCTTAGCTACACAGCTCGGTATTCCCCTCCTGGCCTAAGCATACGGCTTCGCTCGCGTCGGAATCACCCCGCTGCGTACGGGAACAGGCGAAAGATGCCGACGATGGCACCATTCTCTCCTAATAAAAGGCAGGAGTACCTGATAAAGCAGAGCGCGTCGCGTCAACAACTTCTGTCGGGCCCCTTCGGAAAGACGGCGGCGGAGGAGGCGGCTGGAAGCGTCGCAGGAGGACACCACGGCAAGAGCTGGCACATTCGGACGGCGACTGCGCGTGAGGGGCTCGCAGGGCGAGTGCACGGGAAATGATGACGATGATGCCAAGTGGGCGCACTGCTCTTGACGGAGAGTTTGCCTAATAAGTGCCAAATATGAAAGCTATGGGAGAATTATGATGAGCCTGTCAATTAGCAAGTAGAAATAAATAGTGAATTACCCTCCATGAAGGATGCTTACCAGCGGAGCGCACGACATTGACGTGACACAGAGATTAGGTGAAAGGTGTACGCGCCCATTTTATTTCTCTTCAGCGTTGGCGGCGGTCCTTCGCAAGGAAGGCACACACAGTTGCAGCCGTTGTCTGCTTAGCATTCGCGATAAAGTTGTCTTTGCAGCAGGGTGTTTTTGGACACGCTGAACAAACACACACGGAACCGCAGCCTATGTTCGTCCCGCACCCTGACCACTTCACCTCGTAAGCTGTATAGCACCAATGAAACAATGATTTCTCTTTCCGTGCTCTTTCAGAGAGGAAGGTGAACATCCCGGTGAACACTCTAGCTGATCTAGTATGCCGTCCGACGACATTGGAACATGTAAGACTAGGCAAGCTCCGGCGAACGCGTCTGTCGGTTTAGTGTAGAAGATCCGTCTTACCTTCGTAATCCCACGGACGGAGGTTCGATACCGGCTTGGCCTCGGTTTTTCTTTTTGTTCATCTTTAAACTCAACTATATTTTTTAAGGCTTAGGTGAGTTTTGGTGTTTTAAATGATTTCTTTGTGTGCGTTAGGTCATCTCATGTTATGGTTAGTTTAGGTTGTCTAGCTTTACGTTATCTAGAGGAATGTAGCGCCAGACGCGGCAATTTTGTTATTAAACGCCGGTGAACGACGGCTTAGCGGAAGGCTTATAACACCGTCGGACGGCACTCTAGACACGGCCTTCGGTTAAACTCGAGGAAGGGGCAAAGACGCGAAGGAATGGCGTTTATTAAAAGCGGTCCCAACGTTTCGGAGCCCACTCGGCTCCTTCATCATGGGTGACTATGTTTGACCACAACCCGCGGTTATATAAGGTGGCTTCTTTTTCTTTTACTCGTGTCTCGCCATTTACGCCCACGGCCTCCGCCGCGCAAGGCCAAGTAACGAGAAAAATAAAAAGAAGCCACCGTATATAATTGCTGCTTGTGGTAAAACACAGTTACAGCGACCGCTTTTAAATGCGGAGCATTTCTTAGGCTCGCCTGGTCCTGCGTCGTTGATGGCGGCGCCGTCCACACGCTCACTGCGCATGCGCAACTCTCCTCCTTACACCCACAGCTCCGCATACTACACCATAAAAAAAAGAAATAGTTAGCGGCGCCCGGTTTCGATCCCACGACTCTCTGACCGCAACGGGAGGTACGCGGTGCTCTTCCCACTACGCTACAATTTTTTTTATCTTTAATGCATGGAAATTTTATAAAAACTCAAAAGACAAGACACCTAACACACAATATAAACACTAACAGACAGCAAAGGGCAAGGACATCAGTCGAACAAAGATCAAAACTCAGGAAAGCAAACGCACGCATCCAAAAGAGGCAGCCACTCTGGTGGATCACTCTGCGCAGCATAAACGCTCCGCACCAACGCCGCCTGTTCCCAAAAGATGCACTTGGTTGGCCTAGGGGGTTCCGCATGCCGATCAGTCATGCGGCACTTCCACAAGCTAAACAATTCTAGGAGAACGAAAACGTCATATGGCACCCGCATCTTCAAATGGCAGGAAGCGAATGGTGTACGGGGTGATGTCAATGTCCTTTTTTAGTGTCCGCTGCAAAACGTCCCAGAAGAACACAGAGTCCCGGCACAACACAAAACAATGATCAATTGTCTCTGGTTGATTACAGAGGCGACAATTGTCCGACCAAGGAATAGACATTCCTTTTTCGCGTAGCCATGTCTTAACTGGGAGTGTGGAAGAATGAAGCTTGAAGGAAAATGTTTTTGCATTTGGCGGGATACACATGCTCATTACGCGTTTTAAAACATTGCTTTTCTCGTGGCCTAAGTAAGGCTGGCGATAAACAGGCACCGGGAATAGACTTTCAATAAGAGTGTTCGTCATAGTTTTCCTTGACATGCTGAACAGATATTCCAAGGAAAACCGCGTGGACAAATCAGGGACAGGAACAAGTGCTACGAACGCGCCTTATGTCCTTGACTCATTCAAACTGCGTCAAGAAGCTACTGATACAACGAAGGCACGCGAAGCTGAACGTCAACGGAAACGACGAACTGAAATCTTTAGAGGGGAATGCTGAATTTCCCGTGGGAAAGCTGTGGCGCGAAGCGCCACACGCCTTACAGCTCAACCAGCCCCGTCCGCAGCGCCTCTCATGCTGATTGTGGCAGGATGCCCCTAGGGATTGGCCAACCAAAGATTCCGCCACGAGATAGGTTCGCGTTCATCCACCGTCGTCATCTTCCCGTAGGGGAACCGCCGAAGAAGAAGAAGAACGAGAAGATTTCCTTTTGTCATGTCGACGATTTTCAAGCCTCAGACGTCAGCTCCTTGAAGTGCCGCTTCATCGCCTGGGGTTGGCATTATCAGTGTCGGCTCTCTTATCATTTGGGGCTTCAGAAACGGGATATTGCCGCCGGGATGTTTGTTCTGCTCTTCTGCGCTTCATAGAAAATTCCAAAAGATTTACAACATAATTCGCATCTTATTCTGGTACCTCACCTGAGCTCTCCAAAAGCATCCATTTCTGAATTTCTCCTCCTCTCCCTTTATTCTTCTCCTTGTTCTTCTTATTTTTCTTTTTCTTTATTCAGTTATTTAATTATTTATTTCCTTTTTTTCTCAATATTGACCAAATTCCAAACTCAATTCCTCCAACACAAGAAAAAAAAAAGCTTCCAAATTTTTCTAATTTTCTTTGAATCATCCACCTAGGCAGTAATCTTATTCGAATTAACGACTGATGTTTGGCCGATCCCCTGATTGGGTATGCGCCAATATTATCAAAGAACAACAACAACAACAACAACAACAGCAAAGCTGCGAAGAGGAGGGCATGTACATTGCTCTCAGCCGGTGCACCAATGTCAAAAACCTTTACCTCACCAAAGCTGACGGAGACTACCGATTCTACCACAGAGACAACATCGACAAGAACATGATGGACGAGTTTCGGCGCCTCGAGAACCACCGCCTACTCACCGTAACACAACAGTACTTGCGTGCCTTTGCCACCGGTGTGGACCCGGACGCGGAATTCCCTCTGGCGCTAATAAAAACCAGATCACTCAACATCACGGCAACACAATGGAACCACACGGAACCGCCACGATGCTTCGCATCCTCATCAGGGTTCCCCACGGGAAGATGGTGTAATTTTTATTAAACGCCTTTCGTTCGTGTCTTTGCCCCTTCCTCGAGTTTAACTCACGCAGACAGAGTTCTGTCGAAAATGTTCCGATTCGAGTCCTTACGCCTTCACTTCGGCCGAGAGGCCGAAACGTTATGTAATCGTCACCCGGCGCGTATCATCCTTCAAGAACCATCTCCTCTTACGAAGACCGGATGGTACTTGGACGTCGTCTCTAGCCTGGTCCACACTCCTGAAGGATCGCAGAGCATGCTGAACAGTGTTTGCTGCGTACTGAAATCCACGAGTGTCAGACGACCCTAAGGAGGAAGGAATTGGACCTTCTATTCCTGAGCAGGCAGCTGGAGGATCGCATACCAGGCAAGCTTGATTCCCGGGATTCCGTTCAAAAAAGTGTCGCTTCGTCTGCACCTGAAAAACGTCAGGCATCCCAAGAACGGAAGGTTTAAGCAATGACTGGGCAAGCTTTGTTGTCAATTTATCGTCAAGACAACTCTCTCCTCCCGAAACGGGCGTTATAGCCAAAGCCCATGGCTTTAACGTAACAACTACCCACCCACCTCTGCCAAAAATAGTGACTCCCATCGAAAGTGGGATTATGCGCGTTGAAGCCGGAGTCCGCGATGGAGTCCGACTAAAGACGATTGGTGTTCCATCAAATATTCCCCGACAGCGCCAACAGAATGTGAAACCGGATAAAGCCGCACCTATCCTCAGCCTACGGGGTGATGACAACGTATTTATCTTTCCTGCTGACAAAGGAAATTGTACTGTCGTACTTGATCGGCCTAGCCTACGAAAGCAAAGTCCAAGACCTCCTCGATTGCTCTTCCTACGCGAAACGGAAAAAGGACCGAACCCCACAAGTTCAAAGGGAGCTGAACAAACTCTTAACCAACATTTTCAAGAGGTGTCCGCATATTCGGTGCATGTATCTAGACTAATCGGCAGGAATGTTTCAGCACGTGGTTTTTATGGGGTACCCGAAATCCATAAACGCCATGTTTCCCTCCGGGCTGTTGTGGAGTTTACAACTTTACCATCTCGGGCCCTCTCCAAGTTCCTTCATCATTCGTCAGATTCTCTCCCCTCTCTTCGGCAAAACATCCACCCACGTCAAGAACGCCCGCCAAATTATTGAACTTATCCCTAAGTACCGAACGAAAGAGGTGACACACTCGTCTCTTTTGACGTCGTATGGCTCTTCACCGGCGTTCCTGTTTCCCTTTCGATCGCAAACACCACAACTTCCTCGAGAAAAACCACCTGAGCTCCAAGGCTTGCCTCGGCGTCGGTGAAAGAGCGAACTTTTGCAGTTCTGCCTGCAGAGTACATATTTTTGCGACAAGCAGAAATATTTCGAGCAAGCGAGTGGAACTGCGATGGGGGCTGCTATTTTCGTAACCAAAGCGAATCTCGTAAAGTAGAAAATTTAAAAAACCGCTCTGGAAAATCTCACACAAAAGCTCAAGTTGTTTCTTCGCTACGGGGACGATCCTTTTTTGTATCATCAAAGTAACTACAGCAGACAACTGCTTGTTGTAGCTAAATTCGGTTGAACCAGACATCCAGTTCACCATGAAAAGAGAAACGAACGATTAGAAAGACGGCTAGACCGACTCAACTTCCGTCAAAGAGAGTGTTCGCACCACGGGTTCGCACTTTTCGTTGTTCGGAAAACATTTTCGTTGTTCGGAAAAAAAAATCTGGGTTAGGAAATTTCTTCTTTAATTTTGAGTTTGTCCCAAGTTATTGCTGTCGGTCAGTACAGGTCTGTTCTGAAGAACGGGGAAATAAAAAAATGTCCATGCGGTGGAAATTCTGTATTAGAGAACACCGTAAAGAATAGGTACAATCGTTGCCTGCTATTACAGCGGGGCTCATAGGGCGCATATTTTGTTGTCGCATTAAAATCGACCTTGTTATTTTTACCGAGCACTTTATATTAGTTAAAAAAGTGTTGCGTATTTAAATCAAATTCGGCATTTATTTCAATGATGGCTTCGCCGCATGACCTCAATGTCTTGCACAAAAGCGCCGTCAAAGCTCAAAAAGGACCGATGACGAGTATACTCGTCATGACCGATGGCGACCATACTCTTAATCTGTCAATTTGGTACAAAATTTTATGACGGCTATCCTCGTCAACGGCAGCGAAAGGGTTATTGAGATAACAAAATATGCGCCCTATGAGCCCCGCTGTAATAGCAGGCAACGATTGTACCTATTGCTTCCGGTGTTCCCTAATACAGAATTTCCACCGCATGGACATTTTTTATTTCCCTTTCTTCAGAACAGACCTAGACTGACCGGCAGCAATAACTTGGGACAAACCCAAAATTAAAGAAGAAATCTCGTAAGCGAGATTTCTTTTTCCGTACAACGAAAACGGCAATTTTGTTGCCGGCTTACAATTAATTATATCGCAATGACATGCTATGTCAAACCACAGCGGCATACAATTTTATGGCGCCCTTTACAGCACGCAACAAGGCACGTTTCCGGGCACGCGTAGCTTCGTCCAGCTCATGAGCAGCGGATTCGGTCACCGCTGACGCCTGCGAGAGGCAATGCAACCAGCGCCCCTCTATAGCCCAGCGCTGCCTTTTGAAAACCGTCTCGCCGTGCATGACACGCCAGCAGAGCAGCGATTAAACATATCAGATAAGGCAGCGGGGGCAGTGCGGTCCCGTGATGCGAACACTCTCTTTGACCAGCGCTCCATGGTTCCCGTCGGCGCCCATCCGCGGCGCAGCGATGCAGTTGGGCCACCGCTCCCGTGCTCCGTTTACTTCTGCGTGGACCTGTACCTACACACATAGAGTTTCTTAGTAAGTATACTAGAGAGGAAACTGCGCCTCGTCAGCCATGTCGTCGTGGGGGTTCATGGGAAGACATCCTTTTTGGTTTGGGCTTGGCATGACAACTGGATTCTTAAGCGGTTTTTGGGATTTGCTTTCTTCACTATGCATTCACACGTTTACGAGCTACAAGGAAGCCGAAATCCTCCCGTTTCTGTGGTAGCTGTGTTCAGTGAAACCATAGAATTTCTTACAGTATACACTATAGAGGACTCTGGCGCTAGCGTCTATGCGGCTCACATCAAGGTCGTCTGTGTCGTCATGGGCCGCCATTATGCATCGCGCTCGCCTTAGTTTCATCATTGGCTTGGATTGAAACGTTTTAGTGACCGCAAATTTAAACAAAGTGCCACAAAAACGGGAAGAATAGTGTTCAATTATGTAAGTGGAAAATAAAAAACAGGTTGTTTTAAAACTAACAAAAAAAGAAGTAAAGCGTATTTTCGCCGGAACGGTTGTGCCTGCTATTCTGCAGGCCAAGGTTGTAGTTTCGAAAAATGTTATTATTTGGGGGGTAACTCATTAGAGAATGTGATTTTATTAATTTTACCATTATTTCAAATAATAAGTTGTTTGAAGAGTTTGGAAAGTTTTTTGAGCGTGCCTATGAAAACGTTGCCTTCGTGGTGAACCGGTGCACCGCTACCGCCAGCTAGTATAACAAGAAAAAAAATTCCCCCGCACCTCCCCGAAGGGAATCGTGCAGAAATGCGAATGCATTGGGTGCACCGATGAGTGTGTTGTGAGTAATGGCGTAATTAATGACGAGAGTGTGAACGTAATCATTTATTCATCAGCACCTGTTTGTGTTATCGTTGTACCTGACGGCCACAATCACTGCCTTGTGATCGCTAAAGTGCACGGTCAAAGGGTCTTTGAGAAGCATACGCGCGTCACAGTTTCGCGTAAAGACCAGATCAATGTAACTCCCGTGAATGGTAGTGGGGCACGTTTTTTCTCACCCATTGACCAGAGACTCGCGGCACGAGGCACACACCAGGTACGACCTGAACGGCGCCAGACGAGGGTTGTCGTCACAGACCGCGATGATGGCGTCACCGTTCTCATCACCTCCTCTTCCAAACTCGTTCCAAAGAACCCGAAGCGCGTTCAAACGACTAGACTCCTTCTTGATGTTCCCGAGCGCGTAACGCGTTCGGCATTACGCGCTCTTCGCTTCGCAGACTTGTCTTCTTCTTCTTCTCCAACCGATGATGATGACGTGGAAGCAACTGCAGTGACATCACCGCCAGGGAGAGGCGTAATGCTCACGTTGCATTCTGTGAACTCCCGACTAAGAAATGCATTCGCATTTACGACGACGACGAAGGCAGAACTACGAGGCGCGCGCTCACGTGCGCTCGCGCTGGAGGAATGCAGGCGCACATTCGCATTTACGACGACGACGACGACGACGACGAAGGCAGAACTACGAGGCGCGCGCTCACGTGCGCTCGCGCTGGAGGAATGCAGGCGCACGCCGGCCAACGGAGCAAGACAACCCCCGGCTAATAAATGCATTCGCATTTAAAATGAAAACGTGGCGTTAAACAGTCGTGGACGATGACAAGATAGGGCGCATACAAGCGCCCGTATCTGCCGTATCTTGACTTCGGCGAAGTACGTTTTGTTTCTTCTTTTCATCGGCTACAAATTTCGCGGTGGCATATTACCCGCTCAGTCATACGTCCTTCGACTGCGGCATGAGCAACGTCAGGTGCGATCACGCATTGCCTGCTGTTTCACTGAACACGGCTACCACAGAAAGGGGAGGATTTCGGCTTCCTTGTAGCTCGTAAACGCGTGAATGCATAGTGAAGAAAGCAAATCCCAAAAACCGCTTAAGAATCCAGTTGTCATGCCAAGCCCAAGCCACAAAGGATGTTCTCCCGTGAACCCCCACGACGACATGGCTTACGAGGCGCAGTTTCCTCTCTAGTATACTTACTAAGAAACTCTATGAGTGAAACAGCAGGCAATGCGTGATCGCACCTGACGTTGCTCATGCCGCAATCGAAGGACGTATGACTGAAGGCCCATAAACGGTACCTCCGGCGAGGTCGTTCCGTTCCGGCCAAAATCATTCCGGCGGCCGGAACGCGCGGCGGATGGCGGAAGGGGTTGAAACGGTCTCTCCGGCACACCGCGCATTCCGGTGCGACGAGAGCCTCTCTATTGGTTTAGGCTACCCACCAAGCGGACCAATGAAAACCTGCTACATCCTCAGAGCCAAAACAGCGTCAACAGCGCTTCATTTCGGACAGCGGGCATTCATCGAAACAATTTTTTGAGCTAGCCCAGGAGGCTATGGCTAGCAACACCGTTGGCTTGTTTTGGAGCCGCCACTGCAATCCAGATCCACACTGCTTTCCGCTAGTAACCACTAGTCCGCTGGCAACCAGACACTAGGGTCTTGGTCTGCACCCGACTGAACTAGCGTCACTGGTGACGGAGCGGGAGCTGTAGCGGTGTGGTGAGTGAGCACGAGAGCTTCGCCATGGCGTGGTTCTATACGAAGTTTTTGCTGGTGGCGATGATTTTAGTTCGCCACCAGATGAGTACTCCTGTGAAGGAATGTTTAGCAGCGTACATTCAAAATGCGCCTCGAGTCAGCTTTCCCCTCATGGCGGCATTTGTTGTGGCCGACACCGTCAGGCAGAAGCGACTAGTGGCTCGTAGACATAAGCCTATACGGCAGATACTCAGAAGACGACGTCAAAGCAGTCAGTACTTCACGTTGGTCCAAGAAATGAGGGCAGGGGAAGGCCGGGACTTCTTCGAGTACTTCCGGATGTCTGTTGAAAGGTAAAAATTATTTTTTATTTGCACTTTCTTTGCATTCATTTTTGTGACACGTGCGCGCTTCGTTTAGCGAAGAAGCCGCGCGTTACTGCTAACGTGTTGCCTTTATGAAATTAAAGGGGCTACAGACAAACAACTGGTTTGACTTCGCAATATTGCATTCATCAAGTCTGCCCGAGTAATGTCTACTTTTGCAACGGGGTCATCATACAGATGGTCGTGTTTCATTTGTTGGTAGCGAATATATCTGTGCGCATAAGACTCCGTCTACTATTTCTGTTCGGGCCATGACCATGTAAGCATCTTCGTATGTGTAAACGCCAGTACAAGGGGACCTGCATGCATAGTGTGCCATTGCCCCCTAGGGCAACAAATGCTTGGTGGGAAACACAAACTTGTTGTCTTCTTTCATAGAAGTGTAAGTCGGGAAAAAGTGGCTACCCTCTTCTAACCCGTACTTTGCTTAACCGACAAACTTCTATCCACGACCCTTGCCGTTCCCGTTCTGCACCTACATTCTGCTGTTGCCACCGTGCAGGTTTGGCCGTCTTCTTGCCCTGGTGAGCCCACTGTTCCGGCCAAAAAGGGTGACAAGAGTCACTGTGTCAGCCGGAAAGAAGCTCTCCTTAACGTTGAAGTGAGTTTGAGCTGTTAAATTGGAGTATGCTGTTGGCTTTTAAAGTACAGCAGGCCAATTTTGCAGTAATATCATGGGAGCGTCGACCGGCCTGTGGGTCAGTGCTTTATCACGGTAGAAAGCGGCAAACGAGCGAGAGTACATCGCATGCACAGAGCGATCCCGCCAGTGCAAACGTCCTCTG
This sequence comes from Haemaphysalis longicornis, assembly GCF_048455015.1. Taxonomy (NCBI): domain Eukaryota; kingdom Metazoa; phylum Arthropoda; class Arachnida; order Ixodida; family Ixodidae; genus Haemaphysalis; species Haemaphysalis longicornis. Next base: position 7,643,410 of record NW_027526295.1, read on the forward strand.
CTAGGCTGTTCCCGCAAGCACGACACAGCCCCTTTCCGCAACTTATCAGTCGGCTATCTTGATTGCCGGAGCGGTGACAGTAGTTTTGCGTGCTCCTTGTTCACAGCAAGGCAGCTGATAACCAGCGGAAAGGGGCTGTGTCGTGCTTGCGGGAACAGCCTAGCAGACAGGGTGTCGAACCGGACTTTTAAGTGCGATGCACTTTATAAGCGACCCTAAATCCGCCGTCCGCATTGCTCCTCCTCCTCTCCCCTAGCAACGGCGCGAGGAGCGGAGAGGAGCGTCTGTAGCAACGGCGCAGCGACGTCACACCCCACGTGACCCGCGCGCGCTCCGCCTGCCGCGCCGTGGCTGCGCGCGCCCGCGCCGGCTCCCGCACCGCTCCTCGCGCCGTGACGTCACACTCCCACGTGACCGCGCGCTGGCGCCTTTGCGTTTGCTCCCCCTCTCCTCGCGCCGTGACGTCACATGCTCTGCAGCTGGCGCGCCTCTCCCCCCGTTAGGTTTGCACTCACCCTCGGCGCGCGCCTCTCCCCTCGCCTGACAGCTCCCCCTCGCCGGTACTGCGCCTCTCAAGGCGATGGCAGAATTCCTACGCCGTGTACTCTCGGCGCAAGAAATGCATTCGCACTTCCTCACGATTCCCTTCGGGGAGGTGGGGGCAATTTTTTTTCGGGTTCGGTTCGGGTTCGGGTTCAAGCCTTTCGGGTTCGGTTCCAGAGCACCATTCCGTTCCGGTTCGAACCGGTTCAAACGGGTTCAAACGGGTTCGAAGAAAAAAAGCAGGCGTGTTTTTTTTCTGTTATTTTTTTGTGCTCGTTTTTCGTTTCCTTATCAAGGCGGCTTAAAACCAAGTCATAATGAATGTTTCTTCGTGCAAATATTTTGCCTTGGCCAAACTGAAGCGACCCTGCAACACTTTTTTCAACTTTTTTCTAAATGCTTGCAGAAAGAGTCAACCAACACATCCTGTACTTAGACTAGGGGGTCGCTAAGTGCCTCATCCAAAAATTACTGCGCTCTCCTCATCAGAGAACTTAGAAATTTGCCTAAAATATTTTTCTGTCCTTCCCGGTCTTGGCGTTCTTCGACCGCTGAATGACATCATTACGCGGTGTAGCGGCTATTTGCCGGCTTTCCTTAAGTTGCAGAATAGGGGCCCTATTCTCGACTGCACAAATTGCCGGCAATTCAGGCAATTCGCCGGAAGTCATTTTTGATTGGCTTTCAATTTTGGTCACGTGCTTCCGGTTGACAAAGCGGTTGTGTGTGCTATCGTCATTTTGACGTTTCATGTCGTTTACGGACACCAGTTCTAAAGTTTGCCTTATTTCTCGTTGCTAAAGGAGCATAATTCTTGGCCGGCAATGAAAAACCAGACTAAATGCAGCGGACATGACAACGTAAGCCTGTCTTTGCTATTCAACAACAATACTGCTTGTAATACACCCCCCCTCTGTGATTGGCTGAGAAGGCATGACGTAATTTAAACAGTTGGCGGGAACGATTACGTCATGCAATGGCAACTTCAGCTTGCGTAGAAGTGACGTAATGTTACGTAGCAGCTTGAAAATGGCGGCTGTTTTTGTCGCAAAATACAAGCAAAATAGGGCAAAAAATTGCCCCGGCTTACGGCGCCGCGAAATGTGCGGCAATTTGCAGCAGGCGCAGTTTCACATGCGCGCGGTTTAAAGCATGTTTTCTACCGATACAAATTATAGTTTTAACTGCTTCCAAGTCAGCGATAATGGAGCATACAAATAACGTGCAGTATTTTTCTTTTATGTTTGGCAATAAAATAAAAATTTGTTTGGCATAGCCGCAGCATAAGAGGGCAGTACAAGCCTCTCTATGACAAGGAGAACCCAATGCATGGCATTTGTCCATACTCGTCCTAGTAAGCTGTTGGGTCACATGATCGAACTCAAGAGAAAAATAACAAAGAAAAGTGACTGTTTGGTTCATTACTGCGCTGATTGAAGTCGAGCTTGACGAATGAGTGAATCGGCTACATCGGTGCGCTCGGCGGTTATCAGGCGTAGCGCTTCGCGGCCCTTATGCGTCATTCAACCAGTGGTCACGGCCTTCTTTTTCTGTGATCACGCCATAAACTTGTAACATAGCAGCAGACGATGGCGTGGAGGCGGTGGCGACAGGGAAGGTGATAACGCAACAAAGCTTGCAATGAAGCAGCCCAGCTATGTTACTAAAAGCGATTGACAGAGATAAATAGATACGGTAAAAAAATTGTGTGATGTTCTTTAGCTCGACATCCGCCTTTCGCTCGCTTTTGGATCAACGTTACTCGATCGCCTTGTGGTGTTGACGCCAATTTTGACCTCCAGAAATGTGTTTTTCTTGTGAGCCTCAGCTACCGTCTTAATTTTCATGGTACGTGCCAAGTGTTTTTATATCTTTCTAGCACAAATTTGATACCTTGGTATTGATCTTTATAAAATACTCGTCAAATTACACTGCATGTCGTCATAGCTATAGGTGCAGCACGTTACTGATTGCTTACGTCGTGCTTACGCAAAAAAACATGGGCGAATTGCGGGCAATTTGTGCAGTCGAGAATAGGGCCCTAAAACGCATTTCATAGCCACTTTAAAACGAAAGCCACAAAAGCGAAGCAGAAACGGAAGCTGCATCCGCAGCGGCGAGCAAATCACACACTGTTGCTCTGTGCTGGCAATTGCTATAGTTCTCGCAGTGCTTCCAGATGCGCAGAAGAGTGAAAGCGTTTATCGAAAGTGTTTATTTATTTATTTATTTATTTATTTATTTATTTATTTATTTATTTATTTATTTATTTGTTTGTTTGTTTGTTTGTTTGTTTATTTATTTATTTATTTATTTATTTGTTTGTTTGTTTGTTTGTTTGTTTATTTATTTATTGTTGGGTTTAACGCGCTGACGCAACGCAGACGATGAGGCGCGCCGTAGTAGAGGGCTCCGGATTAATTTTAGACCCCTTGGGGATCTTTAACGTCCGCCAAAGTCTCGTACACACGGACGTTTTCGCTTTTCGCGTCCATCAGAAAAGCGGCCGCCGCGGCCGGGACTCCAACCCGCGTCTGTGTGCTCAGCAGCGCAACGCCTTAGCCACTGAGCCACCGCGGCAAGTTTATCTAAAGTCTTCAATAGCTCCTTTAACTGTACAAACTACTGCAAAACGTTTTCTATGGTAGTGTGACCAGTATGTGGCGCCCGCGCCCCCTCTCCAAATTTTGTTGGCCGCTAAGTTCGGTGGCCCTGCCAGGCTCGGTGTGAAACATTGTGCACGGCTGGCGAATAAACACCGACGAGCACAGCTGCTCGCGGTCAGTCACCGTCACCACCAGCACGCTGCGGGTCGTCACTCGGGTGGAGGGCACTACGACCCTCCCACGTTCACGAATGCGGGCCAAATCGTGACACATAGGTCAACGATAACAACAATAACTGAAGCTAAACAAAGGGTTTGTTGGGACACTTAAAGCTGCCTGTTTGTATGAATGTGAAAGCATTACTCTTTAGGGCCGCAAGTTTACCTTCATTAATTTTAGTTCGTTCATTTTCATGATTTAATTTTATTTTATACTTGGCTTATACCACTGCAATTTTATACACCACAGTTGTTTTCATGAGGAAACAAAAAAAATATGGCAGACGATTACGGTAGTCGCTAATGCGAAATTTGAGCGCAGCGCGAACTGTAGTCTTCTCGGCGACGGCGCATAGCTGCTGTGTCTTAGGAAGTGATCGCGTCCTCAACAAATGCACGACGGCATGCGGTATACTCTGTCGTTATCTCGTAAGGCGTTGCTGCCGTGGAGCATGTCTGGCGAGGTCTGGAAATTTCGCCCTCCCCTCCCACTTTCGCCATACTTTCGTCCTCCGCTTTCCTGCTCGCTCTATCTTCGGTGGCGTCTTCGTTCTGTCGGTTACAACGAGGCCGACGCTGAGAAACTACGCGATACCACAGGAGCGGGTGCTTAAGGGCTGACCTCTAACGCATGGCTCTTCATAGCCACCGCTGTGCCGCCCTGTGATCCACTCCCTTCGCCGACCGGTGACTGGCCGCACATCGTCTACAAATAATGCGTCCTCGCCACAGTCTTCTCGAAGGCGAACATGTACCCTCCTGGCCAGCGGGCAGCGCCCCGGTGCCTCCAGCGCCTCCCCCATCGGTGCATCCTAACCAGAATCTTCTGGCAATGGGCAGCCTCCGTGCAGGCTGCCTTTTGCCTCGACCTACTAAGCAGACGACCCGTCCGTCCACAATCGTTTTTGGTACTCTTGAGTGTCGCCGTATACATTTTGCGTCTCCCCTCCCTGCAGCTCGTGACGGGCCGCCCCTCGTCCCCAAATCATGCATCCTCACCAGAATGTTCTGCCTGGCAGGCAGGCAGGCAGGCGGGCAGGCAGGCAAGTAGTTTACTGGCAAACGGGCGGTCTCTTTGGCGGGAGGAGATCGTACGCGCCCGCCATCTTTTTTTGGATCGATCAAATGTTACTCACGCACGCACGCACGCATGCACGCACGCACGCACGCACGCACGTACGCACGCACGCACGCACGCACCCCTAATTTTTGCACAATGCGGCAAAAAATATGCAATGTAAATAAATCGGTTGGTCTGCTAAGATTTTCATCTACCCCAAGTTTCAACGGCGCTTTAGCTTTAACACGAAATGATTAGCAGGGCTCGAAGTAGAAGACAGTCCGGCGTCGGCGTTAATTTCCGACTGCCAAGCGTGGCAGGTGGAATTCAGAGCAATTTCTTTCTGCTCATCTTTTATCTGCTAACAGAGCTTTTGGAAAGAAAGAACGGCTGTAAAGGCTCATTGGACGGCGTGTATAGGACGGCATTGGATAGGGAACCACCGGAGATAGGAAGTTTCTAATGGCCCTTCAGCGACCGGTGACAGCGATTAGGAAAGATGATAGCCAAGTGAAGTCACAAGCAGCAGTAATGATAACTTGTAGAGAGAGAGAGAAAATGAAGTTTAATTAAATCGAGGCAAAGCTTTACAGAGGCGTCCTCATTCGAGGGGGCCGAATCGACAGCTGTTTCCATCAAGAGCAACTGATCTTGAAGGCCGGAGCTGGCCATGGCTGTCTCCCAAATCTCTATGGAAACATGGAGGTTGGGTGGACGTACGGTATGCTTGTCGCAGCCGCCTACTATGTGTATGAGGTTCCCAGGCTCTCCACAGAAGCGACGAAATGAAGAGAGTTGTGTCCCGTCAAAGAGGTGGAGTCTGGTGGTGTGTGGGAAGGTGTATGCCCGCAGTGCGCGGAGTAACCTTTCCTGGTTAATCGGTAGAATTTGTACTGCGAGGAATACATTCTACGGAAGAGGCTATAGTTCTGAGTAACTTCCTGGTCTGTGACAGCAGGATGCATGCACTCGGGCCCGGCTTCATCAGCGCTGGCTAAGCCGGTCAAATCTCGAGCGACGATTTTGGTGATCGTGTTGGCCGGAAATGCCAGCATGAGCTGGTGCCCATACAATCATGACTGTCTCGTTGGTGGTCTCTGATTGATCATTGGAAGTGCTGTAAGATGCAATCGATCGTTGGCAAAGTTGGGCCACGCCTGCTAAGAGTCTGTTATGAGAGTTTTGGCGCCGCTTCCTCAGCTTGAAGGAGGCTGTGTTCGGGGGTTGAGATGATATATACACCTGTGGGAGGCTGCAGAACGGTAGCACAAAGAAAGAGAAGGTATTGAAGAATGCTATCGGCCGTCTCTTGCCTCATGGCCAGGATTTCGGGACACGGCGTCGAGTTTCGAAAAACTGACACCACGTGGCGTCGCGACCTGAAGACACAATTCCTTCTCTCTTGTTCTCTCCCCCGCGGTGCGAGAAGCAGGGCCTTCACACAGGGTCTAGCCGCTCGCGACGGTTTCCCAAACAGGCCAGCTTTTCGCCTTTGAAATTCGCCGAACCAGGAAGGAAAAAAAAAAAAAAAAACAAGAGGGGAGCCCTCACAAAACGACCCCGCATGGGCTGCGGTTGGTGCCTCGATGCGCCCCCGCTCTGCGGGCGCGCATCGAGGCACCCTACCCGTGTGGACGGGGAGGGCTCGCCCCGCTCGGACGCCTGCTTTTTTCGTGGCGCTCGTGCCGCATTTCTCACTCGAAGGAAAGACCCGGGTAAAATTTTCTTTCGACTTGTGAAACAATGTGCGTTAGTACGTATCGAGCAGGCTCGGGTCAACTGCAGCGTCGCTAATGAGTTAACTTTTGCCAGTGTCGTCTTGTCGTCTGCTACGGACGCATCGCCTGCTCACCGCGCCGCTCGACCAGCCCGGTGTCCTGGCTATTTCATGGAATGAAACGTGTTGTTGGGGGACGTCGGTTCCGAAAGCCTTTCAGGTCCCATGGGTCACCTCTTCGACATTAAGGGGTCATCTGTTCAATTTGTCACAGGGCATTTTTATTTCCTTCCGCTTGCATGATACTTGTTCGCACTTGGCACAACCCCAACTTTTTTTTTTTTTGCTGTTGAACAACTTGCACAAATTGCGTTGGTACATTGATTCGTACATTAGAATTAATCAGGTGTCTGATATGTGGGCGTCTTTTGAAGACGCATGCAATTAAACGAAACGAGCTTTTCTTTTTCTGCTCGCTTTTAATTTCTACGCGCGAACATTCACACCCGAATTCAGGAAAATTATTTTTCCTATGCTAATATCTGCATTGACAAATAATTTGCAGCACAAAAACATTTTGCGTTATTGTTGCAAAGCACAAGCGGTAGAGCAAGATCATAATCTATTATTTCGGGGTTCATAAAAAACCAAAAATCAAATGCCTCAACCCTTACCTACTTTGCGTTAAGGTTGAGGTGCAAGTATACTAACATTATGAGTAACGGAAAACAAAGAAATACGCAATTAACGCGACAGTGCCAAAACAAGCAGATGAGCATATGCAAGTCTTCGGCAAGTAAAAGAAAAACACGTTATGAATGTTTTCTATTGCGTGGGACGCGTCCGCTCAACGGGCTTTCCGGTGCCTCCAAAGCTAAAAAAGACGCACGCCGGCCCGACGAGAACGCTTCTGAAAAGAGCACGTGCTGGATCGACTTGCACGCGCTAGCCCCTGAGGCAGCTTTGCTCAAGAAGAGAAAGGTGCTACTGATTGCGGGTAGGTTCTTCTTTTCTTTTAGACGTACACTAAAATATTTTAATACTCCCCGCCCCAACCACCGGCTAGTGTGCGACATGATCAGTGAACAATATTCTTGGACTAGCGCTCTTACGTGAAACGCCCTGTCCGTCATACTACCTGAAATGGGGTATGCTACCGTACTGTAAGTAGTATTTTTATTTACAGTACGTTCCCCGGGTATGTGCCGAGTCATAGTCACGAGGAGAAGATGAGAAATTGGCTGCGTATCTGGTTGCTTCGCTGCAAATGTATACCATAGCCTTCGGCCGCCCCCGCCTCGTAACATCCTCCCCTCTCCCCCTCACGCTGTTCTTCTCCCCCTGCCTGCCCCATAATTAATGCAATTGAAGTTTGATGAATTAGATTCAATTTTCCCTCGTTTTCTTGGTTCGCGCGCCACCTGTTGGGACCTTTTCTTTCAATTGTTCTTGGAACAGCGCCTCAAAAACCTCACCCCGCCTGGGTTCCTGGCTTCTCTACCTACGCTTCCAAGAGCTGCTGAGGTATTCGTGAAGAAGTGCCACTCCCTAACCAAAGCTGATCTGCACCACCTCATTTGGTTTTGCCCCAAATTAACTCGCTATAGAAATTTCTCTGCCCCCACCAACGATCCCGCGATAGCCATAGACCCTCACTCCGTGGGCACTCCCATCCTTCACAAGATTGCTGTATTCGCAGTCACAAGCGGTCTAGCACGAGCTGTATAGAACGGCCGGTCTGCTCCCCTTCCTTACTCATTCCTTTGATCCTATTCCCCCAACAGGCCTAGGGCCAGCCTTGCCCCAAATAAAGGTTTCTCTCTCTCACTCTTGAGGAGACATCTTTCTTTTATTATATTTACTTTTATCTGGCCTGTTTTTGACACCGTCTTTTACCGCATTTTTATTAAAACCAATCGCACGTCTATTTTTGAATAAAAGAACGCTGCTGCGGCCAGTTATGCACTAATGTTTTGCCTCAATTATGCCTAATGCTTTTTTAAAGACGATAGTCTTTCTTGGGCTACTTAAACGCGATTGATTGATTGATATATCTTTATTTGGCGAGCATGAAGCGCAGATGTTAGGGCGCCCGCCCGGTGGACGGCACCGATTCAGCCACCGGTTCAAAAGTTATAAATATTATTAAAGAAGACGCTTATATACGCAAAACCGTTCCAAACTTCTAAAACTGCCAAGATTTGTCATACATGTCCCAATAATATGGCGCGAAGGAAACCCCAGGTACATTTGAGGCAAAATGTATGCACATAACCGGGATTACGCGCGTTCTTTTAAATAAGCATAGACATGGCCTTGGTTTTCACTATAGCAATTTAAAAAAGAGGCGTTAAAACAATGGTTTGACCAAAAAATACGAAAAGAAGCTGGCGCCCGAGCCTCGAGCTCGAGCGCAACCCTGAGCCGAACAGTAGCAAAGGTTCCAACAGATGGAGTGCGAGCTCTGCAGCGCGGGAAAAGTGGATTTAATTTAGCTACCCTCCATCGCGTCAGACGCGCGAGGAGTGAGAGAGGGGGGAGGAGAATGTATGAGACGGCAGGGGCTGCAGAAGACTATCGCCTTTCGACGACATTTGCAGCGAAGCGAGCAGATACGCGGCCAAGTTTTTCTTCTGAACAATATTGACACGTAGAAATATATGCACTCCGCCAGGTTCAGTAGCTTGGGACGGTTTTGCCTATATATACTCCTTGTTCCAGCATTGTTTCATGTTTGGCCCAGCGGCTGAATCGAGTGACAGACGGACAGATAGACAGACAGGAAAGAAAAAAGGACGATTGAGAGTGCACGTTCGGCAACTGGACACTAATGCTTTCTCAATCACTGTATCATAAAAAAGTGCTTAGGTGTCCTCGGAATTTACACCTAGGAAAAAGAGCTGCAATTATTGTGTGTGACACCGAAGGGTGCACAGAAAAGGCACAGTTCAGAAGCTTGGTGCGCAAGCTTAGCAATAGACGTCTTTTTTTGGAAGTGCCTACGTTTGAGCAAGTTTTATTTGTTACAAGTCTTAATGAAAACCGTTTCTTCAGCTCATTTACACAAAGTTTCATGAACGACAGCATAAAGCTTTAAGAGCTGCATAATTTGTCCCTTTCGACGTCAGTGTAACATTATATGTGCCGTAACATCGTTAAATATCTCTTTTTGCGCAGATGCAAGGCGCCACACAAGGCGGCAAGAAGCTGCTCTTTTTGTGACTTTCTGAACCCTCGCCCGCGCCCCTAGAAAAAAATAAGATACATAATAATTGGTATTGCCTAAAGGAGTTATTAAATAAAGCTCTAAAAAATCTCAAATTCTGACCGAAAACTTTCAAAGCATAAACACAAACGATGCAATCAGTGCGTAGACAGTCATCCATAACCTAATACCTACGCAAATAATAAGTTGCCGAAAGTTTCACACAAATAAGCACACAAATCCGTTCGCAGAAAAGTTGGCGTACGAAAATGTCGGTGCACCGGAATGCTTGCACCGTAACATCCCGCATTGAAATGTTCCAGTACATCGAAATGTCCTAGGGCCGTTCATAGGCGTCTAAATAGTAGTAACTTGGAATCCCAAACATCAATGCTCAACATTGGGGTTAATTTCAGGTGCAGCAATACCATTGCGTTCTTATAATTCACGACACTTTAACTGTAACAGTGTGCTGTAAATGTATAATTGCTTGCATTTCGGTTAAGCGCCATTGACTTTTTCACGTATATGCATGCTTCTTACGGCGTCGTTTATACTTTTTATGACCGTTTTTAACGCATATCAGTTTTTAGCTGGTGCTGTTCTGATGGAAGCGCCTTGGAAGCAGTGGAGCGCGGCCACAATTTTAATATTTACAATTCACAAAATATCAAACACCTTCTCTAGAGCGCACACAAGAATGAGAAAATTCGCAAAGCTTAAAGGCAACAAATATTGAACAAAAAGCTGCGGGAAAAAAACTGCGAAACTACGGCAATATACTGGGAATTTTTCAAAAGGATGAAAAACAATTAATTAAACTTGAACACACCTCTAATTAATATATTCCCTCTGGTAAAAAGCGTTTAAATAGCATTGGGATGAATGGTACATAAATTGAATAAAATAACAATTTAAACGAAAAAAACCAACGAACATTGGTGAATCTATAAACCGGCATTCGAGAAAACGATTTTTGATAAAACGGACGCCGCTTCGATATAATAGCGTTAAAAAAGCGGCGCTCGTTCAGCTCTTGGCAACCCCCCTTGCGCCATAATTTCAGTCTCAAAAACTTGAAGATAGTGCTTTATTTTTATTTATTTACTATTTATTTCATACTTCCAGCCTGAGCGCCAGGCCTTAGGCATGTGTGGGAATAGATATATACAGTAACAAGGACGGCATGATTACCTGTATACATAAGAAAAACACAATACAGCAAAAGAAGAGAAAACGCTAAACAGATTACAAATACATTCATACTAATCCGTATGTAAAAAAAGACAAAATGGCATACCTGCGCGCAAACATATACGTTTTACACCATTTAACGCATCACTGCAGGAAACCGTGCGGATAACTTATTTTCACATTTGACACCGTACTAACATAGCGTTATTTGCCACCTCAGAAAAAAGAAAGAAAACGAAGAAGCAAAAACTGTACACAGTAGCGCGTGTGGACACGTCGTAGGTCCTTCAGGCACAGTTCTTGTGCTGGAAAGTCTTCCCCCCCCCCCCCCCCCCCCCTCACCCCGCGCGAAAAAACCAGGGGAGCACGCTTTGTTTGCTCTGCGCAATCTAAAAATGAGGAGGGGGGACAGTCAAGTCAGCCAAACCTTTTCAGTGGCAGCAATTATCTCCCCCACTTCCTTGGGATAAACCAGGGGAGCAGGCCTTTTTCGTCCTCGTGCACACTACCGACTGCCTCTTTGTTACTCTCAGCGACAACAGATGGGAACCCTCCCTGGTTCCGCTGAGGAGAGGCGAGTGTTCCGGTGGAGACGGTCCTCCTGTCCACTCCTTCCAGGAAAAAGGAGGGGGACGGGGGCGCCACGTAGCGTCAGTTTTTCGAAGTTTGTGGCGATACGCCTCACCCCGGGCATGAAAAGTGTTGCAGGGAACCTACACAAACAACGTTGCAAAAAATCTACAATAACAGGTTTGTAGCCCACAACCTGAAGTACTCAAACCCGGGAGTCGTTTTTTCTATCTGTTTTCTGAGCGCCACAATTTTGTGTTAACTAGTGCGGAACGACCTGAAATCCAGCCTGTTCTCATAGGCCGCAGCAGAAAAATTTTAGACGGCCCGGGAACCTCGTGAGTTAGTCGTACAAGCCCAATATTTTGCCACGGCATGCCGCTAGAGCCACGCTACGGATATCCCGGAGTCGATTTTTCTAGCTGTCTTCGTTATTAAACGGCGGCCGTTTCTTTTTTCTGCCCCATTCAGTTACGCCCCGGACGGGCGAAGCGCCGGGAGAGGGGCGCAGTCAGGTTCCCGCGGCGCGTGTCCCTCAATCCTGGGGATGCAAACCAGTTGATCGTTCCTCCCTTTTTTTCTTTCAGTTTAGTTTCTTTCCAACTGTCTCACCTCGTATATATACACGTTTTGAAAACCCTTCGATGAAAATAAAACATGCATTAGGCACTTAGTTATTAACTTTAGTGCGAGATGTTAATTTTAATATAGAAACAACATAACACCGCAATACGGGCATAACGAAAGAACTTTATAGCGTTCAGGTGGTCGTCACATAATTTTGCGGTTACTTTGTGCTTGACAAAATTTCGTGATTGGTCGTGAAGGAGAGTGCTGCAAAATTTCCAAATGCCAAGGACCCCAAAGATATCATGTGTGGTCCCACCGTCTAATCTGCTTAACTGACCCGCTTATTCCTGTAATCCAAATGAATCAACACACCAGTCCAACTAATTCACATTAGTTCATTCACTCGCCTACTAATCCACCCCAGTCTACCCGCTAACCTGCATTAATCGACTTTAATCCATCCGTCTTTAAAGTTTAAGGTTGAGCAGATTCAAGATAACATGGAAATGCTATCAAATATACTTTAAAAGTGGAAATTAGGATCCCCCATTTTTTATATCTCGTGTTCTCTTAGAGCAGTAACCAAATGAGACAACGGCACTGTATACAAGAAGTGACGTTAATTTGGAGAACTACGAGTGTTTGTGTCTCAGTGCTGTTTGTATATAACTGCCCATTCAAACTAAAATAAGTGGAATATATGGATTTATTGTTGATGGTGTCCCTGAAGGCCTTCACACGCGGACATGGATGCATGCGAATTAACAACACATTAAAAACTTTACACGATTTTAAATACCATGCAGATAGAAACCATGTAGAATATTCCATGATCTAAGGCGTTGCGCTGCTGAGCACGAGGTCGCGAGTTCGATTCCCAGCCGCGGCGGCCGCTTTTCTGATGGAGGCGAAAAGCAAAAACGCCCGTGTGTACGAGATTTCGGCGCACGTTAAAGATCCCCAGGTGGTTGAAATTAATCCGGAGCCCTCCACTACGGCACGCCTCATCGCCTGCGTTGCGTCAGCCCGTTAAACCCTACAATCAATCAGAATATTCCATGATATGTTGCCTCGGAATATGCGTTGTAACTTAGGTTATGCTAATTGTAAAAGAGAATTGGGAGAGATGGGCAGTACCTAACGCAAACTGATAGTATATATGGACAAGTTTACATTAAATTGAGGGCAATAGTACGAAGAGAACATGATGGGCCTTGGGAACTGCAGACTATGCAAAATATCTCATGGTTCTGTCTGGCGAGTGGCAAAGGTAGGGTACCGAAATGGAAAACTAGAAATGATAGTTTTGAGGCCCCGGAACCGGTTCGGAACGGTTCGTTCGATTCGTTCCGGTTCGGGTACAGTTCCAAAATGGCGGAAAGAATACTGTTCCGGTTCAGTTCCGGTTCCGGGCAAAAATTCGGGTTTGGTTCCGGTTTTTGGTTCGGTTCCGGTTCCGGTTCGACACCCTGCTAGCAGACCACGTTTGCACTGGCGGGATGGCTCTGTGCATGCGATGTACTCTCGCTCGTTTGCCGCTTTCTACCGTGATAAGGCACTGACCCACAGGCCGGTCGACGCTCCCATGATATTACTGCAAAATTGGCCTGCTGTAAATGTTTTGACCGAAGTATAGCTAAGAACAGTGCTTGGGTTTACAAATCTTGTCTTTTAAGTGCGAAAGTGACCCTGAATCACGCGTCCACCGGCGATGTCCGCGCTCCTCACAGGTGTTATCGCGCGCGCCTCCTCGCCCCTAGCAACGGAGCGGAGCGGAGGGGAGCGTGTGCATAGCAACGGCGCGCGCGTGTAGTAACGGAGCGCGCCACGTGATGGCGCGCGCATCGACGACGCTCCGGCGGTGAGCGCGGGCCGGCGCGCGGACAGCCGCGGCGGCCTCGCGGCGTTGCGCTCCTCCTCTCCCCTCTCTCCTCGCCGTAAACTGCGGGCGCTGCTCTCCTCCTCCTCTCTCCTCGCAGTGACTGCTAGTGTTGGCGCGCCTCGTATACTGTACATACTCTTTCTACTCCTCGACTCTTCAATCCACAAATTAACAACCGTGCATTCGCACTTACACACTCTCCCCCTCGGGGAAGTGCGGGGGAATTTTTTGTCCTCTTGAACTCCACACTAGTAAAACAGCGTGATATGCAATACCAGACCGAAAAAATGTGTACAGTTTCTGGTTACTGGAAAGAGTCCGTGTTTCGTGCGGGTGGTACTTAGAAATACGAAAGGTGCATGCACACACACTTCACATGCAGCATCATGTGTTGCAACGTAGAAATCTGGTCTCGGCGTATGTGTTGGTCTTCCACACACGAGAGTATCACCTGCCATTCAATCAGACTCAGGTTCATTAAGGACATGCTGTACATACCATCAGTTCAACACCATTTCAACACTACTGCACAGATGAGCAAGAGGAAGGTTGTCCACTTCCTCTGGGTGCTCAAACTTCTAATTTCAGCTCGCAGGTAATGCAGCATGTCTAACATTGCGCTTTAGATTATTCATATTTTGTCGTGTAAACCTGTACACGCATTCCGAACAGGATTTTGTTTGCACCTTGGTTTATTCAAGCTATAATGCCATTATATTCTAAATTTCATGTACTTATGCAGGAACCATTAGCAACGGCGTCTGATGTCTAGATATCCCCCATTTCAGGTTCCTGGCCCATGGATCATCAATGCAAATTATTGCTAAATCGTACCGGGTCTCGTCGACTTCGGCGGGCCGTTACGTTTTGCAGACTTGCAAAGCTTTGCATAAGGTTCTAGAGCCATTGTACTTGCCAGACATGACTACTGCCCGATGGAGAGAAATAGGAACTGATTTTGAAAACCTCTGGCAATTTCCGAATTGCATTGGAGCAATCGACGGCAAACATGTGCACATAGAGGGCCCAGGAAACTCTGGAGGCCTGTTCCGCACTTACAAAGTCCGGTTTGCATCACTACTTCTCGCGGTGTGTGATGCCAGATATAGATTCATTCTAGTCGATGTAGGCGAGGCAGGATCCCGAGGAGATGCAGGTTGTTTCCGCGAATGCGATTTCGGGATTAAATTTAGAAACGGCCTGTTGCACATACCGGGCCCAAAACGGTTACGGGGAAGTACTTGGGAAGCACCTAACGTTGTGGTAGGTGATGAAGCCTTCCCTCTCCTAGAGAACCTAATGCGCCCATACCCAGGCAAGCAACTGAACGCTGTAAGACGCATCTTTAACTACAGACTGTCTCGAGCCAGGAGAATTATTGAAAACTCCTTTGGCATCCTGGCGAACAGGTGAAGGATTATACGCCAAGAAATGAAAGGTAAATTAGAGCTGCTTGATGAAGTCATATGGTCCACTGTGCTTCTCCACAATTGTCTCAGAACTCTTGATATTGAAGAAAATCAGCCCCAGTTCATGTATTGTGCTTCAGATGATGTGGACACTGTGCTTGCAGATGGTAGTATTGTGCCAGGTAGATGGAGACGAGAGCAACAAGCTGGTGACAACTTTTTGAGTGTTCTTCGTTTGGCAAGCAATAATTACTCTTCATCTGCAAAGGCAGTCAGGGAAACGTTCACCCGCTACTTCCAAACGAGAGCCGGCAGGGTAGCATGGCAGGACAGGGTGCTGGCTCCAGACCTCTAATAGTGTGTGTGCCTGTTCCTCCGTGCTGTGGTTTTGCCCCAAGCACCCTGCCTGTTCTTGTGGTCGGCCGTTCTTCCGACACGGCCCCCTTTGGGGCCCTGCCGTGTTTCCGGCCGGCCGCGCCTGTCCTTCTTTCTGCCGTGGACAGGGTGCAGGGCAGCACCGCATAACTCCGTTCTCTCCGAGCAAGTCTGCTGGCTTTAGGAATTCAAGGGATGGCCAGTGTGTGGTGACAGCTCAGCGCTAGGACGGGATAGGTGCTGTTCATTTGCACTCTGGGACCGTGTTCCTTGAATGCCTAATGGCGATTTCGCCCCAAGCGCCCTGCCCTGTTCTTGTGGTCGGCCGTTCTTCCGACACGGCCCCCTTTGGGGCCGGCCGCACCTGTGCTTGTTGTGCCGTGGACGGGGCGCAGGGCGGCGCCACTTGTACATGTGTACATATCGTGCTTGTCGCTTTGTCCTTGATTTCCATTGTGCCGTGGTGAGTGCCGTGAAACTGCGTTGTTTTTGTGTGTGTGCCTTTGTGTCTGCTTGCTTGTTTGTTTGTTTTTCAGGTACAAATGCCGACCTGCAGGTGGTGCTGGTGCCTCAAGATATATATCCTTGACCAACCTGGCATGTGGGTGGGGCAAGGGATGTGCTCAGTGAATCTTCTTGTGCGTGCAACGGCTGGGAAACCAGACCACTCAGTTGTACTCTCGGCAGAACCTGCCTGCTAGAGAGCGCGGTCCCCAGTTGGCGGATAGGGGTCCCTCTTCTGGCTGGTACTCACGTGTACCAGCAGTAGTTGTGGTGCCTGCACCTCGCGGACCAACTGGCATATCTTTTCAGGACATCATCCGGGCTGTACAGTCACCGAGCTTCGTTCGCACTTCGAGGACCATCATGAAGAACCTTTCCACGCATCTCCCGGGCACTGAAGCCGCCGAACCTGTGTAGCTTATACGTTAAATAAATGCATTTGTTGTATCACCTTCCTTGCCTTTCTGTTGTATGCATGCTGCCAGCGGCCTAACCTGCATTGGCTGTTCTGGAGTATCAAAGACCTCTACGGCGTCGACACGTCTGTACGAAAAGCATGCTCAGCATCTGCGAGGCTTTCAACGTGGCTTTCATTGTTGTTAGCGATAGTAGTTTATCACACAACTACCTGTAAGATATGCACGTGAAACGCTCGTCGTTAAAGGTTCACCAAGATGGTTCGTGGCTGTTATACGGCAGGGCTGCAGGTAAAAAAAAAAGATTCACTCGGTGGGGTAGTTCTTTGAAATGAAGTCATTTGCAGATTGCCCATTGCGTTTGAAACAAACGTTTTTTTTTTAATGCTGGTTTGGCTGTGTGCTTTGCCATGAGCCTAGCAAGACATGCGTGCTATGCAGGCAAGCCAGTACGGCGTTGAAACTTTTGCAGCTGTTGTGCGGCGTGAAAGCTGCGCAAGACACTTGCGGGTTTCAACTTGTGCCCCGGTTGCCTTGGTGTATGTCGCAGTGCAAGCGTTGCACAAACTTTATAAAGTGCACGTTATTTGTGCTCCTGTCCACTTCTGAATCTAATCTGCAGTCCTCCGATTCAACTTGACATTTTTTGCTAGTTCCACTTGGGGTGTGATAAAGACTTGTAACAAGACACTGGTAAAAGATATTATTTTATAGGTCGAAGTCAGTGTTGTTTTTGTAAGTGTGAGAAGGGAGGTGATGGGAAGAAAATGGGATCTGTTTCCAATGTTCTTGTTAAGCCTTGCCCTTTTAAACTTTCCTCTTGCACGATTCTTTCTGAAAATAGTTAAGCTGGAAGCATGACCTGCGGTTTTCGGAGCATGCCTCGGATCAACTAAAAATGTCATAGTTTTTGTGGTGATTTGCATTTAAAGCAAATATTTACTAAACCAACTGACATAACAATGGATTGATCTCGACCTTGTGCTAAACGCACCATGTGATGTGTTCATAGCCTCATGTGCATTAACTGCGTTCTCATGCTCCTCTAACTCAGTCTGCTTTGTATGTTGCTCTATTCTAGCGCTCATTACGAGGCACTCTATATTCCCATGAAGATGTGAACACTTGAAATCCCAGTGGACTAGTTGAGTTTCTTGCTCTTTAACTGGCGATTCCGATGGGCTACCAGTGCCCCGGCTGCCTGCTAACCTTGGATTGTTTTCAAAGCAAAGTTGGCAATTCTGAAAGCTAACCCAGGTCTTAATTCCTCAATCTCGTCTCCACCATTTTCAGGCATTTTGAATGTTGGTAATCACCATCATTAAGCGGCAAATGGACAGACTTTGCTGGCTTCACAAAAGAAGCGAGACAAAAGACCTGTCTAAAACAAGAATCGCTCCTTACCTCTCACTACCCTGCGAACACAATTGCAAGGAAAACACGAAAGCAAATAAAAAGGCTCTTGCAGCAGCTCTTCGCTCCCTTTGCACTCTACGTCAACCCGGCCAGCGTGAAAACTAAAAAGGCAACGCAAGCTAAACAATGTCGTCGAGCTGTTAGGCGGTTTTCATGAGGTGCCCGAGATTGACGACGTTGTTTATATCTCACACTTATCTACATGGATTCATGATGGAGCACCTCTAGATTTGAACTGTTATTGGTTCAAAGGTAAACTAACATCCCTGACAGAAGTTTGTTCCTGTGAGGCTAGTCACTACTATGAAACATGTGCCCTAGTTTAGGCAATAAGTTGACAAAGAAGAAAAAAGGCCTTTGTGATGTAAATATAGAAAAGGCAATAAAAAGAGAAAAGGACACACACTTTAATCACACCTTTCCTAATATGCTAACAAAAAACCAGAGACAGTTTTCGAAGAATGTGAATAAAAGCTAACCTTGAATTAACACTGAAAACACTGGATTTGGCAACCCATAGCGATGACTGCAGCTGTTGACTTCTGCCTTTGCACGGACATTCTGGGGTTTCAGCAACACTAGCAAAAATCTCATTAATCGAACCTGTGATGCCTTCTAGATGAATGCAACTCACTTCAACATAGCAGACATTCCAAAAAAATAACTGAAATCTTTCAATGCTCATCATCTGCTATATTTGACGTTAATTCTAAGTTACTTATCAGCACTAAAAGCTACAACTGCATACTTACATTTGAACTATCACTATGGCTAGGCACTCTTACGGCTGGTTGGAGAGTACGATGTATTATTTTTGGTTACCGGCCGCTGCCACCGCTTTTCGATGGAGCTGCAAAGAAAAAACACTCTTGTGTACGAGATTTCAGCGCACGTTAAAGATCCTTAGGTGGTCAAAATTAAGGAAGCGCACTGGTCTGAGAAACTTTTTTTGCTTTACAACCAATTCTGATGAAAATTCATAGCCTTGTTCAGTTTTTTTAGCTAATTTCTAATATCTAATTAGTTTTGATGTGAGGTAACTAGTTTCTGTGTTAATTAAAAAGCTTCCTTGATTGTTTTTGAGAAGAGTAGGGAAAAAAACTATTCAACAAAACGTTACCAGCAAGACATGAGTAGATACCGCGAGTTGTGGAGAATAAAACATGGTAAGCAGTTTTTTTTTGCAATCACATACAAGTTTACATCAATTCTAAGTTCTAGGTTTGAGCTATTGCTAACTAATTAAAAATAATGCTAATTAAACAACTACTGAAACACAAAATGCAAAATCGGCTTCTTCCCATATCGCATGGTTTAGACATTCAGCCTCAAAGTGCAAAAGTAATTATGTTCCTAGCTGCTCTACATGCTGGGATGTACCTCTCGATAATTTTGTATCACTGCGATACCACTCGAGGCGAAAAAGTGGGGAATTATGGTAAAATAACTATTTCATTGTTAAAATCGGGCCTCTATGGCTTTCATAAGTGCCACTGTTCCACATATGGAATTTTTGGAGGGAAAACTGAAAATCAAGAGAAAAGTGATACCTAAAAAAATGCTTTTTTGGGCAATTTTCTGGTCTCAAAGACCCATGTGCCCCCCTAATGCGGAGCCCTCCACTATGGCGCACCTCATCGCTTGCACTGTGTCGGTGCGTTAAACCCTACAATCAATCAAATCAAAGATGTATTATTCTCTTTATGACGGGCCATAAATTTTGTCCAGATATTCATACACCGGTATCAGTCACCTCGCGCTGGTGCAGCTGCCAGGACAGGCTATGACAGTGAAAGCACCATCTTGCTTCCACTTTCAAGAACTGATGCAGCTAGGGTGCCCCGTCAGTTTGCGCGCAGGACCTCCATTACTCAGTTAAATACACCGCACTTTGTTCATACGCGCCTCCACAACCAGAACCCTATACCCGAGTGCCGTTTTCCGTGTGGGCTGTCTTGATCACAGTCTACTAAATTTACTTTGTAGACTGTGGTTGGGAGTGGTATTTACGAGAGCCTACTCCTCCCTCATTGGGATGGCCAGTAGTGCCCACTGCGATGCCTACGAGGTTGAAAAGACAATACAACATGTGCTTTGTTGTTAGTATTCATCGCAAAGACGTGTTTTGGCAATCAACCGTTGAAACTAGAGACTTTTCTAGGACATCGACCCCTACAATCGACTTTGCCGAAGGCAACAAAAGCCCTTCTGCGTTTCATGAAGGACACACGCTTGGATGAAAGACTATAGCGCCCACGAAGGGACTAAAGTGTATGTGTGGACCCGCTCCTATCTCCTCTTTTTCGTCTGCCCTCTTTCACCCCCTGAACACCCCTTCCCCAGTGTCGAGTAGCGATCCAGGCTCTAAGCTTGGATAACCTCTCGGCCTTTGCGTTCGTTTTCCTCCTCCGTTTATGTAATATGCAAAATAATGAACATGTGGTTTACCCGCAGCTTGTCAATATTTTAAATGGCCGTTCTTTACCAACTGGTAGCATGAAAGTCGGACCAATTTTTCGTGCAAAACCTGGCTTCTGTTTAACTGATGACGCATTCTATTGTTGATGAGGGACATCCAAAGGCTCTATATCTACTGATCTTTCTGAACCTGAACCGTTCGAGAAAGCAACTCACGATTTCCCCATTTCAAAACTAAGAAGCCTCAATTTTAACATTGCTTTTCTCGCCTAGCTAATTGCTTCTTTTTTTTCAGTACCTGTTGTCAGCTTGTAACAGCTAACTTTAACACGCCCCATGCTCCGGATGGCTAAAGGGACATACAGGGCCCATGTTAGGACCTAAGCTTTTTCTGGTCTACATTAATAATGTGCCTCTAAACATTACTTGTTCAGTCAGTGTTTTTGGAGATGACTGAGTAATTTATCTGGCAATTAGGTAACCTTCATTTAGATGTACAATTTCAAAATGATAGTGATCATGTTCACGAATTATGGTAACTTGGTTTAGATTCATGATGTAAAAAAAGAAAATTCTGTGCCATCAGTGCTGCGACATCTTTCCTCCTTCTGGTGTCCTCATTTATATTGCGTTGTTTTTTTTTTGTCCTTTGTAGGTATAGTGTGAAATTTGGGGTATGAAGTCAAACATTGGCCTTGAAATACATGCACATTGCCTACCACAGTGGTTTAGGTTTTGTGTTTCGGTTGAGTGAATTGCACGAAATGTACTATAACAGTGCATTACTTCACAATACATTATTGTAATCACCAGCTTTCATTTCCATGCGCATTGATCATCATCATACTGTAAATATTCATCTGTTTTAAGGACTCATTTGGGCCAACATCATCTTTGTGTTGGAGTTGCCTTCCTCGTGGCATTGCTGACACATGCGGTTCTGTTGTGTTTAGAATTTCTGTTACTCATATACCTTTTTGTATGCAGCCCTTGGTTCATACCTTGTATCAGGTCATGTCACTTGATTGCATTTTAAAGCAAAGCTTTCTACCTCTACCCCCCAAGGGTTCTTTCGCGACCGTTGGTGTCACCAGAAAACTCCAGCGAACAAATAAAAGAATTTACTGGCACCGCCGGGAATCGAACCCGGAACTAATAGACTAACAAAGCGAGAGCCCGTTGTCTTACCGATTTAGCTACGAGCCCACGCGAACTCCGGAAGACAAATGGTGTACTGGCCAAGCACGTCTACGGGTTTACCCGCTGCGTTCTCGCTGAAGGCCACTTGAAAGCGTCACGCGACCACTCACGGCCGGCCCTGTGCGCATCCTGCTCATGTGCTAAGGGTTACAAAAATTAAAGGAAGCTCACACCAATCCATGGACTTTCACTTTTAGTACGACAATGTGCTAAAGCCTGTGGCCTCCAGTGTTCACGTAAAAAATCACAGCTCCTTGTTGTCCGCCCTGACGCCAAATCAAAGAATACATTCAAATACTCCTTGATGACCAGGCCATCACTCCAAACCCCAGCATCAAGATCCTGGGCCTACATTTCCAGGCCAACACCAAGAGTGACGTCTCCTTGCAGCGCCTCAAAAACAGCATTAATCTAATCATACACATGATCAGGCGAGTTGCCACCAAGAAGCGAGGCCTAAAAGAATCCGGTACCTTTCGATTAATTGAAGCTTTTGTCCTCTCGAGAGTTACTTACGACAAACCCCTATCTTCTTCTCGACGAGGAAGACATAGAGATGCTTTATATAATGATTAGAAAGGCGGTTGAGCAGGCCATTGGTCTTCTCAAGAGTGCGTCCACACTGAGGCTGCTTAGCACGGGCTCCACAACACGGTGGAAGAGCTGATCGAAGGCCATCTTTCTAACCAGAAGGTCCGACTCAGAACTGCGGTGGGTAACCGCATGCTTCACCAGATTGGCTGGGCAGCCCAGAATGTCACTCCGCTTGACGTACTCCCAGACTCTTGGCGACTAAAACTAAAGATGCTCCCTTTGCTTCTAAATATGAACCCCTCACATGACGAGGGTCAACGAAAAGCACGGGCTCAAGCGCTAAACACCACCCTCGGTGGGGATCATGCAGTTATCTACACAGACGCCTCCAAACATCGAGGGCAGCAACACGCCATCATCGTGGCTACCTCAGGAACCAACCTCCTTGCGTGTACCTCGCTTAGGACCCAAGAAATGGCGGCACCAGAAGAGGCAGCCATCACCTTGGCTCTCACTCAACCAGGGGTTCGGAGGGTAGTCACCCATTCCCAGCAAGCCTACTGGAATTACCAGTCGGGTTGGGTGTCCTGACATGCACTGTGCGTGCTAAAAAACCACTCCCCAAACGGTTCCATTCAGCTCATCTGGACACCTCCTCACGCTTCATGGAGGGCAACAAATACGCCCACCCAACAAGCCTGCGCTTTTACCTCCCATGCTAAGGAGCTGCACGAGGACAGTCACCCGCTCGTCACGTCCAGGGAGATAATCCAGCATTATCGCCTTCTGAGACAGACCGCACCTTCGCCTTACCCTGACCTTTCCAGAGAACAACAAACTACCCTGCGGCTCATACAATCCGGGCTCCTTCCCACAGCCTACGCGTCTTCACGTAATGCATCCGAATCGCTACGACGCTGAATGTAAATTTTTCTCAGAAGTAGGAATACTCCGCCCCGTAATCGGGGTGTGCGACTTTAGCCCTCAGCACCCTCCTCTCTTTCCGTCAACTACCCAACTAGAGCAATGGGAGATGCTGCTGTCCAGGCCCTCTCTACCTACCCAGCTTCAGCGGGTGGACAATACACAGGCCGCGCGGACTGCATATGGGCCCCACAGAAGAAGGAATCACTCCCCAGGGCTGCACTCTGGGCCGTTCAGAAATCTGAACATAAGTATTTCTTCCTCCTCCTTCTCAGCCGCAAGTCTCGTTGCCTCCGTCCGCGGCGCAGAGACGGAGAAGTCAGATCGTCTAACACCGGGTTGGAGCTTACTTTGATTTTATAAAAAAAAGTTTCTACTCTTGTGGAAACTTTTACAACTCAACCAAACACCGTTCATGCATCATGCATTGATTTAACTTTACCAAGAATATCTCTGTGAAGTAATAAATGGTGTGGTTAAGTGCATTTCACTTCTCTCTGGTTATACTATTTGTAGAGCGATGTGAGTGATTTTAAATGACGGCGCATGAGTAATCGTTATGGGTGCCGTTTACAGCTTTGCTTTCCAACCACATTCACGGGGTGGATTGGCGCGATTTTTTTTCCTGTTGCTGTTGCTTCTTCACTTGTTTACAGTATAATCTTCCCACTCCCCTGTTTAGTGCCCGCAGGCCATGGGGTAATTGAATAAAAATAACACATTCCACTGGCCGCCAGGAACCATTGAAGTGCAAACAAAATTGAGATAGTGTGACCAGAAGCTATTTGTTTTCTTTTGCTATAGCCTGCAACAGCTATTGTTTATATCTCTACATTTCCACAAGAAATGAGCAGCAAACAACTGTTCTGCTGTTACACAAGCTCAGGCCTTGTATTGAGAACGCGACCATGTTTGCCACTGCCCTCTGGCGACACTTGGCGTTTGCTTTTTCAAATAACTGAAACTGAAGCATTTACTGTGGGATATTTATTTTTGCTACTTGTGGACCTGTTGACCACGCACTGTGCTGCGGCATCTGTTCCCAGCCGGGTTTCCTGCACAATTCAGAGAAAATGCCACAAATGACATCAACAATGTTAGAAATTGGCTATTTTCAAAAGATTGCACATTCAGCTACCAAGTTTCCTTCATTTTACACACTATGAGTAGTGCAGAAGCAATGCAAACAAACAATTGGAAGTTAATTACTTTTGAGGCCTAATTGGTAAAACAGCGACCGCAGAATTATTTACATGATCTGAAATCACATTCACAATGCGTACATGTACATAAGCCCATGTTTTTATAAACATTCACATATGTGCCATACTGACACCTTGCAGATCTTGGGATAGAGTACTGGGTACAGCTCTATCCTCCTGACAAAGCTTTGTCATGCACACATTGCAAAACTCACATGAAGAAACCAGGCAGCAGTCTGGTGCCAGATGGCCTCTGGCATTACATTTCCGGCATTTCCAGTTCCTCCAAACCTGGAGCTGTTGCTCAGCAGGCCACGGCTGCCACAGACTCCGAAAGTGTACCCTTACAGCCAGCGACAGGGCCTTTGCCAGAGCATTAATGCCGAGGCCTCTGCCAACATGATACCCGTCGGCACCATGCCTGAGAGGCTTGCCAGCAAACCGGCACTGTAAATTTTTGAGAAGAATGTGGGTCTTGCAGGGTACCAGTGAGGAACACAACAGCTATGTACCATTTTCCCTCAGTTACAGCACCCTCCCTAACTTAAGCACAAAAAATGTTTCAAAAACTTCCCTTTTAGAGGCAATGCGCATCAACTGAATGAACCAGCCCCTATCGATTTAAAGAAAACTTGGTGCTTAGAATAAAAAAAAAAAAGTGGTGGTTATTTCAGGAAAAGGCCTTGCAGAAGCGTGACCCAATCAAATAAGGTGATGTGAAGGCTGTGAATCGTGGAATACGTCTAAATCATACTGCTCATATCTTCTACACCAAATCACAATACTATATTCATTACTTTTGTGACACTAGTGCATGTTATTTTGCTGTCTATTTCTTGCACGTTTATTTGTAAACTTGGAGCGAAGAATACAAAAAAGACATTATTGCTCTTCAACTCATTCAATCCGAAGTCATGTATACACGATTTAAAAACAGAAGTCTTCGCATACCGACTAAGCCCTTTCGATACAGTGCACAGCTATTTAATGCAATGAAAGGATCACACTGCTTGTCCCTAAACTATTTTTTCCATGCAATGATGGCTACAAGATCAATTTTGGTGCCGTTGTGATACATGATATCCATTCCCTTGGAGCTCAGAATGACACTAAGCATGGTAAATGCACTGAAAACCTTGCCTCTGTGTTGACAAGTGTCACAAGCTCCCTGTCAGGGAGCATTTTTTCAAGAAGTCTGCCGAGTCCCAGCCGACGCCGCTTCATGATGGTGACCTCCACTTGACGAGGGATGACTCGGAACAAAAATACTTTCTCGGCCTTCTTGAGGGTCTCCAGAACAAGAAGCTGAACGGAAGAAAGCATCACATTTAGTTCATTATTAAAGTATCATGTACTCCACAGAAATGGGCACTTCGTCTCTAAATTTTTCCTGCTGGTGTGAAACTGTCCGTCCGATGTTATTCATTGTAACTTGTTCTTTGCACATTGCCTTATGTATTTACATTACGCTGTGGTATAATTCTCTAATCTCCATCAAAGACGAAAAAATGTTATTTTCAAACTGCCAGTGTAAAGTAAACAGGTAATATCGGCAGTGTCTGCACTGAACTACTAAAAATTTACTTGCAATTTGACCATTCTTTGCACTATACATTGTTTGCACCGATGCTTATATTAGAGACAGAACGCACAAGGCTGCGAGCTATCTGACGCTGCTGCTTCTAGCAGCAGCTTCGAGAAAGCTGCATGAGATAAGTGCTGCACAAAACAATTGTGTCCGTCCACTCCGTGGAGAAGGATGACCAGCGAAGGTGGGGTACATAATGCAAGAGTCGTCTCAGAAGCTACTTGTCAAATGATACAGAGCCACAGATTGCGTAAAGTCGGCTTCGTTTGCGAGCACAGACGCATTGCTGAGAAGTATTTCTCCCAGGATCAATATAAGCCGTCATATGAAAATATGAAGTCCTGAGGATCTTTTGCAATTATTCCATGATTCTTTTCTTTATTGGGAGCCGTTTTATCCACGGCGGAGAAGCCTGCTCAACAGAGTGCGTGACGCGATACCTGCAAAGGCTGTAATCAAGGCCAGCCCTAGGCTGGCAACGGAGGTTAACCCGTATGGTGGCAGTCGGGATATACTATCTCGATCGCAGCACGCGCACACGCAGCACAGGCCAACGTTACCTTGCTTCTATAAACGTTGGCACAGGCCACATGCAGTTACATACATGTGGTACACGAGGCTTTCTAACGCGCCTCTTTGTTCACGAGAGCGCAGTGCACGTTTTTGCAGCTGCCACCCGCTGCGCTCACCGATGTAGCTGAGGGTTCGTGCACACAACGGCCAAAAGCAGAATATATTGACTCGATAATCAGGCTCGCATACCTTAATGTCCCGTGCGACGTCGTCCACTGGCTTGCCGTTGGCCAAGTCGTTTCCTTCGACGTACAGGGCCACAAAATCGAGTGGCCCAAATTTCATCCTTGGGAGCTTCCTCGTCAGCCGCGGCGCGTCCGCGCCGCCGAAGCTGAACGTGCACACTTCAGAGTTTTGTCCTAAATAAAGCCTCGTTCGGTTTAGAAACTTCATTTGGCTGTCTCCAATAATTACTCCTCGCAGCAACCTTGGCTGCATCGCGGTCATTTCCTTCTTGGGTGCACACTGCAGCACCGGCTGTTAGAAGTGATGGCTGCGTGCTTGGTTGCAGACGAGGTTGCAGCGCCCCAAGTGAATGTCGCGGAAAATTGTTAATGATGGCTGTATCAGTGGATCTCTCAATCCGCTATATACGATTCAGGAGTTGCGCAGCGGCCAGCAGCAAAAACCCGCAAGTGTCTCGCGCAGCTTTCACGCCGCACAACAGCTGCAAAAGTTTCAACGCCGTACTGGCTTGCCTGCATAGCACGCATGTCTTGCTAGGCTCATGGCAAAGCACACAGCCAAACCAGCATTAAAAAAAATTTGTTTCAAACGCAATGGGCAATCTGCAAATGACTTCATTTCAAAGAACTACCCTACCGAGTGAATCTTTTTTTTACCTGCAGCCCTGCCGTACAACAGCCACGAACCATCTTGGTGAACCTTTTTAAGGTGTTGTGAACGACGAGCGTTTCACGTGCATATCTTACAGGTAGTTGTGCGATAAACTACTATCGCTAACAACAATGAAAGCCACGTTGAAAGCCTCGCAGATGCTGAGCATGCTTTTCGTACAGACGTGTCGGCGCCGTAGAGTTCTTTGATACTCCAGAACAGCCAATGCAGGTTAGGCCGCTGGCAGCATGCATACAACAGAAAGGCAAGGAAGGTGACACAACAAATGCATTTATTTAACGTATAAGCTACACAGGTTCGGCGGCTTCAGTGCCCGGGAGATGCGTGGAAAGGTTCTTCATGATGGTCCTCGAAGTGCGAACGAAGCTCGGTGACTGTACAGCCCGGATGATGTCCTGAAAAGATATGCCTGTTGGTCCGCGAGGTGCAAGCACCACAACTACTGCTGGTACACGTGAGTACCAGCCAGCAGAGGGACCCCTATCCGCCAACTGGGGACCGCGCTCTCTAGCAGGCAGGTTCTGCCGAGAGTACAACTGATTGGTCTGGTTTCCCAGCCGTTGCACGCACAAGAAGATTCACTGAGCACATCCCTTGCCCCACCCACATGCCAGGTTGGTCAAGGATATATATCTTGAGGCACCAGCACCACCTGCAGGTCGGCATTTGTACCTGAAAAACAAACAAACGAGCAAGCAGACACAAAGGCACACACACAAAAACAACACAGTTTCACGGCACTCACCACGGCACAATGGAAATCAAGGACAAAGCGACAAGCACGATATGTACACATGTACAAGTGGCGCTGCCCTGCGCCCCGTCCACGGCACAACAAGCACAGGTGCGGCCGGCCCCAAAGGGGGGCGTGTCGGAAGAACGGCCGACCACAAGAACAGGGCAGGGCGCTTGGGGCGAAATCGCCATTAGGCATTCAAGGAGCACGGTCCCAGAGTGCAAATGAACACCACCTATCGCGTCCTAGCGCTGAGCTGTCACCACACACTGGCCATCCCTTGAATTCCTAAAGCCAGCAGACTTGCTCGGAGAGAACGGAGTTATGCGGTGCTGCCCTGTACCCTGTCCACGGCAGAAAGAAGCACAGGTGCGACCGGCCAGAAACCCGGCAGGGCCCCAAAGGGGGCCGTGTCGGAAGAACGGCCGACCACAAGAACGGGCAGGGCGCTTGGGGCAAAATCACCATTAGGCATTCAAGGAGCACGGTCCCAGAGTGCAAATGAACAGCACCTATCGCGTCCTAGCGCTGAG
The DNA here is from genome assembly GCF_048455015.1 of Haemaphysalis longicornis. Lineage (NCBI taxonomy): Eukaryota > Metazoa > Arthropoda > Arachnida > Ixodida > Ixodidae > Haemaphysalis > Haemaphysalis longicornis. The sequence continues at coordinate 7,671,661 of NW_027526295.1, forward strand.
CTGTCACCACACACTGGCCATCCCTTAAATTCCTAAAGCCGGCAGACTAACTTGGAGAGAAGCTATATGGTGGCGACCATAAAACTGGGGATGGCACTTGCGACCCATGATGGCGCATTTAAGAATTGGTGGTGCTCCCAAGTGCTGAACTCCGACATTCTTCTTCAAAAAGGGCGTCTGACATCAGCCTGTGCAATTGATTCAGAATGGAGTACACCTTGTGGCGGGGAAGGTTATCTAAATATTTCCCATATGCCAAGAGTCGACGCTGATTATCACTGAGATCACTGATGTGCTCTCGTTCGCAAGTCTGCTTCATGAATTCACAAGTCTGCTTAATCTGTTTTGCGCATAAAACAAGAAACCTGTTTGTCTCGTCGTATTCGGGCTGCACTGTGCGCCTTTTCTTGCGCCCCACTCCAGGCACATACTGTGGCAAGACCTGTGAGGACCGCAGTTGCATGGAAGGCGTGGCCTGAAATAATAAAGATGCAAATTTCAGTGAGATGTATAACTACGAAACGGCAGCAACTATCACTTTCTTATAGCTGTAGATAATTTCTATTGGTCTTACAGAGTATAGCTGTAGGTAATTTCCATTGATCTTAGAGGGACCACTGGCCTGGTAATGAACTCATCATGAAGAGCAAGTGTGCATTTATGTGTGTACAGAGGTAAAAACTGCGAGCAACACGCAAATGCCTGGCCTTTGATGCATGAAGTCCAGCCAGCTGATAAGCGCCGTCGTGACAAGTGAGATTAAGGGGACAGCACTGCGGCAACTAGGTATGTGAGTGAAGTGAAGTGAAAGAGACTTTAATGATCGCCGGCAACAGGCGTAGTGTCTCCACTACGCCCGGACGTAGCCACTCGTCGATCCTGGTGGCATTCTACTAAGCAACACTTTCGTTACTCACTGCGGGGGTGGACACCCTTGTCCCCGAAGGGAGGGCGTCGGCCTGCAGCTTTCTCTCCGGTGCTGCCGTTCGAGAGCCGTTAGGACCTGCTGGACGGCTGAGAGCTGAATGTCCTTGTCGTAACTGCGTATGGCGTCTTGTAACCACGGCGGAAGGTCGGTCCTGGTTGAAGCTTCGTGTGGTCGCACTTCACAATCCCATAATAAATGGGCGGCTGTTGCCCTGGAGTTAGTGCACAACACACACTTGTCGTCCGTGTAGAGTTCTGGTTGGATATGTTTCATAATGACCGGGGTCATTAATGAATTTGTCTGTAGCTGCCTGAACGTAGACCCTTGTTCTCTAGTCAACTCGGGGTGAGGCGGTGCCAGCACCCTCCTGTTGTTCCTGTAATACTTTGTGATACCCTGAAAGGTATCGTACCTATCCTTTGTCTCCGTCCACCACTCTACAGACGAATCCATTACAGCCGCGCGGCCTGCTAATTCTCGCGCCACTGAATTTGCCGTCTCGTTGTGGTTGCAGCCGATTCTGACACATCGTTCCCTGCGTGAGCGGGGAACCACTTGACTGCTACCTTACGTCCGTCGATGTTCACCGATTCGAGCAACCGCACTGCTCCACAGCACATCCGGCCTTTGGAGAAGTTACGCACTGCACTTTTGGAGTCACTTAGCACGGTCGTTGTTTCTGGGTCCGCGATGGCCAGGGCGATGGCCAACTCCTCTGCACACTGCGCTTCTCGTGTAACGATGCTCGCAGCGTTGACCGTGTCTCCCGTCCTTGCATCGATGACTACTGCTGCAAAGCATCGGCGGTCGCTGTACTCTGCAGCGTCTACGAATCTGGTGCCGGGAACGCTCAGGTGCTGCTCTAACATGGCCTTCGCCCTGGCCATTCTTCTATCCTTGTTGTGAGTCGGGTCCATGTTCTTGGGTAGAGGATAGACTCTGGTAGCATTCCGGATGACAGCCGGGATGTCTCGTTCTTCTTGCTTGCCGGGGCTACGAGTGCTGGACGCCGTTTCCATACCGAGTCGCGCAAGGATGGATCTTCCCGTCTTCGATCCTTTGAGCCGCTCGATCTGGGCTACTTGCTGGGCTTCTATGATTTCCTCCAAAGTATTATGGATTCCGAGCTCGAGGAGCTTTTCGGTGTTTGCGATGTCGAGAACACCGATGGCTGCCTTGTATGACTTTCTTATGGCAGCGTTCAGTCGGTTACGCTCTTGAAGTAGCCAGTTGTGGAAGGCCGCGGCGTAAGCAACGTGACTTATTGCAAATGATTGGATCAACCTGAGTAGGCTGTCCTCTCTCATGCCGGATTTTCGGTTTGCCACTCGTTTGATGAGCTGCGTGGCAGCCGTGACCTTGCCAACCAGGCGGGTAACCGCGTCGTTGTTTCTGCGATTCCTTTCAATCAGGAAGCCCAGAACTCTGATTTTAGCCACCTCCGGGATCGTTTGCCCGTTACTGGCCTGTAATTTGATGGTGCTCTCTTGCCGGAGTCTTGACATTGGCGGGATGATTAGTAGCTCCGATTTGCTCGGGGAGCAAACCAGACCCGTGCCTTGTAGCTGTTCTTCTATGGCGTCCACCGCTAGCTGCAGGGAGGATTCAATGTGGCCATCGCATCCACCCGGCACCCATAGCGTGATGTCGTCCGCATAGATGGTGTGGCGGACCTCGGGTATTGATTCCAGTCGTCTTGCCACTCCAATCATGACTAGATTGAAGAGCAGTGGTGATATCACCGATCCTTGAGGGGTACCCACACTTCCTAGTTTCCGTTCATCCATGGTAAGGTCTCCTGCTTGAATATGTGCTGTGCGCCCCGAGAGGAAGTCGCGCACGTAGTTGTACGTACGCTCCCCCATCCGCAGGGCGCTGATCTGGGAAAGGATGACAGAGTGTTTCACCTTATCAAAGGCGCTCTGTAAGTCCAATCCCACTATGGCTTGGTTGTCCCTTGTTCTGTTGTCAATGACTTCCGCCTTGATCTGTAGCATGGCGTCCTGTGTGCTTAATTTGCTTCGAAATCCGATCATCGAATGGGGGTAAAGGTCATTCTCTTCCAAGTATGCCTGCCATCGAATCATGAGGACGTGCTCAAGCACTTTCCCTACGCACGATGTCAAGGAAATTGGCCGTAGGTTCTCGATACCTGGGGGCTTGCCTGGTTTGGGTATCAGTATCGTCTTTGCTGTTTTCCAACTCTTGGGTAGTTTGCCCTCCTTCCAGCACCTGTTGAACAGGGCCGTGAGGCTAGCTAACGTCGGTTCGTTGAGGTGTTTTAGCACCTTATTTGTCACCCGGTCCGGTCCTGCTGCCGAGCGCAATTCAGTTCCTGGACCGCTGCACGAACCTCCCAGAGTTCGATGTCTCTATCCAACTCTATCCATTTGCTCGTCAAAGAGCAAATAGTCATTCAACAGGCGCAAACATATACACTGCACACACCCACTCAGCTCCATCTATTCCAACGCACGCCAGACACCCCTGTCCCACTCTGTCCCCACTGCCTTATTCCTCCTACCCAGGACCACATTCTGTGGGAGTGCCCCCGCAACCCGACGCAACCACACAATTACACCGTAAAGTGGCTGGCGGTTGCGGCTAGTCTCCAAGAGCAACGGGAACTGGCGGCCTCCCTCATCAGGGCACTCAGCGGCTGCCTGGACCGAGGCAGCCGATTCGCCCCATCAAACCCATGAATAATAAAGTTTCTATATCTATCTGTCTATCTGCAGCCAAAGACTGCTGTAGAAATTATTTTAGGCTGATAACTAGTGCAAATGATGTAACTCACGCTTCCGGATGCTTGAGGTAGCGAGGCTTCATCACCACTTTGTTGTGAAGCCTCGGCTTCCGGAACCTCCTCACGACTGATCTGCCCAGAAGAGACTTCTTCCAAAACCTCGTCGAGCATTTCCTGCACCCCAACCAAGTCGCAGGCTTCGACTTGTTCGCCTGCCATTTGGAGGAGGAGAGCTGTAGCATAGTGGTGGGAATAAAAATATGGCTCAGTTTCCACTGAAACATAACAATGGCGGGAGCAACAAAACAGCATACCTTCGGCATTACCAACAGCTTGTTGTGTCCCGTCATCAACCAGTGCAGCAGCAGCCGCGTGGGTACTGTCATATAGTTTCCGTCTACAATACATAAACGTGAGCATGCGTACGTAAGCGCTCAAGCTGCAAGTTTTGACAATGGGACTGTGTGACATGATGTCAGTGACAATTCAGTTCGGCATGAGGCACACAGTACCGGTGAACGCCCATTGAAACACTGCCTGTTTTGGAAACCTTTGTTTCTTCCACATATACTAAGATAGCTGCACACGGCCGATTTTGTAATGCCTATCGAAAATGTGAGATTTCACGGCTTGAATTGCTAGCATCAAACAAACCAAAACGGAGCAAGTACTATCACTTATTTCCGGCTGATATGGGGTTCCAGGAATTCGAGGATTTTGAAGAAACACCACTCCTTTTTCTTCGTCTTTGGATCATTCGCTGAACCGCTTGGCATGTTTTTCGTCTTGGCCAGTTCCTTCGCGTACTTGTTGCGTAGGCTCTGCCACTTCCTCTTGCACTCGTCGGCTAAATTATGGAGAAAAAGACGCCACACTCAGTGATAACACTTCAGACTCCCTGAACCATGAATGTGCGTCTTGTTGCGCGTCAGCTCTGAGATAAGCATTGCATGTGACCCGTGCAAATGGGTTCACGTGTGCTACACCAAGTCATGCTCAGTGAAGTCCCACTTGCAAGACACTGGCAAACACATTGGAGTGAACAGAGGGGCAATAAACTACATAACGACATATAATAAAGCCACACTTGGACGACACACAACTTACACAACAGACACACCGAAGTGACCTTGGCAGGGTTGCGCATAGGCCACATACATGCAACACACCCCCACCTGCTCACTGGATCACCAAGACCCATGGGAGCGGGTGTGCAGGGCGTATCCGTAATGCACATGCTCATCCAATGCAAGGCACTTGACAACACGACGCAAACACTTCCCACAACTATACAGACAACACATCCCGTTACACCCACCACACTTAGGAGACGAGCCCATGTTTTCAATGAAGCGCGCCTTTGAGTTTCTCAGTGATGTCAAATTTTTACATCTCATTTCTGATCATGCATCATGACAACCTGGTCCTCTACAACAGCCATCTTGACTGACTTTTGTTTAATTTTACGTTTACTTTTACCGAAATATTTTTAGCAGTCATATCACTCAAATGAACAGCTATCCTTTTGGCACTCTTCGCCCCCAGTCGGCCTTGCGCCATAAAAATCCAAACATCATCATCATGATCACTCGCAAGACGGTTTTGTTGCCACCATCGGGAGCGCATGCGCGTCGGCGACATCAGAAAGCGCGCGCCGGCACGAATGACCGCGAGCACCACTCATAAGCGTACCTGACCTATGTGTAAATCAAACGCGTGCCCACTTGAATGACCACGTGCACTCATGCGTGTATGACCACGTGCACTCATGCGTGTACCCCAGCAATGTACAAGTCACACATCTTCCAAAAACACCACCCACTCGTTCAAAACGGGGTTGAATGTAGTCAAGTGCCCTGTGGCATATGCATATTTATACGTCACGGAAACCACGGAAACCCTGCAAACACTCACCGCTAATGCCAAAATGCGCCCCAATGGCAGCCCACGTGTCGACGCGTCTCTGCGAGTCCTTGTAGTTGCTAACCTGTGCGTTGTACAGATGAGGTTGAGCACCATGAGAATGAGGTCTTCGCTCCTGTCCCGCGTCCAGAAGTCTTCGTCGGACTTGCGCTGGGCCTGCTTTGCACTAGAAGCAGTGGGCGCCGACATTGCAAATCAAAGGTGGAGACAATAGAAGCAGTGAAAGAATTTTTTCGAGTGTGCATTTCTTTATATATGCGAGGACTCGTACTCTCGGCACCCCAGCAAAACACACGAAAAACAAGTGCTCCGCGCCATTGGTGGCGTGACGCATCAGGTGTCCGCGATTTGATCGACAATTCCTTTTCGGCGATTAGTCGACGGAAAACTGTACACTCGTTCTGCACTAGGGCTGTATCCTCGGCATAGCGGGGAGACAAGTGCAAACTCTGCGCTGCACTAAAATGTTGCACTGTAGTGTTCTAGTACACTATAGTTGCACTGTCCAGTGTCCCGCCGAGGCCCGAGAGCAGCCAAGGATGGTGATAGTGGCTATGCCGCTGCTGCTGCTCCAAGCGCGACAAAGCAAAAAAAAAGAGAGAGAGAGAGAGAGAGAGAGAGAGAGAGAGAGAGAGAGAGAGAGAGAGAGACAAAAGAAAGGACACGGAAACAAGGTGACCAGATGTGGCCGAGCTAACAAGCAAATATTCGTTCCAAAAATCAGAAACCAGCCGGAGTACTATAAATGCATAGTCTTGAAACTAGCTTGCTTCCTTGCTTGCTTATTTGTTTGTTTGTTTATGTATTGATTTATATTTGTTTGTTTGTTTATTTTTTACTGCCACACTTTAAGAAGGGCGGAGTAGATAGAAAAAAAATCCGCGAGATTTCACATCATACATGTACAGACAGGAGAAACATCCGCCAAAAAATTAGAACAATGGGCAGAAAAAATAAGGGAATGTGCCATTAGCAGTTAAAGGGGCCCTGAAAGGCATTTTGAGCACACTAAATGAACTAGCGCAACCGTTAGATTGGGTCGTCAACGTCCTCTGTGCCAAGTATTACTATCTTACGCGCAGCGGTAAGCTCACACTTTTGTTGCAAAGTTTGTCGTTTTTTTCTCACCCTTTCCTTCGTGTTTTTGGACGCCGCCATCTTCACATGTCTACATCATCGATTCCTAGATGTTCGTCATGAGCTAGACATCCTGCTATTGGGCGACTTTTTCACGCACTTCCGGCAAAAAGATGAGTCGTCTGCTCAGCGTCGACTCGCCGGCTGATCTGCCAGCGGAGTGCCGGAGTACTTGGGCATTTTACGACAAACGAAACAAGTGTAAAACAAACGCTTAACCGCTTGTATTGAATGCAACAGGGCCATAACACGACATGGATATTCTGTTACCTGAGTACGTTCCATAAAGAAAGCGTTGAAGCCCCGTGGCACTTCTTTCGTGCAATCGCAGAGAACGCCCTCAGCCGAATGCCCGGGTTTGACGCATACATTTTATTCAACTTCAAAACAATCCAGAGATGCGTTTCTAACGAACACAACGTCACAACATGCGTTGAAAGTCTGAACCACGATTGACAGAGGATGGGTTGCCTCCTGCCCGTCGTAAATTCGGTACTCACCTCGCGCGCGCTTTGCGGGGACGAACAGCAAGTCACTTAACTCTGGCGCACAAGCCGATGGCTTTTAACCACGCACACTGCACATACCCCATGCGAGGTTGAGTCGCACGTCGCTCGAGAAAGATAATCCAGACCATGGGAAGCACTATCCACCCGCAGAAGCACAACGTCGCATTCCATCGCGAAACAAAGGCGTCCACAACACACACACCATCGCCTCCTGTAATGCCAAACGCATCTCACACTTCCCAATGGGAGTGAGTGGTACGCCTGCAGTGCCCACATGTCGCGAGGTGGGGCCCCGAGCTGAACCGGGATCACGCAACCGTAACTGACTTCTGGGGAGGTTTGTGCCTTGTTTCCAAGGCAACCGATGTTTGAGATTGTCAAAGAAATGGCGCTCGCTCCAGCACTAGAAAGCTCAGAGCCGCGGTGGAGCATGTTTTGCCAACATTGCCGCTCTCCACCACGCGTCGCCCCAAGCTTAACTGGTCACATGATTGAAGCGTTTTGTGCATGGGTTCTGTATCGGTTTAAAATGTCTTTTTCACATGCCGCCGGCAGGAATTACCACCACCGCAAAATAAGACCCGGCACCAGCGGGGCCACATCTGATACGGCGCTTTTTGGATAAACAGTGCGCGGTGCAGCAAGGGAACGAGCGCATGACCCTCCCCGTGCGGCTGCGAGTTCACCGCCTATAAGAAGTCATGTGCCGCCAGCAACGTACACCGCGAAAGGGCAAGGCCAGGCCGCCGCATACATGCGGCCGGATTTTTCGTTCGCTTTTCCAGCCTTGAGCAGAGTGCGGGATTCATGGTGTCAACAAAGCTTGCCCGTAGCAGACGACAGTCTGAGCAGCGCAATAGCGGAAGTACGTCACCGCTGCGGAGCGCAGCATCATGGGAGGCAAGGCTCGCGCGCCGTCGACAGCGGAGAGTAGTCGAAAGGAGGAGGAAACGCGGAGCGACGATAATGCGCGGTTTTTTATTTACGATTGCTCAGCTAATACTCATCGCTTTAACAAATTCTTGCGGGAGGAGATTGCAAATACATTGCTTTATTTGGGTACATGTACATCCATGCATCGGCGGAAGGTATTTCAGGACCCCTTGAAGAGCGGGTACTATCAGTATATGCAAAACAACCAACAGTACCAAAAGAAGCATGTGATCCCAGGCCAGGCCTACAGTGATAGCATAGAAAACATCAATGGAAAGAGCATGGACAGTGAAATTTTTACATTTCGGAGATTGAAATAGTAAACTGCAACAACAACAAAAAGAGATTTTAAACATGTCCATTTTACAGCTGAAATTCTTTATCTATTTTGAGTGATGTAATCGTGTGAAGTGCCTTACTAACCAGGTCGCCTAAATTTCAGCCGCTCACGTTGACGTATTTTTTGTAATGTATCCTGCTCTGATCTGTTCAAAAGCTGGGTTGCAGATATTTGCCAAGTCTTCCTTTAAAGAATTGCTTGTTTATCAATATTGTTCTTTGTGCAAGGGTGCCAGATAACCTGCGCATATTCGAGGGAGGGCCTATTGAAGGTTTAGCGAGCTGTTAACTTTATTTCCTTTGCTGATTTTTTCAATGACCTTATCCAAGGTTACATATGGATTTATTTTGAATCTACGAAATGTCATTAAATCTTGCTGCACCCAAATATTTGTACCTTTCTACAATGGAAGGAGTGTGATTATGTATTGAATATGGGAAGCTTAGTGGATGCTGTTTACTTGTGATTGACATGGCCACTGTTCTATTCCTAATGAAAGGGCTCATGGGTCTTTGGGACAGAAAAATTGCTCAAAAAATCATTTTTAGGTATCACTTTTCTCTCGATTTGCGCAGTTTTTCATCCAAAAATATCATACTTGGAGCAGTACCACGTACTTATAAAAGCTACACAGGCCCGATTTCAACAAAACATTAACAATCAATTTTTTCATATGCACAACTTGCATTGTTAGACTTCAGTAATGTAAACAAAGGCAAAAAAGTATGAAACATGTTTGAAAAAAGTAACTTTTTTATTTTCGATCATTCACAAATGTAAGAAGGCAACCTCACCGAGATGTGAAAAGAAATTACTGGTGATCAACAAACCAAACAAGTGCACCCACAACCGCAAAATGCCGAAGTTTTCTTCAAATGCCACCTAAGAAACAAGCTTTTTGTGCAGCATTGTGGCAGAGACCTTGCTTTCACTAACTGAGAGTGCTAAAGGGTCTTTCCAAACAAAAAAGCCGTTTCCATTCACAGGCATGCAAAACAAACATTCAAGTCACCGACGCAACACCTATATTTTCAGACTTAGACAACTCTGTACCGCTGCTTCCACAAGTCCTGCAGAGTGCTACCTATTAGGCAAGAATCCTAGCCACAGCAATTAGTGGCTACGATTCTTGCCTGGCCCCTGCCCTCAGTGACATGTTGGTGGCTCGTTTTGACCGGAGGTTGGTAGGCGACCTTGGTGTTGTGCGTGTTTTCAGGTTTCTTTTCAAGTCGTCAGCCGGCCCATTGGACAAAGACTCTGCCAGACGGGTTCTGGCAGTTTTCGAAGGGGCGCTTGACTGCCTCACACTAAGCGTGGAGCTGCCACTTGAACGTCGCCCGAGGTTCCTTGACCTGGAGCTGACGTTCTTGGAGAACTACGTTTGCTGGGTGTACTCTCCTTACTCCAGGAAAGCCTTGCTTCCATTCGCCTCTGGTCACTCCAAGTTGGTGAAGCGGGGCATAGCGGTTGCTGCCTTAAGGAACGCCCTTCTAAGGTCCTGCCAGCATCAGATACAGGTCAGTTTTGTCTCGCAGGTCAGGAAACTGTTCCAGACGGGCTTCCCTGCATCGATTCTATGCGGCTTGGCGGGAAAGCCTTTAAAGGAGCACTGACACCAATTTTCGGCGTTAATATTATTGCACGGTTCACTTCCTTCACTCAACAGAATACCCTGGCTGAAATAGGAGCGCCCTGCGACGCGAAGAACATAGTTTAATTGGATCTCGTTTATCGTGCCGACGGAGCAGTGCGCGGAGCGGCACTCAGCAAATGGACATCAGCATGACATCATTCAGTGAAAGCCAAAAGAAGTGACGCGGCAGCGCTCGTCAAAAACTCGTGACGTCACTTCATGCGCGCGGCCCCACGAGCGGCGAGCGGGCGCAACGCCCTCTCAAGCGGGCGCCGGTGACATCCGCACAAAGCGGTGAGGTCAGGCAGGGAGTCTGTCATAAGCGCCGTTCGGGATGAAAGCGCGGGAATTTGAAACGAACGATTTTCAGGCCGTTCAGTGTAATTAACTATCGCGCGCTGAAGTATTGGAAGTGCTGTTCCAGGTTCGCCAGGCCATTAAGCATCGATAAAATCAATAAAAGTGTAACATAAAATTTTCGTGTCAGTGCTCCTTTAAGTGAGCAGCACTCCCAACAAACTCGCAGCTATGTGCCGGATAGTTAACCGCTGTGGACCTAGGCCACCTGTCTGCACCAAGAAGCATGCCACTACGTTTATGGAGTGTACAAAAAATGCGGTGTATGAAATTGCCTTTAAGTGCGCCCGTGTATACGTAGGACATATCTCAACGACCTCATTGCTGCCGCAACGACCAGTTGCGGGAGCATGCGGCGACGCTAAAGACAGGAACAGGAAACAATTTGTTGCTTCACTGTAAGACGGAATGCAAGCCAAGGGGCCGCGTGCCAGCGTTCGGTAGGACCTGAGTGCTACAGTCGTACCGCAAAAAAGAAGAACGGGAAGTATTCGAGGCCTACGTCATAAAAAATGTGTGGGACCGGTTTGTCAGCAAGCTGTCAGTTGATCTTTCGAGCGAAGTGGATTATCTGGATGATTAGTAAGGAGGGTGCTGCAGCTGTAATCGCTTCACACGTAATGCAACCTAGTATTACTTGGTGTTTTTCGTGCCTTTATAATCGCTTTCAGAGTGAATAAAGCCCCGTTGTTTGTGCACCTTTTTCCTGTCAGTTTTCTTTCCTCCATTCCTCCAGTGTGCCTGGCACTTACTCTGATTAGTGGGCTCTGCTCAACGCAGGTCACCCCTTATGTGACATGTGACAATCATGCTTTAAAACAGGGGTCTAAAATACACGGTTTGCAGACATTTCAATTGCGGCCTGGCCTGTGAGTATTCACCCTGCTCGCATAGCCAAGGATGCAGACGACCAGAGACTGCTCAAAAACGCATGGAGGCCATGCAGGGAGGCCGCTAAACTGAGGCGCCATTAAGTTGGGTGCGCAATGTTTACACGCTACTGCAACCTATGAATTGGACACTCTACAGTGCACACAGGGCTGGGCGAGCACAGGGTCTGTGGAAAGACTCCCCGCAGCGTTTTATGACCCTACAAATGAGGCTGCATGTTGCTAATGAAAAGCCGACGCTTTGACCGGAGTTTTCCAGGCTCCTGCAAAAGTGCAAAGGTTTTAGTGCCTTGTGCGGTGTGCGTGGATATTTGTTTCCGTGTTTGCCGTTGTGTCAAATACTTCTACTGCGCTGCAAATGTGGCGAAAATGGCACAGCCGCACGTTGGGACTCTGGGTTGTGGCACCAACATGCTTCCTTGTCTGTTTAGGGGCATCTATGGCCTAGGAGAGAGGGACATCACACTGCTGAGGAAAAAACTGGCACATTGCACTTCGAAACTGTGCACTTCCACACACCAAACACCCCATATCTCTGCCTGTGCGCTAAATTGACACACCAAACTAAGTGCCTGTGCTTAGACTTGCAAGCTGTTGACAGCACTGTGGAAGGTAGGGGCGCCCTGAGCTAGTCACGATAGAGCGCACTGCATTATTGTGCTTCTACGCACCTGTTGCTCCCATAAATGCGACCGGTCACACTTGGTGTCTTTTTGATATATTTTTTGGATGATCTGCAAACAACGAAGCTATATGCTGTAGAAGTCTAGCGGGCCGCAATGTTGTTGTCGAAGACTGAAAAATGCAAAGTGGAATACGAGAAGAGGTGCTTTTAGGAGCGATGGGAACTGTCTTACTCTCACAGAATCAAGAGACAAGGTGTTGTGCTTAGTCCGCCACAAGACTGTGGCTGTGCCGAAGGATTACAATGTTTGACACCACTTCATGTCTTGCCATCACGAGCAGTAATTTTACTGGCAAGGTTCACAAGCACACCGTGACTCAACTGAAGGACACATTGGGAAAGTAGCAAAACCTATTAAAAAAAGCGGCCAACGCAAGCGACCAAACAGTAAGGTCAAACTTCGTTACTTCTGAACTTATCGCCAAATCATCCAAGGCCTTCAATGAAGGCCTATTCGTGAAACACTGCCTGCTTGGAGCCGCTGATGCTACCTTCCCAGCGTGAAAAAGACATTTGAAATAAGCCTCTCCCCAAACACAGTCACCCACAGAACTAACGAGATCAGTGAAAACATTGAAAAAGGATAAATCGACCGATGCCACGAATTTGAAGCATTCTCAATTGCAGCTGAGAAAAGCACTAACATCACAGACAACGCACAAAGGGCTATTTTTGTAAGGGGTATAGACAAAAACCTCAACGTCACTGAGGAACTCCTGGACTTCATAACAATGAAAGGCACAACTACAGGCGTGGATATTCTTTCTGTTCTCAAAAGAGTGGTTGAACATGCTGGACTACTGTGGGAAAAATTGGTTTGCTTGGCTACAGACGGTGTTCGATATGTGGTGAGTTGCGAGAGCGGGCTTGTTGGTCGATTGCGGACGAAACTCGCGGCAGTCGGCATCACCAATCAATTTGCCGCGGTTCACTGCATTTTGCACCAAGAAGCGATGTGCAGCAAGCCTCTTCGAATGAAAAACCTCATTAATACCAAGTTCAGAGCAGCAAACTTCATCCGTTCAAGAGCTCTTAACCACCGCTAATTTGTACCTTTTTTTAAAAGGGGCTGGCCGTGAATATGGCGAAATTTTGTGTCACACAGAGGGGCGATAGCGGAGTTGTGGAAGAGTGCTGAAATGACTTCTTGATCTCAAAGAGGAAATTGATGCCGTTATGAAGAGCAAGAACAGGGCTATTGCTGAGTCGTCAGACAGGAAGCGGCTTCACTAGCTTGCATTCCTCACTGATCATTTGTGCTGCCTCTACGCTAAAATTCAGGGTAAAAACAAACTGATTACAAAAACGTATTGCGACAATAGGGCCTTTTAATCTAATCGAAGCTTTCGGAGCGGCAGATGAGACGTGAGAAATCTGGTCAATTTCTAAACTTGAAGGCACTGGAGAATGGGGATAAACTTTCCTACAATAACTTCGCTGACCTCCTCCACGATCTACAAAAAGAATTTGAGGGGCGCTTCCAAGACATCACCAGCCTCACTGATGATTTCTGAATTTTCTTGTTGCCGTTTTCGGTGCTGGAAGATGACGCGGTGCCCGAGGAACTTCTTGAGCTGCAGGCTAACACCCAATTGAAGCAGACATTTCAGGACGTGGGTGTACCAGACGTTTACAAGTTTCTTGACGATGTAAGCTCCCCTGCGCCACGTCAACAGGCCGCCAGCATTATTGTCATTTTTGGAAGCACCTACTTGTGTGAACACCTGTCTCCTTGCTAAAAGTGAACAAGACAGCTCTCCAGTCAAGGATGACTAATGAACACCTGCGATCAACCATGAGGGTAGTCTCTGTGCAAAAAGTTTATACGAACATTTCCTCTTTCGTCGCAGCCAAGTGTTGCCAGGCATCAAGCCAGAATGTTTAGAATAGCAGCAGCTATATTGTGCTTCTTAAGGATTAAGGCTTGGTGACTTTCCTAGATAATACTCGCATTATTTTCTCGTCTGTTGAGATTAATAACGCTTTGTTCTGGCAAGCTACCCTCATTCATTTTTTCCGTGAGGCACGCAATGTGGTCAGCATGTGTTGAAGCATCATTGTGGGACAAAATTGTTTATATTTCAGGATCGGCATCCATATTTTAGTCATCCTGGAGACCAGTAACAATATGTTTCTCAAAGCCCGACGCCAAGTTCTATTCAGAAATGACTCGACATATTTACAAGATTTCGGAAAGGACTACTTGTTTATTTCAAAATGGCAGTGTTAGCTGTGCTTCTGATACCCCCCCCCCCTACCCCCTTCCACGTGTGTGAACCTTCTTCGCTGTCCCGGCCCTTGCGGGACTAATTTTCGTGACTGCAACCCTCTCATTGCCGTCAGTTTGAGACCCCTCATTTCAAACAATCTGAATGCTTCTAAATCAACAACAGCAGAGCTGGACAGTACCAAATGAAATAAGTAAAGGCAATTGGGAAGGCGACGTTACACTTTCACCCCACTATTTTCCAGGATGCTCCCAATTTACCTAAGCAAGCCAGCTGTAGGACCTGGTTTTATTTAAAGGGGCCATGCAGACAAAATAAAAGTTTCTTTTATTCGAAAGATTTCATGTTTTATAGTGCCCCCAGAGCTTGTAATTCAGGAAACAATTGACTAAGAAATTAACCAATTTACTTTAAAATGTTGATTCTCCCACCAAATCGTGTGTTTTCGTGACGTTTGCCATGATGTCACAGGGGCAAGTATTAAGACGAACTTCCAGCGCATTGTTAGGCTCTGGAGCATTGCTTACTGTCAACCCTCTCAAATGGTGCGACCATACGGAGCCGCTGACCGGTCTGCCTTTGCTTTATTTTTGACTGCATTTGCACCTGGCTTGTTTTTTGTTGAGGTAGAAAATAATCGTTTCGTGAAACATGGGGCACGCTTGACAAATAGGGTCACAGACAACGTCGCTTACGCCAATCAGCCAGTATTGTGTAAGACAACTCCACAGTATGCTACCAGCAACACCCATGCCACCCAATACCGAAATAACAAGCTCTGTTTTTGGGGAATATCCTGAAATACACATTATTAATCCAACACTTTCTAGCTGCCCAGTTTCCTATACTCTACGAGACAGCAATCAGCAGGTTTTGAGCCTATTGCATATAATGGCCTCCTTCAGAGGAAACACCCCACAAGCATGTACAACGTGCACCAACCTACTGCGCAGCCAAGCCAGAAAGGCACACACCCACGCCAGACACATCTCGCGACTTGACTTAAATCCAGCACGGTCCCCCAAGCTCCGTTACAAAATATCAAGTGTAGTCCCTCTTTGCTGGAATAACTATTGCATCTGACTCAGGAAAATGCACAATGCCACTTGCCAATGGCGCAAAAGCATTGCATTGCAACCCACACCAAAAAAAACCCATGCAGGCACAAATGGTCGTGTACGAAGAACTGAACAAAACAGAAATGCTATTGGTTTCAAATGGGTCAATGGTCTTTTGCACAGGTTCAATTAGACTCCCAATGGTTTTTTTTTTTCTGCTGGGAAAAGTCTCGAAAAAGCACTGCCTTTAGTGTAAAACCATCGCAGGTCACCCGTAATGAAACTCTAACCAATTTTCATTGCAAGGAAATTTTTCATTGTTACCGTCACCGCGGCAAAGAGAACAATTATACAAGGTGAAGCCCATTAATGAGATCAATTACACTGAGAACACACCTGCGCCCGCGCACAAAACACGACAGCACGGTAGTGACAGAAGAAAAAAATTGCTAATTGCTGCCACCTGCTACAATCTCTGTGGAGCTCTACATTACATCAATAAATAGTTGCCATTGCAGCCGTAGACGCGGTGAAGAATAGTCACGGCGGCACTTGTCTCTGCACAAAACACGGCACATCACGATGATTCCTTGCTCGCGACACGATAAACGATGGTCGAAAGGTTTCCAGATGGGCCGCGCACGACCCCGCCTGTACAACGCATTGGCAGGAGACCGTGGTCGTAGTTGCAGCGGCACCGAGAACTCGCACTGTATATACCACGACACGACGCAATGATTCCTTGTTTGCTTCATTATTAATCGCGATCGGAACGTTTAGAAATGGGTCGCGCACAGAATCGCCGGCACAACGCATCGGCGGGGACCCTGGCTGTAGTTGTAGCGGCAGCGAGAACTCACACGGACGTCCACAGCTGGTCCGCTTGCTGGTTCATAACTCCTTGATCCATTGTGGGCGCCAACACGCACGAATGACGGTAGTGATTTCTTCACGCACACACAAAAACAACGATAGGCCAGCCATCACCACAACAAACATCGGGGGGGTGTATGCTTGCTGCCTTGATGTTGCGGCACTGGACCTCAAACTAAGCGCCGTGCATGTATGCTTCCGTCAGCACAAAGAAATGGTTCGTGAATTTATAACTCGATTAAAATAGTCACGAAATAGCCGCGCCGTAATAAAATCTGCCGAAACTAGGCCTCGCGATTTTCCTTGGGATCGCCTCGCCTCGCTTCGCTTGGGCAACCGCCATGTTGTTGGGGCTGAAACTTGCCGATAGCCCTGATTGGCCAGTAGGAGGTCGGTAAACCATCAGGGTTTCCGATGATGGCTGGCGAAACGCGTCATCATCGCGGTCCGGCGAAAAGTTGAAGTTGGCCAACTTCTGGCGGCGAGCGATTTTCGGCCGGAAGGCACCGCGTTCCGGCCGCCGGAATGATTTTGGCCGGAACGGAACGACTTCGCCGGAGGTACCGTTTATGGGCCTTGAGCGGGTAATATGCCGCCGAGAAATTTGTAGCCGACGAAAAGAAGAAACAAAACGTACTTCGACGAAGACAAAATACGGCAGATACGGGAGCTTGTATGCGTCCTATCTTGTCATCGTCCATGACTGTTTAACGCCACGTTTTCATTTTTCTTGTTATACTAGCTGGCGGTCACGGTGCACCGGTTCACCACGAAGGCAACGTTTTCATGGGCACGTTAAAAAAACTTTCGAAACTCTTCAAACAACTTACTTTTTGAAATAATGGTAAAATTAATAGAATTACATTCTCTAATGATTTACCCCCTATATAATAACATTGTTCGTAACTACAACCTTGGCCTGCGGAATAGCAGGCACAACTGTTCCGGCAAAAATACGCTTTACTTCTCTTTTTCTTAGTTTTAAAACAACCTGTTTTTATTTTCCACTTCCATAATTGTACACTATTCTTCGAGTTTTTGTGGCACTTCGTTTACATTTGCGGTCACTAAAACGTTTCAATCCAAGCCAATGATGAAACTAAGGCGAGCGCGATGTATAATGGCGGCCCATGACGACACAGAAGACCTTGATGTGAGCCGCATAGACGCTAGCGCCAGATTCCTCTCTAGTGTATACTGTAAGAAACTCTATGCCTACACAGAAATGGTTGGTTTCCCGTGGCCGTCAAGGCCGCTAACACCTGGCATCGTCACGACGTGCCAAAGTCAAGCAATAAAATCTTATGTTTGACAAAATCCCGTCTGGTCGGGCAAAAGATACGTAGTTGGGAGAATTTGTGTGCGTACGACCAAAGGTTTATATAAAAAATGAGAAAAGACGCTTCGGTGAAAGAGTGAGCAAAGCTTCCGATTGGAAGCCGAGAGGTCTTTGTTACCTTTTTATCTTTTAAGCGGCGGTCAAAACTTATTTCAACATGAAGTCGAGCATTACAGCAAAGTATAGATGCGATTCAAAACACAATGCAGAACGCATTTCCACCTGATCTACAGCGTATCAACGACGTCGTCTACCAGTGCCCTTCGTCTTCGTGCGTTATTAGTTGACATGGCCCTCTAGGGCATGCAGGGGAGAGGGCGGCTAGTACGGTACGGGACAAAGTATCTGTAAACGTTGGTACGGGACGGGTGCAGGGACTGTCTTGGAGCGGGCAGGAGGTATCGCAGAGGCTTGCCACAGGCGCTCTTCAAGTGGAATGTCAGACCTGCTGCTAGAGGTGCACGAACTCGCATTCGCGGGCGTCAATGGATGCCGGATACTAAATGGCGCACTGTGCGTGCCGGTGGAATTGCTTGTAACTTTGCACCCTGCACAGCCCAGTCGCGCCAGTGACTTCACTTCTAAGAGGGTTTATAAAAGGATGGTAAGATTAACTCGTGCAGGGAGGAGGCGAGCACCGCTCAAATAAGAGGAAGGGAACTTGGGCTGTGAATGTAATGCGGAGACTGTGAGGCTAAGCCAGGATCGGGTGTGGGAGAAGGCCGTTACTGAAGAGACGGATGAGTGCAGAGAATTGCAAAGCAAAGAAGGGACACCGTCAGACAAGAATTCTTGAAGAAAACTGGACAGATCCTCGCGCTACAATGTAATTACTACAATGATGATGCTGCTGCTGATCTTACACTGCTAGAAAATTCCATCGAAATACGTGAAAAATGGCAATGGAACATGTACTGTACGTCAACATTACACCCAATTTGCAATTGCGATGAAGAAACAGGAACTGTACCGTACCACTAAAAATGTTCTATTTACGTAACAACATCGTCTATGTGTGGGGAAAGACTCCCGTTCACGAGGAATATCCGAGTGCTTCTAACGCAGGTGTCGCACACATTACGGCTGGTCAGAGGTATCGATAACTTCTCGTATTTTATCGGCCTTCACCAGTGCGCGGACGCACATCGCCCCCTGGCCCGCGCACGCAGCGCGGAATACGTCACTTTATCGCGCAGCGCATGCGCGCTCATCGTCCTGCCGCTCCGATTCGCGCCGCTTCGAATCGGAGCGTCGTCCATGCAATCCACGGTCTGTGCGCCGTCCGTGTTTTCGAGTAAGGAAGACTGCGTCTGCAACCCCGGCGTTGTATTAATTTTACGCTTCACAGGACGTTTTTGCATGGTATGTACCATTCAATTGTTCACAACTGAATTTCACCTTACGACCGCGCTATCTGCCTCTTTTGCTTCGCTGACGCGGTGCTGGATTAGCTTAAGGCTAACATGGTTTCTTTTAAATGCAGAGCATTTCAGTAACTCACGATGTCACCCGCGTTGGCGTCCGTAGTCCGCACGCTCACTGCGCATGCGCGTCGAGGCGAAAGCGAACACTCTCTCGCGAGGGGCATTGGATTGGATTCGAACACTCTCTCGCGAGGGGCATTGGATTGGATTGGATTCGATTGGATTGGCTTGGATTGGATTGTCTTGGCTTGGCTTGGCTTAAATTAGATTTGGATTGGATTGGATTGGATTAAAGTGGATTGTGTTGCGTCATAGCCGCGGCAGACGCGCTTGGGCCGGCGCATGTGCAGTACTCTCTCTTCCGCGGTTTCCTCTCCTTCGGGCACGCTGCGCATATAACCGGTGTGCCGTTCTCCGGCCAAGCAACATCCGCGGTTGGCTCAAACACCTAGAGTCCACGCCGCTTTACAAGTACGCCAACGTCGTCGACTGGGACCGGCTTACGCAGTCCCCTCAACGTATATAAGCGGCGGAGCGCGCGTTCGGAATTCAGTCAAGGGCGTCTTTGCTTGGCTTTCGCTTGACGTGACGCTTTGCTTGACTCGAGTAGATGCGACGCATTTACTCGAGTTCCCCCCGTGGGAAGATGCGGGCGGCTTTTTTGAAAGGGCGGCTAAAACGTATTTACACCGCAGGCTCGAAGGCGGCCTTTTAGGGAAGCAAAGTAAGCACGAGTGAGGTGAACTGTGGAGGTGAATGTCTGTGCTGGCATTTCTTTGTTGATATTTCGGGCACCTGATATCGTTCGACTGATAGCGTCGCGGCGGGCGAGCGAACACTTATTTTCGGGAGGCAAAGGCTTTCCCTACCGCAGTGATTACGCGTTACAGATGACGGCGGCGTCTTGTGAACTGTGAGAAGTTGCTAGTGCGCCAAGCACGGAGTTGGTAATTCCGGTGCCCCTGTCAGTGTAGTTCTTGGCTTGTGTGTGAATGTCGCGTAATGACAGGAGCGCCGCGCCTCCGCTTTCCCGCAAAGCTTTCCCGTCGCGCGGACAAACCAGCTTGTGTCACTATGTTGCACGTGGGCAGAAAACCTGAAATATAAGTTAGCGTTGCGCAAGGTCATTTTTTTATTTGCTTTGAGATTGCACGGGGGAAAAAGCTATGCGGGGGAAGCAGTTGCAATGCCTGACCGATCGTGATACGGCCCCCGGCACCTGCATCGCGTGATTCACCGAACGCGGCCTCCGGAATGCTGGCCGCGTAGCCAGCTTGCAATTGAAAACCGATCCTCCGGCGAAAGCGCTCTGGCGCGACGGGCAATCGGCATTTTAGCACCGGACGTAGTTCGCAGTCTAATTAAATGAATTATTTTTGGCTTTCCTGAAGTGCACCTTTTCGTTATGCTCATCATCAGGGGAAAAATACGCTTGAAATGCTAATTCTTCCCACTTGAGAGCCATTGAAGAAAGGAGGCGCGTGCTGCTGATCAGGAAACTTCAAGACATACCCGCTCGCTCTTTTGACCTTTATTATCATCGCGGCAGTGCGATAGCGCTGCAAAGTAAACGTGGCATGGCGCTGGAAATTTTTCGAGAGCGGGGAGGCGATTCGCTAGACATACGAGATCGATACTCCTGATGTAGACATTGACGAAATTGATGCTATTCTTTAGCGGGGTGCTTATCGGCACCGCTGGCAGTATGAACCAGCAGCAGTTCTTGTGTATCCCTTTGAAGTAAAAAAAAGAGTACCTTGCGAATGGACTCGCCATGGCGAAACCTGGAAGCGCAGCACGATATACCCCGAGCCGTCGCTAAACCCGCGTTCCGAGTAAATTTTCCGGTACACTGCGAGAAGGCGGTACATTACGAAGTCAAATCGCCACTTAACAAAATTAGCGATGCATTTCTTTTTTTTTTATTTGTTCGATTTGACTTACACTGAAAAAGCGTTTTGTCTAAATTTACATATGGCATACCCGAATCCAGCGTGGCTGCTTCGATGGCGTATATCTCCTTGGTGCAATGCAGGCAGGGAGTTTGACTCCGGCTACATTTTTTTCGTGTATTTTGTTTCAGGTTGCCATTTGAGTTAGCACTGGGGTTCTTTAGGTTGGATATTTCAGTGATTGTATTCGTTAGTTCGGCTAGACTACGTTAAGTTCACTGCAAACGCAAACTAGCCGGAAATGGAGTTTTAATCAAGTAATGTGCCCTGAAAAGTACTTATAGCAAAAAATGTACTCCCTAGGCATGGTCTAAAAATGTGGACGAACCTCCATGGTAGTACCGTTGCCCATCCGTGTAGCAAAAGGGAGGATTTAGAACCACTTAACACCATTTGTGAGATGGCGTTCGGTTCCTTGTATAGTACCACGTCCAAAATAAACGCCCCATCTGGGATAATCATCTCAAGCGGGCGGTCGCCATGTTAGTCTTCTGTTGTTTCCGTGTATCAGCACTTCAACCGTGGCCTAATGCTAATTAGAACGAGTAAGCAGCACGCGACGGTTGCATGCAGCTACAAACCCCATACCGTACGTATACCCGTATAGATGCTTCAGCCAGCGCGATCACAGGCAGACAGCGCGGCCGTGTTGTTTCAATCTGTTTATTTTGGCGATAGGTGTTGTCAAACTCTGCTGATGACAAAGAGACAGTTCTCGCCGTTGCAAACAATTGCAATGCTCATCTGCTTCACTTGCTTGCGCATATATACACGATTGAATTTCTCATGCCAGCGCGCCAACGCACCCGACTGCAGCGACTGAACTTGCCCTGGCGGCACGACTTGCTGCCCGGATGTAAACAACTTCCGTGCTATCAACGCAGCGCGGCCGGTGACTCGGTGCGGCCGGAGCTTCAAGCCTCGCCTTGGGCCATCGTTTTTTCTTATTTCAGAAGGACTAGTAGTGCCATTTGGTGTGAAGATATTTATGTGCCCCTGTCACACGAGGAACGGCCGCTAACAGCATTTGGATACGGCGACAGCTGTGGACAGCTCGCTGGTAAGTGGTCTGTTATCAGTCGATGCGTTTGTCAAACGTTTGGATAGGGTTAACTGCGAAGTACCCGTGCCGCACACAGCACGTACACGCACGGGCAAAGAAAAAAGCGCACACTCGTTTTATTGTACTTGTTTGTGGCTTTTGGGGTATGCATTCGCATTCTTTTGTAGGCCGGTTTGTAAGAGGGCATTCGAGATGAAATCGTTTGTCGCGCGCGGAGTCGTTTCAAAGCAACGTGACGGTTACTCAGGTAGCCAAATCGCCTCCGACAGCGGTGCATCGTCGGGCCCGGTCGGTGAATATTGTGGGACTCTGTCTCTCATATGCATCGAACTGCTCGTGTTCTTTTTAGGTAACTGCTCTACTTTGTAATATCCATTTGTTAACGCTCCTGATGGCTTGCCTGTCCAAATATGTCTTTGTGTTGTTTTCGTTCAAGGCTCTGACTCATTTTTAGCGCTCTGGTCGGCGAAAGCCGCAGATCAGACGGCCACCCCCTTCGAAAACTGTGCCCTGTAGATTCGGTGGGGTTGTTTGCTCGCTTGAGTCGACTCTTCACATCTAACAGCGTACCCTATTAAGGAAACGGTGACATGCGTAAAAGATGCTATGAGCCTATCGAACGATTAAATGCATATAGTGTGGACCACGACGGCGACGTGGTTGGAAACCGAAATGTTTTTATTCCCTTTCGGATGATAATGAGGGGTCTGTATACAATCGGGGCCCGTCAGTCGCTAGCTAAGACCACGTAATTAAAAACACAAATTCATGCCCTTATGGAAGAGAACCGAGTTTGCCGTAGCATGACACAAGTCTGCCGGGCATAAAAAAGGATATAATTTTTTAGAAGAACAATGCACACACTCTTCTTTTGTTGGTAATAACTTTGTCATAATCAATAGTAAGACCATACACAAAAATTATTCGATTCATCTGACACTCGATTTTGACACGGAGCTTGCAGCTCCAAAAAGTGCACTGTGGATTTGCGTGACGGAAACTTCTACAATCACGGTAAATTAACTAAGGCAGGTGTGTGTGGCATGCAGCGTTGGTAAGTTTGCGAGAATAGCGTTTCCATTTCAGCTGTTTTTTTTTTTGGTTGCCATGCAATCACAAGTAATTTGGTGCCATGAACGAGGTTTACGCTAGCTAACAAGGCTCTAGTAACGGTTGCGGCTACAAATGACCTTATGCACCAATCATGCTTGTCAGCTCGGTGACACAGAATATTAAGTTGTCAGAATACGGATGACTGAGTCGCCTAGTTTATCACTACTGTAAAAAAAGAAAGTGTTTTCTGACCCAGTGAAGGACTTTCCTGTATGACTAGCTGTGTTATGACAGATGACCATACTTGATGAGACAAGCCGTAACAATTTAGCTTTGGATGTAACACCAGTAGGGAAATAGGTGGAGGTATCTGCAAGTATAACTGAAACAGTGGGTGCCTGTCCGGCATGAATTCATTATTTGCTGACACGATTTTCTTCTGCAGATCCTGATACATGATCGAGTTGAATGACTTCATAGATCTTAAGGCAGGATAGGCTGTGCTGTAAAAGGCAAGGCTGCATTCGGAAACCAAGTTGGCCCCTCCAGCAGAAGTGAGTATTGCCACGGCTTGCAACAGCGGTCCAGCTCGAAAAAGCTGCACTTTTTCTATGAAAGTGAGCCACCATGGTAGGGGAGAGGCAGTGTAAGGGTTTGCATCTTTAACTGTGTGCCCATTCACTTGAATACTTCAAGCTGGCATCTTAAAGCAAGAGACAGCAGTTAACAAAATCATGCAATACCAAAGTGTTTTTCAGTCAAAAACAAAAACTAATCTATCAACCTACAGAGACTTGCATTTTATCTTCACTGTCATTTAAAGTTGTGCTCGAGTATATTGTGCGGAAGTAATATCTTTTTTATTGCTGCAAAAGCCACGATGGGGAATGTACTGGCACTTGGTTTTATGAAGACTTTGCATTCCTAATTTAGGTACTGGAATTCGCAGGGAACCTGGCCTTACAATTTTATTACTGTACCGAATTATTAAGTTCATTTAACCATAGTGTCTGTTTTGAATTTTACGTGTGGGGCATTTTTTTTTTGTTTTTTGCTTTTTCAGGCAGATGTTCCTCTGACTCCCTGCCTGCATTCCGTGAACGGGGAAGTTAGCCTCCACATCGATGGCCAGCGTGTCTTGACTGCATCATCTTTACTGGGAGGACTGTGTAGTCTGTTTGCATCGTTCTGGGTTTTCAACATTCAATATCCCAAGAATGCACACAGAGCTCTGGCGTTTGTGTAACATGCCTTTTTGGACCTTGCCAGCACCAAACCACGTGTGACTAATTAACTTTTATCGCATCAATATCGCTCACTAATATTTGTTTTCAATCCTGTTCTCATTGGAGAGTAGTCAAAAAAAGAATTCCGTATTTTATTTCTGACTTTCTCTTTTTTATTTTTTTACTGAAAAGGAGATATTTGATGGGCCGTTCTGTATGCTGATAATACACTATCTTTCAGTGAAGCAGTAATATTAACAAACTAATTTAACTTGAAACAATTATCTAAATATTGGCAACTGGTGCGAAATGAATAAACTAAAAATTATCCGAAAAACATGAATTGCATGGCTTTTTGTTCTTACTCTAAAGAAGCTGTCGCAATACCACCCATTCTGTTCTATATCATTGCAATTAACCCGTCAGACTCGGTCACTTTTCTTGGCGCATTTGTGTCTTTATCAAAACGCACTGGTATTTTCCGCAGCATATTTTTCGTTCTTTATATTACTCATTTATCCATAGCCATCTCACTGCAGTCTGTCTCCTACATCATTTATCTCTTGTGTCTTTACCACCTACAAAATGCTTGTTATCTTTCAATATCAAATCGTTGCACAGCTCTCGCTCATTTCACCACAAAGTGAAAAATTGTTTTATTGTTGTAAACCACTGCAACCATTTTTTCTTCACTTTGTGTACTTAGTACTAATGCGTACTGATAAGTTCTGGTAAATACTGACGCGTTCTCGATCCTCTAGTATTATATAATGATTTCACTTACCATGCGGTTGTGTTTGTGCCTATCTGTTTTTCAAGTGTTTCCAGTTCTTGTATTATTATTGTTTCTACAATTTGTTCAACTAGCACACAGCTCTCGCTCATTTCACCACCTACTGAATTTTTTTGTTGTTGTAAACCACTGCAACCATTTTTTTTCACTGTGTACTGAGCGCTGATGCGTACTGATAAGTTCTGATAAGTACTGACGCGTTCTCGATCCGCTAGTATTCTATAATGATTTCACTTACCATGCGGTTGTGTTTGTGCCTATCTTTGTTTTTCGCGTATTTTCAGTTCTTGTAGTAATATTGTTTTTACGGTTTGTTCAACTAGCATCGTATTGCTGTCTTCAATTCCTAACTGGCGCGTTATTTAGCAATGTACCATTTGTGATTTCCAATATGAGGTCGCCATAAGTATTTATTTCGGAACCTCCTTGTGTACACCATGTACCATGTAAACTTGTCTGCGAAAGTTCGTTTGAAATAAACCTGAAATCGAGAAAAACCGTGTGAAATCAGTACCCCCGCAGGGAACTAGAAATTCTCCCTTGTGGCCTTGAAAACCTCCTTTCGGAAGACCTACAAAACTCCCCAAGCTTTCGTCAAACTCCATTCAAAAAAAGTAAATGCTTCCCTTGAACCTCCTAAAAACGCCCCTAAACTAGCATAAGTACTTCCAAAGGGAGCCATAATAGGCTCCTATTCAACCGCCTAAAAATTCCATAGACATTACTTAAAAACGCCCTTCAGAAAGTAAAGAATACTCCATTTTGACCTCCTTAAATTCTCCCGAACATTTCTTAACACTCCCTAAATACCTCCTTTCTATAACCTAAAAACGCCCTGTTTTGAGGAGGTAAACAAAACCTCCCTGTTCCATGTAGTAAAAAAACTCCTACAAGGAGGACCACTAGAGGACAGGCGAAAAAGAACCTCTAGGGAGTATATGGGAGGAAAAAAAGTTTAGAGTGTTGAGTGAGGTTAGGTATCACCGCTTGTATGCCCACAATGGTACGTTGTAGCCTTTTCTCTGTCATGGTGCTTAGTGTTAGCATGAGCAATATATTTCAGATGTTCAGCATATGGTATATATAACCTCCAACTAAAAGCACGCTGCCTATGTTGATGCTTGCTTCGCAGGGAATTATTCTCAGTTCGTTTTGCTCTTCTGTATGAAAGCCAATGTCTGCTAACTCGAGTACTTGGGAATTCATGGTAGATGTGTTTCCGGACTTGTAATGTGGCATGCACCTAGCTGATGCACATTTCACCTTCGCGACTTCTAATTTCTAAAATGGCTTCCTTACTGTAATACTTCTAATCTCAGCAATTAAGTTTGCTCGGGGGTTTCTCATTTCATGTCTGTCACTGAGCACCCCTTGTGATTTTCCTTTTCCCGTTATTTTATCATTGAGGTTGGTGAAGAGCGCCCCATATGCCATTTAACAGTAAAACACAACGGTGCATTCAGCGCCGCTACGTTAACGCAACGTCGCAGTCTCAGAACCAACACACAGATGTTTTGACAACAGTTGTGACAACGCACATTTTGTGTTGTTGCAAGACGCATACAATGTACACCCGCCCAATTTTTTACCAATATCACGGGAGCGTCGACCATTCTGTCGATAAGCGCCGTATGATGGGGTGGTACGACAAACTCGGCGAGAGTAACCGCATGCGTACTAAGCGAAAGCCGCTGCGGCCGTCGTCTGCTAGGCTGTTCCAAGAGCCGACAGCCACCCCATACTGCTGTTACCACTCGCTTTCACTTGCCCTCTTCGCCCCGTTAACGGCGGGTTGGAGGGCATAGTGATAAGCGAATAAAAAAATCGGGGATGGTTGTCTGCTCTTGGAACAGCCCAGCAGAAGACGATAGCAGCGGCCTTTGCTTAAAGGGAAACTGAAGTGATATGTAAACATTGCGGGATTACTTGCGCAAATTGTAGTCCGGAGTCCCCAGACCATGTTTCGACCACCCTGGGCGCGTTTACGCGATTTTATTTAGTAAAAAAATTAATTCAAAAATGCTGTCCTCCTCTCTTTACGCTCGCCCATTTTCTGCGGCGTTTTCGTGTGACGTCGAGAGGAGCCGAGCTCGCAATTGGCTGCGCTACTGCACGGCTCCCCTGCCTTCAGACAGTCAGTCGGCCCAGCGTTTCGTCCGCCGGCCGCCGACGGGTCGTCGCAATTCGTTCGCTCAGTTGAAACGAAGCCAGGACACGTTTGTGAATGGTAGAATCTGCCTTTCTTTACTTGGTTAGTTTGTACACTGTATCTAGCTCCAAGTCAAGGTCGCTTCATACAAGCGCTGCACAAGCGCACATTCGACGCTTCGCTGACTGGTACGCCAGTAGGAAAATATAAGGCCTCTGGAAGGCGGGAGAAGAGTCAGCGAAGTCAATATAGGTACTAAGGAAATAAAATCAACTGATATTTTTACCGTACAGCGTAAAACTAGGGTGCGGGAAGCACTTTTTTGCGCTGGGCGAACAAGCACAGCGGTCAGCAGCACGACTACGCATCTGCGAACGCTTTTCCGTCTACGAAATGCAATTGCTAGACGTGAGCTATTGTGGAAACTCGGGCGACGCTTACTGCACGAGCGCAATACAACAAATAGTCACCTAAGCTGCTTGAAATGCCAAAACTAAATAAAAGTGTAAACCGGTTGTACAATATATACCCTATATTACCAAGGCTAGCGGAGCCAGCTCCGTGCCCGAGTTGTTTGGTGCGCTAGATGTGCCACCGCAAGTATTTTGCAAGTCAGGAGTTCGAATCCACGCGGGTACGTGCTTTTTTTTTCTGTAAGTTAACTTTTTCGTTTTCCGCCGATGTTTTCTATATTGAGTTCACCTTTTTTTGGGCCGCAACGTTCATAGCTCCACGAACTAGTTCACAAAACGCGCGCAGGCTGGCAATGGCGCGCTAGCGAGTTCTCGTTGGCGTGCTGTTGCCATAAGCACCGACTGCTTGCAGGCAGTGGGCACAGGCCAGAATGAACAGACCCTTGGCCTGGTGCGAACACGCTTTTTACGATACAGGCATGAGGGAGGCAAGCTCCAAATATGGGGGAAAAGCGCATGACATTTGGGCGTCTGCGCGTACGCGGAGGGCGTTCATGCACTGCGTAGGTTTCGGCTAGTGAATGCTACGATTCCAAGCCGTCCTAGGAGGCTTATCTTTATGCATTTTTACAGGTGACAACACGGCAGAAGCGCGGTACGATGAATACTGAGTTATTGAGAATGCCCATCCAACAACGCCAACGGTTGTGTTTTACAGAACCGAAACCGAAACTTGTTTGGTTGCTCACCTTGGGCATCGTCCAATCACGGTGCCCGCTCCTCCCAACGTCACAGCTTTAGTTGGTGCGGCCGCCGCAAACCGCGCATGGTAGTTTTTCTTCTTTCGCGCTTTGTAAAATAATTACCGATTTGTCAACCGGATAAACGATGAAAAGTGTGCTAATTTGAGCCAGTCTACGCAGTGCAAGCAAAAACGGGAGCTTGACAAATTCACTTCAGTGTCCCTTTAATGCGCATGCGGTTACTCTCGCCGAGTTTGTCGTATCGCTCCATCATACGGCGCTGATCGACGGGACAGTCGACGCTCCCGTGATATTGGTAAAAAATTGGGCGGGTGTACATGCCTTAAGGCAACAAAAAGGTTGCCTCAAGACACGCGGACATATGTCGCAGCCGAAAAGGTGTTTTCGACAATGCGCTGCCATATGACGAAATTATCCGCCACATTCTGCGAGCTATATTGTCACGTAGCCAAAGACGACGCAGCTGTCTTGAAGAAAAGCAACTTTATTGGAGCGAACTTCTGCTCCCCTAACAACTCAAAGAATACACAGGCGGCGAAACAGCAGTAAACAAGGTGACGTGCGTAGACTGGTATCGGCGATTCGAATTAAAGCCGCGGCGTCTGCTCTGCAGGGTTTTATCTTTAGGCGCGAGTGTTTCTCGAACCGTCGATTTACATCCAGAACAAAGAAGATTATTCTAGGCTGTTCACGTTAGTTCGCAACGCTCTCCCTATCAGAAGAAATAACACATGCGGCATAGAAAGAAAGAATGGAACACGCGCTTCCCTTGGCACGCAGAAAACACAGACCGGCGCAGCGCCGGGCGGTGAAAGCAGAACATAAATAAACAAACCCAATGCATGGTTCGCGGCATTACCCACACCCCCCCCCCCTCCTCCTCCTCCCCCCCCCCCCTCTAGGAGTACATCGGCCCCATGCTAACATAAGCGACAGTCCGAACAAAAAAATTAAAGTTCGTCATCGTCCGTAGAAAGGTTTTAAGCGAACCACGTGGACGACTTCGGGCCGCGTGTGTCGTCATGATGTGCCGGAGTCACCATCGGGGATCACTTCGTAGGTAAGTTGGCCAACACGTCGTAGAATCTTGTAGGGTCCGAAATACCGTCGCAGAAGTTTCGCACTCAGTCCGCGTCGTCCAAACCCACACACGATCCCCTGGGTGGTACTCGACGGCTCGGCGTCGGAGGTTGTAGCGGCCGGCATCCACCAGCTGCTGGTCCGTTATACGAACTCGAGCGAGCTGGCGGGCCTCCTCCGCACGCTGAAGGCATCCTTGGACGTCGGCGTTCAGGTCGTCGTCTTCTACGTGCGGCAGCATGGCGTCAAGCATTGTTGTCGGCCGTCTTCCGTAGACGAGCTCGAACGGTGTCATCTTCGTGGTTTCTTGGATAGCCGTGTTGTAGGCAAACGTGACATACGGGAACACTTCGTCCCAGGTCTTATGTTCAACGTCGGCGTACATGGACAGCATATCCGCAATCGTCTTGTTCAAACGTTCCGTTAGTCCGTTCGTTTGGAGGTGGTACGCCGTCGTTCTTCGGTGATCCGTGTTGCTGTAGCGTTAGATTCCTTGCATGAGCTCCGCAGTTAAGGCCGTTCCACGGCCCGTGATGAGGACTTCAGGGGCTCCATGTCGCAGCACAACTTGTCTTATGCGCTCCGGAACGATCACCGGGTGGCGCTGCACTCTCCCCTCCGCGGGAGAACGCCGGGGCGGCCGCCTCTTCGGCACGTGCTTTTTTCGCTGCGCGCGTGGTGCATTTCTCGAGCTAGGAAGAGGGCTGGGTAAAATTTTCTTTTGACTTATGAAACAGTACGCGTCAGCACATGTCCAAAAAGTTCGGTTTAAACGTAGAGTATATAGTGAGTTCATTTTTGACGGCGTTTGTCTTGTCGTCGGCTACAGACGCGCAGTCTGCTACCCGCCGCTCGACCGGCAGACTGCCCCGGCGATTTCAAGGGGGGAAGCGCGTTGTTCGGCGGCTGCTGTCTTTTCGTCTGCAAGGCGACAGCTGTTCACCTTGTGACAGCGTAGTTTTCTCTTGTTTGTTACTTCCTTCGCGTGGTCGCGCTTCGGACATTCGGATTTTATGGACTGCAGCAACACTGAGGCTTGCAAGAAATGTAAGATAAACGTAATTGATTATAGTTAATTGGTTATTTCTTATTCTTGAAACAATCAGCTGCATCTTATAAAAATGCATTAAAAAGACACAGGCTAATTAAGGGGTGCGCTACACAGCGCCGCATTTCCATTTCAGTTGTCCCTGATGGAATTTCTGTTCGCAATTGTTTGTCACCCGCTTGGAGTACAACTATGGGTTAGAGTGACAGTTCGGAGAAACAACAGAGCAGCTATTGGGGTATAACTTTTAATTACTATTAATACGCAGAATTTGGTGTATAACGCTTTTAATTACCAGTATTTGTAAATGTGGGAGCAACCAAAAAAAAAGACGAACAACACGCAGTCCCGTCGAGAACACAAATTATAATAAGAATGAACGGAGCTACTACAGCCAGTCAAATTGCTATAAACTATTTTTCTTTTTTACCCATGCAAAATATGAACCTATTGTGCCATATATGGACGGTATCGAACGGCACCAGCTAAACAAATCCCAAATTAATTTATTATAGCGGAAAACAATCATTGGCAGCACGCATTTAAAAAAAATAGTAGAGGTGAGGACTCGTTAGAACACTAGTCGCATTTTCAAATCCGGGAAATGTAAACTGAAAGTGCACACATACAAAAAAAATGGGCCAATTTATTTCACCTTTCGAACCACAGTGATCCATGCTTACCGTTTTTCCTTTTGGCGCGCTTTCGCCGGGAATTCGTTCAATTTAACGGGCGGATTTTTTTCTTTCGCCTTCTTGTTAATGTCGTGGCAGCTGACCATGCAACAATATCAGGGGTTTGCTTTGCTTTCAGGTTTACCACCTTAGACATCGCGAAACAACTGCGGGAGCGTCCGCTCTTTCACCCCGCGCACCCGATCCGAGGGAGACGCCCGCCGCCCGCGAGGTCCGTCTTACAACCGCACGTGCAGCTAGCTCGCTGTGCACGCTGTCGCACTCCCGGATCCATTTCCGCCTTCCCCGGCAACTCGAAGTACCCGTCCCCCCTACTCCGGAATGCGAACAAAGCGACCGCCGGCTGCACGAGCCACTTAAGCCAGCACGTACAAAGGGCGGCGGGAACGCCCCTTACTCCCCCGAAACGAAAAGGGCGCCGCTTCGCGATAGAATCAGCGCTGCCCTCGCCCGGCAAACTTTAGCTTCGCCTCCCTATGAATAACTTGGCCACTTCTTGTGCAGTCCCCCTCGCAAGAGCGGCGGTCTCCGCGTAGCGCGTCATGTAGTCTGTTGCTACGACAGTCCACTTGTTCTCGGATCGTGACGTAGGGAACGGGCCCAGAAGGTCCATTCCAATCTGTTGGAAGGGCCTTGATAGGACAGCGATCGGCTGCAGAAGTCCGGCGGGTCTCGTCGGTGGCGTCTTTCTTCGCTGGCACTCACGGCAGCTCCGGACGTAGTGGGTGACGTCAGAGGTAAGGCGGGGCCAGTAGTTCCTCGCCTTGA
The DNA here is from genome assembly GCF_048455015.1 of Haemaphysalis longicornis. Classification (NCBI taxonomy): domain Eukaryota; kingdom Metazoa; phylum Arthropoda; class Arachnida; order Ixodida; family Ixodidae; genus Haemaphysalis; species Haemaphysalis longicornis. Next base: position 7,703,668 of record NW_027526295.1, read on the forward strand.
TATTTCCAATACTGCGGGCTGTGCCGAGATGTCCGGAAGACGGGTCGTCGTGGCATGCTTCGAAAATTTCGTCACGAAGGTCCGCCGGGATGACAAGAAGGTAATTCGTTCTTGTTCCGGGGCTGAAATTTTTCTTCACGAGGACAGTTTCTCAGGCTGAATGCTGGTAAGTTGCGTTTGAAGGTCCTAGGAACGGCGACGTTGCATCCCTCGAGGTAGTCGATTATGACGCGTAACTCGTGGTCGGCACGCTGCTGGCCGGCTAGGTCGCTCTTTGTCACGATTCCGAAGAACGCGCTGTCTTCATCAGAGTCTTGTGGTGGCGGGTCGACGGGGGCGCGGGACAGGCAGTCCGCGTCGGAGTGTTTCCTCCCGGATTTATAGACTACTGTAACGTCGAATTCTTGCAGGCGCAAGCTCCACCTACCAAGACGGCCAGAGGGGTCCTTCAAATTGGCGAGCCAACACAGCGAATGGTGGTCTGTCACAACCTTAAAAGGTCTTCCATACACGTACGGGCGGAATTTCGAAATGGACCAGATAATCGCGAGGCATTCTTTCTCAGAGGCTGTGTAGTTTTAAATGCAGAGCATTTCTTTAACTCACAATGTCACCGGTCCGTTGGCGATCGGCGTCCGCAGCCAGCCAGCACGTGCGCCCCTCCCCCGCTCCTCCTCGCTCTCAACAGCAGATGCGGGCGCGCATGCGCGTGCTCCGGCGCTGAAAGAGGCGTTGCAGCAGCAGGTGCTACCTCCTCTCCCTCTACTGCGCGCGCTACGAATATAAAGCGGGTATCGGCGCGGCTCACTCCATTCTACTCCTGCGCTCTGTTCTGCCTAAAGAAAAGAAAGAAAACAATAATAATAAAGTTCCAACCGATTGCCCCGCAGAGAGGGTGGGGTGCAAACGATGACAATAAATGACACGTTACGTACTTACGTATCTCGTATCTCTCTCTCTCTCTCTCTCTCTCGTCTCGCAACCCAACTACCCAACCCCTACGACAACAACTACAACTACCACCGCCAACTACCACAACCTACGCCACGTGACCACCCCCAATGCTCTGCATTTACTCGTGTCCCTCGCGCGGGGGCATGCGACGGAGGTTTATGTTCTTCTTTGGACAGACCACGGCTGGCATAGGCGATTATTTTTTCGCACCCGCTTCGCTTTTGGACGAGGACGGCACCCTAGCCTATATCACTGGCATCCGTGTGAATTTCTGTTTCGGCGTTTTCGTCGAAATGAGCGAGCACGGGCGGGCTCTGCAGGCGTTGTTGCAGTTCGCAGAACGCTTCCTCTTGGGCACTTTCCCAGCTGAAAGGCGGGCTATCTTTCGTCAAGCGTTTGAGTGGCTGGGTAATGCAGGCGAAGTGTGCGACGAAGCGCCGCTAGTATGCGCACAGTCCGAGAAATCTGCGCAAGCCCTTCTTATCTTTCGGCTTGGGAAGTTCGCTATGGCTGAAGTTTTCGCCGGGTCAGGCAGGACTCCCGTGGAGTTGACGACATGGCCCAAAAAAATTCCCTCGCACTTCCCCGAGGGGGAGAGTGTGTAAGTGCGAATGCCCTCCCGCTCTCCCGCCCGAAGTGGAGAGGAGGCGCCCAACACCCGCAGTCACTGAGCGGAGAGAGGAGGAGGAGAGTAGCGCACGCCGTTACGGCGAGGGCTACACGAGCGCCCTCACGCGTCGGAATGCGGAGCGCCCGCTACGCGAGCGAGAGCTCTCCCGCCCGAAGTGGAGATGAGGCGCCCAACTCCCGCAGTCACTGAGCGGAGAGAGGAGGAGGAGAGTAGCGCACGCCCATCTCCCCCCGTTCCTAGGGAAGACGAGGAGCGCGCGCACCCGCAGCTGTTGCTATGCGGACGACGGCGGCGGACGATTCAGGCTCGCTTAAGAAGTGCATTCGCACTTAAAACTTGAGTTCCTCGTACGCGAAGCGGCACTTCTCAGGCTTCAGCATTAACCCCGACGTACGGATGACCTTGAGTACAGAGTGCAACCTTGCAAGGTGTTCGTCGAAAGTCCAGGAGAATACCAAAACGTCGTCGAGGTATACGAGGCAGGTGTGCCACTTCAGGCCAGCTAGCACAGTGTCCATGACTCTATGGAACGTTGCTGGTGCCGTGCATAGCCCAAACGGCATCACCTTGAACTCGTATAGGCCATCTGGGGTTATAAATGCAGTCTTCTCTCGGTCTTTCTCGTCCACTTCAATTTGCCAGTAGCCTGTCTTCAGATCCATCGATGAGACGTATTTCGCGTGGCAGAGGTGGTCGAGAGCGTCGTCAATTCGTGGCAGGAGGTACACGTCGTTTTTGGTGGTGATCTTGTTCAATCGCCGGTAGTCAACACAGAACCTCAGTGTGCCGTCTTGTTTCTTCACGAGTACGACCGGCGCAGCCCACGGACTTTTAGATGGCTGTATAATGTCGTCGTTGAGCATGTCGTCGACTTGAGTCCGGATGGCTCCGCGCTCGTGTGAAGAGACGCGGTACGTGACTCTCCGGTAGGTCGGGCTCCATCTTCGGTTATTATCCGGTGCTTCTTCAGATGTGTCTGACGTAACTTTGAGTTCGACGAAAAACACTCGCTGTAGCGACGCAGCCAAGCCAATAACTTGTTCCTTTCTTCTTGCGGTAGTGCCGGATTCACGTCGAAGGGATGCGGAAGCTTGAAGGTATCGTCGGCCGGGCGTTCAAAGTCGACGACTGCGATCACGTCACTTGCTTGTTGCGTTTCTTCGAGGAACGCAATTGAAGCACCCTTGTTTAAATGCTCGCACTCCTCGGTGAAACTGATGACCAAAACGTGGGATTCACGCTGCTTAAACCGCGCAATGCCTCTTGCGACAGACAGACCGCGGTCGACAAGCAACCTTTGGTCACTCTCCACGATAGCGTCAACGTCGGGAGCAGCACCTTCACAGTAGACGGTGACCATCAAGCTTGTGCGGGGTGGCAGGGTGACGTGATCATTGGCGATCCTTACAGCTGCACGGTGTGCGGGGTTCGGTTCGGGTGTCATGGAGTGATCGGGGGGAAAAGTTATCATCTTGGTCTGCAGATCGATTATTGCGCCGTTGTCCGTCAAAAAGTCCATTCCGAGAATTACGTCGCGGGAGAAGTTAGGCAAAATGACGAACGCCGCTGGGTACGTCGTGCCGTCTATGGTGACGCGCGATGTGCACGTACCACTTGGCAAAGTGCAGTATTGGGCGAGTTGGTTATCCATCATTACTAAACAGCGCAATAAAAACACGGACTATAGCTGAGGTACACAGGACGAGCGCTGACTTCCAACTGATCTTTTATTGAAAAAAACACATATTTATACCCCACACACCTACACACACGTGCCATAAATGCACACAACAAAACAAGCAATTCATCACAGCGGTGCTATGACGCGCCACACACGCTCTAAAAATTCCCATTAGAACACACGCACTTGAAATGATAAAATGCCCTCTCAAGCCATGACACAGGTGTTGCGCCCCTAGATTACTTTCTATGTAGCGTTCCTTCCCCCTTGTAAAAAATCAAGTTCCTTGGCCGACAGAGCAACCGAAGGTACGCTGACGCAATTTTCCCCCAACCTAGCAATTTTCGCTGCCTCCACTATCTCCCTTGTCATCTGGTCACTATGGCGCTGAATGACTTCGCATTTTTCGAACATGGGAATGCACTTTCCGGTGGTGCCTTTGCAATCTCGGCAGTGAATGCCTAGCTGCCCTTTGACACTTGTTCGTACATTGTTGCTATGCTCTCGGAGCCTTGTATTAAGACACCTTCCCGTCTGGCCCACGTACTTTTTTCCGCATGGCAAAGGAATCTCGTAGATTACCGACTTTGCGCATGGGACGAACTTCGTTTTGTGCTCAATGGAGCACTTGTGGGAATCCTTTCTCGGGAGGTACGTCTTTTTGCAAAGGGCCCCCAGTTTGCGAGGGGCGGAAAAAACCACTTGTACGTCAGCGGCATTCCCTATTTTTTTCAGCCTATGGGCTATATTATGTATGTATGGGATTACTGCAACCTTCCTTTTTTCTTTTTCCTTTTCTACCACAACCGTGGCCTCGCCCTCGCTCCGGCGGCGGTTTTTCTTCAGCTCCCTCAGAACCTGCCCCGCCACAGACGTCACCACGTCATGTGGATAGCCAGAGCTATGCAGGCGCGCTTCTTGTGCATGGATGCTATCCTGCATCCTGTGGGGGCACGATCTTCTTAGTGCATTAGTAAGGCACATCTTCACTATCGCCCTTTTCACCAGCTTGGAGTGACCCGATGAGAAAGGAAGTAGTGGCTTGTTACTGCGGGGCTCATACTGCCAGCAAACGTGGTTCTCAAAAAATTGCAGTCGCAGGTCAAGGAACCTCAAAACGTTATTCTCGGGTACTTCATGCGTCAACGTCAACGGGACCGGAGCCTTCAGCCGTCACGATAACGTTTCACTGAACAAGGTAAAATCGGTAGCAAAAAAACTTTGTACTGATTTAAACTTAACGGTTCTAGCGCAGAACATTGAAAAGAGTGCCTCGTGCTCCCTTGAGTTGTTTTTTGCGGCCAAAACGCACAAACTTGATTGTCCACTAAGGGTAATCATTTCGGAACATGGAACTTGGCAGAAGTGTTTGTCCATGTACCTTCAAAAAGGGCTAGGGCTGTTGATGTTAGACGACCCTTTCTTGATCAGGAACTCTGAAGATGTAATTACTTTCCTAGCAACTGGCAGCACCACAGGGGTTTCAGCGTTCTCAATAGACATTAAGGACCTATATTACTCCTTGCCACATGAAGGGTTGATGACCTGTGTTGAGGAAGGAATTGATAACTATGGAGTGGTAGCATTTCAAAATGAAGTAGGAGTGTCAGCTAGAGGTTTTCTTAACCTGTTGTCTATGTATTTAGTTTCTACGTTTGCGAAGTGGGAGGGCAATGTGTACCTACAAACTAATGGTGTGTGTATAGGCTCTCGTATAGCCCCGGTTCTCAGCGACCTGTATTTGGCATGCCTTGGACGAAAAGTGGCCAGTGAATTGGGGGATATGGGTGTTCTCAAGGTTGTTCGATATGTAGATGATTTTTTAGTGTTCATAGACTGCTTGGGTACAACCGGTGGCGAGCAGGTGCCGGGAGTGTTAGGTGTGTTCCAGAAATGCTTTCACCCGTTGACGTTGACGCATGAAGTACCCGAGAATAACGTTTTGAGGTTCCTTGACCTGCGACTGCAATTTTTTGAGAACCACGTTTGCTGGCAGTATGAGCCCCGCAGTAACAAGCCACTACTTCCTTTCTCATCGGGTCACTCCAAGCTGGTGAAAAGGGCGATAGTGAAGATGTGCCTTACTAATGCACTAAGAAGATCGTGCCCCCACAGGATGCAGGATAGCATCCATGCACAAGAAGCGCGCCTGCATAGCTCTGGCTATCCACATGACGTGGTGACGTCTGTGGCGGGGCAGGTTCTGAGGGAGCTGAAGAAAAACCGCCGCCGGAGCGAGGGCGAGGCCACGGTTGTGGTAGAAAAGGAAAAAGAAAAAAGGAAGGTTGCAGTAATCCCATACATACATAATATAGCCCATAGGCTGAAAAAAATAGGGAATGCCGCTGACGTACAAGTGGTTTTTTCCGCCCCTCGCAAACTGGGGGCCCTTTGCAAAAAGACGTACCTCCCGAGAAAGGATTCCCACAAGTGCTCCATTGAGCACAAAACGAAGTTCGTCCCATGCGCAAAGTCGGTAATCTACGAGATTCCTTTGCCATGCGGAAAAAAGTACGTGGGCCAGACGGGAAGGTGTCTTAATACAAGGCTCCGAGAGCATAGCAACAATGTACGAACAAGTGTCAAAGGGCAGCTAGGCATTCACTGCCGAGATTGCCAAGGCACCACCGGAAAGTGCATTCCCATGTTCGAAAAATGCGAAGTCATTCAGCGCCATAGTGACCAGATGACAAGGAAGATAGTGGAGGCAGCGAAAATTGCTAGGTTGGGGGAAAATTGCGTCAGCGTACCTTCGGTTGCTCTGTCGGCCAAGGAACTTGATTTTTTACAAGGGGGAAGGAACGCTACATAGAAAGTAATCTAGGGGCGCAACACCTGTGTCATGGCTTGAGAGGGCATTTTATCATTTCAAGTGCGTGTGTTCTAATGGGAATTTTTAGAGCATGTGTGGCGCGTCATAGCACCGCTGTGATGAATTGCTTGTTTTGTTGTGTGCATTTATGGCACGTGTGTGTAGGTGTGTGGGGTATAAATATGTGTTTTTTTCAATAAAAGATCAGTTGGAAGTCAGCGCTCGTCCTGTGTACCTCAGCTATAGTCCGTGTTTTTATTGCGCTGTTTAGTAATGATGGATACCACTTGGCGTCACAAGGTGGCCTCCTGCTGTGCGTATATGTGGACCGTCTCATCTTGTCGTAACTTTCGTCAGCTTAGACGCGAATGACCCGCTCATTACCGAGTAGTCGGCTCCCGTGTCGATGCGGGCGACTACGTCAAAGCCGTCGATGGACAACTGGACATCGGACGTCGCCTTCCTCGAGTTCTGGGTGCGTCGGGGCGTCGCATCTCGGCTTGTGCGTGTTGATGGTCGGGCACTCTGCGTCGTCGTTGTCCTCGTCTTCTCAGCGGCCGTCTCGGTCATGTTGGGTACGCGCCGCGCCGCGTAGCTGTCGCCGTGTTCGGGAGTCTCGTTACGGTTCCTTCGGGTCGTCGGGATGAGGGCATGTCGTGAATCACGGTCTTCGGCGTGCCCTTGCGTGGTTGGAGGTTTTCATTTTTCCGCCGTTGTGCAACTTCACCTCCAGAAGTTGCTGCCTTTAGTTTCCCCCGCGTGGGCTGGGGGACCTTCCACGTGGGAACTCAGCATTGCTACTGCGGTTTGGCGACTGGAATGGGTAGGGCGACGGCGAACGGTTGAAACGGGCTGGTCCACGGCTGGTGTTGGACAGGTACTCTTCGATCTCCGATGGGCGCTGGCCGATTCGGGGGCGGGGTGCGTCGACGGAGAACCCCCGCAAACCGAGCCTTCTGTAGGGGCAGCGACGGTAGATGTGGTCGGCCTTTCCGCAGTGGTAGCACAGCGGACGATTGTCGCACGTTCGCCGCACGTCGGTCTTCCTTGGTGCGGGGGGTTGCACCACAGGTGGTCGGGCCGGCGGCACGGGACGACGGTACGGAGCCTCGTGACGATAGGGCGCAGGTGGGCGAGGGCGACGGACAGCAGCCGCGCAGGACATGGCTTGCGGCTCGCGAGGTGCTAGTGGCGTCGTTGAAGTTCCCAGCGCTTGCTGCACTTCTTCTCTAATGACGTCGGTAAGAGAAGCGACGTGTGGTTGCGGCGGCGTTGGGAGCAGTTTCTGCAGCTCCTCCCTCACTATTTCGCGGATAGTCTCGCGTAGGCTATCTTCGGGAATGCGCATGCTGTCGACGCAATTCGCATTGGGCGTGCCAACAAAGCTCCGGTCGTACTGCTTAGCACGCATTTCGAGGGCTTTCTCAATGGTGCTGGCTTCGGTCACGAATTCGGCGACGGTCTTTGGCGGATTTCGGTCAAGTCCAGCAAACAGTTCCTCCTTCACACCGCGCATTAAGAAGCGCAACTTCTTTTCTTCCGTCATTTCGGGGTCCGCGCGGCGAAATAGCTGCTTCATCTCCTCAACGAAGATCACGACGCCTTCGTTGGGGTGTTGCGTGCGCGTTTCCAACAAAAGAGCGGCACGTTCTTTTCGCGCGACTGTAGCGACTGTTTTGAGGAACTCGCTCTTAAAGAGAGTCCAGTTGGTTAGGGAGCTTTCATGGTTCTCAAACCACGTTCGGGCCACATCTTCTAAATAGAAGAAAACGTGGCGGAAAGTTTCTTCGTTATCCCACCTGTTAAAGATGCGGACGCGCTCCACTTTCTCCAACCAGTCCTCAGGGTATTCTCCGGGGGATCCGCGGAACGATGGTGGTTCCCGGGGCTGTTGAAGAACAAGGGCAGGATTGGTAGTGCTGGTCATGGTGCCTGCGTTGATCATGGTGGTGGTCACGACGCCTTCTTTTTTTCACTTTATCCGGAAGCAGTTCAAACTCCGGCTGAAGACCTTGCTGTCGGCAGGTGGCACGAGTGGGACTTGCTTGTTGGCTTGACGTGGGCTTAGGGTTCATGTACCCCGCACCTCCACCAGATGTCACGTGCTCCCTTGTGCTCCCTAACAACTCAAAGAATACAGAGGCGGTGAAGCAGCAGTCAACAAAGTGACGTACGCATGCCAGCTACGGCGAGTCGAATACCCCGGCGTCTGCTCTGCAGGCTTTTTATCTTTCGGCGCGCGTGGTTCTCGAACCGTCGATTCGCATCTAGAAATTTGTAGATCAAAGAAGATTATTCTGGGTTGTTCACGTTAGATCGGAATGCTCTCCCTATCAAAACAGATAACATATGCGGCACAGAAAGAAAGAATGGAACAGGCGCTTCCCTTGGCACAGAGATAACACAGACCGGCGCAGCCGGGCGGTAAAAGCAAAACACAAATAAACACGATGCGTGGTTCGCGGCAATATATTTACTTATGTTTTACTGCAGGCATCCACAAATGTTGATGAATGGATTAAAACGGCCATTGCTATGTCTGTGGTACGTGCGCTTGGAAAGATAGTACATAATATATTATCATGTTTGTGCCTGGAACCCTTATTTATAAATAAGGGTTCCAGGCAAACTATACAATCCGTGCACTGGCATAACCGCACCATCTTCTAACTACCACTCACCCCTTGCACTTGTTTGGTTGAGTTCGGCATGCCTTGAGAAAAGAACATATCTGGAATCGATTTTTTGAACCTCTGTTTCATCGAATCCATTGTGAGGCACACAAAATTGGTAGTAGAGAAAATTTAAGTGAGAGCCGAGAACGCACTTTGGGAAGCAGAAACAGCACTGCTGGACGAGGGGTTCTGAGAGTGGGCGAGGGACCCTAGAACGTTCTAGACCCACCTAGTATACGTTGCCGCATGCGCTCAGAGCTTCCTTCCACATTGCCACTGGTGACCACGCCCCAGGCCCTAGTCACGGGCGGGGAATACCGAGAAGTACACCACAATGGAAGGAGCTTGAGCAGCTTGAAATGCTGCTCGTCGTAACTGCCGTCACGAGGAAAGTTGCGATTGGTGCAGCAGCGGGCTGCGGTAGTGGGCAGAAACATGAGAGATCGACAGCAGATCAACAGAAGGTCTAACCAGAAGGTCCGACTAATTACATTATTATACTGGTTGCCTTTACATTGTTAAAGAAATCTAAGCATCCCCCCTAATTTTTGTGCAAGTTGAGTCACGTCTATGAGTGCTAAAGTTGCGCGTGTTTTGGTAATGACTCGTCACGGGAGGAAATGCTGATGGATTCACAAACGAAGCTGTGATGTTCTTGTTTACGCAACGTACATGCCTAATAAAATGTAACTTGAAGCAAGGGTTAGCATCTGGCTGAATGTTAGTAGCCAGGAAGTGGTAATCCAAATGCATGGAATATGTCATAGAGAATGTGAGAAATTGTTTTTGCGTGGTAGGAAGGGGGGCCATTTTTTTTTATAATTTCCCTCCGTGAATAACTTCGACGGGCTGAATAAGATGGAGTGTTTAGCTTATTTTTAATGAGCTTGAATAACAGTGTGTATTCTTTTCTGTGCATTTTGACATGTACTTGCAATTTTCATTGTGCTCTTGAAACCCAACCTACTTCACTTCGAAACAAAATACCTTCTAAACCTCTAGAAGAACGTTGGCAGCTAATAGGGCTTATAACACGACGCTGCAAATGTGACATAAGCACAGTGCTTACTCCCAATGTCATCTCTGAAAAATGCAATATCATCTATAGCTTGTTCAAGATTAATGAGCTGCAAAACAAAATATACTTATTATTCTTTAGACCTATTACTCACCGCTGTTGTCACGTGGCAAACTTTTTGCCTGAATTTTTCAATGCTGATGAACGTGTACAATGCTCTGCAAGATAGACCCATAGAAAGTTTTGCCTCGAATATTGTCTTATGCTGATTAATACTCCTAAATGCTAGCACTTATACCTAGTATATATAAAGTGTCCATTTCAGGTGCATGAAGGCCGCTAGGTCTTCAAAGAATGTTTCGAATCAACTTGAGAATAAAAAACTGTTGGCTCATGAGCTTGAGGTTGACACGTGGTCAACATTGAATGAGGCTGAGGGTGGGTTCCGGCTCAGGCGAGGTCAAACTCTGTTGTACTCAACTGACCTAGAGGCGAGCTTGCCAGGCAAGGCCCAGAAATCAAGGCAAGGTAAATGTGAACTTAAGGTGAGCTTGCGCGGCTACTTGAGATAACTAATTTGTCTAAGGTGAGGTCAAAGGTAATGAGCTGGGTCGTTCACCCATCTCGGGTAATGACATAAACACTGCTTCATTTTCCAGCTTCACACTACTGAGCAGTAGTGCTTGATATGTGTGCAAGCACAGTATAGTTGTCAACATCCTTGCTATTCTTCTGAGTGATTAAAAGGGTCTGTGGACTGCGAGATTCTCATTTACAACTGTGATTTTCAACTCTGCCTTCTTTCACAAGATTTGCTTTGTTAGTTTTAGTTTTAACACTTTGCTTCTCTACTCACATAACTTTAAGCGTTTGATTTCATTTTGGTTTCTTTTATTTGAAAATCAGAACTGCATAGGTTACGCAGGAGTCATGGTCCACAAAAAAATTGGCCGCGTATCTGCTCCTTTTGTTGCAAATGTCGTGAAAAGACGATAGTCTTTCTGGCATTTGCCAAAAAAATGCCCCCCTTTGCTTTCCCGCTCACCTCTCATGCTGTTCCTGTACCGTCGCGCTCATTCCAAGGTAAACACACTAAAGGTTTGCTCAAGGCGATTTGAATTTACCGCGTTCCACTGCTACAGGTCGGGTTCCTCGATGCCAGCACTACAGTACGGCATGAGACGCGCGTGAATCGAGGCGCCCGACTTAAGGTTTATAGAACCGCGTTGCCATGCTCCACGTGCGTTCCAAGGAGAACGTGGAACCTAGCTAGTTGAACCTTTCGTTGCTGTTGCCGCGTGATTTTTCATAGGCCGCCAGGAGGCGGCGGTTTTCTGCAGTAGATGTAGAATATCATTTGCTATCGAAAAACGAAGCATCCATGAATTTTTTTAATAAAGGAACACTGTAAATAACCTTTGCGTACTTATTTCCTGTCTTATATTTGCTAATGTCATGTTCTTGTTCAACAAAGTTGACAAGTATGAATATATAAACCTGGCTTAGACGTTTACATGTGGCTGTGAGTATATAAGACTATTGCGCAGCAAGCATTTTACTTTGGCCGAGTGGCTGAATCGAGTCACAGACATACAGACAGACAGACATACAGACAGGCAGACATACAGACAGACCAAAATTTCTGGGTTTAAGTAGCCCAAAAAAGACTATCATCTTTGAAATCTTACCTCATGTTTTGACGCGGTGTGTTTTCAAGAACTTTTGATTTTTAACACGAGCTATAGCTGACAAATGAGGAGTACACAGTTTGTTTCAACATTCTTTTTAGATTCCTTTCCTCCTTTTTCTTTTTTTTTTCAGGTGGAACCATCTTTAATTGCTCATGGATAGTAATTCTTGACGTTGCAAATTTCTTCGAAGACGTGACATTTCTTTCTGCCATGGAGTCGCGTTATGATGCCTACTATCAGGATGTAGCCAGGAATTTTTTATGGGGGGGGGGGTGTCGTCTACCAAAAGTTGGGAGGGGGAAATGTGTAGGCAAGGCTGCTTGCGCGTTGTTTTTCAAACAAAGCTTGAAATAGCTGACTTCAACATGCGATTTGGGTATGCTGAATGCTAGCAGTAAAGCCCACCTTAAGGAGCTTACATGATGATTATGATGACCTAAATTCCCGTTCGTCGGTCTACCGGTAGGCCACGGGTGATTCGTTCATCCGTATCAGCAGGCGGTTATGCGGGCACGCGCTCGTGAGCGTGATCATGAGTGTGCTCGTGAGTGGCTCGCAGTCCCCGAAGTTGGTAGGGCGGAAGTGGAGGCCAACACTTAGTGTTTGCTATCAAGATTCGCGTTTTAGATTTTCCTTTAGGAAAGGGACTAATAAGCTTTCTTATCAGCTATGAAGTATAGTCGAGCGCGATTTGAAGCCTATCGCGCCAGCATCGAAAGGCCAAGCATGTCACCGACATCGTAGGCCTGTGGCACGCTTGGGCAAGAGCGGCAAGAATGCAAAATCTTGATTGATGTTTCGAAACGGAAACGTAGGTCACCTATAGTTTCATTTCGGAACCATGAAAATCAAGATTTCACAGTCTTCTCCCCCTTGTTGGCTGTTCCATGCTACAACAGTGGCCCGTACGAGTGACTTCACACCGTTTGGGTTTCAAGCTTTACATTCGTTCTTATCAAGCGCAGACTTGGTTGCCTTTTATCTACGCCGACGATAACGAAACTGGCATGGAAGGTTTGCTAAAGCTGGCGTTCAGTGTGCTTCATTTCAAAGAGTAGCTTTCCATGATGATGATGGTTGGATGTTTATGGCGCAAGGCCAACTAGGGCAAAGAGCGCCAAAACAATAGTCATATGAGGGTGAGACCTTAACCACTATGTAAAGTCAGCAAAAACAAAAGTAAAATCAGAAAACGGCAATGGGCATGGCTGGTGTATAGGGCCAGATTTCATTATGCCTGATAGGAAATGAGGTTTAAAAACTTGACTTCTGACAAATACTCAAACACACGTTTCACTGAAACAATGGCATCGTCACCTAGAAAAAACAATGGATGTAGGGGAATATGTTGTCTGTAGAGTTCTCTGAAGTGTTTGTGTCGTGTTGTGTGAAGTGCCTTGCATGTTATTAGTATGTGCACTACGGATAGGGCCTCTCCGCACCTGCTGCACTGGGGTCTAGGAGATCCCGTCAGCAGATACGAGTGAGTTGCATGCGTGTGCCCTATCCGTAGCCTACCCAAGGCGACTTCCGAGTGTCTGTTGTGTGAGTCAGATATGTACCGTCCCAAGTGTGGCTTTATTACATGTAGTTTGTTGTCTGTCTGTTCGTCCCAGTGTGTTTGCCATGTTCTTCGCAGGTGTTGTCTTATGTGTGGCTTGAGGTCTGTGTAGGGTACTGTTGCTATGTCCGGTGTATTTGTATGTGCAGCAGCAGCGGCCATCTGATCAGCGGTCTCATTTCCCGCAATCCCAGAGTGGCCTGGAACCCAACACATGATCACCTCGAGATTTAATGCATACGCGGACATAATGGTTTTATAGACTACATTAAGAACATGGTTTTTAGAAGACTTGTTGGATGACAATGCATGTACAACACTCAGTGAATCTGTGAAAATGATAGACTTGGGTATTTCATGTTGCACTATGTGATTTAAAACAAGCAAAACGCCATGGGCTTCTGCCGTAAAAATGCTGGTCTTCGAGTTCAAGGTCTTAGAGACTCTAAAATCGGGTCCGTGCGCCGCACAGGACACAGTAAGGGCAGTTTTTGATGCGTCACTGTAAAACTCTGCACATTCATACTTGAACTGCAGGGACAAGAAGTGCTGCAAAATAGCAGTTTGTGGTACCCTGGTTTTATCAATTTTCACGAAGGACAAGTCACAACACACAGGTTGAAGCTCCCAGGGTGGTAAGACGTCAGTAAAAGAAGATGTGTGAATGTCTAAAAAGGAGTTGTCGAAATTTGGAGCTTCCTGTCTCACTCTAAGTGAGAACGGCAAAGGAACAGACGGGCGATTTACAAACAGTGGCGATGTGGATGTATCATTAAAAACACGTTTAAAAGGGTGGTCCTTCAAAGACGAAATTTTAAAAGCGTAGAGAAAGTCCACATACGTCCGTTGGTACTCAAGGCACCACTTATTACATTCAACATATAGACTCTGGGCCGGGCTAGTGCGGAACGCACCCGACGCAAGGCGCAGACCCAAGTGCAGTACTGGATCAAGACTTTTTAGCGTTGTTTTCGATGCCGACCCATACACGACACTGCCGTAGTCTAATCGAGACCCGACTAACGCGGTGAAGACCCGGAGAAGCAGTTCTTTGTCTGCACCATAGGATTGGTGGGAGAGGACCTTGAGAATGTTTAGTGTTTTGAGGCATTTATGTTTAAGTGTTTTGACGTGAGGTATGAACGTGAGCTTGTTATCAAATATGACACCTAAAAACTTGTGCTCCCGTTTAACAGGAATAGGTGCACGGTTAAGCGTAATCTCAGGGTCGGCGTTAATCCCGCGCTTGCGGGAAAATACAACACAAGTACTCTTGGCCGGGTTCAGTTTAAACCCGTTAAGGTCCGCCCAGCCAGCTAGTTTCTTAACACCGAGTTGTACTTGACGTTCGCATATTGACAGGTTACAGGATTTAAAAGATATTTGCACATCGTCTACATAGATGGAACAGGAAATGGTCGGCGGCAATGACTTTCGGAGGGAGTTCATCTTAACTATAAACAAGGTGCAGCTTAGAACTCCACCTTGCGGCACACCATTTTCCTGCAAATATACAGTGGAGAGTGCACCACCAACCCTCACTCGAAAGGTTCGTTCGGCCAAATAACTACAAAGAGTGTTCATCATGTTGCCAGAGACACCAAATGACTTAAGGTCCCTGAGGATGCCGTAGCGCCAGGCTGTATCATAAGCTTTTTCAATATCGAAAAATACAGTAAGGCAGAACTGGTTATGGACAAATGCATCTTTTATGTAGGATTCCAGTGCAAGAAGTTGATCATTGGTAGATCGCCCCACCCTGAAGCCTGCCTGGCAGCCCTCGAGAAGACCATTGTACTCCAGAAAGTACACTAGCCTACGGTTTATCATCTTCTCGAGGAGCTTACACAGGCAGCTTGTGAGGGCGATGGGACGATAACTTGCGGGAGAGGAAGGGTCCTTCCCCTCCTTCAGAAAGGCCACAACTATAGCCTCCTTCCAAGACCTTGGAAGCTGCCCCGAAAGCCATATTCTGTTGTAGAGGTGTAGGAGTGTCTCAAGAGTGTCTGTGTGTAGGTGTTGTATCATGGTGTATGTAATGCTGTCTGCCCCTGGAGCTGAGGGCTTACAGGTGGAAAGAGCAACCTTCAGCTCATGAAGTGTGAATTCAGAGTTGTAAGCAGAATTCGACTTGTTCTTGTCTCGTAAGGGCTTCTTTTCTGCATTAGTTTTGTGTTGCATGAAAGTATTAGTGTAGTGTGCTGAGCTGGACACGTGTTGGAAGTGTTGTGCGAGTGTGTTAGCCTGGTCTTCCAGTGTGTCCCCTGTTGTACTAACCAGGGGCAGGCTGTGTGTCTGTTGTCCTTTTAGTTTTCGTATTCGTGTCCAGACTTTGTGAGTGTCGGTGTATGAGTTTATGGAAGTGAGGAAGGCGCGCCAACTCTCCCTTTTTGCCTCACGACGCACTCGCTTCCCCAAAGCCTTTGCCCGTTTAAACGAAATGAGGTTATCTGACGTGGGGTACCGGCGAAGGACACCCCACGCCTTGTTCTGGGCCTCTCGCGCCCGCCTGCAGTCCTCGTTCCACCAGGGCCTCCTTGGGTTGCGGGACGCACTGGAGGCCTGGGGCATGGACTTTTCGGCGGCGTCGACTATGTGCGCCGTGACGAGTTGGGCTGCTTCCTCCACGTGTAGGTGTTTTATGGTTGTGTGGTGTAGTTTAGATGTTTCTGTGAATGTACTCCAGTTTGCTTTTGATTCATTAAACCTTTTATGGGCAGATGGACTGCATGGGCCTTTACCTCTGTATGTTAGGGATGTGGGGAAGTGGTCACTACCATATGGGTCCGTGCCCACGCCCCACTCAAGACATGGAAAGAGAATTGCAGAACCAATAGCCAAGTCGAGATGTGAGTACGTATTATGTCCTAAGTTATGGTAGGTAGGCTGTTTTTTGTTGAAAAGGCATGCTCCTGAAGATGTAAGAAATTTCTCTATCAGGCGACCTCGGGCATCCGTTCTGGAGGAGCCCCAAAGAGAGTTGTGCGCATTAAGGTCGCCTGTTAGTATGTATGGTTCGGGCAGCTGGTCGACCAGCGCCTCGAAATCAGAGCTCGAAAGTGCATGATCAGGAGGAATGTAAATGGAGCACACCGTTACCAACCTATTCAATATTATTGTTCGAATTGCTACAGCCTCGAGGACAGTGTTCAGAGTGACAGGGTGGCAGGCTAAGGATTTCCGGGCGACAATTGCCACACCTCCTGAAGAGTGTGTGCAGCCAACCCTGTCCTTTCTGAATACCATGTATCTATTTAAGAAATTTGTCTGTTTGGAATTGAGGTGAGTCTCTTGGAGACACATGAGACTTGGCTGATTGGCATGCAGGATATCATACACATCATCAAGATTTTTAAGGAGGCCTCTGCAGTTCCATTGAATGATGTTTTCTGTTCCCATTATTTAGGTTTAAGAATGAATGGAGTGTGTGTATGTGTTCATGTGTCGTCTTTCGGGGCTGTTACTCTGGGGTTAGGCTTTTTAGGCCTGTCTGTAGGCTTGGAAGTCGGTGGCCGCTCCTTGCGCTGCGTTGCAGGCAGGAACGGCCCGACATCCATCTCGTCGTCGGATGTCCGAGGGGTGCCCGACGGACCGGGCCCCCCGGACTTGGCCCCCCCTCGGGAGCCCTTCGTTTAAGCCGCCACCGCCGAGGGCGTCCGGGGCACCAGAGGTGGCACGGGCGGTGCGGTGACGGTGGGAGCCGGTGCGGGGCCCGTGGTGTCCATCACCTCGGTACCCTCCAACGGACTGGAGGACGGGGAGACAGAGGCGGGAGCGGCACCGGTCCCGACAGAAGTGGTTTGCACCACAACCGCTGCTGCCTCAGCAAGCGGCGTGGTGCCGGGTTGGGCTGCGTGAGGCAACCCAGCGGGGGGCGGGGGCGGGACCAGGTCAGACTCGCTGAACTGGGTCCCTGTGGAAACCAGACGCCGCTCCGCCCCCCGGCGAGCCGCGTCTGCGTACCTCCCCAGAGGAAAAGAGGCGAACCTCTTTCGCGCCTCTGGGAAGGTGATGTTCTCCGTGACCTTGATGTTAATTATCTTTTTTTCCATTTGGAATTTTTCACACTTGCGGGAGTACGCTGCATGCGGACCGCCGCAGTTCACACAAGTGAGGGTTTCGGATGGACAGTTGTCAGTCGGATGATCGTGCGCCGCGCATTTCGCACACGTCGTTCGGCCACGGCAAGAGGTTGTACCGTGCCCGAACCGCTGGCACTTAAAACAGCGCCGCGGATTCGGGATGTACGGACGGATGGAGCAACGGATGAAACCTGCATTGATGTGTTGTGGAAGAACTGCGCGGTCGAATGTCAAGATAATGTGCTTGGTGGGAATCTCCTTGTCGTCTCTGCGGATAGTGATGCGTCTCACGGCAGTGACGCCCTGATCCTTCAAGCCGGCAAGGAGATCCGCATCCGTTTCGTTCAGGAGATCTGTTTCGGATATCACACCCTGGGAGCTGTTGAGGCTCCGATGGGGTGTGACCCTGATGTCTAGATCAGCCAGTCTAGTCTGAGCTAAAAGCTTCGTGGACTGCTGCTTGTCATTTGTTTCGATGAGGAGTTCACCAGACCTTTGTTTTTTGCACTTATATGATTTTCCTACTATGGCTTCAAGATACTTGGCGATCAAGAAGACTGACTGAGATGCTAGAGGGTGGGTTGGATTGAGGGATTCCATCACAAGAAATCGAGAAAAATGGTCCGGTTCAGGAAAGGTTAACGACGGCAACGGAGGAAAGGATACTTCGGTGCGGCCCCTTTTCAGGGACCGATCACGGTTGGGGGGGGTTTTAGACAATACCATAAAGCATAGTATAAAAGCAGGGAGACGGGGGTACTTTCTTCCACAACCTTACCCTGATAGCTGAGGAGGTCCCGGAGCTCCCTGCCTGGTAAACAGACAGGGAGCCCATCCGCCGGAGCTTGACCTGGGCTCCGACGGCCACCGTTAGAGGTTTCTACCCTTCACCTTAAAACACATCACCACGGTTGGATCCAGCTTATGTTTGGGGGCTCGGGGTCCGCGGTATCGCCAGTACCGTCACCAAGATTGCTCAAGGTGCCCCGTGCGGGGAGTAGCTTTCCAGCGATAACCTTCGAATGTCACTGTACTGTACGTGCGGCACATTCGTATATTACGGCGGTGAAGCCAGAAGACGTCCATCTCGTCCTTAAGTAATAGCCTTTTTGTTATTTTTTGTGCAAGTAACATAAAATTTAAACTTACGCTTAGCGGAACACCTTATTGCACTGGTGTTGACTGTTGAGCTTGTTGCACGCTTCGTAAATTTCATTCTATTTCTAGCCGTTAAATCGAACAGACATGACTTCAGTGAAATTCCGGTTACGCAAATACAGAATGCTGATTCCCACGAAGACGGAGGTCAAAAAACAATGAAATAGTGCCGAAAAGAAAGACCTCCGCAATAAAGAGAATTGTATAGTTTTGTTGATTTGGAGGATATACAAGATGGGCAGAGCAATGCTTTTCATATAGCAGAAATTATGGAACTGCAATAGGCAATATGTCGGTGGAAAAAACATATCAAGGATTGATAGTTGACTGAACAAAATACGGTGACATGCTCTGTTATGTTATTGCACTTTGTACCAATGTAAAGACAAGGAATGACACGCTGACATGTATGCCTATATGAGGCTTTTTCTGCTGTTCCGCCATTTTCCAGCCGTGCTGTTCCGCAAGGAAAACGCAGGACTGCCTCGATCGGCTCGCGGCAGGTTCCCGGCGCAGCTCGGTGCATCCGGCGCGAAATGCAGCCAGGCTGTATATGTTGAAATGTACAGCATCTGGAGTAGGCACAGGGACCATATGTTGACGTAGCCCTTGGTTTCAGCTTTATATGAGCAAGAATGTCCTTAAAACTGCAGGTTCCATGCCTGCAGGCGACTTCAGGCGGTTCTTCAGGCAAGTTGATCCGCACCCCAGCCTGGAACGAAACATTTCGGGGGAGGGGGGTGGGCACGGTACCGGTGTGCCCCCCCCCACTGGGGTCACCCCTGCCTGCACCCCTGCAACATAAAATGGTGCAACGAGGTGGCTGCAGTGCTTGCATTCACTCGGAGGTAAGCATTTGTATGTGCATCATTTTTTTTGTCAGAGGAGAACACCTGCTTATTAAGCTACTTTTATTTCGTTGCCTTGGCATTTGAGATGGATGTACAATAAGTTGCGCACACATAATGCAGTTCCCCTGTTACTGAAGAGTTGCAGCGAGCATAATGTGTGTTGGGTAACTTAGATCGACAACGCAAGTGCAGATCTTTTCTCGTGCACTCAGGTACAACTTTCACACCGTGTTCTGATAATGTGTCCTCTTAACACAAACTAAAAACAAAAACTAGGCGGTGTTTTCCTTACTTCGTAGTATCGCTTGTTTGGTGCAACAGAATTCTGGACAAAAAGTATTCACATGTTCGTACCATGTCAACAGTGCATGCACAGAATCTGCGACGCGATGCACATGGCAATACCAAAGTTTTCCCGAGGAATTTTTGAGATGTGAATATTTTGAGAACTGCGCGGGGGGAGGGAGGGGCAGGAAGTGGATTTCAAATTTTAATCCCAAAAATGGAACAAATCTGGTTGGATACCAGGCATTATGGTGCTTCACCAGAGTAAATAAATTCCCCCGCATTTCCCCGAGGGGGAGAATGTGAAAGTGCGAATGCACGGTTGTCGGCCCGCTTGCGGCGCTTGCGCTCGGCCCCCGCAGCCCACCGCCTCGTCGCCTTCTCTTCCATCTCTTCCATCGGGTTTGTAGTATCACGTGTACACCACGCAGTTATCAAGCCGCTATAACGCCGCTGAGTCGCCAACGCACGCCGCTGACGACGTAGTTTGAATGCGTTAAAGATATAAGGCGCGTCACTAACACTGATATCAGCGTCGCCTCCGTGGCTTGGTCGGTAGAGCGTCGCGCTGCGGCCGCAAAGTCCTCGGATCGAAACCTGGCGCCGGATGCTGTTTCTTTTTTAAATATAGAGGAGCACTGCGGACGCCGACGCCGCCGCCGCCGCCGCCGGCGGTGGATGGTTTGGGGTCGCTTATAAAGTGCATTCGCACTTAAAAGTGAAAGCTTTTGAACAGAATAAGAAAGTAATAAGCGCAAACATTGACTCCAAACATTGGCCTGCAGCTTGTGGACCTGCTCTCTACGGCCGTCCAGAAATGAGGTACACTGCGGTTGAGTACAATAGAAAACTCTTTACTGACATGGAGCTCATTCTCAGCCCGCGTCCGGACCGTCCGGACACACACCGACACCAGCACCAAAAACACTCTGCGTCCCGACCCCCAGTGTCCCCGCGCGCGGTTCTTCTTCACCACCGCGCGCTCCTCCCCATCGCTGCTTCTTCCCCGTGTCCGCCAGCGCCATCCCTCGGGCGCCGACGTCTCCAAGTCTTGCGGCCCGGTGGCCGCACGGAAGGCGAGGAGGGCGAGGAAAGGGAGCCCATGGCGAGGGGCTCCCGCAACACCCTCTAGGCCAGAAGGTGTCGTGCCAAGGCGCTCCCCACAAGCTGACAATCTGAGATTTCCAAGCCACCTGTTAAAACTCCTTTTCACATAAGATGGCGGGAGGGGTGGCCCACTGCTGCTGGAATTGCTCTTGCATAGTTCTAGTATTTAGTTCCTGAGGTGCGCATTTCAAACGGACGGCCTAACCAAGGGAGTGGGCGGTGAAGCGAAGCAGCGGGCGGTGCTGAAATAAATAAGCGGAGAACCCTGGGCAATCGTCAAATAAACTGGCACCAATTGCTTGAGGCTCTTCTTAAACGTAATAAATGAAGGCATTGTTTTTTAAACTGTATGCTCTGGAATTTATTGATTGATTGATTGTGGGGTTTAACGCGCCGACGCAACGCAGGCGATGAGGCGCGCCGTAGTGGAGGGCTCCGGATTAATTTTGACCACCTGGGGATCTTTATCGTGCGCCGAAATCTCGTACACACGGGCGTTTTTGCTTTTCGCCTCCATCAGAAAAGCGGCCGCCGCGGCCGGGAAACGAACCCGCGACCTTGTGGTCAGCAGCGCAACGCCTTAGCCACTGAGCCACCGCGGCGGGTCTCTGGAATTTATATTTTTCATTGCGACTGGACAGTTTGAGTCAGGTGCAACAACGATGGTGGACACACTTTTCATTGCAGTCCATATATTCTGCAAAGATTGGTCATTGGTTCGAGGAAAACATGAACCCTATAAAAATGTTTTCTTTTTCCGTAATTTAAAGTGGGCATGTGATAGCAAATGCTTGTTTCCGTGTAGTACATTTTGTGAGGAACTCTGGGCGCTGCCTCTGAAACCTACAGTCCAAATCTTGTACCAAGTTTCGTGGCCGTGTACTAGTACTAACATACCACCCCCACAGGGTACCGCGATGCAAGAAGGTAGTTCAAGCCAGGCCTGGCTGTTAAGTAGTTGGTCCCTGTAGGCACCGGACAGTGACACGGCATGAAGCTGCAGCACGCAGTGTAATTTGCGGCACATATGAACAACACTGACACAGTGGCTATGCCAGCCCGCTCAGGACTTGAGTGCGCTTCTTTATCGTAGCACAGTGTGAAGCATATTCGTTGCCACTGTTAAGTTTATTAAAAGGAATTATAACATTCTACAGCAATTCTACCACCTGTGCTGCTAAACGAAGAGAGATTTACGTGGTTCAACTTACGTACTAACTAACAAGCCAGGTCAAGGCAACTTAGCGTGACGCCCAGCATGAGAAATGCAGGTAGCACATCTCTTGTGCGTCTTATCGCTTACTCGAACAACTTACTCAGGAGGTACACGGTTTGGTTTGAAAGCTAGTGATCCTTTTTAACTCTTTCGCAACGGCACCTATTCAAAATCGTTCAATTGGAACGATAATTTAAGAGCACCTTTTCAAGGCGCTCCGGACGTTGCTTGAACAAATAAAGCTGTTTGGAGTTAAATTTTCAAATGGCCTTTTAAAATCAGTTTTGTTTTCATTTTTGCAACAAAAACGTGATTTTTGACACGCGTTTGAAGCACCTGATTGTGGAAAAGGGGCGTGGTCATCGCGCGTCACTGCTACCAAAGAAGAATGCGCGTCACTCATAATTACTCTGCATCACTGTTTGTTTTTTCTTATTAGGGCATGAAAGGTTAACCAGCAAACGATTTTCAATCGTCAGGTTTGCGCTATAATCCCAGAAATCGGCTGAAAATATTATGCAGTGCCTGTTTGCAAAGCTACTTTATGATTTTAGGCAATTTTATTGCCTTTGCGCCCGTAGTTCTAAGCTGTGTGGCAGTTCCAGGACAATTCGCAAACAGTGTACAAGAGTTTAGATTTCCTTTCTCCATCGCGATATTCATATTTAGCGCTACTAGGCAGTTGCCGAACTTCAAGGCTACCTGCCATGGTGCCTTGGGCGTCCGCGACTGATCCTCGAACAAAGCTTGCCGCTCCTGATTTCTCCCAACCCTAACTCGATTTCTGCGATAAGAACTTCAGATGCTAGTCAAAAGGTCAGACCCGGTCGCCAGATATTTGTTCCGACGAACCCTTACAAAAATGGTTATTGAGATTGAATTGAAAGTCAATTGACTTTACTCAATAGATTGTGTTGACAGTCAATTGACTTTGAATAGAAATTTTGTATTGAGTTCTCGTTGAAAATTGGCCACCGCGTTTCAATTGAAACTCAAAGCTGAGTTTCAATTGAAAGTCTATTGACTATAGTCAACATGTCTGTTGATTTCCAATTGACTTTCTGTTGAGTCTCAATACACTTTTCCTGTTGAGTTCCTGTTGTGACGTGTCAATTGAAAGTCTATTGAGAAAAGTCAGTGGAGTTCTAGTTGAGTCTGTGTTGACTATCTATTGATTCTCCTGTTGAGTTCCTGTTGAGAAATGTCAAATGAAAACCTATTGAGCATATTCAAGACAGCCCGTTTGATTTCATTTTAGTCTTTTATAAAGTTATTTCAACAATTGCCTCGTAAAGTTCAGTTGACTGTACTAAATATATAGTGAGTCTGCTTCAATAATGCAAAAAATCAAGGTGTGCATTGAGCAGGTGAAATAGTGAGGTGTTTCATGGCAACGCTTGCTTTATTGCTCACGAAATCAGCACGGGAGGACTGGAGCCTTGCAGGGTCCACTTGGCTACTTGACTGTGTAGCCTGCAAAATACAACAAGAAACAGCCTTGTTTGTTTCCACCAGTATAGTACGAAATTATTGCGTCCCTTCTTATTAAGCATGCTGGTCTAAGTAGCTTGCTATTTTATGTTAGATAGTTTGTATTTTTGGAAAGCAAGGCAAGGAGACAGCAGTTCAACAAATGTATATGCTTCTTTCAGGTTTTAGTGCATCAAGGCAAGCTAACCACATCAATTAATTCTACAATGGGTAGGGAGTGGAATGGCTTTAGTTGAATGCTTTCCGCATTAAGGCACCTGAAATCTACAGGAACTATGTTTCAACGCGGCAGGGAGCCAAAAAATCACCCGCATGGGTCCGTAATCGTGTCTTCCACATCTTTCAGGCCCAAAAGAAATCCAAATAGGCCTATCAAGACTGGTTGAGCCACTACCTGACAGGAGAAACCCCAAACCTGTGCAAAAGCATACCTGTCAACCTGTGGATTTTGTTTTTTGAATTTTTAATGCTTGAAATCTCGTAAAACAAAATTAGAAAATTGTCAACTTGCATGAACTTTGTTTACAAAATTAGCCTTGATTAAAAAAAACTAGGGTCAGATGGTACTGTAATCTAAAGTTACTACATCAGGCAATCATCGCAAATGGCTTTATGAATGGATGAGCGCATAATACTTTGTGCTTACCGACTAGTGGAAAAAAAATACATGAACCGTGATGGAAAAAAACGTGCCAAAAAGAACGTGACAGGAAAAATACATAACTTAAATTTCGCAGTCTTTTACACTCTTGTAACGATGAAGTATGGTGTGTGCCTTGCAGTACGTTTACCAAACAAGTAGCACTAAGCAGCAGCTTAAAGGGATCATATGAGACATGGGTACATCCACATTTTTGCCTTCATCATAACAATGCCAGAGGGGTATACCAGTATAACAAGGCCGTCTAATGCCAGTTTACACACAAGGAGAACACGAAACAGTTTTGTTTGGTGAGGGGAAAAACATCAGTGTCAGTAAATGAGAAAAAATTTTAAAGCTTGTATCCCTTTGCTTGGCGAGATTTTCTATACACTAGCAGCACTAAAACGGTATAGTGATACCATGCCGACCAATCATTTGGGTAATTCCTAGAGGCAGAACATCTGTCAAAACAGATTGACTAAGCCCTCGCGCAATGCCGGTGTAGCATCAGTCAGTGGCACGTCTGATGCCACATTCACCCAAAATGTTATTCAGTGATTTTGCTATTACTCACACCACATTCAGCCCAACTTATTCAAAACTGCTCCGAGAAAGGCAGTCAGCAGGTTGTGATCAGAAGCAATGGCAAATTTCAATTTATGCTAGCAAGTCGAGCAAGTGCTTAAGTCAAAACTGGTATTCATCAGTTTGAAAGTTTGACGCCTGTGCATGTTCTAGCGCAAGCTGCCTAGCACCTGTGACAAAAATTGGCAAATGAGAAATTCACGGAAAGATACATGGAGAGAATTGGCACTTAGTGGTAAAAGACTAATATATGACAACAGTGTGCAGTCTGTTTCCAACTACTACTAACGCAGCAGGTTTTTTTCTGCATTGGTTTTAAAGCCACAGTGTCTGCTTGCCTTTAGGGTGCCGAGGTAACACGTCAGACTTGTGTAAAGATGTTTTGGGTTCAAACCCTACCTTCTGCGGATACACAGTCTCTATTTTCCAAAAGCAATCAATGAATTTGTTATATTCTTGGGCATTATTTTTTTAGCTGGAATGAAGTACGGTTTAGGCCACATTTGTCACTGCTCTGCACTCAGGGAACGCTCTTTCTCCAAGCAATCGTTCAAATTAATACGCAAATATATTGCTGGCTGCCAGCACTTTAGCTTGCAAGTATATTTTACCGCCATGTCTCCTAACTGGTTGAACACACTATCCTATTTGTGACTGGTAGATCTGCCTCTCAGCCTAGCGCTGTCAGGTGTGCTTGCATGGCGCAGTATTCGTGCGTCTGTTATTGATCCGACAGGCACTTGTTCGATTCAACCTCCTTCATTTTTTTTTTCATTTTCGTTAACTTCGTTCATCAAACATTTTATTTATTTTCATCATGGTGTTCTTTCTTTTTTTATGACACTTCGTACTAGGTAATTCATGGCTGCTGCTCCGTTCTGTAGCGGCACTGCATCTGGGATTTTATTCATTCGTCAATTGCCTTCAAAGGTTTTGTTAGATCTTTAGCTAAAGATACATACAAATATAGAACACGCGAAAGCAATACAGCAGCGCGGAAGACAGTACAACACTGATTGATGTCAAAATGTTGTGTGCCGGTACAATAGCCTCCCCCTTCAATTTGTTACACTTACGTACAGTATTTTTGAAAGGCTGAAGTGAAATCATACCCTTTAGGTCGATCTGGAGACGGCGGGAATAAAAACACTGTTCATATACCGACAAATAACAGAGTCGTGAGTATCGCCATTCAGGTAGGTCTCCACAACATTTGTCATGATGAAATGTACAGTGTGCGTCAGGCTTGTCTAGGGCAAGCGAGCGCACGGCTCCGGAGCGTGCTGGCGACATCTGCTGATAACTGCTGGGGTAGAGATAGCTTGCCATTGCGCGTGCGCGGATCTTGGACAGGGTCGGGCCGGTCGTCATTTCGCATGGGCCACTCTTATTTGCAGACGCCACCACCCACGAGGGGCACTGGTCTTCCCCAGTGCCAGCCATGAGCGGTGACAGGCCAGATAGACGCGCCGTTTGACGCGTTTATCGCAGGCAGTTACGTAATCGCATAAAGCAACGAGCGCCAATCTTCTGAATCTCAAGCGCACCAAACGGAAAGCACGCAACAAGAATTCACTGCAGGGCTTTCGGTTGAACCTGTTGTGCGATTACGTAAGTCCCTGGGGTGATAATGCACCGCGTCAAATTACGCACTGATCTCCGGCGTCACCGCTCACGGCTGGCACGAAGAAAACAAGCACCCGTTGCGGGTGGTGGTGTCTCCAAATTTTAGAGGCCAAAGCTGAACGACGACCGCCCAGGGCCTGTCCGAGATCCACGCACGCGCAATGGCAAGCTATCTCTAACCCAGCAGCTATCAGCAGATGTCGCAAGCATGCTCCGAAGCCGCGCGCTCGCTTGCCCTTGACAAGCCTTACGCGCACTGCACAGGAGCGCTCGGAAAGAATAAACTTACCTTATAACAACGTCGCTCCCAGCGGCGCTCCCAGCGTGGTGAATTTGACGGATTCCAAAGCGTTGCTAACAGGGAAGGTAACACCTCACTTCGCAAGCTTCTTCACCGTACGATCACAGCGCACAGACACAACACGGACACAAAGGATGTTCACCGGCGGTAGAAAAGCGCATACGATGGCTTTTCCTTCAATAAATTCGATGTATCGCCAGCTGCACTGCAATGTCTGACCTTCGATGCTCGTTGAAAAGATTCGCACAAGGCACATAAATCGTCAACAACACGAGCAAAGCTGTAAACTTGCACAGAACAGTGACGACCGCACAGCGTTGGCGCCCGCACGCCCGCACATCCGGGACTGCGAACAAGCGACTTTGGCTTGGCTTGGAGTCGGTTTGCGATGGCTATGCCACGGCTACGCATTCTTGTGAAAAATTGAGCGTGAAAACATTGACACGAGATATTAAAAAAAACCAACGGCGGCTTGTGAGTCCTATGTTAATATTTACGATCATTGTTTATAGAATCATTACCAACCCGTCGAGCAGCAGTAATATTATTTTGCAGATAACCGAACTCCGCCGAGGTCAACGTTTATAGAACCAAGGTCAGTTTTAAAACTCTCCGCCTCCGCCATACCAGCAATACGGCGCCCGAGCGACCCACAGCGCCAGGTGGCGTCGCCGTCGCAACCGGCTCCCTTCAGCCGCTGGGGAAGCACGAGCGAAAGCAGCGCGGGCCGCATCTGTACTGCCGTTGCGAGCGTTATCGCGAAATATGCCGATCACCGTGTTTATAACCTTTTATTTACGCTTGTAAGTGGTAAGTCTAGCCACATGTCACTGGAGCTACGGCGCTCAATCAGCGACAACCATTGCGCAGTAGCCGCTTGCATTTCCAAGGCCGCGCGGCTTTGTGGCTGCACTTCCACGTTCGTTTAGAGCATCGTCCGCCATTTCACATTACATAATTTACGTTTCTTGTTGAGGCGGCTGCATATTCGAACCCTCTAGGTAGGAAATGTGGCTGGTGCGTTATGCAGAGACATTAGTGAAGGCTGTCAAACATTGTCATCATTTCGTTAAAAAAAGCTTTATCGGTTGAATAAAAGAACCAAAAAGTGGATATTTTTTTTAGTTTCAAGGTAAGGAGATATTTTCACAGGATATCCCTCTTGGCGAAAAGAATAGGATGTCAAGTATCAGCTTCGCGTGGTGATGGGGCCGAGACGGGAATCAAGACGAAGACGACGATCGCAGTGCGCCCGGCACAAACCGTATCTCTGTGTCTCCGCTGCAGTGCCTAGTAGCTCTGTAAATAGTGCAAATACCGCTATTATACGCCTCGAGCTTCGCGATCGCTGCGCCGCCTGCCGCCGCTTCTCCGCGGCGTTGACGGGATCTGCGCTGCGTGGCTGATAGGGGCTCGTGCAGTGTTTTGGTTCTGTTTCGCTTTTTTTCGCCTTTCGGCGCCCTAAACAAAACTTGTTATGATGACGTTTATAGGCAAAGAGTACGTTTAGGTCACTTAAAAGGCAGCTGCGTCTTCGTAGAGCACGCGATCGCCTGCAAGAGCCACCCGCGCGGACGCGGTTCTGCGCGCATCGTCGCCGCTCTTCCGGGCGTCGGCGACGATAGCAGCATATCACCCCTGTCACCTCCAAATACATCAGGCACAAATGAATTCTACTGTCGCCTCGTTTAGACCTGGTACTGCACAGGGAGAGGTTGGCTTCATTTTGCAGCGTGGACAACGAATGCGGCTTCGTTTCGAATATATACGTCGCAGAAAAATATCTTTCGGGGATGTGATCAACCAATCCCGGACAATACATTATGCCTTTTATAAGAATATAAACCATGCGAAAATGTTAAGTATATTCCAAGCCTGTACTTCGTTAAATATGTGCCCACACACGCCTTATAGAAAGAACCAAGGCAATCTAATATGAAACCACGGAAAAATACATGCTGCGCAAGTGCGGAAGAAACATAATAGCTCTAACGGAAATGAAAAAAAAAAACACAATGCAGCTTGTGATATGCTAAAGACGTTCGTCGAAACTTGAGCCAGGTAGGGCTCACCAGACCAACAATACGCAAAATGCACTGCTATATCGCGAGACATATGGGGGGGGGGGGGGGGGGGTAGGGGAGGGGGACGCTGTGTACAAATGCAGAGCGGAATCAAGCAATGGACGTTTTAGTAATCACATACACAAACCTCGCGTTCACTGTCGTTTTGTTTTTCGACTTCAACGAACAGCTGATCATTCGGCGGACGCATTTTTGGAAGTATATAGGGTAGGCAGTTCACAAGCGATGAAAGGTGTCGTTGGAAGAGTGTGGTATGATAAGGCCATCTGATTTCAGTTTCTCCTTTATTCTATAGGCTCCCTGTGCCATGTGACGATATTTCGAAGAAGCATTAAGTCGCGGACGCCGATTATATTCTAAGCCCGTCTGCGCGCTGCTCGCAGAGGATGTACGTAGCAGATGAATGTTTGCGGGCGCTCACCTCACGACAAGATGACTTTTTGTCGTGTGGTGATCCCCGATTGTAATTCTGCATTATCCGTCGTATTTACGTTGAATATTCCCGAAATTAACACACATTGGCTTGTAAATGGTGGGGATCAATATATGAGGTATGATATTGGCAAACGTAACTGGCGTGCCGTCAGGTATCAGTGCTCCGCTGAATATGTAAGCGCTACATCGTAGTGTACAGCCGTAGCATGAACATCTGAGGAACCGGTGGTAACGGAGACACTGCTAGTAAATTCGGGGCAGTGTAACTACAATCGGCTCCATGATACGCCGGTTCCGCGATGTTGGCCTGTCACACACACCTGGCGCTTATGCAGACCGAATATACCACACTAAGATAGCGTCAGAAACATTTACACTCTCGTAAACACATCCCATTTGCGAACAGAGTGACTGCTCCACATAAACATGGATTTCCAACGCCCGCAAACGCTAAATCTCAGTCGTGAACATGCCGCAAAAGCAGCGGCGACACTGGGGAGCGGGACGGCGACTCCCGCGCCTGCTTTCGAAACGGGCCGCTAGGAGGATTTCAGTGGCGCCCCTACAGGCCGCGCTCGAGGCGTATAATCTCCTCTACTTCGTGTCATTCCTTCATGCCTAAAAATGAGATCATAGTAACTGTATTTACGCTGTTGACAGAGCTTCTAGCTACTGCAGCGGAGACAGCAGCTGACCGAAATAGTTACTTCTTCCCCGATTGAAACACTTTTAAACGAAAAGAAGCTATCCCTCTATTTTCTGAACAACAACAACAACAACAAAAAAACAACAACATGACTTCTATTGTAATCTCTGCCAAAATTCTTTCGCCAGCTCGCCAATGGAAAACGAACTCCTTCAATGTCTCTCAACGAAGGTTTACTGCTCGCTGCCAGCACGTCTAAATTTGCAGCAGTTTCTTCGGCTGCACCGCTAGCGCTTGTTTTGGCTTTCTGTGCAGACGAGGTCTGTGCAACAATCTGCATGTTTCGGCGTGGAAATTTCTTTCTATTTGCCGGCGGTTTCAATAGGTAAGGAAGCAGGTTTGGAAATATTTCCGGGACGGCTCCTTCGACGAGGCTCCACTTTCCTCACTCAGTTTCTACTTTTCACTGTTAATGAAGTGGGTGTAGCTCTTTGCTATGTCCTCAGGGTAAAAATTCACGCCACACGCGCGATTTGGCTGAGAGGTTTCGGTCGAGACACGCATTGGCACGGTACCATATATCTACACGAAGGCCGAAGTAACTTGCAGTGCGAGAAAAGCGCCTTGCCTTTGAGTTTGGTTTCCCCTGTAACAAACCGTGCAACCGGGAACACAACAGACCGGCATAGTGCTCGCCTAACCATCTACAACCGGAGTGCGCACGCACGCACGCGCACGCACGCGCGGAGACGCTAGCCGCACAACGGCAGGTGTATCCCTCAGAACGTGCTGACCTCAGCCACCCGGTGCTCCGCGCGGGAGCCGGGTGCGACTGCAGCGCCATCAATGCGGCATGGTGCGGCGGCGCCGGGAAACACTTCGAAGTTTTACAACTGACCTTGGTTCTATAAACGTTGGCCGAGGTCGCAATGTTGGCTGTTAGCGCCACTGGCGGCAGTGGCAACTCAGCGTACTAGACATTCGCGGGGAATCTCGGAGGCCATGTCGCGACAGCGCGGTCACTTCAGCTTAGCGTGGGAGGGTGCCAGAGGAACCAAAAGAACTGGTTATCGCCGGGTGTGGATGTGGATGGCAAGTCTTTTGTGTCCGGGCGCCCGCTTCGGCGAACTGCAGCAGGAGAGAGGACGGAAGAATTATGGAAAGTCCAGTCCTTGAAAACAGCTTCAAAGTTCTTGATCTGCTTGCGGGCGCAGGATATTTGCGAGGCGCTTGTGTTTGAGAAACATTCCGCGGACGCGTTGACATCTTTAAAATACTTTTGTTAGCGAGAGAGCGGTTCGGAGTGTAACAAGCGGCACGCCAGCTCACTAATTTGTTCGGTTTCTCTATTTTGTTTTCTTTTTTTGTAGTGACGTGCAGCACTGTCAGGCTCGTTCTTTCTTTTTGTGTCCCTGTGCAGTAGAGATGAGTTGTTAATCAGCGCTTCAGTTTGTCTTTCTTCTCTTTTTTCTTCGTTTGTTCGTTTAGTTCGTTTAGTTCGTTTTAGTTTGCCTTGTGAGTCTCTTCCGCTTACGAGTACAGATTTCTTTTGCCGTGAAAGAACTGTTTTCACCTGTTTAGATGCGCGTTTGCTCCTTGCGGGATTCTCTGTATTCCAAACTGCAGTTCTACAGTTGTTATCGTAGACAGTTCACGGTATCCTCAAGGAAAGTTATGTATGCGAGGGATATTGATTTGTTTGACTACGAAATTTAAGGCGCCGACGCTACACTGGCGATAAGGCCCGCAGCAGTGGAGGGCCCCGGATTCACAGCCCGAGCCCGGGGTCTTAACGTGCGCCTAAATCTCGAACACATTGGCGTTTTCGCTTTTTGCCTCCAGGAGAAAAGCGGTCTCCGCGATGGGGAACTGAACTCGCGTCCTTGGACTCATACCACGGCGGGGTGTAGTTCTGGCTACCCTAATGAAGTTCACGAGTGAACGACGTTGAGGCCAAGCTTGCGTTCGCTTGATTTGAAGGCTTGTTTGAAAAGTTCGCTGTATACAAAAATTTAATTGTTCTTTTTCGACGTGTAGTGATTTACACCAACGTTTTGCTTTTTTTTTTTGAGTATGTATAGGCACATTTTCGTTACTGGAATATTCTTTCGCGTTTGGGTTTGTAAGATAAGTATTCATTTCTGCAAAACAGCGCTGTTATTATCGTGCCTCCACAGAAAAACACTGAATCATCGCACTAGGATGCGATGTCACATATGACTTTTGTAGATGTAGCAGATGAAATGACTTTTTAAATCTACCTCCTTCCCCCCCCCCCCCCCCCCGTAACACAACGTATCACAGCATTGTATGTGTGAAAAGAGGTAGGAGGAGTTATGACTTTTTTATTTTTTGTCCCCAGAACTGGGACCCGAGATGTGTATCTCCGGGCGTATCTCCGGGGGTCTAGTGTTGCTGCTTAGTTTAACGGTCTATTCGGAGGGAGCCTCTGATAAGTTTTTGTACTGCTTCATTTCAAAAATTTTAGGCGGCGCTGCAATGGAGGAGGCTCGTTATGCTGATCTTGTATTTTATTGCGCCACAGCTACTCGGCCAATGTTTTCAGGGCATGATTCTAGTGCATCGTACCTCATTTCTGCAAGCAAGGCTACAATTGCGAGTCAGAAGATGATAATAAAGCTC
This sequence comes from Haemaphysalis longicornis, assembly GCF_048455015.1. Taxonomy (NCBI): domain Eukaryota; kingdom Metazoa; phylum Arthropoda; class Arachnida; order Ixodida; family Ixodidae; genus Haemaphysalis; species Haemaphysalis longicornis. Next base: position 7,735,844 of record NW_027526295.1, read on the forward strand.
AACTTTATGTTTGCAGAGATAACTGACCGTGAACGTCACCAAGCATCAACCACGGAGTTCCGTTTTCAACTTCATGCATGTTTTTCCGCATCGCGTGCTTGTCCCAAATACTGTGCTGGCCATAACTGCTAAATTCAGTTATTGAAAATATGTTTCTACGCTACGTCGGGGCAAATTGGTGCCTCTGATAATGTCAAACCGTCAGATTTCTTCCAGGGAACCACCCGACATTGCACAATTTGAAATGGAGGTTGGGCTTCACCGCATGACCCGAACACTGCGCGTCCTAACACTTTTATTAATATCGGACAAAGTGTTCCCCGCAAGTCGGAATTTTTTCTAGAACGTGTTTTCGAAATGTTTCCTAACAAAATGTATATTATAATTTTTTTATACTACCGGTGGTTTGTTATACACAACTTCTTTTCTATCATTGTATTGACAACTTGACAAAAACTTTGATTTCGATATTTTTTCGCACCTATAATTTATACAAACGTTTTTAAAAACTGTCGTTATTGGAAAGGCCATAAAATAATTTACATTTTGTGTTCTTGGAACTATTGCCTCCATTTTTTTAGGAGAAAAAACATTTCTTGGACCCCTAAAAATTGGTCAATTTTCCCCGCGGTCATGAAAGAGTTAAGTAACCAAAAAAAGCTGCTTTGTTTGCGAATACGACGTCAGACTGCACGATAGTTCCGCACAGCATACTGTGCCTGATTACACTTCTAGAAACATGTCTACTCCGGTATTACTAACTAGGCCATGTTGCGCCTTTTTCGTGACCGTACGGAAATTCATCGTTTTTTAGCAGTCCAAGAAAACGTTTTTTTTTGCTAAAAAAATTGGTTAGGCACTTGTTACAGGAACACCAAATGCATAATATTTATCGGCCTATCCAATAAGGCTAGTGTTAAAATTTTTTTTATAAATCATAGTTGCGAAAAAAATATCAATATCTAAATTTTTGTCCAGTTGTCAAAAAATGATAGAAAAAGAGTTGTGTATAACAAACCACCAGTAGTAGAAAAAAATTATAATATACATTTTGTAGGGAAACATTTCAAAAATACGCCCTAGAAAGAATTCCGACTTGCGCGGAACAGTTTGTCAAATATTAAAAAAATGTTAGCACGCGCAGTGCTTGTGTCTTGCGGTGAAGCCCAACCTACATTTCAAAATGTGCAATGTCGGGTGGTTTCTTGGAAGAAATCTGGCGGTTTGGCATTGTCAGAGGCATCAATTTGCCCACGCGTAACTTAAAAACGTCTTGTCAATGACTGACTGCATTTACAGCCAGCACAGTATTTCGGACAAGCGCGCAAAGCGGAAAAACACGCATGAAGTTGAAAACGGAACTCCGTGGTTGATGCTTGTTGACGTTGACTGCCACTTATCCCTCAAAACATAAAGTTGCGCTTTATTATCATCTTCTGACTTGCAATTGTAGCCTTGCTTGCAGGAATGAGGTGCGATGCCCTAGAATCGTGCCCTGCAGACTTTGGCCGAGCAGCTCTTGCATGATAAACAAGATCTCCACTACGAGCCTCCTCCATTGCGGTATCACCTAACATTTTTTTAAATGAAACAGTACAAAACTTACTCTAGACTCCGTTAGAATAGACCGTTCAACTAAGATGAAACACTAGGTCCCCAGAGATGCCCTCGTATGGAAAATGAACCTGGCAGGCGAACAGCTGGCACTGTGTAAGGCCGTTTTGAAGTGCTCCCCTCGCCAGAACAGATTTCTGGCGACTGGGTGTTATCTGTTGACTTGCATCGGAAATTCATAACGCAGAAATCGGGTTAGGGTTGGGTGAAATCAAGAGTGGCATGCTTTTTTCGAGGATCAGTCGCCGACGATCAAGGTGCCACGGCAGGTATACGCTTGAAGTTGGCGTAGTAGCTCCAAATATGAATTTTGCGTTGTAGAAACGAAACGGAAACTGTTGTAAACTGTTTGCAAATGGTCCTGTGGTAAGTAGAACTACAACACGACTTAAAGCAATGTGCACAAAGGCAATAAAACTGCCTAGAATCATAAAGCAGCTTTGCAAACAGGCACTGCTTGACATTTCCAGCCAATTTCAGGGATTATTCCTGTCAGAGTGCAAACCTGATGACTGCAAATCGTTTGCTGATTCACTATTCGTGCCCTGGTAACAAACACCAAACACTGACTCAGAGTAATTATTAGTAGAATGCATTCTATTTTGGTAGAAGAGATGCGTGATGACCACGCCCCTCTTCCGCACCCAGGTGATGCAAACGCGTGTCAAAAATCACGTTTTTGTTGCAAAAATAAAAACAAAACTCATTTTCAAAGGGCATTTTCTGAACTAACTCCAATAGCCTTACTTGTTCGCGCAACGCCTGGTACGCTATGAAAAGGGGCTCCGAAGGTATCGCTCAAATTGAACGATTTTGAATAGGTGCGGTCACTAGAGCTAATCGCAATATGATTCGCCCTAAATGATAATAGTAGCAACAAACTTCATGTTAATTTGTGTATAGTGGAAGTGTCACGTTGGTAAATTGAACAAGTACAAAGTCTGGAGGTCTATACACTGAATCGCTATTTTGAATTCATGACCTGTGTTATAACGTCAGTACAATATTACAAGGCGCGTTGTGTTATCTTCTTTTCACATCTGGTATTTCACTCCTGCAGGGCTACCACGGGATAGATAAAATTTCCCTTCTCGAGCCTCTGGATGGGGCCAAATGGCGAACTTTGGACCTGTGGCGGCCCTTCTGTCATTCATGTGCATTCCCAGCATGGAAGCAGTAAAAACAGCGCAGTAAAAAAAACACTGAATGAAAAGTGCTTTTGATGAACATTAATTTGGGGGTTGAGCTGGCGCGACATTCAACGGACATATCGGAGATGTGGGATATTTGCCTTCGTTAATTATTTTTTACACTTGAAGCTGTGACTTGGGATCTTTGTAAGTAATTGTAGTGCATTTAGTCCCATCCACCCAATTAGCAGCAATACCATTTGTGGAAAATTTTCAGTTGCAGCTCGTGAATTTCAAATTTTTCTTATGGCAAATACTATCTCTGTTTTCCTTAGCTATTCAGTGGGTGAGGCAATAATGTGTCGTTTTTTGCTTTCCAAGGGGAAATAGTTTTACGCTGTTGGATAGCTCACAAAACATTTTGCAACTTCAACGTCTGAATTGTCTGTATCAGGTTTAGTCATATGTATCAAGTGCCAGAAAAAGCGCATGAAATTTTTGATGTTGCAGAGAAAGGTTGGGAACCAAAAGGAACCAAAGGAACCAAAGGATAATTGCACTTCTGGTGCTCATGCTAGCCAAATTAGACAGCCCGCTTGTATTTTACAGCGGCCGTTAATCCACTCGCTCACTCTTCTGTTCAAAATGCAGTGAACACAGCTTTGTATATAGAAAAAAAAGGAATCTGGGGAGAACGCACAGCCTTGAGAGCAACCTTCAGAGTTCTGTTGGCGCACCACCCAGCAGTTAGGGCGATAGGCTGCCTTTAGCGCCCTGTTTTATGTGAGAAATTATTGCACTGTTTATAAAATACCTGCGAATAATGTTGTGCCACACGCCTTTGGGAGGGCACATTCACTGGTGCTGAAGGCAATCGGCGTGGCTCAATCACCCAAGAGTCATGCAGGACTGCCTAGCGCTGCATTCGCCTGGCAAAGTTGGCTGTCCGTACCTTCTACCTATGTCTGAATGAAAGCAGGTTTTACAGTGCTAGTATGGGTGCCATTGACTCATGAAAAGATGCTCTCAGTATTGTGCCTCATACCCAGTGTTCTCTGCCAGTACGAACACATGAGCCCAAGGTTGCAGGTTCGATTCCGGAACGTGGCGGCCACATTTTTGATGGAGGCAAAAAGCGAAAATGCCTGTGTGTTCGACATTTAGGCGGACGTTAACGATCGCCAGGTGGTCAAAATTATTCCAGAGCCCCTACTACGGTGCGCCTCATCGTCTGAGTAGTGTTAAACCCCATAATCAGTTCATCAATAATTTGAGCAGTTTTTTTTTCAAAACTGGGCCTAAATCATGTTTGGTGATCCAGTCAAGTCTGTGCTGCTTGTATGTATGTAGGTTTATTGCAAGCAAAAAAAAAGTTTTTTTTTGAAATCAATACACCAGTAAAAAACACCAATACCTTTGTGGGAAAAAATAAGGTGTTTTGACATCTCTTGTTTAAATTTAGATGTATAGAATGCTGAAAATCATTCAGTCTGCATGATAGCACTTGCTGGATCTGTGCTGCTGGTGGTGGGGATGCAAACATGTATCCAAAGAAACTTATTGTGGGCCTTATCTTCCAGCCACCTTGTGAACGTGAGGCCAGAAGATGGACCCGCCAGTCGTGCAGCAAACTAACTAACATGCAGCCTGAAGTCCGCAGCACCTTCTAGATGTTCCGGTTGAACTGGCTGGATTGTGCTACACTATTTTGAAATGCTGAACTTTTGAAGGCCTCAAGTTTTGGACGTTTTATAGTTTGCATATATATCAGTGACATCCAGTTGCTTTACAGAGCATGTTTTGCTTCAGCAGTTTTGTGCCATGTAGCTCATGTAGGTGAAATAAATGTTCCAGCCTGACATAACAAGTCTTTTAATTCACTCATGGTGAGGCCAGAGTTGTGGCTTAGCGCTGTGTGGACACAATTGTCGGCAACTTTTGGGAGCTTTTGTTTCCTGTTAGTGTAAGTGTAATATTGGCTACAGCAAGTTTTTGTTTTTACTTGAGGTTTTACTGGAAACATTTTTTGGCTCAGTATGAGCCAACATGACCACAAGTGCAGACATCACTGCAAGATAGGCAGTATTACTAAACATAATTCCTACAACTTCAGCAGATATTCCAGGGGACCACGAAAGTAGGGCTCTCAGCAGATTGCCTAACGTTGAATTTCCATGAATTGTTAAAGTGATAAATGTACTTTGTGCTACAATAGAGGTTTTGTATTGTAACACGCACTCGCACCGTATGTGCAGCCAGAGAATATGCTGGAATGCAATGCATTTCTATTCAGTCTGAATTGTATTGCGTTTACAAAGCTTTAAGAAAAGGCTGCAAGCTCAAGGCTGTTTTTTTTTTGCTACAAATGCACTAACAAAAACATCTTGAGCTTGCACCATTTCTTGAAAGTTCGTGAATAAGAATCCAGAGTGAATAAAAATGCATTGCATTCCAGCATATTATCTTGCTGCGTGTGTGCTGCGAGTATGTTTATCGTTAAGAAACTTCTATTGTAGCACAGAGTACATTTATCATTTTAACGATGTACAGTAATTATGCATGCTTACTTCATTACTACAACATGTGCCCTAAAAAGACATTGCAACATAATTCCTGTAGTTAGAAATTATAGCAATTCTACTGTAATTACATTCTATGGTACATTTGCTGTAGTGTAGTTGTACAGAACATGTTTCGTACTTACCTAGTACAGTATTTGTTCCATAACCCACCTGTACGGGACATTTCCGGAAGTTAAGCTTTACAGAACATTCTCTGTTCAATATGAATATGGAACGTGTTCTGTGGCCTAGCTACACGGGACTTTTGCTGCTGCCCATTTGTATGGAACATTTCCTGTATCCAGTTATTATAGAATTTCTTCCATAACTTAGAACCACGGAACACTTCCCATCACATAATGCTACGCAACATATGCCGTAATGCTGTAGTACGGCACATGTTCTGCCTACAAAGTTAGCATGGACATATCGCGTAAATTGTTTTTTTTTTTAACAGTGTTATAGCCTCCACGTGCCAATGAAATATAGTCGCGGTTACAGAAAGGCAAACGCAGTAAACTATCAAAGAAAGCAATCAGTAATGTACCCTGATCGAATGCCGTTATAGAGCTGCGCCCTTTGTGTGTGCCCTAAATGCATTCGCGCAGAACGTATTTTTAAGTCCTTATTTACTCCATGTTACTGAATTTCGGTAGCTAAGCAATTCAGTTCGTTCAACGAAACATGTTGTGTACTGCAATATTTGTTGACAACAACGGAGTGTACGCATTCAGAATAGTTTATTGGCAGTGTAGAGCAAGTCAACACACAATCGACTGCACCAAGAGTTTCGCATGAAGCCATCCTGGCGCAACTTGGCATGGGTCCTTGCTGATGGTCTGGAAAAATGCCCAGAACCGGCCACCGGGTGAGAGCCGGGCCTAAATCCCGAAAGGGGAAGTTCAATTATTGAAACTACGCTTACAACGCCGTATTGGGAGGCTTCCGTTCCCTTTACGCTTAGGGATCCCCTCACGACTAGTCATGACGTCTTTGGAATCGACACGTCGCAGCGTTTTCCTAGCTCCGCCACTCAAGGCCGCTGGCTGCTAAACTGAAGAAAGATCCAACTGTACGGTCACTTGGTCCACGGTAAAAAAGCAATAAAGGAAAGGCGACGATACAGCCGATAACTATGGCATGTCATTCATTGGTTGCCTGTTATGCCCATGGTATCATTCGGTTGCAAAGTTTTTAATAGTACTTGTATGCGCATCACAACTGTTATTCTAACTGCACCATAAGTCTGAGTTGTACAGTGTAACGCGACTGTAAAATATTCTTCTCACAACGTTTGGTGCCAAACGCGTAGAAAAGCCTCGCTTTGTTGCTTTTGTATAAATATCGGTCGTTCCGATACTACCGCGGCACAAACATGAATGAAGGTATACATGGAATATCTAGGGCATATTTTGTGTTGGATGACGTTTTTACAAGTTGTGAGCATGCACATATTCGTTATATAAATTAGCTTGTGGGTTGGTAGATATGGCGCCCTTCTTGATCAACTGGACGGTCTGTCGTCAGTCAGCGGCTTTCACCGAAGTACCAGTGCACAAACGTTGGCGCCTTTGAAGGTTGCTATGATACGTAACGTGTGGCACGTGATTTTCGGCTACACGAAAGCGCACATAACAATACATGCGAGCGTTAACCCGCAGTATGAAGTTTTGAATGAGCGCCGGCTAGAGTGTATCCCGTGTTTAACCTCCCCCGAAGAGCAGGTGACGGCTGAAAGACAGTTTTCGATGCAAAGCCTGGTTTCACGTTCACTCAGCACCCGTTCCGTATAGTGGTGGCAGCTGACCACTGTAGTTGGGTTGCCGAGGCAAATGGATCTTGCGCGGGACAGGTAGAAGGAATGCCTCTTGGAGCCCGGATGTAACTTGGGGCGCTGTGTACGGGTCTTGCTGCTGCAAAGACAGCCCTCCGCTGTGGCGTACTTGAGCCGGAGGGTGGATTCTCTGGCCATAAAATATGGGGGCTCCCTGACTGCCCGGTTGCGGCGTTGGGGGAATGCCCAGAGTATCCGCGCGTTGTGAGAGGTACGCGGGGTCGATGACCCTTGGCCGCTGTGAAAGTAGTGGCTGCGGTTGCACCGCCGGAGCAGCAACCGACACCGGTCGTCCAGTGACTGGTAGCGTGTTGGCAATGAAATAGTTGACTGTCAGCCCATCAGGAAGCCTCTGGTAGCCCGGCAAGGCAGGGGGGAAGTGTTGCTGCCGATTAGGCGCAAGCGGGCCAGTGTGCCCGAAGTAGCCACCGTTCCCGTACAGCGGAAGGGGCTCCGCAGGAAATCCGAGACCGGCTGGGTGAACCGTATTGATGGGGAAGATGTTGCCCACATGTGGGGTCGCCTGCTGCGGGTTGGAATAGAGTGACCGTGGTCCCGGCAGCTGCAACAATGGTCTGTTGTACTGAGGTTCGGGTGGCCGCTGTTGCGGTGGCTGCTGTTGTTGGTGGGGGTAGTTCACTTGTCGAGCGAAGGGCTCTTCCGTGGACAGAGTGCCATCTGCCCTGATGAGGGCCACTTGAGTCACAATTTTGCCGTTCACTTCTTTGGGAACCAAAGCTGCGCCCCTTGCCGCATTGTTGCGCCGCTGTGGCGTTGTTCCATACGGAGGTCCTATGGGTGAAGGGCCCACGAGAGTATGCGGCCGGTATTGCTCGTGTGGGTAATACGGGGAGGGTACGGCCTGTCCCAGGTGCACGGGGCGCCCGAGCTGGAAGATGTTGGGATCGTAGCGGCGGAGAGCAGGGTGCGCATCCATCTTAACGGTCCCCGTTGGCAGGAGAGGCGACTCGAACTTCTCGGCGAGGCTGTGGGAAGGCGGAAGCTTGAGAGAAGATGCCTGTTTTTGAGGCTGCTGTTGCGATTCGGCATTCAGCGCTGGCGACGACACCATTTTCACGTCTGGCTCGCTGGCTGCGGGCAGTTTGGCCGACGAGTAGGCATCCAGGCTCCGCGGCATCAGTGGTGGCAGGGGCGACAGCCGCCGCAGAAGGCGGGCAGGAGGCGGTGACATGATTGTTTTGAGTGCACTTTCAGAGACAACCGACGATGGCGGCACCGTTGTATCTTTGATGTCCATGGAAGGCGTGGAAGTGCTGTCTACAACGGCCGAAGGGGCTGTGCTGCCCCGAGTCCCAGGCTCGTTGGTCTGGACCTTGACGCGAAATCCCAGCTCGTCAGCCACGTACTCAACCAGCCGCAAGCGGCCGTCGACGTCTCGGAAACCGTAAGCCCCCACCTTTCGGCCGAGAGCATCGCCGGATTCACGCTGAAACTGGTCCCACGACAAGCCTTCGATGTTGAACCCAAACTCGTAGTTTCCGTGGTCCTGCAAACAGGAACACGTTCGCGCATTAAACAGGCACCGAGAAAAGTTTTCCAGTCACCTCGAACGTATACACAATCATTTTCTCACGACATTGTTTACGTTCTTGACAAAGGAAACCAAATTGACGCAATTTTTATAGACTTATATAAGGCTTTCGACACTGTTACCCACTCAAAACTTCTTCATAAACTTAGCGTTATACTTAACAACTCGGCCTTAGTTGATTGGACAGCTAGTTTTTTACATGATCGCTCCCAGTATGTTTCGATTAATTCCTCAAATTCGTCGGTAGTATATGTGTCATCCCGAGTTCGCCATGGTTAGGTCCTGGGGCCACTTTTGTTCTTATTGTATATAAATGATCTGCCTAATTATATATCCGCAAACATACGCCTCTATGCTGACAATTGTGTGTTATACACTAATTAATACGAATGATGATCATATTTTACTAAATGATTCTTTTGCTCAATTTTGCAAGTGGTTCCAGAAATGGCAAATGAATATTAACTTTACAAAAACAGTCACTTTATCTTTCAGTACACGCAGTTCGGTTTTTTTTTCTTTAATTATTCTTTCAACGGCACTTCCCTACATCGGGTGTACGAATATAAGTACCTGGGCGTCATCTTCAAACCTACCTTGTCGTGGTCAAGGCACATTGAATATATATGCAACAAAGGTCTAAAAAATTAGGCTACTTAAATCGCACATTGCGGGAAGGTCCACTCGAAACGAAATTGCTAACATATAAAACACTCATTACCCATCTTACAATACGCCTGTACCATTTGGAACCCTTACAAAGTATCTGAAATTAACACACTTGAATCTGTTCAGAAAAAAGTCAAGTCATTTTATTTTCCACCGTTTTGCTTGGAGCTTTTGGCCGTCATCTCACCTTGCTACACTAGAATTGGAACCCCTGTTCGAGCGCCGGAGTTGAAGAAGAAGAAGAGGCAGCTCGCAGTCGTGCTTCCATGGGCCCTACAGTTGTTCCTCACATATTGTGGCAATTTCATCGTCCATCTTAACCAGTGTTATCACGGAGCGTATCAAGTTGTGAGGATCATTTTGACACCACGGTTGACCTTATGAGTGCAGTGTTACCTTAGTTAGGGCTGATATTCTTGATGTCCGCGTCATGGCCATGTCAGGCCTAACCCTCCACTCCGGAGAGCCGGGCGCGGCCCCTGTGCCTGTCATGCAAGGGACATCGAGTGTCGGAGACGGCACTGTGCCAGTCTCAGTAGCTGACCACAGTCTTCCCCTGGATACCGATATGGACCCAGAAGTAATGGAAGATGGCCACGCAGATGGCCACGCAGGCAATAGTTATGGCTTCATCGAGGTCGTGTCTAAAGCGCAACGCCGACGCCAACGTGGCTTAGCTACAAAAGAAAGTCCGCAGCCAGCCCTACCTCAAGCAAATGCCACTACAGCCTCTACGTCAACACGTAAGCCATCCATTCGTCCTCAACCGCTACCCCGTGACGACTTAAAGCTTGTCCTACGACCTCAAGGCGGCCTTCGTCTCAGGGTTGTTCAATACGCAGAAATCTCTATCGCCTTACTGAATGCCATCCGGACTACGTGGCGACAGGCGAACCTGAAGCTACGTATCAACACAACCCAGAATACGGCTGCAGTAAGCATACCTTCTGCGAAGGCCGCTCGTGCTCTAAGCCAAGTTAAACAAATCACTATCGGGCTGCCATCCACCAAGTCTCGCTCTACGGCTTAGCACCAGACGACTCAATCAAGGGCCTACTAATCAAAGGCTTAACGGCAGTCGAGAAGGAGGACTATGAGGTCAGCGAAAGATTTCTGATCCACTCACCTAAACTTAACCTTGCCACGTGGAGACATTGAACCGGCGCACTGAATCGGGCAGCCTCGTCCTGGCTTCCCACGCCCGATAAGCATTATGTTCCTACATTTTAAGACTATGGACGCAATCCTTCGAAATGCGCATAAGCTTAAAGATGTTGAACCTAAAGGATGGCTTGAGGAAGATTTCTCCGCCATAATGCAGTTTGCACGTAAAATGCTGCGCGACTTAACTAAGCAAAACAAAGCAAAGGATGACCGCTACTCCATACGATATAACAAACTCAACCTTACAGGTATTTTCTGCTATGACACTGTTTCCGTCCGTGTTCTCCTAGCAGACTCACAAAAAGTGCGTACTCCATAATGACAAAAAGACCGAGTTGAGCCCGCTAAACTCACAGTGCATAGTTTATCTGTTCTCATCGCAAACTTTCGCAGCAGTATAACTAAAGTTGCTGTTACGTTTGCTGTGAATTACTCGCACGTGTTCCCCTGATATTATACTATGAACCGAAACTTGGCTCAGAGATGATATAAGCAATAGCGAATTATTGCTCGCAGATTATTTTGCAGTTTTCCGTAAAGATAAAACTTGCCGAGGGGGTGGTGTCCAGATAGCAATAACAGCTGTTTATCAACCTTCACTTGTAATAATTGATTCCCCTCTCGAATTACTGTGCGTAAGAACCTAATTCGAGGGCAGCACGTGTGTTATTGCGGTGTGTTGTCGTCCCCCTGACAGTAATCCAGACTTTGTAGGTCACCTGACCAACGTGCTTGAAATGATTTACAATAAATTTCCCCAGAGAGTGCGGTTTCTAGGTGGCCATTTCAACTACCCCATCATAAACTGGACCACACCACCTTGGCTATCAACTCCTGCCCGACCAGAGGTGTCTCGCTTTCTCCACGCGCTAAAATTGTTTCGCTTAACCCTGCTGCTAAAGGAACCGACGCGAGGCGAACGCATCGTCAACTTACTTTTAACGAACAATTCAAATAATGCTGTCCTCCGTGTTATTGGTGAGATTAGCGACCATAGAGAGATACACTGTTCATACCCACTTCCTCTTCCTAATAAGAAAACAAAGCAGAAACGTATACTTAATTACAATAGGGCCGATCGTGAGAAAATGAACTGCATGTTAACTGATTTTTCCACTTCCTTCGAAAACGAGTTTGACACGCACATAACTAATGAGAAACCGGTAATCTTCCGTGACTTCCTCGAGGAGGTTAAAAATACGTGCATACCAGATATTGCCTATAAATCAAGATTGAATGCTCCCTGGTTTACAAAAAAGGTAAAGCTTTGCTTAAACAAAAATAAAATAAAATAAAAATCCTCTCAAAGCAAGAATGATCATGCTTGGAAAAGATATAAATAATTAGCTCATGAACCAGAAAACGAGTCACGAAGCCAAGAAGTATTATTTCAATGATACGCTGCCTAATTTGCTGAAATCTGACCCCCAAAAGTTATGGCGTATAATTAAACCGAGAGATGTGGACGGTGCAGTTACACTGAAGGATTCAAATGGCCTCACTGTGCCAAATTAATTATGTCCTGATATTCGGAACAAAACATTTAGTGACGTTTTTGTCGACAAAGCACCACTTGATGAGCCCTGCACACTCTCTAGTTGCACGATAACGCACCGAAGCGAGCCTACAACCGTCAAGGTTGCAGGAGTACGCCGCGCTATTAACAGGCTCACTCTAAACTCCAGTCCAGGACCGGATAGTATCGGTACAAAACTGCTGAAACTAACTTCCCATGTGTCATCGTTCTTGTTGTCTTTAATATTTCACCAATCACTGGATACTAGCTGCGTTTCTGATGATTGGAAGTTTGGTAATGTTGTATTCATATTTAAATCTGGTCAGCCATCCTGCCCAAGCAATTACCGCCCGATATCACTCCCATCAGCTCGTTGTAAGCTTCTATACAGCATATAATTTACTCTCACATTATGTGCCACCTTAATGCAAATAATGGGTTATTTGAAAATCAGCATGATTTCAGGTACAAGCACTCTTGCCAAACGCTGTTGTTCGAACTAATCACAAATTTACACTATTCTTTGCACAAATCGCTTTACACAGACGCAATATCTATTGACCTGCCCAAAGCATTCGATCGTGTACCCCATAAACGGCTAATTAGGAAAATAAACAGAATCAAGTTAGATGAAAAAAAAAACAGACGATGAATTATTGAAATTCTACGCGGTCGTACTCAGTCAGTACGTATAAAGAATAACCTATCCAATTCCTGTCCAGTTTTTTCATGGGGTGCCACAAGGACCGGTGTTGGGCCCCTTAATATTTCTCATACATATTAATGACATAGCGAATAATATCAGTTCAACAATACGGCTTTTCGCCGATGATTGTGTGATTTATTATCATTTATAGAAAAATATGCACTGCGGATAATGTAGCGATTCTGCAAAAAGTTTGGAATACCCTCGCGGAATGGTGTCGCGTATGGAAAAAAGAAATGAATGCCCCCCCCCCCCCTCCCCCCCCCCCCAAAAAAAAATCATGACTTTTTCTTCCCTGTTAAACCCTCCGTCTAACAATATACGGTGCGCAGTAGAATATTCGAACGAAGCCCTTTTTTTCAATTACGTATGTGTTGTTGTCTCGTCCGATTTAAGCTGGAATATGCAGGTTGAACTTATCACTAATAAGGAACTCAAAACGCTTGGTTTCCTTTAAGAGCCGTTTACATGTGGCAAATAGTGACACAGTGCTCCGCGCGTAGATTTTCATTATCCGAGCTACACTCGACTACGCCTCAATTATTTGGCACCCTCACACCGCTTCCCTCCCAGATTGTGTCGAAACCGTCCAAAATAAGGCTGCCCGTTTCAATTTGAGCTCTTACTCTCATCACACCTCTTCGGCATTAAAGCTTCCGGATTTTAGCACGCACCGAAATTTTTTTCCGTTTGTCCCTTTTTCATTCTCTCTGCTATTGCTACTCATCTTGTTCAATTACTGACGTTCTTCCCGCCCACTATGTGTCCACCCGCAATGACGCAAAGTTGCTTCGATATTTCTGAGGACAAAAAGTATGAAAACTCTCCTCTGGTATTGTCTATACAGGAGTGGAAGGTGCTTGCTCAAGATATTGTGTCTCTCGCAAACACTTCTGCTTTTCAATCTGCATTGGGTACGTTTTTAAATGTATAGGATGTTTTCAAATGTATAAGATGTACAAATTTCACTTTTTTCAGCCCTTTGATTTCTTTTTTTATTTTTGAACAGTGAATTGTATCTAAACCTGACCCCCGCGAGTGCCTTGTTCAGTGGTGTCATGCACTGAAGATGTCAATTTCCGTCTTATGGTCTCTCTCTCCATTTTTTCGGCAATTGAACCTTTTACACAGATGTGTCTAACTGCCGTTTGCAGTTTGTGTTCACATGTGTTGAGTGTGAATTTCATGTGTTAATTTCATCCCCCTTATGTGATGCCCTTAGGACCCTTAGGGTATTCAAAAATAAATAAATAAATAAATAAATAAATAAATGAATGAATCAATAAATAAAAATAAATAAATGAATGAATAAATAAATAAATAAAAAATAAAAAATAAATAGATATATAGGGCTAGTTCAAACTACGACACAGTTTTTTCTCACTTGCTGATAATTCAACTCATTTAAGCCGTTCGCGAATCGGTTCGGTAGGTGATTTAGTCGTACCGGAAACAGGACCGGAAAGAAATTAATTCGCCCGAACCCAAGCCGCAACCCAAACAGTATTTTTCTCTTTTTGACACACTGCTGGTAACACTTGTAATGTTTGCGATATTTACTATTTTTTTGCTGGAGATAGTTGAACATGATATGCCACTTCTTTTGTTTCCTGCAACCTCCCCCTGTGATGTTATCGCTGGAGGGTGCGAGCAAGAATAGAAACATTTTAGACAGATATTTCCTGCTAGGGAAGAGGAATTCAAACGAGTAAGCTTTACATTCTAAGCAAGCTAGTACGGCTGTGCGTAACGTACATAATATAGAAACAAAAATCTTGGGTACTCTTTCTGTCTTCCCCGAAATTGTGCCCGGGTTGTTAGCCTTTTGTGTGCTGCTTGCTCGCGTCGAGAATGTTTAGGAAAGACACTGCAGAGTTGCAGCTCGGATCACTCACGTCCTGCTGACGGTGCAAGATGCTGTTGGCCGATTCCTCCGCCGAGGCCACGACCAGCGCCGCTAGGAGGATGAGCACACGCTGTACCTGCGCGCAGAAAGTGGTCGACGCTGCTGAAGCCATTAACTTAGCCAGGCGTGCGGCGATAGAATCACCACAAATGCGCCAGCCGCGCGCAGCCCGGGGGGGCTCACACATCTTTTCATAGCCCTGTCAAATCATTCTTTGTGAAAATATGAAAACTCCCGCAGCTTTTTGTCCTACTGGGGGAAAGGGGGGGGGGGGGGGGGGGGGGGCAATACATGCTTTCCAGAATACAGTGAACGAACTCAGTTAAGGTGAATTTACGCTTATTCCGACCAACGTGGGGGCATTTATTTGGTTTTCCATAGACCCAATGCAAAAAACTAAAACACAATCCACTTAAGACAGACAGCATTTTACTAGCGAAAAATAGACGCGGACGAAGAAGAAGTACACAGGACACTAGCGAGTGTCCTGTGTACTTCTTCTTCGTCCGCGTCTATTTTTCGCTAGTAAAATGCTGTCAGATAACCAACTAGCCCAACTTTATGCCTTAACTAAGACAGACAGCCGTGCAGGTACTCTTCGGTTAAGACGAACAACTTTCGGGGTGACCACCACTGCTGCCGATTCTGCGTAGGAAACATGGCAGCCTCGGCGGGGCATTCACGCGACCAGAGGGAAAGAGAAGAAAAGAAATCCACTGCGCGAAACGAATTCGGGCCACGGAGGAAGGGAGGCAGCGAGAAAAAAACACACGCGGATAAAGCTACCACTCATCCCACCCTTAGACCCGCAGAGCCAGAGACAAAGCAAAGACAAAAAAGAGCGAGGGCGAGTTTTGTGGTCGCTCTGCTCTAGAAAAGGGAGGCGCAAAACTAGGAGGATAATTTCTTGGAAGATAATTTCGAAGAAGGGCACCGATAATTTCTTGGAAGAACACGGATCGCGTTCACTTGAAGATAATTGCTTCATTTTCGAAAACGCACTTACTATATAATTCAACAGGTTCATTCCAACCATCACCATAAAAACACAAAACACCGCTCATTGGTATAACGAGCGGCTTCAACGCTTCAATAACAAAAAAAACGTCTTTATCGCCCCCACCAATAAAAAGAAACCACTTTTCCGATAGCTGGCTGCGTTACAAAAGATGCTATAAATAATATCAGTCACTGCTTGCATCAACTCGACGTAATTTTTTCAAACATGACTTATCATCTATGTTAAAAAGAACCCTCGGAAATTTTTGCCTGCTATCAATCCTCTTCGCCATCCTGACATCGTCCTCACTGAAAGTAATAATGATGCCATTCCCATGTCTCAGTGTGACAGGTTTTAAACGACGCATTCATATCAGCATTCAAGTGTGAAGACACCACATCATGCCCTAAAGTTGACTCCATTCGAGACATCAGCATGCCAGAAATAATAATCAGTCAAGCAAGAATAATTTTTTATTGCTCAATCGACTAAAAATTTTTACTGCTTCGGATCATGTAGGCTTCAATAACAAAGTACTCAGACATTTTTACGCTAGAATTTGTCCCATAAAGTGTGCTCTTTCTTTTGTCCCAATCCTTATCATCAGGTTGCATTCCCCATGACTGGCGAATTGCAAAATTCCAATCTTCAAATCTGGTGAACGGTCTTCACCCCTAAACTATCGTCCTATTCTTATGCACAGCAGGAACATGCCGCATCAGGTAAAGACAAATCCTCTTTTTCACCTTCACTAAGTGTCAAGAATGTTACCAGTCACGGATCGACAAGCCTCACGTTGCGATTACGGCGTAAATTCTTCGTTCTACACGGCCCCAAACTTCGTAGTGTTAGCCGAATAAGGGGGTTTAGAATCACTGCTAAATTTCGGTTGCGATAAACCCAAGCGCTGTTGGAAGCAGTGCAAAACAAACGTTCGTGAAACATCTTGAACAAGTGCACCTAGCAAATCCCATACAATTATGCCTGCGATGTGCATTCTTTCGGCACCTATACCCATACGCTTGTGAGAAAATTAAGTGAGGTAGTGTGGTAAGGATTGCTACAAACGTTGAGATTTTGGGTCAAAGTTGAGGAACAACACAGAACAAGAAATTTAAACAAATTTCAAATTTGAGTGAAACTTTTTATTCACAATAACTTTCAAGAATGCTTACTAATAAAGAAATCGTAGAAAAAAAAGACGAACTATAAAACAGGCTCCAGGTAAACCCTTGATGCCTCTTTAAAGCAGCACGTCAACATTGCTAATAACTTAGCTCAGACGAAGTGTAGTTTCATCAACAGATCGCGTAGCGTTTTAGCGGCCATGGAATTCCGTCGATGTCATCACGTGCAATAACTACCCGAACGCATCCTAGCAACTGCCTGAAAGCAGTCGGATACGTAACTTCCTCTATGTAATACACACACACAGCACCAAGGCTTTTTTGAGTGGCGTGTCCAGTTGCAACTTCACAAGTTATCGGGGTTTGACCGCATACCAGCTGCATCACGTCGCCTCATACAGTGCACTGGCAAGCGACGTCCACGGGTGAAACCTGGCAAAGACAAGATAAAAAAGGCCTTCAACACTATTACAGACTGATGCGTTCGCACTCTCGAAGAGCACGCAAACTTCTGCCGCGATGTGCAGCACAAACGCGCACATTTTTATTGTGGCCTTATAGCGGCGGCTCTGTAGAATGGGACATTATTTTGAACGCTTCGTAACGTGCCCGTCGGCTGTGTGAATTTGGGGTATAAAATAATTGTCGCGGTTTTCGAGGCATGCGGTGCAGGACGGAGAAGGCTATTTTGCCCACGGTGGCTCCAGTGCGAACAGCGAAGGAAACCGCCCACTTCCATGGGGTCGGGCGAGCCCTTGCAAGAAACAAGACATAAGAACAGTCTTCTCATTTGGGCCCAACAAAATAGTGTCGCTCTCTCTCTCTTCGCCCGAGAACGACAGCCACCGACGCGAACTTTAACGCCAACGCCAACGAGCCAAAGATCCCGAGCGCGAGATGCCGAGACCGCCGGAAACCGGGCGGCGAACGAGAGATACTAATCAAAGCCACGATAACAATAAACACAATCCTTCCTTCTTTCTTCTCATCTTTCCCGGACGACTACATGCTTTCGTCAAACAGAAGTTACATGAACAAGGCTTGGCTCTAATTGGAAGTTCTGAGGTCAATAGGTAGATCTACACAATACACTAAAAACGTCGTTATTCAGAAAATAGTTCTATAATATGTCATGAGCAACGACATTAGGAAATAATTTGCTTACCTGGAGATTCCAAGCTACCGTGCATGACAGCTTACTGCCCACTGTAAGAACGCCGTCCGGCCAGAAAAGTGGAGTTTGTAGGAACGGCGTCCCGTCGCGCGAGAATTCCCCGCACTCGACACTCGGTGTTCTCGCACCACCTATAACACGGCACTCCACACGGGCCTGTCGATACCAACTGTCTAATCAGGTTGTTCCTTCTTCGCCACTTTTTAACACAAGGAATCGAGCACTCCGCACAGTACACACTTGAATGTCAGGAAGACACGACGCACGAAGGGCCTGCTTCGGCCGATGCCTCCAACGGCTCTGACGTCGTTTTCCCGCCAAATCACTGGAGCGAGCGCCACCTTTCAATCCCTCCGCATGACAAAACAAAGAAAAGAAGCGCAAGTTGCCTCAACATGCGCCCGACGGCTCCACTGTGGATGTATATCAGCGTATGTATATGCGTGGTTAGGAGGGCGCGATCGCTGGCGCGAGATTTTGCTTAGCGTAATTTTTCCGATTTACACGCATGCAATCTTGCATCGCACGTAAAAGAAAGCGAATGTGCGTTTTCCCGATCCGCTTCACGCGTATATGGAAGAAAACCACGCGTACTTTGAGTCACGTGGTGCTCAAAACGAGGTGTACGGCGCCAAGGAGCGTGTTTCACGCTTACTATGTGCAAGAAATTTTAACGTGTAGCCCAGCAACGATAACGCCAGCAACGACAATTCACGGTGAATTCTATACCGTTTCTTAGCTATGAAAACTTCAACGTACACAAGTAAAGCGCACTGCTTCCATATTTGCCTACTGGACTGGCATTCCTTATTTTCAAGCATTTTAGTTCATTTAAATTGGGACAACTTTCGCTGTGCGTGGACGAGCTTTCTTTTGACGTGCAGCGCATCTACGCACGTGTAAGAGTTTACAGGGAAGGCTAAAATGAATATAAGCACCCTGCCACGGTCACTCTGTGCGTAGCTAGAAGCAACATCGTTCCTGCAGGAAAACATTGTGCTCAAGGGAATGCAGCACTAATCGACGGCAACTCTTTTAGCGTCTGCGGCATTTTCTCCATAACAGGAGCGCCACGCTTGCAGTGGCTCTGCCGGGGTGGCTTGCAAGCCCAACAAATGACAAACTTGGGTACGGGCTGGCGGTGAGAACTGAAGCTATTTTCTGGATATCGTTTTGAGCCACTGCCCCCCCCCCCCCCCCCCCCGCAAAGGGATCGGAAATGGTGAAAACAAATTCCCTTCACCTGGCGCCTACCGAGCTCCATAAGTTGTTCTCAACAAATACCATTGTGTACGATGTGTTCACTGAAAGTACGATACAAAAACACTGCAGGATCTTTCTGCATATTCTTTTACGGAAGCGTTTGTTTTCGCTAGGTTTGTCGCAAAGCCTCCTGTATAAGTAGATTAAAACCTACAAGTCGTAGTGGAGTGTGAAGACGGGCTAGTTACTTCATACAATGGAAAAAAAAGAGTGCAAAGAAGCTGAATGGGGTGCGACAAAGAGACAAACACGGGTGCTGACTAACAACCGAATAAATTTTTTGCGCGCAGGGAATAAATTTTATTGCGCGCAGGCGATAATATTGCTTGCGCGCAGGGAATAAAATATCTCCAGTTGTTATTCAGCGCCCGTGTTCGTCTCTTTCTCGTCTTCCGTTCAGTTTCCTTGCGCTATTTTTTGCCATAACCTACAAGCTCAGCGTCATACTCACTGCAGTTACTTTTTTTCAGAAATCACTATTCATGCTGCTGCTACACTGACCCCGCATTAGATGAAGGCCAGCCAAGACGACGCTGGAAATTTGTGACGAACGCTCTCTATTTTTTATTACACTCGTGCAATGCATCGAACGCCAATGCGCGCCGAGTGTTTCTTTATGTTTTCCGGTTTTCTTTGGGAGCACATGAAACGGGGCGCGCAGAGTGCTTCTTCCTGGCAATTTTTCAGGTGAATATTTTTGAGGGAGGGGGGAGGTGTTCTTTCTGATGTGCGCGCGCTGTTGACCGCGTGTATAATCCCATGGAAGGCGTCAGCAAAGGGTTAGCAGCTGTAGACGGTTTTTCGCGGACGATATCCGAGTGGATGCGCATTCGATGGGAAACGGCCGGGTGCGTGCTTTCACCAGCCTATCCAAGTAACCATTTTGCGTTAAAAAAAAACTCTTATTAGATGCGGAGCATCTCAAGCTCGGGGCTGTGTCCCTCCCTCCCTTGTCCGCCGTCCGCACTCTGCAGCACATGCCCGTCTCTTCAGCCCCGTCAGCGTTTGGGCTGACGTCAGCGCAGTCCACTATAAAAATAAATAGTTAGGTGGCGCCCGCTTTCGATCCCACGACTGTCTGGCCGCAACGGGGGGTACGTGGCGCTCTTCCCGCTGCGCTACAAACCGAGATGGGAGCATGTGCTACGAACACACCTTATGTCCTTGACACATTCAAACTACGTCAAGAAGCTGCTGATACAACGAAGGCACGCGAAGCTGAACGACAACGGAAACGACGAACTGAAAACTAATCGGAACTTCAGTCGACCCCATGGCTGCTTCGCATGCTACTCGGGGTTCCCCTACGGGAAGAGGGTGTAATTTTTTTTAGTCCACCGTCCATCCCACGAAAAGTACGCACTTCCCCCAGTGTGAATCAGCAAAGACTGAGCACAGCGGACACAGAGAAAGAGAAAATAAGAACGATGGCAGGCCGAGTGAACGGGTATACAGCCGAGAAATGGGGATTAAAGGGACACTGAAGTGATATGTAAACATTGCGGGATTACTAGCGCAAATTGTAGTCCGGAGTCCCCAGGCCATGTTTCGACCACTCTAGGCGCGTTTACGCGATTTTATTTAGTAGAAAAACTAATTCGAAAATGCTGTCCTCCTCTCTTTACGCTCGCCCATTTTCTGTGGCGTTTTCGTGTGACGTCAGTAAGGGATGAGCTGGCAATTGGCTGCGCCACGGCTGCGCTACTGCACGGCTCCCCGGCCGACAGAGTCAGTCGGCCCAGCGTTTCGTCCGCCGGCCGCCGGCGGGTCGTCGCAATCAAGGAGGTTAAAAAAAATTGCTTGGTCGCAATTCGTTCGCTTAGTTGAAACGAAGCCAGGACACGTTTGTGAATTGAAGAATGTGCCTTTCTTTATTTGGTTTGTTTGTACACTGTATCTAGCTCCAAGTTAAGGTCGCTTCACACAAGCGCTGCACAAGCGCACATGCGACGCTTCGCTGACTGGTACGCCAGTAGGAAAATATAAGGCCTCTTGCAGGCGGGAGAAGAGTCAGCGAAGTCAATGTAGGTACTAAGGAAATAAAATCAACTGATATTTTTACCGTACAGCGTAAAACTAGGGCGCGGGAAGCACTTTTTTGCGCTGGGCGAACAAGCACAGCGGTCAGCAGCACGACTACGCATCTGCGAACGCTTTTCCGTCTACGAAATGCAATTGCTAGACGTGAGCTACTGTGGAAACTCGGGCGACGCTTACTGCACGATCGCAGTACAACAAATAGTCACCTAAGCTGCTTGAAATGCCAAAACTAAATAAAAGTGTAAACCGGTTACACAATATATACCCTATATTAGCAAGTCCTCCACGTCCCGCTCCGTGGCTCAGTTGTCTGGGGCGTTAGGTATGTCACCGGAAATGTTTTGCAAGTCACGAGTTCGAATCCCCGCGGGTACGTGCTTTTTTTTTTTTGTAAGTTAACTTTTTTGTTTTCCGCCGATGTTTTCTATATTGAGTTCACCTTTTTTTGGGCCGCAACGTTCATGGCTACACGAACTAGTTCACAAAACGCGCGCAGGCTGGCACTGGCGCGCTAGCGAGTTCTCGTTGGCGTGCTGTTGCCATAAGCACCGACTGCTTGCAGGCAGTGGGCACAGGCCAGAATGAACAGACCCTTGGCCTGGTGCGAACACGCTTTTTACGATACAGGCATGAGGGAGGCAAACTCCAAATATGGGGGAAAAGCGCATGACATTTGGGCGGCTGCGGGTACGCGGAGGGCGTTCATGCACTGCGTAGGTCTCGGCTAGTGAATGCTACGACTACAAGCCGTCCTGGGAGGCTTATGTTGTGCATTTTACAGCCGACAACATGGCAGAAGCGCGGTACAATGATTACTGAGATATTGAGAATGCCCATCCAACAACGCCATTGGTTGTGTTTTACAGAACCGAAACCGAAACCGAAACTTGTGTGATTGCTAATCTTGGGCATCGTCCAATCACGGCGCCCCTCCTCCCAACGTCACAGCCTTAGTTGGTGCGGCCGCCGCAAACCGCGCATGGTAGTTTTTCTTCTTTCGCGCTTTGTAAAATAATTACCGATTTGTCAACCGGATAAACGATGGAAAGTGTGCTAATTTGAGCCAGTCTACGCAATGCAATCAAAAACGGGAGCTTGACAAATTCACTTCAGTGTCCCTTTAAATGCAGCGCCAGCTGTTGCAGTGGCACCGGAACGAACTAAGATAAACCAAACAAGCAATAACAATTTCATCACACGAAATTGGCTCGCATGGACAGGTCGCTGGCTAAAAAGGCGGTCGTGGGTTTGTTTTCCTGTCGCGTTCGGCGCCCGCTATAAGGAGCGTTACCTAACTTCGTCGCTGCGCTGAGTGGAATCGACGCACGCAGCTAGATTGCTTCCCTTTTTTTACCTCGTACTATGCGCCCAACAGACGATGGAAAGACGATGGTCTTCCCACACCAAGGTTGGTCACAAACTCACGTAATTGTTTCTACTGCACATACGCGGCCAGTCCGCAGGATGCGCGGCAGATACTGAAAGCCACGCGCTCCGTTGTTCGTATTTGAATGTAACACGATAGTACCTGCGCACTTCTTTGCGCTAAGTAATGGGCACATGTATAACCAGTGCAAGTGGTTCCAGGAGTTTCGAACTGCTCTGTTCTTCCGGGCCCCAAAGGGTTCCGCACCTAAAGGTGTCCTTCGTATGAAACTGTGGGCGGCTGTCGCGGCGAAACTGCCCTCGAACGCGCAAAACAGGGCGCGTTCAATTGACAGTTTTTCAACCATAGTCAAGAGCGGTTTGCACTGCGCCGTGAAGAACAAGCCGACATTTAGCTAGCGCGCACCCTTCCTGCCGCGGACGCCCCACGAGACAGCAACGTGACAAAGGCTTACCGACAGTTTTTTTTTTTTTTTTTTTTTTTTTTGCGGCTAGAATGCAGCGCCACGTCACGAGGCACACTACTCGTGCAGGAGAGAAAAAATGGCGATTTCACGCGAGGCGTGCCTTCAACGAAGTTGTGTCCGGCTGACTACTGCCGCAAAGTGGCGCTTGGAGATTATAGCCAAACAAGAGGTCGTTAAAGAGTGTGTCTATTAGAGCGATCCTCCCACCGCGTTGTCGCGAGTGCCAAGCAGCCTGCTCTTGGGAGGCACGGACGAAGGCTGGGAAGAGCCGACGGAAGCAGCGCGTGCACGGATGCGGTCGAGCTCAAGGACCTTCCTGCAGGGCAGGGACCCCCGCGGCCCAGTCGCAGCGGGGCGCCCTGAAGGAGAGCCAACGGGAAGGCCGCCTGATCCGATGTCGTATGCCACTGCGAAGGTCAAGCTGCCTAGACCACAAGTTTACATTTGAACTGCCAAGAGAGGAAACGATAAAGCTTCCGCACCCTGCGCGGAATCCGTGCATTCATGTGTCATACATGTAGCGGTCCATTTTGCCAGCCACTACTAAATTTCCATCCACATCGTTGAAAATAACGGCACGGTATGAGCAAAGTTCCGTGCGAGAAGCAGTCCAGTGTCACTGACAACATATGATAACGGCAGGCTGTAGAACCTGCACCGAACGGAACCGAAAACATGACCCGAACCGGTATTAGGGGTGAACCACTTTATGTGCTACGGCTGTCGGCGTCTACTGTCATCGTCTCCTGTAGTCACGGTAATAAAGCACCCGGACACTCATTTTCCAACGCCTCGCGCTAGGACGTAATGCGTACTAAAAGAAACGTGTACAAAGGATCACACCAGTTCAAAATACATTAACATGATTTAAAGATTTGTGGAACGCTCCCTGTCCGCTTCATTAATCTCTAAGCACAAGCTGAAGCTGTTTGTAGACGGGTTATAATTTTGTGTCACACTCAAATACCCGCCGGCTGTCGACGCTCCGCTTGATCTGGTCGGGTAAATGGTCGAAGCAACAAAAGGCATACTCGCCTGGTGCCGGGGTCTCGTTGATCACCGAGGACGAGCCCCCAGGGTGAGGCGTGGACGTTGAACTGCGCCCGCGTTAACCCCTGCCAGGGCCGCTGGATGAGAACGCACGCATGGTGCGGCCTGCCGCGTCGCCCGGATTTCAACGGGCGAGGGCGTGAGTGGCGGTGTTTAAGTTTGACGCCGCTTCACTCCCTCGTGGCGCTAGCGTTCGGGGACTGGTTTCGGGATGGAGCGGGGCGGTCCCCGTAGGCGAGCACTTGCGCCGACTGACAGACAGCCAGCGCACGGGTTTTAAAAGATGTTGTTGTCATTCCTGGGCTACTCAACCACGAAAACTGTCTGTCCGTATGTGTGTATGTCTGCCAATCTGGCTCTCGATCCAATCGCACGGCCGTGACTGAAGCAGCCAGAAATTAAAATAATTCTTGAATGAGATATAGGCAATACATTTTCAATCTAACAAATCTAAAAAGATGCCCATATTCGACAACACTGTTAAAAGAAGATAATATTCAACAAAGAGATAATAACCACCGGTTAGCTTTGTCTGAAAACGTCTCACACACAGCACGTAAACCGCGTTGCACAGTTTAAAACCGCAAGTTTATTAGTTACTGTTCAAGCGGCAGGTATATGGTGGGAATTTATTCGTCCGAAATTTTAAAAATGTCACCTTTTCTTGGGAAACGGGGTGTCGACACACGGGAGAGCGATGAATATTTGCCGGCGACGCATTAAAGCTTGCCCTAAAGACACTTCTTTGAAAAAAAATGTTGGCCGGGCGGAATGCGCACCTCATAAAACGAGGACACGCGATAGGATGGATGAAAAAGGATTTGAAAAGACTAGACATTTTGCTATGCATGTCTTTTGATACCTTTATACCGGCTAGATCATGTCTTGCCGTGGATAGAGATTTGGGTTGGTTCATTTTCGCAGGCACGACAATGCCTTTAAACGCGCTACTGAAAACTTGATGGCAGAGGTTGTATAGAAAGAAAAATAAATGTACCGTTCTGTGTTCAAGAGACAGTGCGTACGGTCCACTCTCCTAGCTGCTAAGCATTTTTCAAACTTTGCGATGAGAACTAGCGCTAGGTACATTTCCTCCGTTATTTCATCGCCGAATCAAACCCATATGCATTTATCCCTGAACCTAACGGTCGGGTTCCTGGAGCAGCACAAGTATGTGCTCAAATTAGCGCGCTCTAAAGACATTGCGATAGTTTTGCTCTGTGCACATACTGCGCTTGAATTCGAATCAATTTTCGTAGCGTAGGAAAATGTTCACATACGTTGTTATTACGTCAGCTTTCTTTTTTGAGTACCCAAGCATAATCTCTACGTAATGCAAGAAGTGTAATGCCTTGTATCTGCACAAAAATGCGTAATTCACGCAGTTAGAACCAGATTGTTGGCTTAAAATAGCAAAGAAAAGAAGAAAACGTGAAATGGAAAAACAGTGTTTGAATGGTTAGCATTATTAGGCAATTTTTGGAATTTGTGTACAATTTCGCTTTTTTATTTTGTGTCCGGGCAAAAATTTAGCTTGCCGAGCTCGCCAAATATTTTTTTAAAGTTTTTTGTGGACCCGGACATCCATGTGCTCTCCTTAATTTTTTTCAAGGCTACAGGGAACAAGTAATAATATTAGGTAGAAACAACTGGAATCGCTTTTCACTAAACTGTATATATACATTGTAAAAATAAAAAAAGGCCGACATAGCTGTGATAGTAGTATTACTTCATAACTAAACAACGTGTAATCGAGTCATATGTGCAGTGAGATTAATACGAATTATGGTGTTTTATTTATTGCACGAGGAAAAACCTACATAATATGAAGTAGTGAGAGGAATGTGGAAAGGAGTAATGGTTCCGGGTCTCACATTTGCGAATGCTGTACTCTGCTTAAAATCAGACGTTCTATCAGGCCTTGAAGTGAACCAGAGAACGGTAGGAGGTTTGGCCTTAGGCGCGCATGGAAAAAGGCAGCTAGAGTTCAGAGGGGTGCATGGGAGAGGAGGAAAGCGAGCCATTTACACAGCGGCATAAGCCCTGCCAGGCCTCGCAGAAGAGACGCTCCGAGAGCTGCCGGCGCGATGTACACCCGATCACTCGTCGTCCCACCCGACCGCGTGGTTCCAGAGAGCTACATGCTGCCAATTACACCCGATACAGCTGGCCCGCAAATCCAAACTGACTTTGGATTTGCATAGAGAAGGGAGGAAAGCGCGCACGCAGTCCCCCCACTACCAAATGTCGTTTCAAATCGCGCGCCATCAGCCGCAAAGGGTCCGCACAACATCCGACAGATGGCGACGAGTGTACTGGCCAGTAGGAAGACGCAGTGAAACATCCCCCTCGCGAGGGGCACGATCAAATTCAGAGTATTTCCGGGGGCGCACGACGTTAAGTAGTTTGCGTTACGTTAATGTTGTTGCACTTGTGGCAACTGCTGACGAGAGAGCGCTCGTCAGCAGTAATTTGAATGAGTCAACGATATAAGGCGCGTTCATAGCGTCCCAGTCTGTGTCGGCTTTGTGGCGCAGTGGTTAGAGCACCATGTACATTGCGTTCCGCCCGCAGGGTCGAGGGATCGAAACCTGGCGCCGGATAGTATTTTCTTTTTATATAGTAGGGACAACGACGGTGCGGACTACGGACGTCAACGCGGGTGACATCGTGAGTTACTGAAATGCTCTGCATTTAAAATTTGGTTACGTCTTAAACATTGAGAAGTGTTGGCACTCATAAATAACAAGCGCCGTCACAAACACATTGTTTCTGTTTGTCCGGAATTTTAATATATTCTCTGCAGTCGCAGCTTGCAGACAAAACGCAAATCTCTGCCGGGCGTGAGGTCACAACGAGCATGCCAGGCGATGTGAGACACAACGACACAGCAATGCGAGCCAGAAGGCACACTATCAACGCGTAATGCCAGTGCTGCGAACGGAATTTAACTTCCATCTTGACCAAATGAAGCTCGGCAGCCGCTATTCGTGTTTGTCTTTTAACAGGCGTAACATTAGCGCTGGTAATTGCCTTAAGTGGAGTGTGGAACGCCGATGATAAACCCACACTTCGAAATAAGCGGCCCGAAAGTCGGCGTCCCGCGTGCCGCCCTGCCCGCAACCAGTCCCGGAAAGGTGGCGCCGCGGTGGCAGTATTTGGCTCTAGGCGCACTCACGCCGATTTGGAGGCACGCGGCAGGCCGCACGTCAGTGCGCCTTTCATACAGCGGCCGTGCCTCTGCCGCTGCCCCAAACTGGGGCAGATGGGGCAGCGAATTGCTTAAATCCGGTTCAACGCAAGAGAGGGCGCCACCGCCTCAGCAAGCGCACGATTCGGAGGAATCCCGCTGGGGCTTCTCCGGATCCCAATCAGCGCACGCCGTGCGGCAAGAGACATACTTACAATTTTTTAATACACTTATACACTGCATGATTCGCCCGTCCCCGGGCTTCACTTTAGAGGAGATGACCCGGGATTTTTTTTAAAAACGATAGTCTTTCTGGGGCTACTTAAACCCAGAAATTTTGGTCTGTCTGTCTGTCTGTCTGTCTGTGTGTCTGTGACTCGATTCAGCCACCCGGCCAAAGTAAAACAATGCCTGCGCAAGTCTTATATAGTCACAGCTCAATCTACCCGTCTACGTCCGGTGTAATGTTCATACTTGTAAACATATTTGAAGAAGAACAAGACATCACGCAAATATAAGACAACAGATTAATACAGAAGTGATATTTGCAGTGTTCTTTTATAAAAAAATCACACATACTTGATTTTTGCGAAATTAAATACTTCATCAACTGCAGAAAAAAATTCACTCCGCCGTCGCCTGCTGTCGCCCGCGCCACTATAGCTACTGGCACCATTTTAAGAAATCAACCGGCAACAGTTAAGAAATGTTCCACTAGATAGGTTTCACGTTCTGCTTGCAACGCATGCGGAGTAGGGAAACGCGGTTGTATAAACGTTGAAGTAGGGCGCCTCGATTCACGCGCGTCTTCGATGTACGGCAGCGTTGACATCGAGACACCCGCCCTGGAGCAGTGGAACGCGTCAAATTTAAAATTATTTAAATAAACCATTGGCGTGTTTACCTTGGGAGGAGCGCGACGCAAGAGGAACAACATGAGAGGTGAGCGGGAAAGTGAAGGGAGGCATTTACTTGGCAAAAGTCGGTAAAGACTATCGTCTTTTGTCGACATTTGCAACGAATGGAGCAGATACGCGGCCAATTTTTTTCGAAGCCCTGAACCTAAATCTAAATCTTCATTTTCTGAGACCGCTGAATCCGACAATTCACTGCACCAAAAAAAAAATAATGGTTACCGGTTCATGACAAACGATTTAACCATGGGTTGTTGATAATTCGTGATAAATGCCAAACGGGGCTTATCTGTTTACAGCAGCATCAACTTTGTAACATCTCACGCTCCGTTTCCTTCACATCACTCTGAACGCTCTGGTCGTCCTGGAAACATGGGAAAAGGAATGCCAACCAGTATTGCAACGGAATGTTGCCGCTTGTAGCGTGAACGGAGTGCAAGTCTCAGCAAACGAAATATCCCTCTCCGGATTGATGATTGATTGATTGATTGTAGGGTTTAACGCGCCGACGCAACGCAGGCGATGAGGCGCGCCGTAGTGGAGGGCTCCGGATTAATTTTGACCACCTGGGGATCTTTAACGTGCGCCGAAATCTCGTACACACGGGCGTTTTTGCTTTTCGCCTCCATCAGAAAAGCGGCCGCCGCGGCCGGAAATCGAACCCGCGACCTCGTGCTCAGCAGCGCAACGCCTTAGCCACTGAGCCACCGCGGCGGGTCCCTCTCCGGAGCCCGGAGGTGGTATGAAACAGGCTTTTTTCTTGACTTGCTTCCTTCAAAACATTGCCCAGACCTTAAGTATGCTTCGGTGTTTTTTGCATAGTTTACTTTAAAACGTTGTAAAACTGGAAGGCTCACAAATACCGGGAACAGATATGGCGGACACACACGAGTGCTTCATGTCCTTCCTGTCCAAACATGTCCTTCCTACTGTCGCCATTATTTGTGCGATTTCAAGTTTTCAATGATACACCAACAAGCCCAACTTGCGATATTGCTTAAAAGGTCGCACACCTAGAAAGTGTTTCCGGGAACAAACTGACACTCGCCAAAAAGTAAAAACAATAGGTAAAAACAATGACGGTAAAAACGCAACCGGTCATGTCATCGCTTGGGACTCAGCCAGAATCATTGCTACCGAGAAAATATTATCAACGCGCCTACTCCGAGAATCATTTCATATCCAATCAACCCCGCACGCTCTTAATCGTACACGTGGGCCCATGCCTACGACATACGCATGCGCTTTGCAACGTTCCCCGCATGCATGTATAATTACGGCCGAGCCGCTTTTTGTTTCATATGTGTACGGGCCCCGAAACGTCATTGTTTTTACCTATTGTTTTCACTTCTTGGCGAGTGTCAGTATGTTCCCGGAAATGTTATTTCCTCGCCAGACGAGTTTTCGTCAAACTTTGGACTACCTGGAAAGTGTATTTAGACAAGGGAAAGTGTTACCCACAGAAGTCGCTCAGTGGTTAAGCCATTAGCTGCTGACCACAAGGAGACGGAATGAATCGCCGCCTCCAGCAATCGTTTTCGTTATGTAGACGAAAAACGAAAGCGTCCAGTACTCAAGATTTGACCACACGTTAAAAAACCCCGGCTGGTCTAAATTACTCAATCGCCGTCCTGTGTGCGGTGGGCAGTATAGCACAGGAGCATCTTCGGAGCATCAAATGCGCGGGCAGATTTTGACAAGTGTGCTTCCACACTGAAACAAAAATAAAAGACTCAGCAAGATTTGTTGACGGGCTATTTGGTCTGATACTTGACAAGCCATGAGGATTGCGCGGAACGATGACACGAAGAGGAGACAACAGGCCGAGCGCAATTAACAACTCATTTATTCAAGGGCTTACGCCCCCAAATATAAGACAAACTGGCGCATGCGCCGAGCATACATGCGCGAAACGGCAAGAAAGAACGTGTTCATCGTCACCCCTACAGACAAGACTTTAACAATTCAGGCTATTTTATAGAAAGCCAAAGATGTGTCACTCACGCAATTGTGCGCATTATTTATCAAGAGGGCTTCCATTATCTCCCGCGCGACGTCACTGCTGCCCCGGCCAAGATTCTTAATCTCATTCAGTCGCCGCTGCACCCACTTTTTTCGCAATTTCTTCAATGCTCCGTCAAGTTAGTTCTAGCGTCTACATCTCCCAAAGTGCGCTCATGCTCCCCTGCACGATCGTTCACGCAGCGCCCAGTTTGGCCAATATAGGCATTTCCACATGTCAGTAGAATTTCGTAAACGATGCCTTTCGCGCACTTTACAAAGTGCTTCGAATATTTTTTCGCACAACCGCTCCTTTTGGTTTTCTCCTTTGCAGTCAGAGAACAAAGCTGTCCCAGCTACACAGGAGCGGATAACACTATGGGTACTCCGTACCTATTGGCCACTTTTTTTTTTTCAAATTGTGGGCTACTTTATGCATGTATGGAACCACCACTGGCTTCGCACCATCCTTTGATACCCTTTTGAGCGTTTTTCCTTTTGTCTTTTGGAGGAGTGTTTCACTCACCGTCGCCAGGATCGTACAGGGGAAGCCAGCATCGTCCAACCGGGACACTTGGTTTTTAAAAATTCCCTCCATTCTGTGCGAGCACGACCGTAAAGAGAGGTATTGATGCAATGTGCCTTGAGTCTTCTCTTATGAAGTCGTGCTCGCGCAGAATGAAGGAAAGTACTAAAACTAGCCAACGCCACTGTTCGGGTCTTGGAATGGTCACCGTCGAAGTTAAGTATGTTCGTTGATTTGCACCGTATAGCAGAACAAAGACAAGTCGAACTTAGAATGCTGAACGGGCAGATTCAGAGCCTCCTGGACTTCGAAAGCTTCATAAAGGACTTGGAAGCAGACAAAGAAAACTCATACACGATAAGACCAACGAGGGTTTTGCTATAGGAACGAATTTCTTAGGCAACTTTGAGGGCGTCGTTCACCACGACGAAGACTTTGTCGCCACCTCAACACAACCAGTGGTCTGCCTTTCAGAGAAAGGACGCGGCCGCCTTCCCATTCGCAGGGCTGCCTTCGAAACCCTGGATTCGGCGTCTTCAGTGGAAGAGAGGTCGGAGCAGCATAACGCCCCTACATTTGCAACGTCGTGGGTGAACCAGGCCGCGGGACGTAGCAGCAATACGGAGTTCGACGAAGCAGCCGGCGCCGTGCCATTCCGCCCAAGTGAGGAAAATACCATCCCAGACTCGCATGCTCTTGGGGCATCGCGCATGATCAACACTCAAATGAAGTCAACGAATGAGAGGTGTCCCATGTGCAAGAACAAGACATTCACTCCTGCACCACCATTACCAAACCAGTGGCTCGACAGTAAGTCTCGGAACAAGTGAATTCAAGCACGTGGAAGTGAAGCTTTCGTTCCACAACTAGAAGAAAGGAAAACCACGTCCATGGCAATGGCACAGACAGAAGTATGAAAAACTCCGACAGTACTCAGAAAGGAATATCGAAAGCGAACAGGAAAAGAAAAGGGGACCACTGACCAGAAGATTGAGGCTGCATTCCGAACACGATTTGTCCATGCCCATTCGAGGACTAACTTCATTGCCTCATTCAAATGGGAGTCAAATTCAAGCAATGCTGCGCACCCCGTCCTAGCCAAGATAGTATTAAGAAGAAGGCATTGTGCCTCAAAGCGTCGGTGGAGGATAAAGCAGAAAGGCATTTACCACCTCTCGTCTCCACAAGAAGGACATCGGACTAATCTATGACAAACCTACACTGTCTTGTTCTGCACTACTCCCCTAGTGTCACCATCGCGGGTGGAAGTATGTTGCGGATTTAGTAAAGAAGAGGAAGGGGACGAAGACGGCTGATCAATTATTATCATCTCTATCGGGGCTAGAGGAGAAAGAAGCGAATAAACCTCGGTTCTCCTCAGCCACGGTCTCGCATCCGCATCCCGTTCCAGAACAATTTCTGTCCCTCTCCTTTAGCCGCTCCCCTAGTCAGGTTATCAGTTGTTTTTTTTTTGGCCTCGCTCTCTCTTGGCCTCGCTCTCTCTTTCTCTTTCCTGCTTGAAATTCTTAACAAACTGAAGGGCAGGAGCGCTCACGCTGTGACCACTCCAATGGCCAACCAGATTCCGCTCACTGCTGTGCTGTATTTACTGAAAAGAAGTAGCCCTTAATACAAAAACATCGGCACCTTTTTTACCGACCCAGTTGGTTGTGTTGGCGCGAGGTACATCAAATACGTATAACTGAAGCATTGTCGCGCCCTTTCCTGAGGTTTCGCATCCTTCATGCGCTAAATTGAGTTAAACCGCTGTGCCGGCCTTTCCTGTGCGAAAGCGCCCCGTCAACTGGCCGTCATGCTCGAATTAACGAGAACCGGATTCTACAATACACTGAGCCTGACACCCAGCGGCCGTTATTTATGAACCCGCTTTGCGAACGGACGCTGCGCCAAGAACCTGCGAGGATTTTCTGCCTGAAAGATGACTTGCCTGGAGGCGAATTACTGCGATTCGGAGGGCTTTAACGGCCATGAAAGCGCGACCGTGGCTTCGCGCGTAAAAAGGCGATAAGATCTCCGGAAGAAGCGACCACAGAAACATAACAAAAATTAACCGGCGGGTTTTCGGCATTTTAAACATTGGTGGCTCTCCTAATGTTGCCTTGCAACCTCCTCTGCTCGCCTTCTTCCTTCCTGGTTCGCTTCGCCGTGGACGACGGCTTTACCAGGAAGGGGACTAAAGAAAGCTCTTGTCCCCCGTTCACGTAGGCGAAAGTGGGGCCCAGTGGAATGGGGCGAATGATGTTTGATGTTGGTTGTTCGGAATATATCACTGACGTACGAAGTCCACTGCACTTTAAGCAGGAATATATTTTTTTGCGTCTTTGCTTAGGAAAGGCATGTCATGCCTTTATTGGAAGCCTGCGTCGTCCACGCAAATATTAATTCCGGAACTAACATCATTGAACGGGGTGCGTTTTTCTTGCGGAGGGTACCAAAACTGTTCGCAGCCAGCACCAACCTGTTCGAAAAATGATGGGCGATTGGGAAGAGCGCAGTAAATATGTTCTTTTTGCAGCAAAGCTGTAAATGGCTAGGATCAAGCAGATCGTCTCCGGTCCCAGAGCGATGTAGACAGGAATCGCTAGCGAGCTTAGCACCACGTTGCGGAGCCCACTCAGATATCCGGAATCGTAAAACTGCGCACCACACCCCCGAGGTATGGAAAAAAAATCATACAAAATTAAAAAAGGCCTTAGGGCCTTCATAGAGGATGCGCCATGATTACCATAACCATGCTAAAAAAATGTCTACCCACGATTCGTGTGTGTTGTGTAGCGTAAGCATCACTGGCCGAGGTTGAGCAGTTTCGCGTGTGCCGTGAAGGGCCGTTCTGCGGAAGCGCGAGGGGCATTGGATTGAATTGGATTCGATTCGACTGGCTGGAATTGGTTTAGATGGGATTTGGATGGGATTGGATTAAAGTGGATTGTGTTGGATTGTGTTGCGTCATAGCCGCGGCCGACGCACTCGCCGGCGCGTGCCCAGGTGTGCGCCTCAATTGCGCAGTAGCCAAGTCTGACGTTGCGTCGGAGCCGCTTGATAGCCGTTTCACGTGGCTCGTGAAGAGGCGTGCTGAGCATGCGCGAGGAGCAGTGACTGTACAGGACTGGACTTTCAGTTAATAACCAGGAACAATGCTCAATCGCAAATTACAAACAAACGTGTTTTGCTTCGTGCACCCCTTGGACTACGACCCAGTCAAACCTCACGTGGAGGCTCAGCACCGCACCTTTGCTTGCCATCCCTCTTCACGGGGTGGAAGGGCTCTGAATTTTCTGCTACATATGGGATATAGTCTTGTGGTACCCCAGGATCACCTTCACATGAAAGTAATAGTTTCATACGCGACTAATATACAAGTGGCAGCTTGTAATGCACGAGTTGGGCGTTCTATCCCAACGTCCCTGTCGCGTGCCCTATTCGCCATCTCGCTGCGGCTCTCTTTACCCCTTCCTGGGCCACCTGGTTTACCCGAAATGAAGAGAAGCCGGACCAACAACGTCCCCGATGACGTCTGTCCAGACTATCAAGGGATTTCTGACTACTACTGAACAAACCAGTGGCCGCGTTGCTGACACCTTTCGAACGTCGTCACTCCGGCTGGCAACGTGGTACGAGGCAAGACGGCATTACTTGCCGCGCCTTACTTCGGGATCTGGCACCGACATTGTTGCCAGTCATTTCAGGTTGGCGATACTCATTTCTGTAGACTGCAGGCCATTCAGAAAGTTGGTGCCGGATCCCAATCTCGATCTGAATGTTGGCGTTTCGAGTGCCTTTGAACTGCTCGTCTTGCGCACCCGCTATGCGAAAACGTTTGCTGCTGTCCGGTGACATAGAGCAAAGCCCCCTGTCACAGGAACAACTAAACCAAATTTTCAACGTTGCTACGACGGTAACATCAACGCAAATAAACCAGTCCGAGATACTTGAAGAAATGCGTTCCATTCGGATGAAACAACTTGTTTTCTTACTCAGAAGTTCAAGGTTGATGAAAATAGCGTGAAGGATGACGTACCGCGACTTGTTTATTAAGCTGGTTGTCTTTCTGTTGCGTGTTCAAGGCTAGAAACTTCCACCCCAGTCGAAAATGACGACAAGAAAAATTTCTGTAGTATTATTGCGTGTCGTACTGTCGTCTTGTCGTTTTCTTGTGTCGTCATTCTGGTCGCTGTCTATGTCGCAACAGCATGATGGCTGCTGTAGCGACACGCAGTTCTTTTGTGACTACAGGAATGTTTGCTATTGAGAAAATTGACTCTGTCGTTACGACATAAATGAGTGTCGTAAGAACAGATGGCTTTGTCGTAACAACAGAGTTTCTGTTGCCACAACAGTTTTTTGTCGTAAGACAGGGCATCTTGTTAGGTTTGTGCGGCATTCCTGTTGTCATTTTAGACTAGGATGATGATCAGGTAGACACGTTGAGACCCAAGACCCAATAAGTGTTTTATACGGCATGTGCAGTAAAAACACTTATTCAAGTGTTTTATTAATGCAAGTGTTTTATTAATGCAAACGAAACTTGGTCCGAAGCAGAGGCCATTGTTATTGCATTCTGCTCAGAGGGACTATATGTTTCAGTCGATACGGCCTCTACGTTTCACACCTGCAAGACCGAGGCGCCTAATTGCGAATTTTCTTTCTTTTAAATATCAACAGAAAGGGCTCGCGGCGCTCGCTAAACTCAGGAACAAATTTTCCGATGCGCGAGGACTTTCCGACTAAGGTTAGTCTGGAACGGTAGAAGCTGTTTCACTTTTCCCCGGAAGAGGGAGGTGATTACAAGTTCCGGTACTAATAAACTGAAAATGGTTTAAGTAACTCTAGTTTATAACAGCGTAAGAGGTGTCCTGACCTCCCTGTACTTGTGTACACTATAAAAAAAAGATATTTCGGGCGGAGAGTTACCACGTAAACATTCCCTTACATGTATTCTCATGTAGTGCCGCAGCCCCAAGACTGAAACAACCGAATTGTGCTCGTTGATTGAACTGGTGAAGCCGAACTTGAATGAAATCCGGGCTCGGCAGTACCATCTTCGAAATATTGTGTGTACACCACAATGCTCACTGAGCTGACGTGTTCATCTTTGTTCACGAGCCAACTTACGAATATTAAAACCAAATCACGCGGAACTGTCTAATAAAAGATATTATTGGAAATGGTGTCTCGGTTGCCGTAAGCTCCTTTTAAGGGGGATCCACACAAAGGATAGAATTCACACACTGCCTCCTTGCCCCGTGTATCACGTGACCGGTAATCCCACTTCCATGCTTTTACGTGCGGAGCCGGCACAAGCGCTCGTGGCTAGCCGTCGAGAGCCGCGCCGCTAGGATCAGAGGTGGTTTGTCCAAGCTGTACAGACAATCCCCGCCCCGTCTGGGAATCCTTAGCTGTTGGTGCAATGCTTGCGGCCCGTCTGGCAGCCCCGCTTCGTTTACTTTGGCATAGAGCTGATACTCCCAACTTTTGATCCCTTACCCGAGTTGCTGCTACGACAGATGTGGTGAGTCCGCCGGAGCCAAGTTTCCAGGCGATACGTGGGAGCTGCTGCCAAAGCGCCGGTTCATTCCAACGCCCATCACCGGGCAGTGGAAAGCGTAATAACATGCGTCACCAGTGCTCCCAAAGAGGTAGCTCCGCGCACGAAGCGAAAGCAGTTTGCCAACGGCGAAGAAATCCGGCTGCCCCCCACGTGATACGCGGTGCTGTGAGGAGGGAGTGGGTGGCCTCCGTGTGAATTCGGCACCGGGCTTGCAACCCTTTCAAGCTCTGCTTCAGTTGAGTGGCACGTCATGTTATTCTCGGAGGACACTTTCATGTGCCAGAAGTATACTGTCCACCAGACCTGTGCTCCCCCAAAACATCTCTCTTGTATTTTCCTTTTCACTGAGTGATCAGTGCGGACTCGTTATTCCAATTTGTAGAGGCAAGCTCGAATCCCCTTGACTGGCTGTCCTACTAACTGAATGGGAAAATGCTCATGTAAATCGATTATGAAACGAGGTGATAAAGCTGAGCTATGTAACTGCAGGCCTATCTCACTGACAAGCGTTAGTTGTAAAATACTGGGATACATAATTTATATAAATGTAATGACTTATCTACAAAACCATAGTTTATTCTCCCGAAGGCAAGATGTTTTCAGGGCGGATTTCTCATGGGACACACAGCTCCTTGAATTTTAGCATGACACGGCAACTTCCACAAGCGCAGGCAGTCACGTTGATTGCATACCTCTTGATTTTCGCAAAGCATTTGATTCCGTCCCACCTTCCTTGTTACTGCGCAAGCTATCTGTTCTCAACAAGCCTAGTGAATTGCTGGAGTGGTTGGATGACTCTGTTTTCAGAAGGAAACAGTGCGTTGCGCTTGATGGCTTGAGAGAGAGAGAGAGAGAGAGAGAGAGAGAGAGAGAGAGAGAGAGAGAGAGAGAGAGAGTGAGAGAGAGAGAGAGAGAGAAACTTTATTTATAGCCTGTGTCTTTGTTGTCCGGTGTGCCACAAAGATAAGCCCATTTTTTTTTTTTCAATATTAGGACCGACTGTGTCAGATGCACTTCTCGTGGTACTATGTTATAAGCTGGTGACTTTTGCATCTATCATGCCGTCACTAACTAACAGACACCCAGTTGTTCCACAAGTTTTTCTTGCTGCCAGTTGTGGGGAATGATGCTCGAACTGACCAATGTAATCTGATAAGGTTCATTAATAAAAACATCTAGTTCTTGTTAACTACTACATAGACGGAGCATGTTTTCCTGTTTCTCTAGAGTGTTTTAGAGGAATTTTTCTCTAGAGTATTTTAGAATCTAGAGGAATTGTTTTCTGGTGTAACCTATCCTGGAATAATCACGTTCATAATTTGACAATGAAAGACAAGCTGTGTACCTAATTTCTCAAACAACAGTTTTGAGAAATTCCCCCGTAGCGGTCATTGCTAAGGATTCGCGAATGTAACTCCACGATTAAAATATTTACACAAGCTTTCCATCCTAGAACAATATATGGCTGGAAATTGCCGGATTAAATTATTTGCGCTGTGCGGTCACATGCATTATAATATCTTCGTAAAATTGTCTGCTAAACAATAATTTTGTCTCTTGGGCTGACTCATTTGTAGCTTTACTATGCTGCCTGTACATTAATTTCCCCTTCACGTCAATTTCCTTTTTGAAAAGCTGTATCTAACATTACATCTGTAACTCTTCCGATTTGATCTGTAATCTAGGAAACGCAACCACTTTCTTTGACAATGGGGCCACAAGACCGCCAGGCCCACTGTGGTCATAACTTCGCTTGTAACCTTCCAGGTGCTCACGCACCTGATCGCGGGACACGCTGGCCCTCTCTTCACCGCCCTCATACCCTCTGGAACTAGTCAACTAAGCGCTCCGCCTGCCGCTGCCCCCACCCCCCAAACTCAATGTCACCTGCCGCCTATTTACACCACGAGCCCAGCCACCTCGGCCCTCTCCGACGTCAGCGACCACGGGACTAGAGAGCGCGCTACGTAAACAGCCAGGAATCACCGACTTAAGCTGCTCCAGAACTTTAAAGTTAATACTGCTGGGGACCGGATGGCATACCCACTTACGTCCTCTATTCCTGCTCTGACACCATTACCCACTTTCTCGTTGCTTTCTTTACTAAGCCGATCGCTACGGCGACTTGCCTGAGGATTGCAAAATCGCGAACATCGCGCCTATTCACAAAAGTGGCCCGAAAAGCCAGTAACGCAATTAACAGAATTTAGCCAGGGTCTTTTCTTATCATTTCATTTGAAAGAACAGACAGAGTGCGTATCGTATTTTTGTATGGTAAAAAGACATTTGATTTCTTCCCGCACGCGTTGCCACTCCATAAGTTGCCTTTCTTGGCCAGCACCATCACGTAGTCGAGTTGATTACAGGTAATTTGCATAATCGCACCCATTGTGTCCTGATAAACGGATGTCAATCAGGTGCTGGGAGTGTTGCGTCTGGTGTTCCGCAGGGGTTTGTTTTACGACCCCTGCTTTTCCTATACATACTAACGATATTGAAAGTAATTTCACCTGCAAAGTGCGCCTTTATGCAGATGACTCCGTTGTTTATCGCGGTATCAAAAGCCCGGTCGACACGGACTATCTGCAACGTGATCTTAACAATATTCTAACGTCGTGTGCAAAATGGAAAATGACTTTTAATGTTGCGCAATGAAAGAACGTGTCTTTCACGCACAGCCGCAACAATATTTTATCAAAATAACTCGGGAAAGTGCGCCTCTTGAAACAATGTTGGATTATAAATATCATGGCCGAACCTGTAAACGTCAGGTTGAACACGTGTCCATCTCAGCCTCCCGCACGCTTAGTTTTTTAAAATGCAACTTCAGTGATCCACGTTTAAACGTTAAGGAACTTTTGTATTTCAGCAACGCGAGATTCATTGCGGAGTACGCCTGCTCCATTTGGGACCTACGATTTAATAATCTTTGTGCACTGCCACAACAGCCCAGAAGCTCGCCGCCAGATTTGTAACTAAAAAACGCTTGCCATACAGAACTCCAAGCAGAGTTGCGCTGGGAACCACTAAGCAAACGTCGGCTGCATCACAAACTTTAACTACTGTATTGTATCTATTTTGAAAAGACTGGCATTTATTGCCCCGCACTTTGTATCTAAGCGACGCGACCATAAATGGAAAATTCGTGAAATTTGCTACCGTACTGATGTTTACAAGGGTTCTTTTTGCCGCCATTCCATTGGTGAATGAAATAAACTACCAAGTAATATTGTTGATTGTAGATGCTCTGTTCAACACGTTTTTGTCACACTCGTAAATTTTCTTCTATTTCTTTCTTTCTTCTCCAACGGTGACATTGCATGTAGATTTGACGCGCTATTTTGCGGATTTGTGTCACCCCCTTTTTCTTTCCCCTCGTGGTGAACTGTATTTGTGTACACCCTCCTATTGTAATGCCATATCGGCTCTGCAGGTAAAGCGAATAAATAAAAAAATAACACATGTCAAACTGCGTAGAATAATTTGACATCCACCACAATGCAGCCATACGGCTACAATGTATTTTACTCCACCTTGGGTGTTTCCCCAAAAATCTGGTCGATGTGAAACTGTTTGCCACTGGTGGTGGCAGCCCTGAATGTCGAAGGAGTTTTGCTGCTGGTTCTAAAATTACGTGTGCGAATCCTTGCCATAGCCACAAAATTGCACAATTTTCGAAATTTTGGAGCACTTTAGCTATGGTGGGGTGTCGCGTCGCAGCTAAATGAAAATTGGTGCATTCGACGGACAGGACCATCACTGGTCAATCCATACGTTGGGCTTGGAAACTAGTTACGGGGAAGTGAGGCCAACTTCCAAGTCAACAGTCAGGAATACCAGTCCGCTATTTCTTTAATGTAAAGCCAGCCATGCTCCCACAACATTAATCTAAGCGACAAGGAAAAGGAGGCCGTCGCAGACAATTGGAATTTTGATATGGGCTTAGCGGCTACACGCAGCCAATGCGATATCTGTTTCCTTGTTTGGCAGCCAATTGAAATTTTGCTGACAGGCCCGGCTACGGGGTCCTGGAGACGGTGTTTTTTTCGGCAAATAAGCCAAGTAGTGTGCGAATGATCACACATTAACAAAATGGAAAGGGGATGGAGTAACCACCAGTCTGAGTACGGCTTGGCATGCTGGCGTTTGGCAGAGTTAGCTAATGTCACGTGTTTTACGATGCCAGTGGCCACATTGCTGGCAATATGGTTAGTGACCAATTGTTTTTAAACTTTGCGACAGCGCTAATTCCGCAGGTTTTTAAACAGCATGACGTTTTTCAGCCATCTAAGTTTTCTTTGAAGCACAGCGCACTACAACAGGACAGAGGGAGGGACGCGGATACAGCGCTTACTAACAACTGGAGGGTTTATTGAAAGGGTAACATTAAACACTATACAAACGCAAAAAATACAGGTGCACTAGGATTGTGGATTCTCATCTCACTGACGGCTTGCCAGAAATTGTCGTTCTCTGTCTGATAAGATTAAAGACGGCATGCTAATACACTTATCTCTCAGCCGGTGGATTCCGAAGGCCTCGATGATTCCTCGGGTGACTGTGTGACGACCATTGGCTATCATGCTGCACTCGTCTTACAGCGGTTTGCATCCACACTGCTTGCAGTGAAATGCAAAATTCTCGGTCGCCACGAGCTTTTCTACATTGTTGTGGTGTTTCTTATGTCGCCACGAGCTCTTCTACATTGTTGTGGTGTTCCCTAAGCCGTTCATTTAAACATCTTCCTGATCACCCTATGCATTTTTTTTTCTGCAGTCCAAAGGGAATGAGCAAACTATTTCCTCCCTACATGCGATCAACACATTTCGGTGTTTGCTGCCGCAATGTCTTCGTTTCTTATTTTTTGTGTTAACTTTTGATCACAAACGAACAAGTTTCCCCGGTGCCGAGAAAACAACATTCACGCCTGCGCTTGCCAGCCTTCTTTAGGTTGTGCGAAACTGCGTATATATACGGCACCACAGCCACATTTTTTCTTTTATGCTTTGCTCGAGTGTCCATCAGTGTGCCTTCCGAATTTTTATTGCGACCTGCTTTGAGCATAGCTGTTGCGACTAAAGAATCTGTTGCGACTGAAGCACGCAATAAAAATTGAAAATCTATGGCAGAGGCCTTCTCCCTGCAGTGGGTGCAGACAGGCTGCTGCTGATGATCATGTATTTGAAAAGCCCCCCGCCCCCCTGCAGCTTTCTCTCTATTGCCACAGAAAGTTCTCCCTGAATAGTTTATTTCTTATAACTTTGTTGAGCGCAGCAAAGAGAACACAAAACGAGGGATACAAGGACGAGCGCTCGTCCTTGTATCCCTCGTCTTGTGTTCTTCTTGCTGCGCTCAACAGTTATAATGGATCACCAACTCGCTCGTACCCACACGTTAGTTTATTTATTAGCTTTGGGTATGTACGCTGCCTTTTTTCCGCCGCCAATTCTACCTTAACACAATTAGGCGCTTGTTCTAACGAAGACTGTTTAAATATAATGCAAAGAAAACCAAATGCATTTTATTCTCATCAAAAATAAAAATGTAGATGTAAGCGGAGACTTGATGTTGAGTGCGTGGCGAATCGACGTTGTTAAGCAGCACAAAGTATTGGGGCTGGTGCTCTTCCACCGCATGACATGGGAAGCCCATGTTGAATTACTGGCAAATAAATAACATGCGCAGTCGGGGCATTGTACCGATTTCGCGACTTCTCCTCGTGGAACATTAAACTGTAAATGTATCGTTCACTATTCCGGTCACAGCTTAATTACTGTACCTTGGTTTGGGCCACGACAACAAAAAAAAATATAGTAGCACGTTGCTGCGGTTGGACAATAAAGCGATTACATGTTGAAATAGCGTCCGGTATCTTCATCCAAATCAGTAATTCTTTGAGCAGCACAGAATAATTAATATTAAGCAGCTTTCTTCCCACCGTCAGCTATATCAGGTGCACTTCTGAAATGATGAACGTAGGCAATTCTTAACACAGTTATCTGGCCTGGATCTGCGAACAAGCAGCTACATAACTCGTGGCACGGGACAATGGCTCGTTCCGCCGCCACACCCCTCTGGTAGTCATCGGCATGCAACATTCCAAGCATGTTGAATAAACTACAGGGAATTCGCAGCAATTCAGGAACACTAACACGTGCTTCTTTACGTAACAAATTTGTAGGAAATGATTGTTTTTGAGTTATACATGCTATGTTGTTTATGTAAATATGCGTGAAATGTCAGGTCTGTTCTCTTACACGCACATAATTATGTAACACCGAACCAAAGTGTTCAAGTACAAGTAATTTATTTGTGACGTTTATCGGCCTGTTCTTATGCAGTCGTGTCAAGAGTACTCTCATACTGTGCCCCATGTTACAACTGTGCAGTACCTTCAACAATCGTCATTGAGTTGCCAATTTGTCTTCCTGGCCTCTTCAAGCTGCAGCAACAGCTTTCTAGAGAGGGACACCTTCAACATTATAATATGTCGAGAAAAAATAAATTTCAATTTGAATTTGTACTCTCGTATCTCTCACTGCTTCCCCCTGACTTCTACACTAATGCCAGTAAGGGCGATGTAGGTATCCGCACACGCAAGCAAATATTATGCGTAAATGAAACGTGGTGCACGGCCATTTTTTCAGCGTATGCGTATTTTTTGTCTGCTTGCACACGCGCCTGAAAATTTTGTCGACTGA
Organism: Haemaphysalis longicornis; assembly: GCF_048455015.1. Lineage (NCBI taxonomy): Eukaryota > Metazoa > Arthropoda > Arachnida > Ixodida > Ixodidae > Haemaphysalis > Haemaphysalis longicornis. The sequence continues at coordinate 7,778,904 of NW_027526295.1, forward strand.
GTTATAATCGAAGCATGGCTATGCTAGACTAGCTAACCTCTTATATAATCGCGTGAGTTTTAAGTATCAATATGATTTTGAGGGAGAGTTAACACAATAAGAAGGCGATACGCCGGCGGGAGGTGGTGATGGCGTTCCTTTAACAATTCGAAAAAATCGCCGTTGCGTCTGCAGGCCCAGCAAAAAAAAAAAAAAAAAACATTGGTGGCGCCTTACCCGCACAGCTTGCCCAGGATGAGATAATCTGCAGGATTGCACGGAACGCTGCTCCTGCCAGCTTTTGCTTCCTTTCCCTGGCCCCGTAAGAGTTTCGCGAACCAGTTTCTCTCGCACGCAGCTGCCGATGTTGCGTGGACAATCACGTGACCTCGTGCATGACGCGAACAGCCGTGGGCTTCCAACCGAGTTTTCCTCGTTACAGGGACCGCCGGAGCGTGAATCGGTCGCACTCGGCGCACGCACCCCTCAGAGCTTGCATGCCGTAACGCGAATGGGCAATGGGCATGGGCAATAACGCGAAGGCAATAAAAAATGCCGAAGTTGTGATTTGTGTGGCACGAAGCGTATAAAATTTGCAGCAATCACGTTCTGGAAATGCAGCAGCCTTTCGACACTTTTCATCACGCCAACAACGTTAATACTGCTCGACCGCAGAACGTGGGCGAAGCATTTTTCTCTGTGTTGGAATGAGCAAAGGTATTAGCAATGAAAACCTCTTTTCTGAGCTAAAAACGCAGCCTTTGATCCTGCAGAAATGAACGCCGTTGGTGCACAGTAATTATGAAAGACCGCTGAAAACTCCACCATTTCTATTCTCTTCTCCAGGAAGACAAGAGGAGAGACTGGCTTTCCGGCCCGATAAACAAATGGCGAGACGGCGTAAATACCATGTTGCAATCGGCCTTTGCTCGCTAGAGGCGTGTGTGCTTGACCGTGGACCCTCGTGCGGGGGAACCCCGTGACGGTGCCCGCAACGTCCGTGGCTGTACACATGCACGCTCAGCACCTTCCGGCCGCTTGTTTTCAGGAACAAAATAATGACGACCGCACGAACAGAAGCGCCAAGCAACTTCGTTGCGGAAGAACCCGTCCTTGATAAAAGTACTGTTTGACGGAAAAGAACAAAAGGAAAGGAACCCCGCAGGAAAGGTTAGTGCTCAACGGCCACTGTTTGTTTTAGCCCTGCTGGTTCCTTACGAGACTGCAACCATCCTGGCACCTATAATACACTGCGCAAAGGTTAAGGATGACCGCACGGGGTCGTCCCGTGGCTAGGAGCCTTACCATCCACCCATAGCTGCTTGCGACAAAGACACAGCCCGACATCAATGTTCTACATCTGCTACACCACAGCGCTGCTGCCAGGAGCATCGGCTGATACCACTGCTGGCTCTACTGACGGCTTCTCTTCACTTCGGGGGGTAACGACACCACTCGCATTACGGTGAAGAAACGATCGCCCGACAAGAGACCGAACGAATTTCCCGAGAAAGGTGGACAACTGTCCGCTGTGAAGCATATTTTTGGCACGGACGACACTACGAAACCCGCAAGATTACTGGTGGAGCTTCGACAGCGCTTCTCCTTACAGCACGTGAGAAGACCACTACCCCGTGCAACCCAGTGCTAGGAATTCAGGACTCGTCTAGGTGCGAACCCAAAATAGCGTTTCAGCATTCTGACGCTACCTCCAAATACCTTGCAGGAGTTACACGATTGCTGCCTTGAGATCAGTTGATTCAGCGCATAGACCTCTCACCGCCCCACAAACAGGGTATCCCTGTGGGTGCCCTAGCTCTGCTTTCTTTGCCACAAAGGTCTCCCCGCCGGCACGAGGCTAGAGTAATGCAAGCATCTACGTACCTGACTCACAACACACAAGTTTAATTTACCTCTTTGCCTCTGACGCAGCCAAATTTCTGATAATACCCTCAGGCCTTTCCTGCCGTTTTCCAGGTTTCAGTGAACGCCCTGTGTAAGCGTGCCTTTCCCTACCGCGGGGGGCCACCTTTGTTCTACACCGCACTATGATGGCCGTCGACCGTCAGCGACCCACGGGGCGCCTTCCATGCTTGACGCTCGGTGTTGAAGAATAACACACTGGTGTCGTCCTCCGAAGCGGCCGTAAACGCTACGCTAGCTTCCCTCTGCCGGTCACGACGGCCTGACTCCGACAGCCTGGCTCGCGTGGCTGGCCACCAGCCATGAGACCCCTGGATATTATGGCTTGTCTCACTTCCACAACGCCCACATAACAGCCCCAAGCACTGCAGGGGCATGCTGCCTATTGCACTGCACGGGACAAACTTCCACGAATTGCGTATGTGACGGGAGGAAGCGGCTGTTCCTCATACGTAACACTTACGAACCGAAATGTTGGCAGCTTTTCAATGCGATAAGCGTCGTCCTACTAGCCATTAGATGTGACCAACACAACGGCACATTTTAAACTTTCTCGCGGACTCGAAAAGAGCTACTTTAAACCTAGCGGCAGGCATAATCCCCGAGTACGCGCACAAGATATTCCCTCCAACCACGAAACACAAACACAGAGTACAGTTTGAGAGGTTCGTTTCCCCGAAGTGCGGTGTCGATGAGGAACCAAATCGCCCGGGCTCCGGTTGATTAGGCCGGAGGCTCAGCAGGGTGATTGACGTTCCTCTCGGGGATGGTGGCGGCATCTACGAGCTCGAGGCTTTTGGACTTGACGGCGGGAATCGAGGACCTGATTGCTGGCTAGTTCGTCCATGATGCACGAAGTTTGCGCAAAAGACGAGGACGAAGAGACGAGAGGACAGGACCTTGAAGATACCGAATTTTTTCCACGAGCCAAAGATCAAACAGAGAGAGAAATTATTGAAGCCTACAGAATTAGTGACTTTGGGGAATATTGCGTCAGCACGCCGTCGCTAAGCCTCCTATCCCCTGAGTTAGCCTTCTTATTAAAAGGTCATGTTTAAAAGATTTCAAAATTTGTAGTCACTTTTAGGCTATGTTAAATGTTAAATGTTGCAACGCCCACTCTGTGTTGGTCACCACTAACTTCTCCCATCCCACCCATGTTATTATTCTATTTTTAGCGTGTTTATGCCTTTTGGCTCCAATTTTTGCTTTTATTCCTTCATCCTTGGTTTGTGGTTGACACGTGTTAATGCTAAAAAGCTTGTGTAGGCTCGAAGTTTGATTCGAACTCTGGCGATGGATACGTCGGCCTTAGCTCTAGTGAGCGGTAGCGGAGCGGCCGGTTGAGTGCAAAATCAAGGCCTACTGCTCTCACCACGTCAATTGCAAAGTGGGCGCGAAGTTATCTGTTACAAAACACTGGCGCAAACACGCAAAAAAAAAATAATAAACATGTCCGGGGGAATCGAACCCGGTACAACAGTGCAGTTATCCGAGGCGGAACCTCTACACCAAATACAAGACTCAACATGGCGTCTAATCAGCCGGTTTTGCTTCCGTCTCAACAGAACTGTATAAATTTTCACGACGGCTCCGTCTGGACGGAATACTAAGCTCTCAGTTGTATTCCGTCTGGACGGAAGGATAGTCCGCAGCGCTCCGTTCCGTCTGGACGGAACGCTAGCCACAGCCTTTAAAAAATGCAACTATTACTTTACGAGGGATAGTACAACGTTTTTGTTTTATTTCTACGCAGGAAAAATATATCCCGAAATATAACTACCAAATCTAGCAAACTACAGGAAAAACGGATTTTATGAAAGCGGTAACTCTTATGGACCAAGACTGTAGCACGATCCGTTTGAAGGTGTGGCTAACGGACACTTTATATGCAAATTTCTGTAAAAGAATGGCCATTTAAGTCTAAAGCTGAAATTTTTGCTCGGAGGAAATAGTTCGCACACATCTTTCATCCAGGCGTGAAGAGCACCACAAGCTGTATTCTCTTGTGTGTACTTTTTAGGGATAATACACAGGCGGGCACGCAGTAGGTGGGAAAGCAGAAGCAAACATTTAGGTAGTTATCCGTCTATTATAGAGCTTTAGCATAGCGTTACCGTGTCTGCGTAACCGTTTACCATGTTACTGGGAGCCAGAGTTTCCGTATGCCGCTGAAAACGGCAGGACACGTTTTAGCACACCGTTTGCGGTTTGCGTATCCAGGCCGCCACGGCGCAAGTAGCGACATCTAATGAATTAGTATCCAAGCAAATCATGCATAATTTTGTTACTCGTATGTATTTGCTTTCGTTTAAAGTAGTTTGAATATTTCAATTTTCAGGTGAAGCGTTCAGAATAATTGTAGTTGTTTTGAGAATACTGTAGCCACCACCTGTAGAGCTTTAAAACGAAAACGGGTCGGTGGCGCCATCTACCGAATAGCGTTAGAGTCAAATTAAAATAGAATTTGCCCCTGCGCTAAATATTAAGGCAAGAAATGAGTAAAATATTTCTTGCCTATACATTTAGTCAGTAACCTACACTACCTTGCCCAGCACAATTTTGGAGGCATGAAAGCGCACTGCGAGCTCAGAAACTTGTCTTAACTACTTGAGGCGGGCGTTTTGGGAGCGGGTTGAAACGAGAACGGTGTTTTGGAAACGGGTTGAAACAAAGCGGCCAAACAGGAAGGGCGTTTCGGGAATGGGCTCCAGCGGGACGGGTTCAAACGGGAATGGGTTGTTTCGAGCTACACCCGTATTTGCATATACCGATATATGTTCGCAGTATTTGCATATACGGATATATGTTCGTAGTTTAAGTTCGTAATTTCGTCAGTTCGTAATTTCGGAAGTTCGTAATTTACTCCAGCGTCATGAGTGAAATCTGATATGAAAAATGTTTCCTTCGAAATGTCACCCCTATTTCCATGCACCATATGGCCTGCATTAGAGCTAAGGCATAAAGTTGGGCTAGTTGGTTATCTGACTGCATTTTACTAGCGAAAAATAGACGCGGACGAAGAAGAAGTACAGCGAGTACAGCGAGGACTAGCGAGTGTCCTGTGTACTTCTTCGTCCGCGTCTATTTTTCGCTAGTAAAATGCAGGCTGCATTAGAGCCCTTAACGGGCACGTGCCGCCCGAAGTCGATTATCGGCAGGCTTGGGCCTGGCCCAGGCTCAATACCGTGGGCCCGGGGCCGGGCACGGGCTCTACGCAGCGGGTCCGGGCCGTACTCGGGCTTTAATTCATAGGCTCGGCGGGTAATAGTTCCAACGTGAAGTGTAGAAAATAGCATTAAAAGGAATATTCTGAGTTTATTTTTACGCGCTTCTTGATGTTAGTTGTACGCATAGTTTTAAAAACGTGTTTTGCTAGGTCTGATAGTCACTATACTGTAACTTTAATGACATTTCATTTACTGCATCAAGATTCTATGTTTTGGGTTATAACATACCAAAGATACGATTACAAGGAATGCCCTTGCGGGGAAGGAATTAATTCAGACAAACTGGATCGAGCTCTGCACCTATGTCTACGTACAGGTGGGTTTTAGATGTCCAACCAATCAAAATGCTGCTGCCGCGGCCGGAAATCAAACTCGCGTGCTAGAGAAACACCACCACGTAACAACCACTGCTGGTAAAATATTTCAACGCAAGCACATACTCGAGGATTGAAATTCGGAGCAAAAAATTTCAGCAATACCAACTTGTGGCCGAGAAAACCACGTGAAGTTGCCGCGCGTCTCGTTACTGCTGCTCCACCTCCCCCTTTAAAAGGAGGAGATCGAGCGGCCGTGGTCTCGTCATCAAAGGGGATGGTGTCTCTCGTGTAAGAATGCAATTAAGTTATTATTACGCCGATGTGGTGTGAACTGTAGACGCTGTAAGCTAAACTACGTGCACTTCTAAACCCTCATTTTTTACGTTTCAGTTTATGACGTGCTTGTACAGAGTAGATGATCCCTCTCATTGCCCGCTACGAAGACACTCTACCAAATGTAATAAATTTTCTTGAGCGTCTAAACACGGGCCTGGTCACACACACGCGGTCCCTCCTTACGCTTGGAAATAAATGACCGGGCCCGGGCCAGGCTGGGCTTGAGACGACGGGCCTGGGACGGACCCGGAACCGTCTTACTTATAAATGCTCGGGCCCGGGCCGGGTCCCGGCTAGGAGTTACGGGTCAGGGTCGGTCTCGGGCTTCGTAAAGCGGATTCGGGCCGAGCCCGGGCCGAGCCCGGACCTTAAAATCAGGCCCATGCAGTACTCTGGCCTGCATCAGGCAGACATCCAAGGAATACTGTGATATATGCAAATACGTTCCTAATTAGAGCATAGAAATGCAGATCCAAAAAATATGGCATCCAGTCCAGTGTTCTCCACAGGAATTTTTCCGAAGACCTTTAAAGGGACACTGAAGTGATATGTAAACATTGCGGGATTACTTGGGCAAATTGTAGTCCGGAGTCCCCAGGCCATGTTACGGCCAGTCTGGGCGCGTTTACACGATTTATTTAGTAGAAAAATTAATTCGAAAATGCTGTCCTCCTCTCTTTACGCTCGCCCATTTTCTGCGGCGTTTTCGTGTGACGTCGTGGGGAGCCGAGCTCGCAATTGGCTGCGCTACTGCACGGCTCCCCGGCCTTCAGACAGAGTCAGTCGGCCCAGCGTTTCGTCCGCCGGCCGCCCCCTTACAAAAATGGATTTTGAGTTTCAATTCAGTTCCAGTTGAGTTTTTATTGAGTCAACAGAAACCTAATTCAAACTCAGTTGGATATTGAGATGTGTCAGTAGAAACTCAAAAAGATTTGTATTGAGAAAACGCAATACAAAAGCAATTGACACCAGTCTATTGAAACTCTTTGGAGAACCAATTGACAAAACTCATCAGGCTGAAACATACACTTTGAAGGGCTATTTTTTTCAGCGCTGCCCACTGTGTCTGCCGAATTAAGACTACTAGGTTACTTTTATGTTTTTTTATTCTACATTGACATTTCTATTTAGTGCAGTCAATAAAAAGTCAACAACGTTTCAATAGACAAAACTCAACAGAATATCAAATGACTTCGTTTAATTGAAACTCAATAGAATTTCTACTGACAAAAATCAAGTAAAATTGAGAGTCGAGCTAGTTGGTGAACATACGTTGTTGAAAATTATACCAGTGTCCTTCTTTTTTGTCCATGTTTTATGGTTCGAGCTTAATTTTCAAAGCTGATAAAACTCCCTAGGCCAGTAGCCTTTACCAGCAGCATCTTCGCCCAAATAATAATTATACCTGCTGCAATTTTTGACTGCATTTCCTCAAATACTGCCGCAACATGCTTTGCACAAAACAATAGAGGAAATAAACATTGACAAAACTCTAGTGACTCATCTCTTCTGGCACGTGACTCCCGCGGAATCGTTTCCTTGCTATAGCAGCGGATTTTCTTCTTTATACCTTAGCACGCATTGACATGAGTGAGCAATCTCCACTACTGCTAAGCTTCCGATTTAGCGGCAGTGGACATATTCGAAGTCAGTCTTCCGGGAAAGTTGGAGTGGAATCATAAAGCATGCATATCTCGGCCGGGAAAAAACGGAAAGGCGGGAAGGGGGGGGGGGGGGGGAAGCTACACATCTCGGGACTCAGTTCTGGGGACAAAAAAAAGTCGTCACTCTCCCTACCTCTTTTCACACATACAATGCTGTTATACCTTGTGTTCCGGGGAGGGGAGGTGGGGAAGAGGTACATTTAAAACGCGATTCAATCTGCTACATCTACAAAAGGCACATGTGACATCGCATCCTAGTTTGAAAGTTTGAAAGTTTATTGCGACAACATGTACAAGACTGGCTATACAGTTGTCGAGGGGGACGGTCAAAAAGGCTACAGGAAAAAAAAAAAAAAAAAGCCTGACAAGGTGACGTCCCCCTCCCCCCCCCCCCACGTGTTGGCGCGACTCTGCGGGAAATGGCACGTACTTTGTGACAATAAAAATTAACAAAATAATGCACACAACTAACACATAGAAAATCAGCTTTCAGTTTACAGAAAGACAATAATTACAATGACGATTCCACTAGGCAAAAAACATACAATCAGCTCTCGGATTTCAGGAAACAATGAGTAGAATTCAAGAATTCACAGCAAGAAAGAACAAAAAAAGACAGTTCTCAGTTTTCATAAACAAACAATAATACAGTAAAAAGATTTCATACAGCGGAAAAAAAATACCTCAAAGTTTCTAAAAGAAACAAAAGTTGAAATACACGTTTTTTACTGCAATTCCAAAAGGTACATGTCTAATTTCCTCTTAAATCCTTGTTCAGATTTAGCATCTTGTGCCATGGTTAAAATTGCGGGGTGACTGTTTAAAATGTTAGGAATCTGGTAGCTCAATTTCTGGTGCCCGTAGTTTGTGCGAGTTTTTGGCTTTGTATATATTACCTGCCTAAACCCATATTCATGTGTTCGTGACGTGTATTTTCTGTAAAAGTCATTAGAGTCTGTCTTTATCTGGTGATAAATAGTTAAAGAGAGTTTTTTATTTAGAATGTTCATAATTGTCAATACCCGATGTTTCTTAAATAATGGAGAACTGTGGCTGAAGTAGGGTGCATTTTCAATTATGCGTAAGACTTTTTTTTGGAGCCGGTATAGGTTTTCTATGTTTGTTTTCCCTGTTGAACCCCACACTAGAAGGCAGTAGTTAAGGCGAGAATGTACTAGACTGTAGTACAGTTGCCTTTTTAACCAAGCTGGTAGTAAATATTTCATCTTATAAATAATACCAATGCACCGGGATATATCCGTTCTAAGTTTGTCAATATGTGGAGACCAACTCAAATTTTCATTGAACACAATGCCAAGAAATTTTCATTGAACACAATGCCAAGTGCGATGATTCAGTGTTTTTCTGTGGAGGCACGATACTAACAGCGGTGTTTTGCAGAAATGAATACTTATCTCACAAACCCAAACGCACAAGAATATTCCAGTGACGAAATTGTGCCTATAAATACTCAGAAAAAAAAACAGCAAAACTTTGGTGCATATCCCTAAACGTCGAAAAAAGAACAATTAAATTTTTGTACACAGCGAACTTTTGAAACAAGCGTTCAAATCAAGCGAACGCAGGCTTGGCCTCATCGTCGTTCACTCGTGAACTTCATTACTCCAGTTATCAGTCGCGCACCCCGCCGTGGTCTGAGCCCAAGGACGCGAGTTCTATTCCCCGTCATACATAACTTTCCTTGAGGATACCGTGAACTGTCTATGATAACAACAGTAGAACAGCAATGTGGAATGCAGAGAATCCCACAAGGAGCAAACGCGCATCTACGCTCTATTAAAACAGGTGAAAACAGTTCTTTCACTGCAAAAGAACTCCGTACGCCAGTCCAAGGCGCCGCCGCTCACACGAACTGAACGAACAAACGAAGAAAAAAAATGAAGAAAGACAGACAAACTGAAGCGCTGATTAACAACTCATCTTTACTGCACAGGGTCACAAAAACAAAGAACGAGCCTGACACTGCTTCACGCCACTACAAAAAAAAAAAAAAGAGAGAGAGAGAAACCGAACAAATTAGTGGGCTGGCGTGCCGCTTGTTACACTCCGAACCGCTCTCTCGCTAACGAAAGCATGTCTTTTAAAGATGTCAACACGTCCGCGGACTACGTTTCTCAAACACAAGCGCCTCGCAAATATCCTGTGCCCGCAAGCAGATCATGAACTTTGAAGCTGTTTTCAAGGACTGGACTTTCCAGAATTCTTCCGTCCTCTCTCCTGCTGCAGTTCGCAGAAGCGGGCGCCCGGACACAAAAAAATTTCCCCACATTTCCCCGAGGGGAAGAATGTGAAAGTGCGAATGCACGAGTTGAATTTGCGCGGTTCGGTAATGTTCGCGAAAGAGAGATCACACACACACACACACACACACAACTACAAAGAAAGAAAGATGCATTTATTCACAGACACCTATTTGTGTTGTCGTTGTACTTGATTGCTAGAGCGGATCTCAGCTTTGAAATTTCGTGTCAGTACTCCTTTAAGCGGGTGCATTAGCCCTTCTCACGCCCGATTCCTGGCCAATCCCCCACGTGGGTATGTGCCATGCACAGACACCTATTTGTGTTGTCGTTGTACTTGATTGCTAGAGCGGATCTCAGCTTTGAAATTTCGTGTCAGTACTCTAGCCCTTCTCACGCCCGATTCCTGGCCAATCCCCCACGTGGGTATGTGCCATGTCAGCGGCCAGGCAGCGCGCGCCCATCTCCCCCCGTTGCCAAGGAAGACGAGGACATTCCTGGCCAATCCCCCACGTGGGTATGTGCCATGTCAGCGGCCAGGCAGCGCGCGCCCATCTCCCCCCGTTGCCAAGGAAGACGAGGAGCGCGCGCACCCGCAGCTGTTGCTATGTGGACGGACGGCGGTCGCCGGAATTCAGGGTCGCTTATAAAGTGCATTCGCACTTAAAAAGGAATGCCATCCACATCTACACCCGGCGATAACCAGTTCTTTTGGTTCCTCTGGCACCCTCCCACGCTAGCTAAAGTGACCACGCTGTCACGAATGTCTAGTACGGGGCGTTGCCACTGCCGCCAGTGGCGCTGACAGCCAACATCGCGACCTCGGCGGAGTTCGGTTATCTGCAATATAATATTATTACTGCTGCTAGAGGGGTTGCTAATAATTCTATAAAAAATTATTGTAAATATTAACATAGGACAAACAAGCCGCCGTAGGTTCTTTGATATCTCGTGTCAATGTTTTCACGCTCAGTTTTCACAAGAATGCGTAGCTGTGGCATAGCCATCGCAAACCGACTTGAAACCAAGCCAATGTCGCTTGGTCGCAATCCTGGATGTGCGGGCGCCATCGCGGTGCGGTCTTTCTCACTGTTCTGTGCAAATTTACAGCTTTGCTCGTGTTGTTGGCGATTTATGTGCCGTGTGCGAATCATTTCAACCAGCATCGAAGGTCAGACATTGGCAGCTGGCGATACATCGAATTTATTGAAGGAAAAGCCATCGTATGCGCTCTTCAACCGCCGGTGAACATCCTTTGTGTGTCGTGTTGTGTTTGTGCGCTGTGATCGTACGGTGAAGAAGCTTGCGAAGTGAGGTGTTACCATCCCTGTTAGCCACGTTTTGGAATCCGTCAAATTCACCACGCTGGGAGCCCCGCTGGGAGCGACGTTGTTATAAGGCAAGTTCATTCTTCCCGAGCGCTCCTGTACATTTCATCATGACACGTTGTGCAGACCTACCTGAATGGCTATACTCACGACTTGGTTGTTTGTCGCTATATAAACAGTGTTTTTATGCATGCCGTCTCGAGATCGACCTAGGGGGTACGATTTCACTTCAGCTTTTCAAAAATACTGTACGTAAGTGTAACAAATTGAAGGGGGTATTTTACCGGCACACATTTTGACATCAATCGGTAGTTTACTGTCTTCCGCACTGCTGTATTGCTTTCGCGTGTAATATATTTGTATGTATCTTAAGCTAAAGGACTAACAAAACCTTTGAAGGCAAGTGACGAATGAAAAATTCTAGACGCAGTGCCGCTCCAGAACGGAGCAGCAGCCCTGTATTGCCTGGTACGAAGTGTCATAAAAAAAGAAAGAACACCATGATTAAGGTAAATAAAATGTTTGACGAACGAAGTTAACGAAAATGAAAAAAAAATGGAGGAGGTTGAATCGAACAAGTGCCTGTCGGATCAATAACAGACGCACGAATACTGCGCTATGCAAACACACCTGACAGCGCTAGGCTGAGAGGCAGATCTACCAGTCACACACAGTATAGTGTGTTCAACCAGTTAGGAGACATGGCGGTAAAATATACTTACAAGCTAAAGTGCTGGCTGCCGGCAATATATTTGCTTCCTAATTTGAACGATTGTTTGGAGAAAGAGCGTTCCCTGAGTGCTGAGCAGTGACTCAGGTGACAAACGTTGATTGATTGATTGTAGGGTTTAACGCGCCGACGCAACGCAGGCGATGAGGCGCGCCGTAGTGGAGGGCTCCGGATTAATTTTGACCACCTGGGGATATTTAACGTGCGCCGAAATCTCGTACACACGGGCGTTTTTGCTTTTCGCCTCCATCAGAAAAGCGGCCGCCGCGGCCGGGAATCGAACCCGCGACCTCGTGCTCAGCAGCGCAACACCATAGCCACTGAGCCACCGCGGCGGGTAGGTGACAAACGTGGCCTAAAACGTACTTCATTCCAGCTAAAGAAATAATGCCCAAGAATATAACAAATTCATTTATTACTTTTGGAGAATAGAGACTGTGTATCCGCAGAAGCTAGGGTTTGAACCCAAAGCATCTTTACACAAGTCTGATGCGTTACCTTGACACCCTAAAGGCAAGCAGACACTTTGGTTTTAAAACCAATGAAGAAAAAAATGGGCTGTGTAAGGAGTAGTTGGAAACAGACTGCACACTGTTATATATTAGTCTTTTACCACAAAGTGCCAATTCTCTCCACGTATCTTTCTGGGAATTTCTCATTTGCCAATTTTTGTCTCAGGTGCTAGGCAGCTTGTACAGGCGTCAAACTTTCAAACTGATGAATACCGGTTTTGACTAAGCACTTGCTCGACTTGCTAGCATAAATTGAAATTTGCCATTGCTTATAATCACAACCTGCTGATTGCCTTTCGCGGAGCAGTTTTGAATAAGTTGGGCTGAATGTGGTGTGAGTAATAGCAAAATCACTGAATAACATTTTGGCCTAACGTGGCATCAGACGTGCCACTGACTGATGCTACACCGGCATTGCGCGAGGGCTTAGTCGATCTGTTGTGACAAATGTTCTGCCTCTAGGAATTACCCAAATGATTGGTCGGCACGGTATCACTGTACTGTTTTAGTGCTGCTGCTGTATAGAAAATCTCGCCAAGCAAAGGGAAAAAAAAGCTTTTACATTTTTTCTCATTTACAGCAACTCTGCTGTTTTTTCCTCTCACCAAACAAAACTGTTTCGTGTTCTCGTTGTGTGTAAACTGGCATCACGACCTTGTTATACTGGGGCACTCCTCTGGAATTGTTACGATTAAGGCAAAAATGTGGATATACCCATATCTCATATGATCCCTTCAAGCTGCTGCTTAGTCCTACTTGTTTGTTATACGTACTGCAAGGCACACACCATACTTCAGCGTTACAAGAGTGCGAAAGACTGCGAAATTCAACACGTATTTTTTTCTGTCACGTTCTTTCTGGCAAGTTTTTTTTTCTTTCACGGTTCATGTAATTTTCTTTCACTAGTCGGTAAACACAAAGTATTATGTGCTCATTAATTCATAAAGCCATTTGCAATGATTGCCTGTTGTAGTAACTTTAGTTTACAGTACCATCTGACACTAATTTTTTTTAATCAAGGCTACAATTTTGTAAATCAGCTCATGCAAGTTGACAGTTATCTAATTTTGTTTTGACATTTCCAGCATTGAAATTTCACAAAACAAAATCCACAGGTTGACATGTATGGTTTTGGACAGGTTTGGTAGTGGCTCACCCAGTCTTGATAGGCCTAAGCGGATTTCTTTTGGGCCTCAAAGATGTGGAAGACACGATAACTAGCCCATGCGGGTGATTTTGTGGCTCCCTGCGGACATAGTCGTTCCTCTAGATTTCAGGTGCTTTAATGCGGACGGCATTCGAGTAAAGGCGTTCCACTCCCTACCCATTGTAGAATTAATTGATGTGGTTAGCTTGCCTTGATGCATTAAAACCTGAAACAAGCTTATACATTTGTTGAACTGCTGTCTCCTTGCCTTGCTTTCCAAAAATACAAACCATGTAACATATAAAATAGCAAGCTACTTAGACCAGCATGCTTAATAAGAAGGGACCCAATCATTTCGTACTACACTGGTGGAAACAAACAAGTCTGTTTCTTGTTGTATTTTGCAGGCTACACAGTCAAGTAGCCAAGTGGACCCTGCAAGGCTCCAGTCCTCCCGTGCTGCTTTCGTGAGCAATAAAGCAAGCGTTGCCATGAAACACCTCACTATTTCACCTCCTCATGCACACCTTGATTTTTTGCATTATTGAAGCAGACTCACTATATATTTAGTACTGTCAACTGAACTTTACGAGGCAATTGTTGAAATAACTTCATAAAAGACTAAAATGAAATCAAACAGTCTGTCTTGAATATGCTCAATAGGTTTTCATTTGACATTTCTCAACAGGAACTAAACAGGAGAATCAATAGATAGTAAACACAGACTCAACTGGAACTCCACCGACTTTTCTCAATAGACTTTCAATTGATACATCACAACAAGAACTCAACAGGAAAAGTGTATTGAGAGTCAGCAGAAATTCAATTGGAAATCAACAGACATGTTGACTATAGTCAATAGACTTTCAATTGAAACACAGCTTTGAGTTTCAATTGAAACACGGCGGCAAATTTTCAACGAGAACTCAATACAAAATTTCTATTCAAAGTCAATTGACTGTCAACACATTGTACTGAGTAAAGTCAATTGACTTTCAATTCAATCTCAATAACCATTTTTGTAAGGGCCGACGGGTCGTTGCAATTCGTTCGCTCAGTTGAAACGAAGCCAGGACACGTTTGTGAATGAAAGAATGGGCCTTTCTTTACTTGGTTAGTTTGTACACTGCGTCTAGCTCCAAGTCAAGGTCGCTTCACACAAGCGCTGCACAAGCGCACATGCGACGCTTCGCTGACTGGTACGCCAGTAGGAAAATATAAGACCTCTTGAAGGCGGGAGAAGAGTCAGCGAAGTCAATATAGGTACTAAGGAAATAAAATCAACTGATATTTTTACAGTACAGCGTAAAAATAGGGTGCGGGAAGCACTTTTTTGCGCTGGGCGAACAAGCACAGCGGCACGACTACGCATCTGCGAACGCTTTTCCGTCTACGAAATGCAATTGCTAGACGTGAGATAGTGTGGAAACTCGGGGAACGCTTACTGCACGCGCGCAATACAACAAATAGTCACTTAAGCTGCTTGAAATGCCAAAACTAAATAAAAGTGTAAACTTGTTGTATAATACATACCTTATATTACCAAGGTCCGCGGAGCCCGTCCCGTGGCCGATTGGTCTGGGGCGCTAGGTATGTCGCCGCGAGTGTTTTGCGAGTCACGAGTTCGAGTCCCCGCGGGTACGTGCTTTTTTTTTTTTGTAAGTTAACTTGTTCGTTTTCTGCCGATGTTTTCTACATTGAGTTCACCTATTTTTGGGCCGCAACGTTCATGGCTCCACGAACTACAACGCGCGCAGGCTGGCACTGGAGCGCTAGCGAGTTCTCGTTGGCGTGCTGTTGCCATAAGCACCGATTGCTTGCGGGCAGTGGGCACAGGCCAGAATGAACAGACCCTTGGCCTGGTGCGAACACGCTTTTTACGGTACAGGCATGAGTGAGGCAAGCTCCAAATATGGGGGAAAAGCGCATGACATTTGGGCGTCTGCGGGTACGCGGAGGGCGTCCATGCACTGCGTAGGCCTCGGCTAGTGAATGCTACGATTCCAAGCCGTCCTGGGAGGCTTATCTTTATGCATTTTTACAGCTGACAACATGGCAGAAGCGCGGTACGATGATTACTGAGTTATTGAGAATGCCTATCCAACAACGCCACCGGTTGTGTTTTACAGAACCGAAACCGAAACCGAAACTTGTTTGGTTGCTCACCTTGGGGATCGTCCAATCACGGTGCCCGCTCCTCCCAACGTCACAGCTTTAGTTGGTGCGGCCGCCGCAAACCGCGCATGCTAGTTTTTGTTCTTTCGCGCTTTGTAAAATAATTACCGATTTGTCAGCCGGATAAACGATGAAAAGTGTGCTAATTTGAGCCAGTCTACGCAGTGCAAGCAAAAACGGGAGCTTGACAAATTCACTTCAGTGTCCCTTTAAAACAAAGGAGGGGGGTGGGAGGGGGGGCAAAAGTTTAGGAATTTCATATTTTCATGATAAATATTTAACAACTGTGGTCAAACGCCGGGCCTTGTGGGACTGCCGCGGGCTAACAAGTGTAAGATCTTCAACAAAATAAAGTGATAAGCGCAAGTATTGTCTCCAAGATTTGCATACAGCTGGTAACCTGAGACTCCAAAGCAACTTGTTCAGACTCCTTTTCAGGTAACCAGATGGCGGGAGGTACGGCCCGCTGCTGCTGACATTGCTCTCTCAGAGTGGCCGATTTTAGTTCTGCGGGCGCGGATTTCAAACGGGGCAGCCACAGATCTTTACGATTATAGGAATCTTTGTGAACAACTAACAAAAACCGAAGGCTTGAAGTGCGGTCTCTGTAGGATTATACGGGTGACGTACCCGCTCCTCCGATTTTCGAGCCGATCCGTCATATCGGTGGCTAATCCTTCTTTAAGGGCTCACCGTGCCAGTTATCAAAGCCACTCGCTAATGAGTGCGAGGCTATATTCATGCCAGCAGTCATTCATGCCAGCAAATGGTGTGAAGCAGGCCTGGAAAACATAACGCGCGTTGCAGAGATTGCGCCGCATGAAATGAGCAATTCATGGCTCAAATGGACCAAATTTCGTGGCACGGAAACAGCTGCGGGAAATGAAACTTAAATTCACACCCACTGGATTATTTGGGTAAGCGACGGGGAGCACGATAAGCACTCGCGTCACAAAATGCAATGAACTGTTTTGCAGCTCGTCGCGTCAACAACATTTCCTTCACAAAGCAGAAAATATGGAGTTAATGACCTATGTCCACCCGTATGTAGCAGAATTTTCGTTATATATCTTCTTGATTAAGCTGCACGACACCATATATCTCCGATAAAAAATGCGTGTTTTCTGCGACTGGAAATAGCCTCAGCATGAAATAGAATGCAAAGGATCCCATAGATGCGCAATCACACTAACTCGCAAACAAAATTTTTCAGCGCCTTGAGTGAAACTCTGACGACTGGCATGCAGTGAATGCAAGTGCCTATAGAACAAACCAACGAGATAGAAGCACTCTCTTTTTATTCACTTTTAGCGGCACTATTTTCGGAGAAGACCAAAGTGTACGCCGCCAGTACAGCGATTATGTCGCACTTTCCTTGCGCATTAAGGGCTCCAGGCGGATGGTGTGCACGCGCCCTAATTTGCTGATGTTCTGGGCTCTAGTACAATCCGTCACGAGTGCAGTACAGGCAGCTTGCAGCAACGCGTCCGGCACCAATCAAGGAAAAAGTGACCCTCGGCAGACGTCGCTCTCACCCAGCACCACTCGAGACACGCGACAGCCGCACTTTCCTTGCGAAATAACGCCTCTCACTGAGCCGCTCGGACTGGTTCTTTCCCCCACGCTCTCGTGGGTCGCCGCAGCGAGTAAAGAACAAAATAACGGAACTGTCCAACTCGGCCGACCGCCGCGAAAGTCTGAAGCGCGAAATAAAAAAAAAAAAAGCAGCCGGGAAAATCCCCATCTTGGCCAATGTCTGTTGCGTGAAACTAGTTCTCTTCCCTGTCCTTTAATACGGCGTGCTTCGTTTCCTCGCTCTTGGTCTGCCTTGCTAGAAATAAGTACAGCCCACTTCTCTGCTTGAGTATTGGGTCAATTCGTGTATAAAATACGGTTTAAGTTACGTTGTAAAATTGTTGAAGATGCTGACAAAACTGTCTTGAAGAGCAGGGTTTCATAAAAGAGAAAAGACTCGTCACCTGGCCGTTGTTCAAATGCGCTCAACAGTAGTGCGGGCAACACCTTCAAAAATTATTTACATGGCATCTCGCTTCTGCAAAAGAGAAAACACCACAAAAGAGATGAAAAATAAATCGCCAGGCAGTTTGCCTAATGCCGGTATAGTGACCTTCCAGCCTGCAATCTGCAGTTACAATATCTTGGAAACAGACATTGTTGCTCAGAAGAAGACCAAACTAAGGTGGCAAAATTCAATGCCGATGAAGGTTGCCGCGCATGGGTGCTCCGTTGCTCCACCCCCACCCACTGACGAGCATTCACCCCTGCGCGTGCCCACTGTGGCCCGACCAACGAAGATACTTTTCCGGCTTCCGATACGCTCACTTCCTTTCGGAGCAGTCGCTTTAAGATGCAGTGCAAGTTCAGGGACACGAGATACGGGTCTCTCGGATCGCAAGAGGGAACCGAAGTAAGCAGCTAGTCAGCACAGCGTGTAAAAAGAACTGGAAACCGCATTTTTAACAGCTGGAAAGATCGCTGAGGTGTGAAGGATTTATTTGAAGAAAAAAAGGAAACATGTGACATAGTGGTGGAGCGGGGGAACACCACGACAATAAATGTGGAACAAAGAAAACGAAAGTAGACGAAACACTCGCTTTTACACATTTAGCAACAGAAATTTCAGTGGGTCCAGGTGCTTCTGCTCTTTATTCAGCTAGTAGAATTAAGGACGGAGCACTGACCCAAAACTGCTCCTTTTGTAGTTGATTTATCAGGGCGAAGGCCTTAGATGTCTCATGAAACGCGAAAGGTGATGCATTTGACGTCGTCGTTGACGGCGGCGTGAACTCGAATGGAATGGAACGTGGTACAATTCTTCCACGATAAAGAGCGGCTTCAGCGTGCGTTGTGCATACTAGAAACCTCTACACCAAATCTGAAGACTGAGCATGGCGTCTAATCAGCCGGTTTTGCTTTCGTCTGGACGGAACTGTACAAATTTCACGCCGTCTTGGTCTGGACGGAACGCTAAGCTCTCAGTTGTATTCCGTCTGGACTGAAGGATAACCCGTAGCGCTCCGTTCCATCTGGACGGGACTCTAGCACTTGTGTATCGTTCCGTCTGGACGGAACTTTAGCCACAGCCTAAACAAAAAGCTTCGGGTGTATGCAGCGTTAAGTCGTAGCCGGTGTAGCACGCCTTCAGTGCGCTTGGGCAGGCCCTGCGGAAGCCGGAAATCGCACTTGGGGTATATCACGTCGAGAGGCGCAAACCTTCTCAGAGTATCCTCCCAAGCCGGCAGCTGGAGTTGTTATCCTAGGTCAAATGCAGCTGCTTTCCTATCCTCGTTCGAAAACCGTATTCCAACGGTGTAGTTGAGGTCGTGGGCTTCTCTGGTGGCCGCATCGGAGACCTTGTTATACCAGAATGACCTGGTAGCCACTAAAGGCAAATTTCATGCCCTTCGCGCACCGCACTTGAGTACATTTCATTCTCATCACAGGCAAGTTGGTTGCGACGATCAGGCTGCTTATTCAGTAGTTGAAAGGCTGGCAGGGAATCGGAAAGAATTACCTACCGCCGAGCAGGACTCCCGCTTATGTGAAGGCGCATACCTTCTGTTGGGCTGAGTCTGTCTTGAGAACGGCATGCTGCCCGTACCAGTCTTCAGTGTGTTGGCATGCTCCTTGAAGCTGTAGTTGATGCAACACCCGGTTTGTCCGACGTACGACTTGCCACAAGGCACCAAGGGGATCTCGTAGACCACTGCTTCCTGGCATTCGACATAGGGCTTGGTGTGATTTATCTGGCATCCTTTCTCCGCTGCTTGCCCAATGTTCAGTCTTCTGTAGAGCCCGCCCAGCTTGTTGGGGGCAGAGAACAGCAGCTGCTCAATACGTCAAGGCTTGCCAATGTACACCCCAGTTCGAGAAATTCAGTATCTTACGAAGATACGAGGGCAAGCGCATGCGCGAGATCTGTAAAGCATTTTTAATAGACGAAAGAGGAACCTCGTGTGTAATGTTGTGCCCAGCCCAAATTCGCTTCATCTGGCGACACACGACGACGGGACCGATTCGCGCCTCTGTCAAACCACCTCTGCCCCAGCTTGGCGGCGCCGCAGACTCGCCTTTTCCCTTCTCAACGGCTGGCCCGAAACATGCCTCGGACGACCGGCAGACGCGCAGCGACATTCTTCTGCTTTCCCCGTCATGGCGGCTCGGCTGACGCAATCACTTCGCTTCCATTCGTCAGATTCAAACTTCGGCCAGTGAGAGCCCTGATTGCAGCGATTCAAACCGCTCGCCGCTGCAACGGACTCCCGGGGGTATAAAATCCGTCCACAAGCACAGCGAGCGCGGCACTTTTAGAAGGCACCGAGTGGAGACGTGCTGTAGCCTCTGTGAGAGCCAAGTAACGCTTTTGTAACCCTTGTACATACTGTATATAAATGTCGCTTCAACTTTTCGTCGGCTCGAGAACTTCATCGCTCTGCTCTGCGCCGCATCGATAGCGGACGGAGCAAGGCAACGTCGCTACACCGGTGACTACGCTCGGATGGCCAGTAGCAACAGTGGTGGCTGCGGTGAGAGGGCCCAGTCCCAATAGTGGTGACAGCTTTGGGGTGGCTCATTCCCAACAGTAAGCACCCAGTAATTAGAATTCCTGGAAAAAGAAATTTCCGACTTGTCAAGATAGCGTTGTCTGTTGATAGCAACGTTCCCACTGTTTGTAAATAACTTAACTTGTTCACTGACAACGCGCACGGCTACGCTTCGAAAACATTTTGCCTATATTTTTTGTTTTTGTAATCAAATAAACCGTTCTTAGTCAGCGCCTGTTTCGTCTTTTGTTCCCTATGTTCCGTGTGTCGTGCTGTTTCGTTAAATGATGTATAAACTTGCCCAACTTGCCCTACATACCCTGCTGCTGTTCTGTGGCTGAGCTTTTCTTTAATGGACCATCCCGCTGACGGATTCCATACGCCGATTGCCGAAGAGGCCGAAGTTACAGATCTATTCGTGTAAAATTTGATGTGGTCTGGATATCAGGTGTGGATATGCTCCGAAACAAAATATGCCAACGCTGTCAAATGCTGCCTTTATATCCGGGAAGGCAGCAATGGTGAACCTTTTCGCAGCCTTTTGTGCACGAACATCTGTTACCAGGGCGATCACATTGTCAATGCTGCACCTTCCTGGCCGCAATCCTGATATCGCTGGCGGGTACACGTTTTCGTTTTGGAGGTCCCAGACAAGCCGCTGTAGTAGCATTTTTTCCATTACATTTCCAATGCAGCTTAATAGAGCAATTGGTCGGTAAGAGTTTATATCTACGGGGCTTTTTCCGGCTTGAGAACCGTACCAGGCGAGCAATTTTGCAGCTAGCCTGAGCACAGGCTGTCTGCCCTGCCACGATCTGTTGTATATACTGGGCAACTGCTGAAGAGCCTCGCTGCCGAGATATCTCAGAGCCGAATAGGCCCAGACGAGGAAGACAAGTTAACTAACAGATTTTAACGCCGCAGATAGCTCATTAATCGTAAAGGGCTCATCCATCATCATAGCATTCGTGGTAAGAAGCCACTAGGTCAAATGCCCAGGAATCAGAGAAGGGCTCCGAGGAGCACTGACTTTTACACGAAATTGTTCCGCAACATGTACTACGGATTGAGTATGAGTGCGAGTGAGTACAAATTGAGAACGACTACAAGTGAGTACAGATTGAGTACGAATCAGTACAGATTCAGTAAGGACTACAAGTGAGTACGATTCAAGTGAGTACAATTGAGTACGATTGACTACAAGTGAGTATGATTACAGATGAGTCTGTGATGAGTGAGTACGAGTGATTTCGAGTACAGACGACCTTTTTGAGTCTGAGTGAAAAAAATTGAAAAAAAATGAAAAAAATGGTGATGGAGTTTGCGTGAGTGCATTCTTTTTTCCCGACCTATGCCGATGACTGCATTATTTACCGGGTAACTTCTAATGGCTCTGACATTACAATGCTTTAAACTGGCCTTGACAATATTTCCGCTTGGTGAACCTTATGGCACATGCGCCTAAATGTACTAACATGTAAAAATTAATGAGAATATTCCATAACGCAGTTTGTAGCAATTTTTAAAACTACCACCTCGAGGATGCAGTGCTAGAAAAAGTAGTATAATTATCTAGGACTTCCCAACTCCGCTAGCCTATCTTGGGTGGAGCAAAGCGCGTACACATGTAAAAACGCCAACTGCATGCCAGGCTATTTACGCAGTCACGTTTACGCGGCAACTTCATCGCCCAAGCTTTGCTATGCAACACCCTTGCCCGCTCAAGACTTGACCACGACTTCACGGCATGGGGTCTGTGCCGGGATAATCTATCAACACCTTAGAAGAGGCCCAGAATCGCAGCGCACGCTTGATACTGTCACACTATCATCCTATTGCCAGCGCAGCCTCAACGAAGATTTCGCTAAATCCGCCTCTTCTCTCTTTACGTAAGAATATATTTCGGCTGAGTTTTTTCCACAAATTTGCCATCACAACGCCAATCTATATCCGAGCTCTTTTCGTCGCCCCAAAACTTGTCCTGGAGTACTGATCGCGCACGCAAAGTAAATGTCTCTTTTTCCCGCGCGAATTCTTTATCGTTCTTTCCGTGTAGAGACGTCTAAAGAATGAGATGGCCTGTCATCCTCAATTTCAACTCTTGGTTTTAAAACAGCTGTTGAGAATTTTTTTTTGTATCTGATTGATTGTATTTTTAATACTACGTACTACGGTGGAAACTTGTGTGACGTGTTTTAGTTTGGGTAGTTTGAATTTGTATGTATGCTGCCATAGTATGTTCCGATTTTTAAGGTATTCCGAAATCTCTTTTTGGTGATATCTAGGATAGCAACCGCTTCCTTCTGTAACGCCCCACGGGCCCTCAAGGTATTGAGGTAAATAAGTAAAATATTGGCACAAGTGGTGCAAGGCTGGAGAAACCTGCAGAGTCAGCGGCCCCTCTCCCTTCGTCTGAAACTCGGCTGTTGCGTCATCATCATCAGCAACAGCCCACTGCAGGACGAAGGCCCCTTCTATCGACCTTCAGCCGCTCCGGTCCCGCGCCGCTCGAGTCCATTCTTTGCCTCCGCACTTCCTTATTTCGCCCCTCCATCCACTAATCGGCCTTCCTCGTTTTCTGGACCCGTCCCTTGATGTCCATTCTGCCACACTGACTGTCCCCCGATAGTCATTTCGCCTGATTACGTGGCCAGCACAAGTCCATTTCCTGTTCGTTTTTCGAACCATAATATCTCCTACTCATGTTTATTCTCTGGTTCATAGGGAGATAGTTTCCTGTCTTCAAGTGTTACTGCGATCATTATTCGCTCCATGATCCGACGTAATTTTGTTTTCAAGTTGTTTAGTAGGGCGCCAAGTTTCCGCTCCATATGCCATCACCTTATTTATTTCCGAATTTGCCGCTGAACGTTCTCCATGACTGCTAGGCCCTGATCGTTTCGTCCGCAGGCTTTCCCATCTCTCCCAAAGTGAACCGCGCAAACACGTGCTAGAACCCGCAATTCGTCTATGCAATGCAAATGCTTCATTGCGCTCGGAGTGACATACAGCGGTTCCATCGGGTTTTCGCTACATTTGTGCGGTCGTATACCACGGAGCCGATCAGGCGTGACAACCTTTTTAGACCGGTCTGCGCTGGCGGGCTGGACCTAATAACCTCGCCCAAGTTTTGCCTCATCTTGGTGTCTCATCATCATTCTGGACCGGCCCTTGTTTGTGGGGGCTTATGTATGAAGTGTACACTTCAATACGGTTTTTGTTGGTTCGTTTTCCCCCAGATTATGTTCACTGTGTCTTGTGTTAAACTCTACAAGGAACTAATTTCCATGCTTTTACCAGCACCACTGTATAGAACAGTTTATTCTAACCTGTCCGGACAAGATGTGCTCTTGCGTGTCCACAAAATGCTGCTTTCGCCCTCAACAAAAACGTTCTTCTTCAAGCTGTACAGCGACACTTCGCCTGTTAAGACGTGGCTGCACAACCAGAAGATTTTTGTGCCTTCTGTGAACTGTCGCCTGTGCAATGTACCGGAAACTATTGAGCACTGCTTCATTAATTTTGAGGATGCCGTACTATTTAAGGATGTCCTCCAAAGGACTCTTAAGGAGGACTTCGAATTGACTTCACATAGTATACGGTATCTCGCATCACCCGCAGACGGTGATGTGCCTTATGATTGTTTTTTTTTTCTAATCGCTGTGCAAAGTTTATGGAAAACACGATTTCTGGATAGTCACGCTGAGCCTATGGTTTCTTACAGATCACACCTCAGCGACACGATCATTTATCTTAAAGACGTCTATGGCCAAAATCATTGTCACCTAACTGTTGCCCCCGTTTTAAACCACATAATTGTTCATTGTGTTTACTTTTGTGTTCCATCTTTTCATCAACGCATTTCTATGTGTACTTAATTGCAAATACGCGTTGTAAATATTATCTCCTACATTGACATGTAGTGCAATAAATGCCATATGGAAAACAACAAAAAATGGCTCAATCGGACAGACGCCGGTTTCCTAACGCGAGGCACCCACGTTCGATTCTGACCACGGAAAGCATGTTTTTTTAAAGACGATAGTCTTTCTTGGGCTACTTAAACACAGAAATTTTGGTGTCTCTGTATGTCTGTCTGTCTGTCCGTCTGTCTGTCTGTAACTCGATTCAGCCACCCGGCCAAAGTAAAATGCTTACTGCGCTTACTACTATACTCACAGCCACGTTCTAAGCCCAGTTTATATGTTCATACTTGTCAACTTTGTTGAACAAGAACAAGAAATTACGCAAATATAAGACAGGAAATTAGTACACAAAGGATATTTGCAGTGTTCCTTTATTTAAAAAATCACGGATGCTTGGTTTTTCGATAGCAAATGATAATCTACAGAAAACCGCCGCCTGCTGTTCTGCTGCCCGAGCCACCTCCTGGCGGCATATGAGAAATCACGCGGCAACGGCAAAGAAAGGTTCCACTAGCTAGGTTTCACGTTCTGCTTGGAATGCACGTGGAGCATGGGCGGTTCTATAAACCTTGAAGTCGGCCGCCTCGATTCACGCGCGTCTCCGCCGTACTGCAGAGCTGGCATCGAGCAACCCCGCCTGTCGCAGTGGAACACGGTAAATTCAAATCGCCTTGAGAAAACCATTAGTGTGTTTACCTTGGGATGAGCGCGACGGAACAGAAACAGCATGAGAGGTATGCGGGAAAGCAAAGAGGGGCATTTCCTTGGCAAATGTGTGCAAAGACTATCGTCTGTTGACGACATTTGCAACGAAAAGCAGATACGGGGCCCATTTTTTTCTTTCCAATTGGCTGCCCATGTTATTGCTCCCCTCCGCTGCTAACCCGTATTCCTCCGCCCCTTGTGGGGGGGGGGACAGTGGTTAGGGTGCCGGTGTAACGGCGTAAAGGTCCCGGGTTTGATTTGCGGGACCTCCAAAACCGCAATCTTTTCTTGAGGCTTCCAGGTTTTTTTGTGGGGCCGATGTATTTGTGTCGGCCTAGACATCTCTGCTACTAAAAACTAAAACCGGTATTCTTGTTGCCAGCAGCTAATGGTCCCGCCACCGACCAGATCTTGGGGGTAACACTTGTAAATTGTTTGTCCTTTCCAGGTGCCCGACCTTTTTAAAGCAAATTATGAAACTAAACAAATTCACACATTTCAGGTGTAGAGCTTCGCCGTTGCGCAGTGCAGCCATCTTGCGGCACGATTGTTCCTACAGTGGTAGCGAGGGAAGAGCAAAGTGCATTTGTCATATCGCTTCCAGGCTGCCGAGAGTGTGACATGTTGTTTCTCCGCCTTGCGCTCTGCTCGCGCTGTATAGAATGCATTCCCACATTGGTGCGCGTATACCTTTGCTCAATTAGTGACGACGAAGAGAGCGTTGGTGGTGTTGCCACTGATCTGAAGGGCGTAGCGAGCGAGAAGTTAAGAAGTCGATAATGCGTGATACAGAAAAGCTGACGTTGAACGCGCCTTATCAGCCGCGGATGGTCGAATGGTTTCGTAGCGATACCGGTAATCGTTATTTCGCTTAGTGCGCAGCACTTCGGAGGCCGCTATTGTGGTTAGACATCGGCAACCGAGCCAACCAAAACAAAAAGAAAACGGCGGAGGAAAGTGTAGCGAAAGTTTGAGGATGAGGGTAGTACGCTGAGGCCGCAGGAGACGCTCCGCGGCGGCGCCGCAATGCGAAACTGTGAGGGGGGCGCCAGTGAGGCATGCTGGGATACGGCGACGCGCTGCGAGGTGACGTCATAGTGACACGCGCTCTCGTGCGTTCGACAATGGTTTGCGTTCACTTCCTGAGACAGAACCTCACCACTGCTGCTTCTGTCGAGGGAGCCCGCGAGTGAGTGCGGCCTCAGCAACTCAGGAATGAATGCTGAACAATGAGTGGACGTGTTTCACGTACTGCTTGTTGCGTGGCTCATCCCAACCACGTGAACTTTGCGCAGGAGGTTCAAACATGCTCGTCAGCGGCGACGTGCTGCGAGATAGCGGCAGTGTAGCACGCGCCGCCGTGCGTTCGCTGTTAACGTGATCACTTCTTGAGACGCAGCAGCTATTCACGCGCCGTGATCTAATGGTCGGTCGCTTTTAACAGCGGAGCGGTTGTTAATGGCCGTAACTTCGGGGTTCGCACGCGAGGAAAACTCCCCGCGATGAACGCCATTGCGCAGGCGCCAGGTATGACGGAAGCCCGTCTGGTCGGGATGCATTTAATAAAG
Organism: Haemaphysalis longicornis; assembly: GCF_048455015.1. Taxonomy (NCBI): domain Eukaryota; kingdom Metazoa; phylum Arthropoda; class Arachnida; order Ixodida; family Ixodidae; genus Haemaphysalis; species Haemaphysalis longicornis. Next base: position 7,805,270 of record NW_027526295.1, read on the forward strand.
AAGGACCAGGACGCCGACCACAGGTTAGTTCGAGTTTAAAAGGAAATTAACGTTTCGGCTTTCACACGGAAGCCTCGGTCACAATGAAATATTCAAGGGAAATAGTCGCCTTAAATACGTTTCACAACGCCGCGCAGGCAACTTGCGTGGATTGGCGGCAGGTTTCCGGCGTTCCTAGTCAGCGTGTGTTCCGTCGTCTGTATGTGAAGTGATTCCACTGGCAGGCGTGAGGTAGCATTCCCTTTTTTTGCGAGGACGCGTGCAGCAGACCAGTTGATTTTGTGGGATGTGGTGTCGCAATGCTCGGCAAGGGCGCTTATCGACACGTGGTTCTTGTTTACATCATTTCGATGTTGCTGCTGGCGCTTCGCCAAGTTTCCTGACTCACCAGTATAACGTACTGGCAATCTGCACAAGGGCAACTCCTGGATGCCTCTCTGTCGCAACACCCCTGGACATGCACATGTCGCAGTACGCCTTCGACAACGGAAAGGCACGTGATAGCGGCCCCCGCAACACTCGGGAGGAGCGTGCGAATGCGCTCAGTATCGCAGGAGAGCCCTTCTCGCGGGAGCTCGCTTCGCCGTGCGCATGCGCTCAGCATCGTACAAGAGACCTCGCGCCGAGCGTCTTCGAAGTTCTCGGCATGTCCGGGTCGCGGATAGTTGGCATCGCCGAGGAAGAGGCCGCGAACCGAATGGCCGGGCGTGCTACTGATACTATGCGTCCGTCGATGCTCACCTACAACAGCTCCGCGATTCAAGTCTTGCCAAAGAGGGCAAGCTTTCCTGGATTTTCTTACGGTCAAGTTTTAGTTACGGTTCTACATCATTTTCTCAGTTCATGTTCAATGAACTGAGAAAATGACGTAGAAAATGGCGGTTCGGTTCCGGTTTTCGGTTTTGTTCGGTTCCGATTCGACACCCCGGTTAAACACGTGCATCTGCTGAATTCCGTACTACATTCCAGCAAGCGGGTCGTCCCAGTTTTAGCAAAAAGCGCGGAACGTGGGGACGGCACTTTAGATTTTCATGAAAAAAATTCAGTGAAATTGGCCCGCGAATGGCCTACGTATGCCAGTCTGGTGATGCAAGCAGGCAATGTTGATAGCTTACTTCAGAGACCACTTAAAAGCGCCCGCAGAAATGTGGGGCAGAGAATAATGGCTCAGTCAAGACTAGGTCCGCCAGCCTCTTTAAAATTCCTCACCCTTTCAACTGCGCGCAAGGCCGAGTGAAGCATTTGAAGGCCGCGGCAGCTAGCAAACACATTAAAGGGGGCAGGTCGCCGAGTGCGGCGGATGCGTTCCTCGCCGCCGGTCGAACAACGGCGGTGCCCACGCGACAGCGCTTCTCCAGAACGGCGGCCCTGAGCGCTGTGGTGCCACCACCCGTCGGGGCGCGCACAACGGCTCATTACGTGCCGTAACTCAATTGTGTTCAGCGGCGCAGAGCATTGAGCAGCAGAAGACGTCTGCTTCGATACATCACTGTGGGCAACAAGCAGTCGGCAAGGACCCGTCTCGCGCAGCCTGACATCACTCGCTTGCGAAGAACGCCAACTCTGCTCTGCAGTGAAACCTGCTGTGATCGAACGAAAAGATTTCTTTTTCGCAGCCGAACAAAGTTCATCCTGGGGAATGCCGCGCGACAAATAACGGCTGCTGGTATCCACGAGCGGAAGGTGCACTGGGGTTTGTTTTTAAAGACGATAGTCTTTCTTGGACTACTTAAAGGGGTCGTGAAGAGAAAATGCATTTGTCCTTGCCTAATTTTGTCTGCTTGAACAACCTTTTAAGAACATAAATCCCAAATATTTTCACGATTCATTGTTTCTGGAATTTAGGAGGCGCCTTTGAAATTCTCGTTTTGAGGTGCATCGCAAGCGACCATGCGCGCATCGTCGGTCGGCAGCGCAACTAGAGTGACCTCACGTGAAGTACTTTAGAGAGTTCAAGGCGTTCAACGATCTTTGTGTATATTATTCTGCAAAGCTGCAAACCCGATATTTTAAAAATAATGCATCCTTTATTCGTTGCCAAAAAACAGTTTTCTATCCACGTGAGCGGTGTCGTGACCACTTCAGTTGTCTGGCAACCATTGCAGAAAAACTCAGACCTACTGGCCGTTTGTACAGTTTGTAGCGCTGAATTTCACGTTCTTTCGCCTAATTCTCTTCGGAATCTTACCTTTTTTTGTCTGAAATGGCACAAAACCGCTCAGGCAAAAAAAAAAAGTGCGCCGTATGCGATTCGAACTTGCAGCCTCCGAACCAGCCCAACATTGCGGGCAGCCTAGTCGGATACTTTATCCACTACACTACCGACGTGAGAAGCGCGCGCGGCGAAGAACTGCTGTATAAAAGACTCTTCGTATTTGTAACCCAGAAGTCTGTCGTGTTTTCATAAATTTTAATCAACCCAGAGTTTTAACCGCCTGTTTAACGCTTCTGCAGTAAGCCAAAGGGGAGCGTATGCAATTAACGAAACAGCGTTAGCAGCATTGTTTATTGCAGGAAACAGGAACACAATCGTCGAACTGCGTTATGGCGGGACTCGGCGCTGAATCGCTCCTTCTCGCTAGTTATTGTTGCGCTTGATGAGTAAATGATGGATAGGTTAAGTTCCGACTACTCGAAGTTCATTCGATGAACTTGGTTATGCAATAAATTCTCAATTTAAGCGTTCGGTCATTTATCTCGTCAGGTCGGACGTTTCACATTCGCGCAACTCATGTATAGGGTGTGTCAAGCATGTTGTTTTACAGAACCGATACCGAAACTTGCTTGAATGCTAACCTTGGTCATCGTCCAATCAAGGTGGATCTCCTCCTGTCGTCACAGCCTTTAGTTGGTGCGGCCGCCACATACCACGCATGGTTGTTTTTCTTCTTTCCAGCTTAATAAAATAATTACCGACTTATCAACCAGATAAACGATGAAAAGTGTGGTAATTTGAGCCCGTCTACGCACTCCAAGCTACCCCCGGAAGCTTGACAAATTCACTTCAGTGTCCCTTTAACATAAACGTCTATAAACAAATGCCATATTGTTTCAGGATAAAAACAAAAACGTTACTTCCGAAAATGATATTACTAGCTGCTTCTAGATTTCAAATGGCGAACTAGATAAAAGCACTTGGCGTGATTTTTGTTGAGCGCCTGCCGTGCAACAACCGCTTAAACTTTCTAAAGCTGTGGGAATGATGTTCTGAGTGAAATGTTCACAATGAAAAGTATAAAGGGCAATTTGAGTCGCTTCATTTTTCAGTCACTTGAACTACTGCTTCCTTGCCTTGGTAAAATCAGAATCGTTCACATCTTTTACGGAAAAAAAATTATATAATCTACACGCACTATTTGACCACAACAGTGAAGCGTCAGTTCGATAACTTCGAGAACTCGGAATTAACAAGTTATTGAAATATAGTCTACCACTATTCATGTAGAAAGGAGCAGATTTCTGCTCCAAATGGCGTGACCACTCTAACCTTCCCAAATGGACGTGTTCTGCATATAGTACGAGGTCACAGGAATACAATCAACACAAAAGCAGAGAACACAGGTTGCCTGCCTTTTTGAACAAACTCGTCACGCAGCAGATTGATATGACTTCCTTATCTAGGTTAAAAGGGAACTTCTGTTTTTTTTGGCATAGTCTGTTCGTGAAGAGGGCCATCACCAGCACGTGTCTAACAAACGCGCTGAGGAAATCTTGCCAACACCTCTTGAACTCCAGTTTTGACGCTCAAGTCCGTCGCCTTACATCATCAGAATATCCTGAGAGCATGATTCAATTCGTGTGAAGGCAAAAAAGGCGCGGACAGAAAAGGCACAAGAGGTGACCCAAAAGGGCAAAAATGTATCCGTCATCCCGTATATGCCTCGAATATCGTGAAAGTTGACATGGCCCCTGATAAATTATTGTTACGAGGAAGGCTCAACGAATAGTGGTGTATTGCCAGGTATTTACAGTAAATCAGTCCAAGTACGAGGAGTAACAAGTGAGGCAAGGCGGCCGCGGTACGAGCGATAGAGAGAGAGAGAATAACTTTAATGAAAACCAGCGATGTTAGCCGAGCCGTCCGGCTGGCTTGCTACGCTAGATGAGAGAAGAAAAACAAAACGAAAAAAAAACAGAGAAAAAAAATCTGAAAACGAAATGATGTCATTAGCGATAGCGTATCCTCATCGTCCTCCCTGTTTCCCGTAAGCGCTAGGCGCATAGCCGGCATGGCCCAGGCACATAGCCCCATGGTCTTTCATGCGGGAAGCATGTGCTTGCGCTGCATCTTCCTCGGAACATTAGCCCCAGGAGCAAAAGCACCGTCCCGATGCTAGGTAGCAAGAGGAGGAGTGGGCGCGTGGTAGGGCTTAAGTCGTGAGACATGAGCAATATCTGATTGACGCGAACTTGGTGAACCCGTTGCAGTACTGGGGAAATCCCCTATGTCACATCTCTAACCTGGCGCAAAACACAGTACGGACCGTCGTGACACCAAAGAAGTTTTTTGAGACAGACCCAATCGACGACTGCGGACCACAGAAAAACGAGCGTTCCAGGGGAATAGCTATAAAGCTCGTGTGGCAGCGGTCGCAACAAATCTTTTGCGACGTTTGGGATGCTGGTAGTTTTGCACGAGCGACTTTCCGAGCGAGGTGGGTCCCTGTGATTGCTTCGTTAGCGTATTCTGTTGCAGTTGGGCAGGGAGGAAGCAAAGTGTCCATCGGTAATGTCGGCTCACGTACGTAAAGAAGATAGAATGGGGAGAATCCAGTCGTGTCATGGCGAGAAGAGTTGTGGGCAAATGTGACGTAAGGTAACGCATTGTTCCAGTCTCGGTGGTCAGCTGGTACGTTCATCGAGAGCATATCCGTGAATGTTCGCTTAAGGCGTTCCGTAAGACCATTTCTTTGAAGGTGGTATGCAGTGCGATGTAGAGCAGGAATGAAGAATGTCGCTGACAACTGTGGGCAGAAAGTACCGACCTCGGTCGGTAAGAAGTTGTCGAGGGGCGCCACGCTGGAGAATGACGTTAGAGAGGAGAAAATCTGCAACGTCAGTCGCACAGCTTGTTGGAAGGGCATGAGTCATGATGAAATGCGTTCTGAAGTCCGTAGCAACCGCAACCCATTTGTTTCGTGAGTTACATTCAGGAAAAGGGCCTAGTAAGTCGACGCCGACCCGATTAAATTGTTCAGTTAGGGTGTCTATCGGTTGAAGCGGCCCGGCTGGCAGCAAAGGTGGGGTCTTGCGTCGTCGGCAAGAGACGCATGCGTGGGGGTAACACCGCACTGGCTTGTACAGACCAGGCCAGCAGAAGCGCGGGCGTGTGCACTCACAGGTGACCAGCTGTGGGAACGCCATGGAGCTGCTGTAGTAATGACAGCCGCATGTGCTCTGGAACAAGTAGCAAGGCTGGGCCACCAGAACGAAACTTGCTGCGGTACAGCACGCCATCTTGGAGTAAGAAGGTGTGGAGCGAGCGGTCGGCATGTGCAGGCTCAAGCTGTTTAGTTCGGTTTTGAAACGAGGGATCTTCCCCTCTGTGCAGGAAATCGGACATTGCGTCGGAATTAAACGTAGACGTATCAGGTGGGTAGACGGGGTGGCGGGTGAGGCAGTCAGAATCTTGATGAAGACGGACATGTTTCACGTGACTGAGAATGTGTACTCTTGAAGGCTTAAAGCCCAACGGCGCAGTAGTCTTGTCGGATCCTTCAGCGAAGAAAGGCAGCATGGTGCATGGTGCTCCGTTACAACAGAGAAAGGTAGGCCGTAGAGGGAGGCGCGGAATTTTGCAACTGCCCACTCCAAGGCGACACACTCGCGCTATGCGAACGAATAATTTTGCCCGGGTGTGGACAGGAGACGACTCGCATATGCAATAACCCGCTCGCGACCATGTTGGTGTTGCGCCACTGGCGTCTGTGCGGACCTCGGTTGGAGCGGATGGGTCGAAATGCCCCAAAATAGGGAATGCCGTAAGCAGACAAACCAAGGTTGAGAATGCTCCGGCTTAATCGGGGCCCCAAGAAAAAGTCGCGTTTCGCGATGAAGCTCGGTGAGGAGACGGGCAATGGTCGCACAGTCTTGTATAACTCGTGGGAAACATGACCACAGGCCGACAAAGCTGCGCATATCTTTGGTTGACTGCGGCTTAGGAAGGTGCTGGATGGCGCGAATTTTTTCGAGGTCACGTCTTACTTCATCGGCGTCAACAAGTTGGCCAAGAATGGTTATTTTGTGGGGCGCGAAGCGACATTTCCATGAGTTTAACTGAATACCCGCCCGTTGGAACACATAAAGAACTTCGGCAGGTCGGTGAAGGTGAGGGTCAAAATCAGGGGAAAATGCAACGACGTTATCTAGGGAACGGGGGCGTGTGGACCATTTTAAGCCATCATGCATTCGAATGTGGCTGGGGCATTGCAGAGGCAGAACGGCATCACTTTGAATTGATATAGGTCATCTGTTGTTATAAAGGCCGTCTTTTCTCGGTCAAGTTCGTCAATCACAATCTGCCGGTATCTGGATCGGAGATTGATGGAGAAGTATTTTGAGCCATTGAGTCAATCAAGGGCATCATCTATACGAGGCAGAGGGTACACGTCTTTCTTGGTGATCTTGTTTAACTGGCGGTGATCGACACAAAAACGCCAGCTGACATCTTTTTTCGTTTCTAAGATGACGGGGGAAGCCCAAGGACTTGACCGACTCTACTATATATTTGTGGAGCATGGTTTCCACTCCTCCTGGGTGATTTTATGTTTAGTGTGGATGGAACACGCGGTAAGGCCTTCGGTGAATGGTGCTGGCATCACCGGTGTTAATTCGATGTTTCACAGTGGTTGCCTTACCGAGTGGACGGTTGTCAAGGTCAAAGATGTCTCGATAAGAGTACAGAAGATGTAGGAGCTCACCGGCTTTTGCAGGTGGTCGATTGGTGGAATTTATTGCAGCGAACGGTGGTCCGGTTTTGAAATTGGTGGGTGGTCGTTGGAATGATCAAGGTTATCGTCGACCGTCAGGGCAGCAATGTGGTAGTCGTCGAGAAGGAAAATCGTTGCGAGCGACATGCCCTTCGAAGGAGCTGCGCCGAGGAACCGAAGTTTATGAACGGTTGCTCTATGTGGCTGTCGCTTGCATTGACGACGTGTGAGGCAGCGCCACATTGCGCGTGAGGAGCACCTCAATGATGGGAGAAACCTCGTATACGCCTTCTGCAACGGGGGGGCTCGGCATCAAGGGGACATAGGCGGCAGTATACGGTGGTAACCAGGCGTGGTCCACGGATACGAACCGTGACTCCTGCTTAATTTCATCGATTGCGGCGTCCGAACATGGAATCTCAAGATAGAGTAGGGCTCCTGAACAGTCGACTGGGTTCAGAATGGGCCGAAAGGAAATCCAGACTGAGAATAAGGTCATATGGGCATTGGTTGAAAACTGGGAAAACGAAAGTTTGTTGGTCAGCGATGTTGACGCGGGCAGCCCATACTCCGGCAACAGAATGCGTACCTCCGCCAGCGACACGCACTGCTCAAGGGGCAGGAGTCAGGTCATTGCGAAGACGACGATGAAGTACTCTTAGTAGAAATTTGCGCACCACTGTCAATGAGGGCAATGACGGTCATACCGTCTACCCGTACTACCTGTAAATAATGTTGAGCCCGTATCGGGACTGCCGGGACTGGCGGCGCTGTGGAGATCGAGAACGGCTGAATCGGCATACGGCGATGGATTGGGATTCATGAAACGGCGAGGCCTGGCATCGACGGGAGAAGAATCAACAGAGGGCTGTCTGCGTGACGAACGCCAGCGGGACCGGCAATAACGGTCGACATTACTAACCCGACGGCAGGTAAATTAAATGGGCCTATCGTCCGCCATGAGCCATTCAGCGAGGTTCCTTGTCCGAGAGCGAGGAAGGCTGAAGTCAGCCCGAAGCTCGGCGAAGAAGTAGTCGGAGCGAACATAGTGGCAATTCGTGCAGCAGGCGGTAGGAAAGCCGTGGTCGCAATAACTTGGCGCACGAAGGCCTATATGAGGAGTAGCATATGCATACCGCTGTCGTTCATTTTGTTGGGAAGTGCTGGACCCATAGCCGGGGGTGGAACAGGGTCCATGGGTTTGGGAGCAGTCTTGGGAGCAGGCAAAAGTGCCTTTTGTAGCAGGCTTGGAGCAGCCAGTAAGGCATTTTTGGAGCAGGCTTGGATCAGCCCAAATTGCCATTTGGAGGAGATGTAACACCATTTCACAGCATTATGGTGCCTCCCTAATCTCCGTACAGGCCGTTGTGCAAGTCCCCTGCCACGTACCTAATCTCCCTACTATTCTCAGGCGTTGTACCATGCACTAGGACCTACTCTAAACCAGGAACGCAGTTTTTGTACTACATCTGGAGGTTTCTCGTCCCCAGCGAGTGCATTGCATTATTACCATTCGAAGGCCAACCCTCACGCGCAGAGTCTAAAGAGATCAGATAACAGGCCTTGCTCCGTGTCCAGCAAACGGCAGTGTTTATGCGACCCCACGGCGGCATTCCGTAAAACAAGGTGTTTGCTTGTATTTTTTCTATTCAACAGCGGTTTCAGTGCGTGCAAAGCTGCACATAGCTTTTTCTTTACCTGTAACAGGGATGCAAGAGTCTACGAACTTTCGCCGCAGACAAAGTACCTAACTATAGCGTGTCAGAAGGCCCTATTTATATTAGACCATCCTACACTAAGCAAAGCTAACACCAAAGTTGAATTGAGTTGAAGTTTATTTGTTCTTTTCTGAATAAAGAAAAAAGGGGGCGGAGGCAAAAGGCAACCAGCATCCCTCAGTTTAGCATGGAGTTCATTTCAAGTCTCACATTCCTTTCCGTTTCAAGTTCACGGGCAAAAATGAGTAGACACCTCAAAGCAAAAGTGCACCGAAATAACAAGCGAGGGCAAAGCCTCCAAGACTGTTTGTTCAATACATGTAGTAACGCAAAGTTGCGGGAAGCAAACCTAGGATCGCCAAAAATGTGGCGACTAAACTGGGCGACCTCCAATAAACTATCACCTTTCATGCGGATATTATTCTATTTGTGGTGAGACACAAAAATATTTTACTTTTGGCCATTTTTCATTAAATATGGCGCAAAAGCCGAAACCCCCAAACACAACCATGCAAATGCAACACACAAAATTTCAAGAAGATGGCGCGTAGTGCCTGCTGCCTTATGGCTAAGCCAAAGCCAGGTTCGATAGCTGTCTTGATGAGACCGACACCGAAAACGCATTGATGAAACGGAAAACACGATGTTTCAGCCACGTTTTCGGAGGCTGGGCGTCATGGCGGCCATATCACGCTGAGGTGGGTCTCTAGACATTTTTTTTTATTTTTAGTGCGAGATAGATGAGAATTAACACCGTTGATGAGCTTCTATGCGGATTTCAAATATTTAATTGGTTTTAACGTAGCTTTATTTGTTCATGAAATACAATGTTTTAACATTTATTTATTGAGGCATTTCTTACGGGGGTTTAGAGAAATTTCACTTCATCAAATTTAATAATGCTTTGTATGGATATAATGCCAAAGGTTATAATGCCAAAGGATATAATGCTATTTTACTCATTTTGAAGACTTTTCCAATGCATGAAGAAGGTGAACATTTAATATCAACAATTCGTGTAAAACTGCACAATCTTTACTCATTTTTGCAAATACATGCTCATAGACAGAGTAATAAAAATAGCATCACCTGCTAGGTCAATTCAGTACGAATGCAATGGTACCAGTCTTGTCATCCTACCCGGAGAGCAACATTACAAAAACTCCCGTATGGCAGAGCATGGTCTTGCAAAAAAAAAAAAAGAAACTCAGAAAACTTCATTTTAAGTTTCAGATCATGGTAACTACTTTTGCTACGGCATAGCTCCAAAAATATAATTAGCGTCATTTTGTAGCTCTGTTCATCGCGAAAAAAGCACACCAAGTATGTGACTAACACAAGGATAACTCTGGAAAGACTGACGTAAATTTACACGAATGCCTCTACTGTTAAACTTCAGAAACTGCATATCCTCTTTCACTTTTTCTGTCAGTGTCTTTTCAGAATACAGAAAGGCTCAAATACCATGTGTTCATTATGTTGCTATCAATGACACTAAAGCACAGCAGCCACCCAGAACTAGAGATTGTTCTGCAATGCATCTCAAACCTACAGCAAGGCTGTAGTTATAGGCACTTTTGTGATCAACGCTTCAGTGATACAAATAGCATCACCTGCTACTTCGATTCAGTACAAATGAAATTATACCAGCCTTGTTATCCTGGCTCAAGACTAAGATTAGGAAACATCCCGTAAAGAAGAGCGTCATCTCACAAAATAAGGAACTTCAGAGGTGCAGGTGGACTTTAATTTGGCGATCAATGCCAGAGTGATACAAACAGCCTCACCTGCTAGATCTATTTATTGCAAATGAAATGATACCAGTCTTACCATCCTGGGCCAAAAGCCAGATACTGAAACACTCCGTAAGGCAGAGCATGATGTCGCAAAATAAGATAGAAATACACCTCTAGTTTCTAACTATTGCTACAGCATTGCCACAATATACACACCGTGTCCCTCTGTTCCTCAAGGAAAAAAAACAAGAATGCGACCGTACCACAGAAATAACCGGAAAAGCTCTATGCAAGCAATGAAAACCTTTGCAAACAGCGCTGGAAAACTATTTTTGCTGAACTTCACAAACGGTACTTGCTACTTTGCACTTCCTCCAACGTCTATTCAAACTAAAGAAAAGCACAAACATATTGTACTGCCAACTTCGTTTTTCACAAATGAGACCAAAGCACAACAGCTAACTAAATCCGGACGTTTCCACGCGGCGCTTCTCGGACCAGGGGCGCTGTTCCAGAAGGTCCGAGATTGACCGAAACTCGGGAATCAACGAGCTCTGTACCCGCCCCCTCACGTAATTGACATATTTCATGAAATAGGTGGTCTTAAAGCGCTTTAAAAATGCGATTCATGCTATTTGCTGATTATTGAGGTGACGTAATCGGTCCAGGGCAGCGCGCACCAAGGATGCGCCACTAGAGCGTGGCGCATCTTTCAGGGGTTTCTCTCGCTCCCCTGCTACACTGGTGGCTACTGGGGGCACGCAAATCCAATTACTTCATTTTCTTGTACTTTTAATTTATTAACCTGTATTTCACTGCAAAGTCCACTTTATTTTTTATTTCATGCGTTCATATGTGCTTTTTGTTTGGAATTTCTCGTCCTAAGAAGTAGTTTCTGCCGTTGGTGGCACACAGTGCAATCACGTGACCATGGCCGACTGGCAAAAAAAGAAAGCGGGTGATGAAAGCGCGCCACATTCAAAACAGTTGCTTCTCGTATTGCGTTATCGAAACCCTACGATTTTTCACACAAAATTTCCTGGGCGCGGTCCAGTCTGCTTACGTGCTTTTAAGGCGAAACCCTGGTGAGATGTATTAGCAACTTCTTTTTTTAATTTATTGTACTTGCGCCTTTTCCTCGCTTTCGTTTCTTTTTCTTTTGCCACGGATTACTTTAAACGGATATTTTTACTTTAAGCGGATACTTTAAACCTGCGGAAGCCATGTCCGCAAAACCACCTAAAAGAAAGGCGAGGTCTGCAAAACATGTCTCCACTGATTATATTGCGCACACACCCGCTGACAGCCGACTGGTGACGGTCGATGGTGCGGTCGCCACCAAGGCTTCTGTAAAAGCTGCCCGCCGCGTAAAACCGTAGCGCACACTACACTTGCTCCTCGACGGTCATGGAGATAAAGCCGCCTCTAAGTCATCGCTAACGGGAGTCTGTCGCCAAACTACTGCACAACCAATGCAAAGCACTTTTCGAGAGAAAGAAACGGGCTCATAATTCCTGTTCCGTTTAAAGGACCCATCGGGGCAGAAATATGCGTGCTACGGAGGCCATAAATATAACCCACGCCGCAGCAGCGGCGTGGTTTATATATATCACTCGGCCGTTTATATATATATAACTCGGCCGTTTATATAACTCGGCCGTGCAAAACCATACCCGAGTTTCCTCCGAGTTCTAATGTCAGTCAAACACATCCAGCCCCTTCGGGGGCGCGGCGTAACAATCGAAACCACACCCACCCATGGCGTCCGCTTTGTAGCCATTAAGTCGTCACTTGATGCCCCCTAGCAGCGATTTAGCACAAAACAAAAATGAAGTCCCCAGGCCACCATCAGCTAATAGTGTCACAGTCCCGAGGGTGTTCGGTCCCAACTGGAGTACAAGCCGACAGGAGAGGCAAAACGACACGATTTTCCCATGGGAGCCTTCTTTATATACCGTGAAAACATAGTCGATGACTAATGACACAACTTCAACGCCTACAGCGCACTTGCCAATTCTCAAACACGCTCTTCAATTGACCGGGACGATTTCTGATAAGCGCCCGCCGTGCACACTCAAGCAAGCCGTAAACAAAAGCCATATTTGATGGTCGGGAGCAGGGCGCGTTCCATTCGCTACAGTGGACCCGCTTGATTACTTGGTTTGGGCTTGCGCAGAGCTGCACTGGGCCAGGCGCGCCACGCATGCGCAATGGCGCTACCGCTTGCTATCGGAGCGCAGCGGAACGTGAAAAACGGCAGCTAAAACTCGCTATTAGAGTTTTAGCTGACCGTTTCTGAAGGTCCGCTCCGCTCTGATAGCAAGCGGGAGCGCCATTGCGCATGCGTGGCACGCTAGCGCGCTACCCGGCGATACCGGAACGGGGCCCCGCTCCGCTAACCGGGGCCTCTTAGCGGACCGTCGCGGTAGCTTACGCTACCGGGCAGAATTTTAACATGGCTGCCCCCGCAATGCGAACGCGCTCCGACGAACTTCGTTTCTTCAGTTTAAACACGACCGACAAAGCCGCGAAAGCGCTTCCGAATAGGCAATGGTGCCACACTCCTCAAAGATCTTTACAACGAAAGCGAAAAACGTCGACCGAAGCGCGGGGCTGCTTCTATGCAGCGCCGAGAAAGACAGCCTTGGCTTGGCTATTCCAAAGTTTATCGGCTTGGTTATTGTTATTTAGAAAAATTATACCATTTCAGCAACTACATTATACAAAAAAAGGTTAAATGAGGCCAAGAAACACGGTATTTTGCTTTGTTTTGGCGACCAAATACAAATTCTTATGTTTCCTTTAGGTTGAAGTTTTGGTTTACAGGCGCACGCGAAACGGCCAGTCACGCGAATCATTCCCCGTCGAGGGAGATACGGTTACCGCTTAGCTAAAAGCCTTTCGGCTGCTGACGCTCCGTTTGTGCTGAGCGGGACGTCGGGAGCATAGCGGAGCGTCAAAAACGGTCAGCTAAAACTCTCTATTGAGGCCGCGGAAATGAAGCGGATTGGCAACTGTGCAGGTACGACGTCCCTATCTTTGAGCTCGAAAGAGCTGGTCTTCTTGGATGAGCACTCACGCGTGTATGACGAGGTGCGTGGTGGGCTGTGCAGTGATGTGATAAACTTCTATAGTCATGTGAGGATGTTCTTATAGGTTTCTATGTCCAGTTGTTATTAAAATTCAGTTGTAAGTAGCGCTGACCCTTGTCTCCCGCGTTCTGTGTTTTCTTTGCTGCGCTTAACAGACTTTTAGTCGCTTGTATCTTGCATTTTCTTTTTCAGAACGATTGAGACCTTTGCGTTTGTTCACTATCCTGGTACTGTACGGGTTCTTGGGCTCGACAAGCTGCCGCTCCGCAACTTCTTTTCTCAGTTTCCGTCCATAACGCCTTCTGGAAAACGAAATACTTTAATTTCAAATCTCGCGCTCTAAAAAGTGTCAATGGAGCGCTAATGCTCTTTTTGGCCTCAGAAGTGTGGCGCAAGCGCTGCGGATTGGCTGTTATGATGTTATAAATAACACACACAATAACAAAGAAACACAAAGGATAAACGCCGGCTAAAGTCAAGGCCCACGTAGATAGGCAATCTCTTCGGGATGGGTGCACAGGCTTGCTTAGCTAACACACTTCTATCCCCTTTCCGCTATGGGGAACGCTCCCATAATTTCGCGGGGAATTTGTTGACGGTGCCTAAATAAAATGACAGCGGCAAAAAAACTAGGTTTACATTCGCTACACTTAGTTTAGTGTAGCGTATGTAAAACATATGCGTGGGCCTTGACTGTAGCCGCTCTTTACCTAGTTGCCTTATCCCCGTTGCATTTGTAAACTCGTTTCGCTCATGCGCAGTGCTTTTTATGGTTTTGTGTTGAGTGTTTATAATCACCCTTCTTGATATCAAACTTTAGTTGTTAGACCAGCGGCTGTCCTTGTCTTCCACTTGCTCTGTCGTCATTTAAGTTCGCGCTGGTTCCATCAACGAATATGTATTTCGAACTAGCCCAGCTTGAAACACTTCTGCTATAAACTGTTTGACAAGTTTTCAGTATGCCGAACAGTATGATAAAAGTGCTTTCTTCTACCACGGCTTATAAGACCAGCAAACATGACCTGGGCATGTTTATAAATATGCATGTCTAGAAATCTCATTCTGCAATAAAGGGGGAGCTGGTTGTAGCTGAGATATAAAAACGTGAAATATTAGTTTATAAAGGTGGTGCGGGTCATGGTCGTCTACTGTGAAAATTATCACGTAATCGTCAACGTAGAGGAACACGTTGTTCCCGTCTGGTCAAGGTTAGCCTTTAGACAACTGTCAAAGCGGACCAATAAAAGATTGCTAATAGCTGGTGCAAGACATGAACGTATTCAGACTCGATCTTTCTGAACCATTGACTGGTCAAACATGAAACTAGATTGCCGGTAAAAGATTAATAATTCTAAAACCTGTTCCACGTTCATTCCGCATGAGTTTTGAAATTTCATCGCGCCATGACGGCGCACTCCTGCACTCCTGCACTTCACAAAGGGGGCTTTTTGGCAACGAATAATACAGGTGTGGACATCGACGGCGCCTTCATTGCTTGTGCAATCTAGTGCTTGTGCAATCATTGCTTGTGATTGTGCACTCACAAGAACGACGACACTTCAAGCGGGTGTAAAGTGGTTTTGTTCAGCGCCAAGCAAACTTGCTGGTCTTGGAAGGCAAGAAAAGCCCCCCATGCGCAAAGAAACACACTCAAGAAATTGTTGAGTGTTGCATACATGCTCAGTATGCAGTACCTTTTTTTTTCTTGTAAACGATACTATGTAGGCCAAACTGTATCAGTGATCGCCTGGACAAACATGCGAACCGGCTAAAAGGCCTTCCCCACAATCATCTTTCAGCTCACTGTAAGAATACGGGATTTAGAGCTTTTGTTCGATAAATGCCAAATATTCAAAACTTATACGGACCAACAAATTCGCGAAATGTGCGAGGCGCCCCGCTTTCACGAACGCGCGGACGCGTGTGTGAGTGCTCCATCTTTGGTGCTACCATCAAGAGAAATAAGATATCTATCAGATATCTATCTATCTATCTCTTTTGCAACGTTTGTAAGCTTTGTCGTCGTTAGTGCCACCCCCTTGTTCATGCCTTTGTAAGCCATTCACGGAAATGAAGCATTTGGTTGTTAGTCAGCTCATCGTCCTGTTGTCCTCCCTTTTCCCGTCTGTTCCGCTCTTTCTGTTGTCTTGGAAGATGTGCCAACCAGCCCAAATTTCTACCGCGTTGATGCCATCGTTCGAGTTACTTATTGAGGCTTCAACTGAAGCATGCGTCTCACGAAAAATACGCATAGGCGATGATTATTGCAGATTTTTCAGTGACAAAAAAGCATGTCGCCCCAAATTACTTATTCATTGCAGGTGACCAGGCTATTGTGTAAAGTTCGCCTTAGGGGAAACGAGCATTCCTAAGAATCTTGTGCGTGCACGAAGTTATATTCGCAGCATAGTAATCCTTAAGACACGTCGCGAACGCAGCCAGCTTTAAAGAAAGAAGAAAACGTGGCGCAAACTAGACGTGGACGAAAAAACAAGTTAAGGCGTATACAGGCGTCTGTACATTGTTGTTGTTGTTGCTGTTCCTTATATAAATGGCGCATACCCAACCAGGGGATCGGCCAAACATCAGTCGTTAATTCTAAAGAGATTACTGACTAGGTACATTACTTGAGGAAAATTAGAAAAATTTGGAAGCCTGTCTTACCTTGCTTTCTTCGTCCACGTCTAGTTTGCGCCACATTTTCTTCTTTCTTTAAGTATATATACCAACTAGCTCACCAACAAGTTTTGTTAACTCCTTTAAAGAACATGCATGCTGTAGTTGTGCAAATAAAAAATTTGGAAACCAACGAAATATAAAGATTTGGCAATGAATGGAAGCTTTAAATGTAAAATATCAAATTAGCTTCTTGCTTTATCATGCAGCTGTAGACGTAGGGGAATAACTACACGTTTCCGAAAAACTGCCCCGTTTATTATTTAGAAGGAAGTTCGCTGCAGTGAACAGTGTGAACCGTGGCCAAGAAACGTCGGTACTTAAAAAGAGAAAAAGCGAACGTGACTAAAATAAGAAGAAACGGCCGTTAAACGTTGGATGCACCAGGCGATAGCACACACCAAAGGTAACTGATAAAACCACGCTAAAACATCTAACTCCGCCTCGCTGAGGCACACGAAGATGTCACGCAATACAGATATCACAGCGGGTAATTACAATGAACGCTCCGCACATCCAGGAATAAAGCTTTTCACCGCCAGTTGCTGAAATCACTCATGCAGTAAGGTTTCGAAGGAAGTCGTGCACACTGCTGGCCGATGGGTCGATGTAGTCGATCAGGCAGTGGCCGAATGAGCAATGGGGCGTCTCCGCGAGTGCGTTTACTGTGCGGTAACCTAATACTGCAGAAACCAAGAATACCAAATTCCGCAATCAAATTGGTAACCAGATAAGACAGATACAGACAAGCGGCTTCGGGGCGAAAGCAGCGTTTTTTTACGAAACCCAGATTCCCAGCAGACAATCCCGTGAATTTACAGGGTGTCCGAGCTGTCATGAACCAAGATTTTTAAAAAGATCGATGTCGTTACTCGGAGAAACCCTAGTGAATAAGGTTTTCAATACAGTGGAGTAGCGGCCACACTTCGTCTGCAAATTTAAATGTAAAAACTAGAATAAGAGACACTCGGTGGTGAGCTATTTGAAAAAGAGTTACGTGGAATTTTACCGTTTTTTGTGCTGAACATCTGCACTCATTCCTGCTATGTCTCAGGAACTGAGACAGCAGTATCTGTAAAATAGAACACATAAAAATAAAGCACAAATAGGATACTGTTTGGGCGCAGGCAATTGCTGTCAAAAGTTTTTAGTGGCGGAATATAACGCCCCCCAAAAAATATTTCTGGCTACGCCACCCTAGGAGGCCGGTATTGCATGTGCGGCGTCCCAGGGGTATCGTAAGGCGGACCGCCGTGCGCCGACATAATGAGGGTCATCTGAGCTCCGCGCGGCTCTCTCTACAACTATGGCGGCAGTACGAGAAGGCTCACTTTGCTGTCCCCGCCAGCACGAACTCTTCATATGTCAAAAGGTCGTGGAAGCGTCTGTAGCTGCGCCTTAGCGACGTGGTGGCCCCTGTGAGTGCGCCCGCAGAGCCTATTGTGCGCCCTCCGGGTTGGCCGGTTCCCGCCGCGCCTTCATTACCAGCGAGCGATGACTCGGTCGCTGTGCGCAAACAATCGTCGCAGCACGCTAATTGTCCGTTCATATATCTAACGTGCGTCTTAAGAGACACCTTTGTGTGGCGGGGAATCGCTTCACAGCCTGCAGCGAGATAAAATCCCGGACTTGGTTTGGCCGTGCCAGCGCATCGCTTATTTTATTCGCACTTTTTGTCCGATTGCCTCCCCTGCTACGAATTCTCGGGGCACCGCTTTTCTCCGGCCTTTAAGCGCCCTGTGCCTCAACCCTGAAGCGCCCAGGCTAAGCACAGTTCACTTTGGTACCGAACGGCATTTTGTTAACGGAAGGAGCATTATTGTAGGTGTAGTATACGTACAAGGTGATCCTTCCTCCTCCCGTTGCCATTATCGATGCAGCTGCAGCGCTTATCCCCGAGGATATCTTCCGATGCTCCGGCCGCCAACAAAGACGTGATCCTGTTGCCACTTCGTACTTCTTCACTGGGGGCGGGGCGGCAGCTGTCGCGCCACTGACAACGTTAGCGAACTGATTTTCAGCAATAGTCCGGATATGGCGAGCGCCCCAAGTTTTTGCTGCTGCACTGTGTTCAGAGTCGGGCGCCCGCCTTGCCCAATGTGGAGGCAGATGCTTGCCGTGGTTGCGCGCGTAGCCCCCCTAGACCTGAAACCGCGGGGACAACTCCTGGTCTACACAGATGGCTCGGTTCTTCCAAGGCCGAGATGCTGCTGCCTGCACTGCCTCGGTCAGAGGAGCCCACCGGCAATGCCAGCTGTCGTTCCCCACCATCTACACAGCGGCCTAGCTGGAAGGCCTACACCTGGCCGCGGACATGCTACTAAAAGATCCACCACCAGCAGCCACCATCTTCTGCGACTCCTGGCCGGCGCTGCTTAACCTGAGGGAGGCATCTGGGCCACGGGGTCGAGGTGGCCACCTCGAGATGTCCCTAGTTGCCAAGCTACGCGACCTGCAGGGACAAGGCTGCAACCTCCGACTGCAGTGGCTTCCTGATCACGTTGGCATATCGGGGAACGACGCTGCAGACGATTTAAACAAAGCAGCCCACAACTCCCCAATGGCCCCAGTTTCCGCGTCTCTGGTGCGCTACGATGTTGCCAGGGATGTCGTCAGGCGAGAGATGGCCGCCCACCACCCCTGATTGATTGATCGTGGGGTTTAACGCGCCGACGCAACGCAGGCGATGAGGCGCGCCGTAGAGGAGGGCTCCGGGTTAATTTGGACCACCTGGTGATCTTTAACGTGCGCCGAAATCTCGTACACACGGGCGTTTTTGCTTTTCGCCTCCATCAGAAAAGCGGCCGCCGCGGCCGGGAATCGAGCCCGCGACCTCGTACTCAGCAGCGCAACGCCTTAGGCACTGAGCCACCGCGGCGGGTCGCCCACCACCCCTGCAAACGAGTGGCCACCGGTGAGACACCGCAGTTCCTTGCCACCAGTGGGAGAGCACAAACAGAGCGGTCCCTCCTCCTCCAGCTGCGCACCGGCTGCTACAGCACAGCAGCACGCGTCTACAGGCAGGGTCGCAAGGCCACACCCACCTGTGCCCACTGCCCCGACCCCGAGATATTGGATCACGTCCTCTGCTCCTGCCCTGCGTATGCTGGTGCCCGGAACAAACTAGTGTCTGGGTACCGGCGGCTGGGGCTTTCCTCCAGCACTGCAGAGGACATCCTTCGTCCTCGGGGACCCCGCATGCTTCAACGAGAGGCATTCAGGCTGCTCATCTCGTACCTCGAGGAGTCGGGCCTCAGCTCCCGCTCATGAACTGTCCAAGCGAAAACCCACCCACCATCCACCCCCTGTTTAATTAATTCCTTTTGTGTGGGTGCGTGTGTGTGTGAGTGCGTGTGTATGTAAACAGTCTGCGCGTGTATGTATATAGTCTGTACAATGGCCTGTAATCATATTCCTAATATTCCATTGCCGTTTCACTGCCCACTTTTCAATGCTCTTTTCTCAACCGGCGAGGCCTGTTCCCTCTTTCGACAGGCAAAGCTTCGCCATGTAAATAATTTCCGTTTAATAAAAACTTTCTAGCGTTTCCACCTTCAGAAGACGCTCCGTGCTTTCGAGCGTTATTCATATCTTGTAAACTACGCACTATATCAACAAACTGAGCTAAGCTCGCGTGACCGATGGCGACGGTCGGCATTCGTTTCTATAAAGATACCCCGTTTTGGAGTGTTACTAGCATAGACCCCACCAGAACCATACAAACCGTTCGCGGCTTCCCCAGAGGCGGAAACGCTGATTGGCTTCAGCACTTTATGGAACCCGCCAATACCGACGTCGTAGTGTTCAGCGTCAGATGCGTCACAACGTGCAAAACTCTGCTCCTTCTTTTTTTACCTACGTACTTAACAAAAAAGAATTCATTGATTTGATAGAAAAAACTGATTTCTCGGTAATTAATTCCTTACATGACCCACATCAAGCGCTGCAGAAGTTTTGTGACCTATTTCTAGGTGCTGTTTCGTTAAACACAGAAAATAAATGTAAAAAACGGCACAAATACGCGAGTAACCCGTGGGTAACGGAAAAGCTACTAGGATGCATGCAAAAAAAGGAAAATATGTATAACAAAACTAAAAAGAAGCCTTTCAATTTAGCTCTTGCTAATCGCTACAAAAACAATTTTAACATCTTAAATTTTATGTTTACGAAAACGAATTCAGTAAATTCAAAAACATTCCAAAAATTCAAAGGAAGCTTCTAAATAATTTCTTAATGCATAACGTAATGTCCCTATCTCTGAAATTATTCATGACGGTCGTACCTTTCATCAACCGGATCATATTGCTAATGCTTTCAGGGACTATTTCAAATCTTCCAGCAGCCGGCCAATTAGTAGCAAATGTTTATATGTGTCGGTCTTCACATAATTTATATCTTTTTTCCCGTCACATTCGACGAAGTTCGTGCCACGCTTCCTTCAGCTGGTTTAGATAACATGTGTGCATATCATCTAAAACTTGTTGCTCATTGTGTTTCTGTTCCTCTCTGTATCATTATAAATAAGATGTTCGCATTCGGCATTTTCCCAAGATTTTTAAGGCGTGCCAAAATTATTCCTGTTTTTAAGAAAGGAGACAAGGCATGTTTCTATCATTTCCTCTCTTAGTACAGTAATCAAAAAGTTATTTACTAATAGACTAAATAACTATCTAACTAAATTCAACATTCTTAGGCCCTGTCAATTTGGTTTTTGTTCTGACAATTCCACTAATATCGCACTTTTGTCTTTAACCGATTTAATAAAAATCGTATGACTTAGGTATGTTTGTGGGATCCGCTTTTTTTTAGATTTTACTAAAGCTTTTGATACTATTAATCATGCTATTCTGTTTCACAAACTTGAATCCTATGGATTAACCGGACCAGCTTTAAATTTCCTAAAGAATTTTCTTATAAACAGGGAAGGTAGTGTTCGGGTTAATAATATGTATTATATGACTAAAATATTAATCACGGTGTGCCGCAAGGTTCTATTTCAGGTCCTTTACTGTCTATTATCTATATTATTGACCTTGCTCACTCTAATAGTGCATCAGACTGTGTTCTATATGCTGACAACTCTACAGTATCTTCGGCTGATAAAGCTTTGTCCAATCTTACGTCTAACCTAAATATTGTGTTGACTAAATTAACTACATGGTGCCTCATCAACCTACTAATAATCAGTTCATCAAAAACTCAATTTATGATTTTTAGACCACCGCAGAAGCGCGTATCTTATATTCCATCTATTTCACAGTGTTCGAATACCATAAGCACATGTAACAGTGTCCTTTTTCTGGGAGTGTTCATCGGCTCGCATCTGAAACCTCATAAACACATTGAGTGGGCATGGCGGAAGCTCTGCGAACATGTTGCTCAGGAATCCGTTCCTGTTTTTTGTACAGGCCGTGGTATTCGCTTCGTCCACCAGTCACGGGCAGGCGGAATGCAGCATTCTCCCGGACAACAACGAATATTGGCACCGCGACAGCTGCAACATGGATTCTTCAAAATGCTGTTTCAGCGACAGACCCATGGCCATGCGCTCTTGGCTAGCCCCGCCAGCTGCGGAACTCAGCACGACGTCGATTACGTACTGCACAAGTGAACTGAGACGGGCTAGTTGGTGCAAGATGCCACTTGGAAAAAACAGCGCCAAAAAACGATACGACAGAGATGGACCAGGCCATCCTCACCAGTGGGCACGGCGGAAGCTCTGCGAACATGTTGCTCAGGATTCCGTTCCTGTTTTTTGTACAGGTGAGAGACGATCGCAATCTTTCATGTTATCGAGATAATAATGTTTGCCTTGTGCTTCTGCCGTGCCCACGGCCATTGCTTCTTGCGTACTTTGCCGTTTTTGAATGCCTGGTTGACTTATTGTCGTCTTGTGGTGATGCTGAACCTAATGCGGGCCCCACAACAGAAGCCATGCTGAAAACGATCATCTATGAAATTAGCGAGCTGAAAGACAGTTCGAGCGCAGTCAACCAACAACTAAGTAAAACGGCTGATACGCTGACCAGTATCGAAACAAAACTGGACGACCTTTGCCAAACTGTCACTTTCTACACAACCTAAGTAGATTCCCTACAAAAACAAGCAGACGGGCTGAAGAAAAAATAGACGACCTAGAAAACCGAAGTCAACAAAACAACTTGCTTATTTTTGGCTTGGCAGAAGAGAACGATGCTGAACAGACCCTTGATGAACAAATGGCAAAGGGCATCTTAGAAGACATAATTAAGGTGCCAAATGTCGCTATCGAGCGCATTCACAGGATTGGTAAGCCAGCGGCAAACAAGTGCCGGCCAGTCATTCTGAAGCTAATCGACGGAAGAGACAAAACTAGGATTCTAAAGAACTGCGGTTATCTAAAAGCACAGCGTTCAGCATTTCGGAGGATTTTTCGCCTCGAGTTCAAGAAATACGAAAAAGCTATGGGCGAGCGGACTAGAACGGGCTAGTGGAGTAAAAGTCGCTTTAAAATTTGACAAGATAAAGGTTAACGGCAAGCTTTATCAGTGATTCACTGAACACGAGGGGGCCGGTATCTGCGCAGTGGTGGCACCACAGCAGCGTTTTGGAGCATCAGCAAACACTACCGTCTCCCCTATCTCACGCACGCCCATCAACGTTTTATGTAATAAACAGTAATGCTCGGAGTGTCGTCAACAAAGCGGTCGATCTATAAAGTGTCCTTATCACTTATGATCCTGACGTCACAATCCTCACTGAAACATGTCTTCAAAACGAGATTCCCGACTCGGCAGTAATTCCCAGCTCTCATGAAATCGTTCGTCATGACTAGGTGCAAAGCGAGGCGGTGTAGCGATGGTGCTGAAAAGGGGCATGGATTTTAAGGTGTTGTCGCACGAGACGTGCATAGAAATGATTTGGATAGTTCTTCAGCATAAAAATTTGCGCATGCTCATTGGCGCTGCCTACAGGCCGCCCAATTCCGATGTAGCGGTACTTGAAGCTTTACAAGATTTTTTTGCTCGAACAAAGCCAACGTTGTACCCACATTCTTGTAGGTGGTGATTTAAATCTGCCAGAAATAAACTGTGATCACTTTTGCGTTATAACACCCTGCCAGCACTCCGAATTGCTACTTGATATAGCCTTTTCCTGTAGCATGACCCAACTTGTAATCACACCCACACGTGTCACTGCAGGCACGAGCTCGATTCTGGACCTTATTTTTGTTTCCGAGGCCATTTGAAAGTTTAACAACACAATTGAAGTTCTACCAGGAATATCGGACCATGACCTAGTATTATTCAAAACCAAT
Organism: Haemaphysalis longicornis; assembly: GCF_048455015.1. Classification (NCBI taxonomy): domain Eukaryota; kingdom Metazoa; phylum Arthropoda; class Arachnida; order Ixodida; family Ixodidae; genus Haemaphysalis; species Haemaphysalis longicornis. The sequence continues at coordinate 7,828,718 of NW_027526295.1, forward strand.
ATGTTGTGTACACTCTCGGCTACCCAAGTATGCAGATTTCTTTACTTCAATGCTCCTTTGGACGGAAGCATTTTGGACCTCCTCGAGGAGGAATATGGCAAAATTTCCAATGAACATCTTCAAAATCGCTGTGACGTCAACCAGCTATGGTGGCACTTTAAGACAACCCTTCACGAATGTATCAGTTCGTCCGTTCCGAAGAAAGTGAAAAAAATACACGTCCAAAGTCCTTGGATTGCGCGCGAAATGCTGCACTTAAAACGCAAGATAAAACGCCTGTCACGCTCAAAAACACAGCTACGTGACACTATTCTGACGAGCATCCGCTCCGAACTGCGCAACCAGATCAAAAGCTCCAAATTTCATTTCTTCAACGTAAAATAGCACAACTTTCTCACTACTAACCCAAGAAAATTTTGGATGCACCTTTCCGACTAAAAGAGAAAGAAACAAAAATTAAAAGCAAGGACGCGGACGTGACTGATGCCAGCTGCATAGCGACAGCATTTAACGCCTACTTTTCTTCGGTCTTTGTGCGAACGTGTGACACCCCTCCTGATTTCCATGCGAACATTCTCGAACTGCCAGACTTGATCATAACAGAGGAAGGCATCTTCTCAGCTCTCCTTCATCTTGACGCACAAAAAAAAATTGGCTGGGTCCCACACAAGTATTTGGTACACCACTCGGCATACCGATAAAAAAAAAAGCATTAGGTATTTCATCAATACCTAATGCTTTTTTTTATCGGTATGCCGAGTGGTGTTCCAAATACTTAGGCTTAATATTTAGGGAACGCCTGTTGCAAGGAGAAGTTCCAGTAGATTGTGAGAAGGGCAAATTGGTACCCATTCATAAATCGGGTGATAAATAAGACGTGAAAAACTACTGCCCCATTTCATTGTTATATACAGCCGGCAAAGTTATGGAACACTTCCTTTTCAAACATTAAGTTCTTTTTTGGAGAGTAACCACATTTTTTCATCAAATCAACACGGTTTCCGGCAAGTCTTTTCATCCACCACACAGTTAATTCACACTACTGATGACTTTTTCAAAACACTTGACAAAGGTGGACAAATCGATGCGATTTTTTAGGCTTCGAGAAAGCTTTCGACCGAGTTTCTCACTCTCACTCGATATTTAAAATTCACCGAATCCTAACCAACGAAAGATGTCTTCTATTGCTTGATTTTTATCTATCCCACCGATACCAACACGTTCAGATAGCCGACAGAAATTCTACTTCTGCTCCCGTGCATTCTGGGGTACCGCTGGGCTCCGTCTTAGGGCCAATTTTTTTTATGTATCTAAACGACATGTCCTCCGAATCTACTGTGCGGTGTCGTTTTTTCGCGGATGACTGCGTTGCATACCTGCCCATTCAATCAAGAACAGATCACGCCACCCTAAATGAATACTTATCGGTTATTACAGCATGGTGTAACTCCTGGAAAACGAGCCTCAACATAGCAAAGTGCGTCAAGATGACCATAACACGTAAAAAAAACTTCGAAATTCACCTGCATATTAAAAAACACTGCTATAACAACCATTAACCAGTACAAATACCTTGGACTGACAATCACTTCTAATTTGAGCTGGAAAACACATATCGAAGGTATAACATCAGCAGCACTACGGCGATGGTGTTTCTTAAGGCATCGCATGAGACACTGTACCAGCAGGGCCGTACCCATAAATTTTTTTCGGAGGGGGTTATGAATTTTGGGAAGGGGGTAGTTTTGCTGAAAGCAACAGTAAGTATTGCTTACGTGTTGCCTGGAAAAGATTTCGGGAGGGGTTCGCACCCCCAAACCCCCCCTCTGGGTACGGCCCTGTGTACCAGCAAAACAAAACTAGTCGCTTACGCTTCATTGGTACGCCAATTGTTGGAACATACTGACGTTGTATGGGATCGTCACACAAAAACAGAAAAACACTTCTTGAACGAATGCAAAATAAATCCCTTCGGTTTATTTACCACGCGTACAGTAGACACGTTTCAGTCACTGAACTCCGTAATATATCCGGTCGTCCCACATTAGAGTCCCGTAGAAAGCTGTATAACATAGTCAATGGACACCCAGGACTCGCCTTTAACACATACATGGAGTATAATACATCGCGAAAAACTGGAACAAGCATGATAAAACCATAGTAATGCCGCTTACAAAAACAAATTCTCGGCGATATTCCTTCTTTCCACGAACGATTTCCCATTGGAATGAACTACCCCATGACGTCACCAGCATTGCAGCGCCTGACGCATTCTTATCAGCTGCCACTGCCTGTTTGTAGTAAAAGTTGTCTGGTCACATGTACAGGTTCAAATTCCTCTTATCATGCTTTTCCACTTCGTGTTGTGAACAAAATCTTGATTGTATTTCGATACCGCTCTTGTGTTGCTCCGGTAACCCGAATATACATGTCCCACACAAGCCTGTTATGTGGTGATTTTTTTAAATGCAGAGCATTTCTTTAACTCCGATGTCACCCGGCGTTGTCGGCGTGCCTCGGCGTCCGCAACAACCATTCCAGGTGCGCCCTCTCCCCCACTCCTTCTCTCCCGCATCACGCTACCCTCCTTGCTCTCAGCAACAGGTCCGCACCCCTCCCCCTACACTATATAAAAAAATAATACTTTCCGGCGCCTGGTTTCGATCCCACGACCCTGCGGGCAGAACGCAAGGTACATGGTGCTCTACCCACTGCACCACAAAGCCGACACAGAATGGAAGGCTACGAACGCGCCTTATATCCTTGACTCATTCAAACTACGTCAAGAAGCTGCTGATACAACGCATTCACTACCTGTGGGCGGAACGCGAGGTACATGCATGGTGCTCTTCCCACTGCGCCACCAAACCGACACAGAATGAAAGGCTACGAACGCGCCTTATATCCTTGACTCATTCAAACTACGTCAAGAAGCTGCTGATACAACGCATTCACTACCACCAACTCCCCGAACACTAAACGTTAACGCAATACACCCACCCCCTATGCGACGCATTTACTCGAGTCCCCCTCGCGGGGAGATGGGCCCTTTTTTTCTGTACCGTGAACTGTACTGTGTTGCGCGGCTGCAAGTATGCAAGTTTGTATCACTCCTGCCTTGGCCACCAAGAGGTGGCTGGCAATATGTAATAAATAAATAAATAAATCCCCTTAGAAATAAGACGGCATTTTGCATTCGATCTCTCAAAATCCCGCCCATTTTTTTTCACGCCAAACCTTCTGTTTGCATATTTTGCTTTCGTTCATACTCATATCACATATGGCATTGTTGCATGGGGTAACACTTATGATTGTCACCTACTACCGTTGCAACATATTCAAAATCAAGCTCTTGGTATCACTACTAACAGCTCATTCCATGCTAACGACTGTGTTTTGCATCAACAGAATAATGTCTTATGGGTTAGAAATTTATTATATTACAACATCGCCACGTTTTCGTTTCATCTACGTGTTAATAATTTATCGTACCAAATTACTGACAGACAACTGTTACAAAATAACAACTCCACCAGATTCGCAGCCAACGCAAATTACTTATTACCCATAGTCAGTACTAACTATATGGTCAGATGACATCCGCTTTTTCAGCTATCTCATTCGGGAATAGTCTTTCGGCAGAACTAAAATCTTCGTCATCATTCTTTTCCTTCAGACACATGCTAAAAACATCTTTCAATGTGTGTTTTTTATTATCTGTATTGCTGTGTTACTGTTCATTTCATTGCCTAAGTTTCCTGAGTTCAGCTAGATTGTACGTGTAGTGCAAGTGTCTAGTTTATGTATTTTTTTGCTGCCAACATTTTCACCTTGTTTGAATTAGTATTGTGCTGGTAATGTGCAACACGTATTTTTTCTCTCAATTTTGTTTAACTGAGTTCTCTGCTTTTTCTTATTGTACTTTAGCGCTGCCTAAGCCGTGTTCGTTCCTTTTAGTTACATTAATTAGTTACTGTTTGTTTTTTCTGCTTTCTGTGTATTTTTTATTTTGTAATAATTAATCAAGGGTCCCGTTGCAGTCTGTTGAATATGGGACCCTTGTCTGTACACTAACTTGAATGTATTTCACACGTTGAAAATGATAAAGAATTCAAATTCAATTTAAATTCAACGGTTATTCGTCTCGCCACCACCGATGGCCTTTGATAAGTTGCGCTGTCGGCTGAAAGCGGCCGTGGCGCCGTTATCAGAAAATTGCAGAGAATTAACACCAGCGCGCGCGAATGGGTGTAAAGGCGCCCGAAAACCGCCGCCACAGCCGCTGCCATTATTGTAGCCGCGCTGCCGCTTCAAATCCCACCTGGTCCACTAGCTGCGGGTCCCTGCCGGTTGAAAGCAACTTTCCCCGCTGGAACGCCGGGTGAGCCCATTATTCTTCCTTGGCTTGACAGCCATTCCGACCAACATTGTCGCGTCGGCGGCCTTCGTTGACCAGCTGGTCATAGTTGTTCTGGCGGAAGAATAATATTAGATCGTAGAGTCTGGTCGCGTATAGTCTTTTTCTCTCCATTCGCCAATGTATTTCACGGCTAATAGGCGCCTATCCCACGTTGCCGGTTTACGCGTGCAAGGGTTGCGGGTGAAGGGAGGGGGCTTGCACGCACAGCAGGGCTAAATGCCGCTACCGATGACATTCCCGTTGGGGTGGTGGGAGATTTAAACGTGGCAGTCTCATGGCTCAATGCGTCCAGCCGGCTGTCCACCGCAATCGAGCGGTTCGGGTCTGGGTCGGTGTGGTGCACAGACAATCAGATGCCATCGACTGGGCAGCAAAAGGGACGTGTGTCCGGTAGAATAAAGGCCGAGGCTAGTGTCACTAGACAAGGTTACAGTTTCCCCTATTGTTTCTTGCCACCGCCGTGATCATTTGGCAGTGTGCATCACGTGAAATTTATTTACACTGCGGCGGTTCATGGGCGCGGCCATTTTGTTGTTTATGCGTTTTAGTCGGTCTACTCTGGTGAACTTAGCTTGTCCTCCCTGCTATGCGACAGCGCGCGACTGACGTCGGTCCGAACGCGAATGAAAGATAATGCGTGTAGCGGGTTTTAGTAGCAGAAGTGTATCCAAAGATGCCGTTTTGCAGCCTCTTCACCCGCGTTGTTAACAAACGACCAGGTCGAAGTTAGCGGCGAGGCCGTCGATGAGGAAATCTTGCAATACTGATAAGCACCAAAATGGCCGCCGTTGCTGACTTACGTGCCTCAGCGGCGGTACTTTGATACCTTATCTAGTGGCACTAGCCTAGGCCTGAACTGAGATTTAATTAGGCTCCAACCAATACAATGCAAAAAGGCAAAAAACCCGACGTTTCGAAGCCGGCTCGGCTTCTTCTTCAGGGGTGACAGTGGCCACGCTGCAGCTCCATCTTATAGTCTCACATTTGCCTAGGCCTTCAAGGTGCAAACTTGCTATGCAACGGACGCATGTCATTTGCTTTAAGGGAGAGGAGCGGAAACTGAAGAAGCGTCACTCCGAACAGTGCAGTGTGAACAAATTCATAAATTCATAAAGAAACAAACACATAAATCAATAAATAATTAAGACGGTGCCCGCCACCCCACGTCGTGAGGTGCCGGCCGGCAAAGGTGATAGGGTATAAGCGACTTCAATAGGCAGGTTTTATGGCATTCCTTGTCACTTCTTGTAGGCCTATGACTTACGGCGTAGCCCCCGCATTGCACCCCACACGGAACTTTTTAAGACTAGCAATCCGTTTTGATATGTATCTGAAGGAGAACCGAGATCGAATAAATTACGAAACACCAACGCAACGGTATTTCCGCCAACTATGCCGACACCTGAAGTCACCGCGAAGCTAACATGAACACTTGTTTAATTTTAAAGGACCAGCCTGTGATGGCTGGCTCAGCTGGGTTTCGGCCCTTAATAACGTTTCTTTTTTTTACCAAAAATTGGTAAAATGTGGTTCAAACATTCTACCAGAAATATTTAAATAAGTCCTGTAGACCTGCTAAGCTAGCGTATTGTTTCTGTGTCGGCATATTACTCATGGAAACGCCTAAAAGCAAAATTATTAATGTTCCGACCCTCCAATCTTAACGATGCTAGATAAATAACATCGTTCCAACACATGATAGGCTCTCAACAGGGTCCTACTTTGTTTTGCGTCTAAACACTCCTGACTGGAATATGGCATGACAATTTTCAAGAATTTTTGGAAAATTTCCCTCCAAGCGAGTGCAAATCAGTAAGATCTGGCTTAAAAAGTTTCTTTTTCTCCTAATGTCGCGGAAGCTCGTCGACCAGAAAAATAGAAGAGACAGTTTTCGCATTTAATTGCTGACGCAAATGTTTCCAAATTGCGATTGCATTAATTACACATTCTAGTTGACCTGTAAAGATACCTCATTCGGCTCTTAGTAGAAACATGAGTCGTGCTGAGTGACGCTGAAGATTTTTTTTTTGTCCCCAATGTCGAAATTATATGAATAGAATCTGGCTTCTGGGCGTTTTTACCAATACGTATTTCTTGAGCCGGTAAAAACTGAATTTGTGTTTGCACCTGAACATTGCGGATGTAAAAATGTAAGAAACATTGCACATGTTAAGTGCGCAAAGTACAATTAAAAGCTTAAGGGTTTGAGAATATTTTTGCTCATTCCATGGCATCCCTTTAGGCCCGAAAGTTGCTAGAATTTACTTTTTGTCTGAAAAAAATTTACACGAATGTTTGGGAGGTATTTTCAGAACCTATTTTCATTGCATCCTTAATGATGTGAATTTATCGCAAACACGCGTCTTTGTGGAATCGTAATACAACCTAAACAGCAAAAAAAAAACAGCTTGGAATCTATAGTGCCTTTGTACGTGACAAACAGGTGCAACAAGACCGTGAGGTTTTGAAATTACTAAGGGCAAAAAAAAAACATAATTGGACTTAATTGTTTCCAGAAACCCGTGAAATCTCTGAGCTGGAAAAATACCCTTTCGCGTGACAATACTAGCCCATTTCGGTGAAATTTATTTCGTGGTCAAACAACCGCCACGCGGCTACTTCATGGCGCGCTCACTCGGTGCTCAGAGCACTTTTGCAGAGTTCGGTTGCTGGGGGGCCTGGTAATACAAGTACCAGGCAGGCTTTAAGCCCACTACGGTAACTTACACATTGCGCCTGCTTGCTTGGGGTGTCCTTATTGCGTTCATTGATTGTTATACCACATTCAGCCAAATGAATAAGCGGAACAGATGCGTTTAAGATGAGTTACATGGTAGTAACCACAGGCGAATTTGGCAAAAGCGCTAGCCAGAATCTATTTCACAATTACATGTTGGGTTTTTATTACTACATGAGCGAAAAGAGGTAGGCGGCAGATACGAGCGCCGGATATTCCTTCAGACATAAGCCTACACACATCTTAGGAAGGGTAAGGAGATACGCCCTACACCAAGACTGTCTATCCCTGAGTCAAAATAATTCTGCACAATTTTAAGCTGTGAGCGTGAGAAGTGGCACAGATAAAGATTAAACAGAAACAACTGAACGTACAAATATATGCAATATACGCCCTAGACTACACATAATACATAATATGCACAACGCCGGTAATGTAGAACGTTCGCCGAACTACACCAGGCCAACTACTGAAAGCCCAGAATGTGGCTAGACTTAGGGCAAGACAAACTCCGCATAAAAATTAATTGGAGCGCAAAATTGGAGGCCTCAAGCAAATGACTAGAGGCAATAATTTGACATTTTTGTTGGCTCGGTGCTGGCTATAAGCCGAGCACTTTGGGGAAAGTTACGAAGTCTGGGGAAAGTCGCCTGAGAATGATTACGTAAAGAATATCGCGACTTTGAACATTTTCGTCCAGAGACTAAACTAAGCCTGGAAAGAGGCATATCGTGCTTGTATATTTAGCAATGGCTTCTGGAAAGAAATTCTTGTACTGCGCCTGTTTTCTGGCAAAGGTGAAACCACAACCTCACGGCTTTTCTATGTGTGCACTTCAAAAACCTTTGGTTTAAGAAAGCTACAATCAGTAATTTTTGACCACACATGCTTACTTTTAGAACAGCTTTTGCAGTTGTGCAGCTGTCGCACTGCCGTTACCTTTCCGGCATGCTACTTGGTAACAGTGCCTTGTTAGAACAACACTGACACTACTTTTAACGCAGGCTTCCTTAACGTAAGCTGTATAATGAGTAGAACACAGAATAGCCATGTGGCTCACTACCAAATTGTCTGCACTGAACCTATGGGTTGTACCGATTGGCTGAGGCCGACAATATTCCACAGAAATTTGCGCAAGTCTTGCAGAACGAGCTATTTTTTTTTTACGTTAAGCGCACATCCTTTTAATGTCAGTAAGAATGGTGGGGTAAACAATGGGACTTCCGGACGAACACGTGACCATGCACAGAAGCACCAATCAGTAGATGTGCGCAATGCCTGCCGGAGCTGCACAGCCGCCGGGCGTGTCTGACATGACACTGGCGAACTGGCATAAGCGGCATTGCCGCTTACGGGACCGTGTTTGTCGGGCATACCCAATCTTTCATGAACGATTAGTGCAACCGTAACAAAAAGTACGTCAGGTACACATCCCATCGAAAAGAGAGCAAGTGCGGACAGCGGCATCTTAGTGGTATGGCGTTTCCACCTGTGAAGGTGGACGTTAAAGAAAAGACCACAAAGGGAGGATTTCGCCGTTCGCACCAGATGCATTTTCTGAACAGGGCCTGGCTGTGCTCAGAACAGACACTATTTAGCGGAGAACTAAAAATTTGACTTTAAGCGCTTAATTTCCCGCTGAATAACGCATCTTTTGAGGGCAGTGTAAAACATCAAATCTTTCGAATAAGACAGGCTTGTATTTTGTGTTCATGGCCCCTTTAATGAACACCGCGAATACCGTTGCTTCGTTGGTGCGACAGCTCATAGAACTGGACTGGCCACTGCAGGAGCGCTGCGAGGACAAGGTCTATCCTACCTTGAAAAGGCAAGGAGCCTCTCGGAAGCTAGTGTCTTGTTTTGGCGGTTTTCGAGCCAAGCAACGACTAAATACAAGGCCGCTCTCGCTACCTGCTCCGACCACACTGCACCGCCAGTGGCTCTGGATAGTTGCTCCTCCGGCTCGCGTCTGACCGGCAAGCGGCGACAAGCAATGGCCAGCGTGGCTCCCGCGCCGCAGCCACGTGCGTCGCGTCCTGCTCCTCCGCGGAAGAGCGGCGCCTCACCTGGTGTGCGCTGGGCATGGCTGCTGCTCTTGCGAAGCGACTCCGGCGACGCGCTGGACACCACTCGGCGCCCTCTCCACCGAGCGGGAGCCTTTTGTGGCGGCCAGAGGGCGAGGGCGATCGGGGCCGGCGCCCTCGCTGGCCGCGCCGCTTCCGCGCGGCAACGCTCCGGGCGAGCGACGAGTGAGCGATTCGGCCGACGCCGCGCGAGGCTGCATTTCGCGGCCCTTTTCCGCCCCCCCGGACGCTGAGGAATCGCCGGAATTGTTTTGCGTCGCGCCTCTCATCCTGCGGCTAGCCTGTCCGCTCGTAACGTCCGGTATGCAAACAACGCCAACTGTAAACACTGCCTCATTGCTTTACTACTCGAAGTCCTACAATACGAAGGTTGCGTTGCGACCGTTTTCGTCCGCTTAAGGGACCCTGCAACACTTTTTTCAATTTTAAATGCTTGCCGGAGGTAGCCACTCAACACACCCAATACTTATATTAGGGGGTCGCAAAGTACCTCAGCCAAAAATTACTGGTCTATGCCCGTCAGATAACTTGTAAACTCGCTCTTAAGATTTTCTTTCCCGGTCTTAACGTTCTTCGACGGCTCGAATTACGTCACTAAGGCCAGGGAGTGGCTGCTGGCTGGTGTTCCTTCAGTTGCAGCAATGAACGCTTTTCGATAGCAACTTTTCAAAAAAGGTCACAAAAGCAGAGCAGAAATGGAAGGCGTATCTGGTGCGACGAGCGAATCACGCAGTGCCGCTCCGTGCTGGCGATAACTACAAAATTGAACAGCGCTTAAACGGGACAAGAGATTGACAGGACAGAGCGCTCTGTACTGTCCATCTCTTGCCCCGTTTAACGTTGTTTAATCGCTGTGTCTAAAGGCACGTCGGACGTACCTGCAGTATTTATTAAATATACGTCGGACGTACCCGCAAAATTTCTTAAAGATACGTCGGACGTACCCGCGAGATTTTTTAAAGATACTTTGGACGTATCAGCGAAACTTTTTTAAGTATGTCGGTGTATTCGCGGTTTCACTCGGACTTCTGAGCCAGGCCCAACCATATGCAGCGTACTTTCAGCGTTTTCTCGCGTCGTCGCGCTGACGCCCGAGCTCGCCAGATATCGGCGTCGACGCAGCGCGAGAGAGCATCGGAAAGCGGGTGGCAGCGTCCGTCTTCGCGTGGTTTGGGGTCGTTCCTTTCAGCAGGAAACAATCAATTTATTTTTAACTTACGGTAATCGGTTGCCTTGAGACAAATTGCAAGCTCTTTCTGTTCGCAAGCGCTCATCCACTTGTGGCTTATTCTGCTTTCATCGGGGAGATCGGGGATCTGCGATAGCTTTGTGCGAGTTAAATGAGGGAGCTCTGGTTACATCGCATCCAGTATTTGCATAATGTGGCTTGTCTGCGACATCGGTGCGTGACGAGCAAGCGTTATTAACGCCAGAATTCTAGCGGCGCATTCCATTCCATTCGTAGCTCCCGTGGCTTGCGCAAGGGAGATCGGTGATGTGCGATAGCTTTTTTTGACTCAAATAAGGGGGCTGTGGTTACATCGCTTGTAGCACTAGCATTATTGTCCTCGGCTACAAGATCGGTGCGCAAGAAAGAAGCGTTACCACTGCTCAAATCTCTGAAATACGACCAAAAGAAAGCACACCCGACACTATTCGTGGGCAGCCTCGAATGATACACCGAATTCTTCGAGGCTCCTCGTCTCATCGTGTGGTCGAGCGGTTGAGAACCATCCTTCTGTTTTGAAAGTCTGTGGTTCGAATCCTGGCAAAGCCCCGGTATTTTTTTTTCTTTTTTTTTTTCGGCGAGGGTTTGATCTTTTTTTTTTTACAGGGTACAGACAGGGTGCCAGAGTACCTTGCCTTTCAACCAACAAATGACGTTCGACGGTAACCTCAGGATCAAGCAGCGCTAAAATTTGTTTTGCTCACAATTTGAATTCACGAACGTGCAGTCGGTACGCAACATGAAGGTTAAATCAAGTAGCAGGTAAAGCAGTTGTGCGAGGTGCGTCTGCGTTTATCATTCTGTCTTATTTTGTTATGATTTGAGCGTGATGGCTCGAGATACATTTCGCAGCATTTCAATATTTGCCCGCCAACATACTCAGCAACAAATAAAGACGCCAAGTGATTTTTTTTTTGCTAAAGCTGAAGTCTTTATAATTGCACTCCAAGAAGCTACAATAACTGCTCATAAACGACTTCAGGAGGGTGGCATACGTGTCCAGCAACGCCCGCCAACGCAGCGACTGGCGCGCGACTTCGCCGGTCTCATGCGGGTTATTCGCGCTCTCCTGCGGGCCCGCGCGTTGACGCTGAACGACGCCGACGCTCGCGCGAAGCGTGATTTCGCGTCCATGTGGAAACATATGAGGGGGAGGAGGAGGAATGCCTTTATTATCAGAGGGGGCATGAATGCCCTGTTGGGGAAGGAAATGGACATGAAGGAAGGGAGGGAATAATCGAAAAAAAAAAGAACAATGTTCAAGGTTCAATCACCTTAAATGTTGGGTAGCATTGTAAAGTCCGTGAACATATAGTTCGCAGAAACCGTGAAGAGATAGGTCCGACAATTTTTAGAGGTCTCGGTCCAGGTTATTACACCAGCTTGTAAAGACCACTGGTTAGTGCGTATTCAATAACTTTCTCAAGTACTGAGGGGTCCTCTCGAACGCGTCGCAGGTGCGCTTCTTCATCTCCGGGTGGGGAACTGAGGTCCAATAGTGACTCGCGATCGGTCTTGAAGTGCTCACAGTGCCATATCAAATGGTACAGGTTAGGGATACACTTCTCGTCACAATATGGGCAGCGTTGGATGTGCGAGCTGGCTCCGTGGGTCCATATATGTATACATGAGGGGTTAGGGCCGTGTTAGCGTAAATCTTATTAGATACCACCTCGCCCTAGCGTGTGAACGTCTTGAGCGGGCCCAGCACACCCACCGGGGTGGTATCTTGAAGCCTCTTGCGACTCTGTGCCTTTAATTTCCGCAGATAAAGTTGCCAGTCTTGTCGTGGTAGGTGTTGCAATGGGGCACTGGAAACCACTGGAGGTGTGTCAATTCTCTCCCGGGCGGCGGTGTGAGCCGCGTGGTTGCCATGTGCCCCAGGCGTGTGTCCCGGGGACCAGACGATGCGGATGGTGATGCCTTCCAGTTGAAGGTCTCGGATGGCATGTAGTATATTCGTGGCCGTATAATTAGGTGAAAATGTTTGGTTCAATTCTTTAAGGGCGACGTGAGAATCTGTAATGATGCGAAATTTCCGGGATGAGAGTGAGTCACAATGGCCGCGGATGGAATGGACAGCCCCCAGGACACCCATAAGTTCAGCTTCTTCAGCTAGGCCATATGTATTGGAGATCTTCCGGGGGCGTCGGAAGATGTCCATGCAATCGCAGCCTCATTGCCGCGCACGGCGGCGTCCGTGAAGATGTCGACTTCGTTCTCCATCTTGTCGTTCCGGATAGTGCGAACGTATAACTCACGTGCTCTCACCTGCCGCCGAGGTATAGGGCGACGCCGAGGGATGCCAATCGAAGGGCGCTCCCAGGGCGGGAGGGACAATGGGTAGCAAGTGGGGTCGAATTTACTGTTCATATAGTCCCATGATCCGATAGCCTTGCCTTGGGGGGACTGCTCAAGATGTTCCTTAAGACGTAGCTTGGTCTCTTCGATGAGGGTATCAAGGTTGGGAAGGGGTACAATTTTGTGAAGAATCTCTACGGGGGTGAATTGAGGAAGACCACTAATTGTACGGAGAAGGTGCCGATTTAATATATGAAGATCCTTTACGTGAGCTGGGCGAAGATCATATACTGGAAAGCCGTAAGTGAGGCGCCCGTGTGCTATTGCACGGCCAAGCATTGTACATGCCTGCTGACGGGCACCCCCAAACTTATTGGAGATGCTGAGGATGGCGTGCAAGGTGTTGCGCCAAGTGGCTTTCAGATGAAGGATCCATTTACGGGGGCTTTTACAACTGCTAATGGGAAGGCCGAGGAGACGAATGGTGCCGTTATGAGAATCCAGCTGCGTATCCCCGATCTGGATGGAAATTATTTGATCTGAATTTGTGCGATTTTTGCCGTCAACGCTGAGTAGCTCTGTTTTAGTGGGTGATAGCCGTAGTTGAAACTGGGAAAGGGAGCGTTCAAGGCTCAATACGGCAGCCTGCAGTTCCGTTTGCATGGGATCTTTAGAGGGATAGTCTTTAGCTTTTGTCCAGACCACTACGTCGTCTGCATAAAAGGCAAACCGAGCAGCAGTGTCTTGTTCAAGTGTTCGTGCCACCCGATTCATGGCTAGGTTAAACAAAATTGGAGCTAAGATGGAGCCTTGTGGAACACCGCGATCTAAATAGAAAGTGGTCGGCTGGTGTATGGAAGCATTTAGTCGAATGGGTCAATGCTGAAGGAAATTTCGTACCCAATTTTGAGCGCTTCGACTGGGGAACGCACTAGCCAATTCTTGCAATATGCCCGATTGACTAACATTATCGAAAGCTTTGTGAATTGTTGCGTCTTGTAGCGACCGCAGTCTGCTGGTAGCGGGGCCGGTCGCCGTCGCTTCGTCGAGCCAGGACTAGGGGAGAGCTTAGAGCAAACTCAACGGGTTTATTTACATTTTTACAGTGAGTTGTCGAGATGAAGACAGAAGACTGCTCTTGGCGGGCCGCAGCACGCCCTTTTTGTTGACCCCCGATCCCTAGTTCCCTAGGTTGGGGATCCCCATACAAAACAATGCGGACCAATGGTGATGTGTAAGTTCCTCGCTGTGAAGCACCGCCCTCGGGTAGGGACACGCCTTTCAGGTATGTCGACAGATGCACAGCACACGCACACACACACACCCTTGCCACTCGTCAGGAGCATGTAGTAGAGGAGAAGAACGGAAGACGCGCGAGCGCCTCGTATCTTTTTGGTGTCCGCCGCGCGCTGCGTTCCCACGGTGGGGTTCTCACACATACTTCCCAGGGAGCTAACAAGGTTCGTGGAATCTCTCCGGGAAGGGTTAATGGCTTGACCATTGCCACTGCCTTCTTCGCTGTGCTGCCGCCGCCACTGGGTCCCATTGTCCGGTCGTCGCCGTCTGGGCTTTCACGCGCACACGCGTTCAGTTGCTTAGGCCGGGGGACGAGCGGCGGCTCCTTAATCCCTTTTGGGCAACAACACTCAACACCGCTCAAAAGCCGCTGTCAATCAGTGGCCGCCGCCGCGTTGTCGGCGTCCTTTCGTTTCCGTCGACAAGCGGTGGGGAGGTCGACCGGCGGGTGACTGACCCGCGCAAACATGGCGCCAGTAAGTCATAACAGAATGTCCAGTGCAATCACATAATCTGGCAAATCCTTGCGAGCAGTTCTGTTAATGACGCGACGTAGTAGCCATAGGTAGTCATGAGTGCTCAGATGGGGTCGGAAGCCTGTGAGAGCGGGGTGGAACCATCCTGAGCACTCAAGGTGGTGCATTAGTCTATTGTTTATCATTCTCTCGATCAGTTTACATAGGACCGGAGTTAATGCTACTGGGCGCAAGTACTGGGGGGTATTTAGGTCCTTACCAGGCTTCGGTATTGGATGAATTATGGTAATTTTAAGATGGTCAGGGACCGTTCCTGAGGTCCAATGATCGTTCACAAGTTTAAGTAGAACGTCCAGGGCGTGCGGGGGAAGATTTCGTAGATCCTGCCATTTGACATGATCATGCCCTGGTGCTGATTTTGAACGGCCTTGTGAGATGGCTGTCTGAAGCTCTCCCATAGTGAGGAGAGAATCTAGCTGTGGGAGGGGATCGATAACGTCAATAACGGGACGGTCCGGGAGAACCGATGGATCCTTTACAGCATGAGGGAAGAATGCGTGAACGAGATTATCTTCTACTTGAGAGTAACCTTGCGTTAGGCACATGTCATCAATGATGGGCAGCTTTTTCTTGGCGCGGCCATTCAGGCTACGGAAAACGCGCCATAGACGGGAGAGACCCGATTCATGGCCGAGTTGCTGACAGAGATCGTGCCAGTTTTCGCATTGAAGGTTGACCTGATATTGTCTAATGATGGTATAATGGTGTTTGAGCTGCATTAAATGATGATGTTGCTTACCACCCGTGCGATAACGATGGGTAAGGCGCTCTGCTTTTTTGAGAAGACGAAACATGTGCGTGTCAGGTTGCCCGACATCCACCGTACACGTGATGAACTCGATCGCAGTGTTGCGAGCTGAGGTAATGGATCTCACAAAATCAGCAAAGTCATAGCAGGAATCAGCAGAAAAATGATCTCTAAATGAAGTCCAATTTACGTGATTCACAGTGTGACGGGTACGAAGTTTCTTATTGTTGATATAGAGAAGGACGGGATAGTGATCACTACCCCAGGTGCAGTTAAGCGTCTTCCACGTTCGGATGGTGCCAGGAGTGGTGAGAGTTAAATCCGGAGTAGTGTCACTTTGTTTAGGATGGAGGCCTATGCGGGTATAGACGCCAGGTTTATTCCGTAGGTGTAAGGGGCTAAATTCAAGTGCCTGTTCGAGGAGCCTGCCACGCGGATGAGTGCACGAGTAGCCCCAAAGAGCGTTCGGGGCGTTGAAGTCTCCTCCAACTAGGATAGGACCTGTAAAATTTAGTGAACTAAGATATGGAATCCAATCGTAAGCATTCGAAGGTACAGAACCTTTACCAGGGGGACAGTATACGGACACCAGAAGCATTGGCTTTCCCCCAGGTGGAAGCACTCTAACAATGACAACTTCGCGATGAATTGTACTGGCCTTATCCCACTTGTGCTGCACTGCCTGACATGAATTATGGACAATAACAGCCGCTAAGCCCGGAAAATGTGGTTGTCCAGCACCATTGCGGGTGTACGTTGGAATAGTCGGATCTACAAACGTGTTATAATTGGAGATCTTACAAGGTGCGCGGGTTTCCTGCAAAAGAAGAGCAAGAGGTTTTAAGGCGGCTATCTGAGATTTTAAAAGCGGTCCTGTTTAGAGGAAGCTACGGAAATTCCATTGTATGATGAGCCGATTAATTGAAGATGCGGGTTGCATTTTGGGGACTTAAATGTTCTTTTTTCGTTTAGATTCGTTAGAAGGCGGCGTCTGTGGCAGAATTGTTTGAAACAGCTCACCAATCTGCGTGGCGATATGAGTGATTTCATCCTTGAGGGAGGTGACTTGCACTTGGAGAGCGACAATTTACGTTGGATGCCTTCTGCCAGTATTTGTTGTTTTCAAACTTCAGGCGAGCGTCCCGCTGTGCGAGCTTCTGCTCGGTAAGGTAACTCTGAGTGGGAGTTTTTGTGGTCGACCTGATCTCTTCTGCATTTTTTCGGCTCGTACGAGATCGGCTGCGATGCTTTGAGACGGAGTGGACCGTGTCCGGCGATGGTGACTGACGATGGGTCAATGCCTAACGAAGGGCTGTCATTTCGTTGTGCATAGCCGCCATCTCTGACCGCAGTTCAGAGAGACTGCGGCGAAGCTGGGCATTTTCGACGACCAATGGATGGTTTTCGGGTAACTTGGATGGGGTTCCCACTAGAGTAGATGCCCATGTGACCCCTTGTGGTACGGTGCGGGTGTTCGTGGTTCGACCCTTTGCCGGAGGGGATTGCTTGATGGCGGACGTCGAGTTTGGGCTACGTTCTTCTTTCTTGGGGACACGGCTTGGGCACACCTTGCTAACGGCGAGGTGGCCGTTCTCCTTGCATACGACACAGTACGTTGTCGAGTCACACTCAGCTTCTGCGCTGTGCGCTCGTCCACACTCACCACACACGCTCGGAGAGGGCAATACTTAGACATGCGGCCAAGGCAGTGGCAGTTGAAGCATACGAGTCTCTTAGGTCGATATTCTGCTACCCGTACTAATTCCATGTAGTACTTGACGGTTTGTGGCAGAGTTGATGAGTTGAAGGTCAGAATAGCCCGGTCGGATTTTCCAATCTTTTGCACTTTTAAAATTTCGGCGTGCTCACATCGCACCCACCTGTGAATGGTCGCATCGCTCTCGGCTGGATCCACATGAATGACACCACGTGTCGTGTTCTTGTTGGACGGGATCGGCTTAATGGCTACTTCTATTGTTTCAGTGCGGCCGTTGTGAAAAATGGACAAGTGGTCAATTTTGCTGAGTCGGTTAGCATGCGCTTCATCATACAGGGCTATGTGAGCGCTGTTCGCTAGATCATCATATGTGACAGACGCCATCTCTGCCAGTTCGGCACTGGGTGCAGTGTGACCAATGATAGACGCGATTGCATGTCTTGGGATTTGCCTGATATGAATTTTCACCAGTGGTCTGAGCTGCAATGTAAACCTGGACCGACTCACCCGATCATCCCGCGTGGGTCTTCTCCTCTTTGGCAGCGGGATCCGCTGCCATCCTTCAGCAGCGTCATTAATGTGGGTAGAGTCCATTTCTAGCATTGAGTCCGTTGTATCACTGGCGTCTCTACATTCTTCCATTTAGTGATTGCTGAGTGCCTTGTATTGGGGAGCACAGCTTCCAGAAAGTGCCTGCTGTGTAGACTCGGCTGGGTTCATTTCGGGTGCGTGGGCTGGTAGATCGCCTTCGAAGAGAGCCCATTTGCGACGGTGGCCGCGGCGGGAGTGGCGAGCGCGCCACCTGCAGCCGCAGGTTGTGAGTTGGCGGGGCGGAGATTCCGGGCAGTTAGGCTTAGGCTGCGGCCGGGCTGATACGGTGAAGTCTGGGCCGCTTCCAAGAGTTTGTGAACCTTTACCGGAAAAAAAAGAAATACTCGCGTCGCACACGATTTTTTTTTTCCCTCTTGCCGTAACCCGTAGTGTTCCGCATTCGATTTCTGACCTCAGTGAGGGCTCTAACCGCCCCTTCAAATAAGGTCCAAATACATAACACGACGAAAAAAAAAACATTCTGTGTCAGGTTAGGTATCGTTAGATTCTTGGCTTATACAGCAAACGCGTGATCGTTTTGCCGTCGATGGTTCGAGATAACCACGCTAGTTTCGAGCAACGCCGCTTTCCAGCCACTCTGGGCACTGTACGTCCGACGTGTCTTTAAGAAATCTTGCGGATACGTCTGACGTATCTTTAATGAATAAAGCTCCGTACAGGGGTTTTTTTTTTTGCACTCAAAACCGGCATGCATGAAACCAGCTGATCAGACGCCATTTGCTGTTGTGTAAGGTAACTTACGAATGTAGTATCCGCGGGTTCAAATCTCGTGATGCAGTAGCTTTTTTTTTGCGTTGCTGGAGTGTTTTAATAGCTATACTTCACGCCTGTTTTACAATTCACGTGGTGAAGCCAGGACCAATTCAGCCGTCATTAAAGTTACGTACGATCATCTGCAATCGTTAATAATGATTAACAACTAACAGTGACTCTGGCCAGTCAGTGGTCGGAAGCGGTTTCGCCGGTTGGGTGAAAATCAAAAAAGACTGCTGTCACCACGCATCAGTTGGGTTTCCTCTGGACGGAACTTTAGTGACAGTTGATATTAAAGCGCCCGGATAAGCTCGCTAAGGTGGCTCAGAGGTCTGAGTGAAACCGACGTACTTTAAAAAGTTTCGTGGATACGTCCAAAGTATCTTTAAGAAATATTGCGGGTACGTCCGACTTACCTTTAGACACGGCGTTGTTTAATTGTGAAGCATGTACCCACAAGCCCGCACTACCCCGCTTTTTCGGTAACTAAGCTTTCACAGTGGTTTCAGACGCGAAGGAAAAAGTGAAAGCGCCTATCGAAAGTGTTGCAAGGTCCCTTTAAGAGGAAAGAAGATTCAGAAGTGCTGTTTCTCTCGCACCATTTGCTCGCCGATTCGGTGGCGTCGAGTGTGATAGTTCCCCCTGGAAAATCCCTATAATCTTTCATGTTTCGCCTACACACCCTGCAAGCGAACAAAAAAAAAATTAAGCGCAAAATTTGTAAACGATTCACTTTTGAAACGTGAGATAGCCTAGAAACACATTGCCAGCCAGTGTGACACCCTAACGTTCCGTGGGCTAACCGACATAGATGGCACACCGCGTTTCTGTCCCGCTGCCCTATACTAATTAAACGAAGGCTTAACACATCTGCAAAACGGACATGGCATAATTTCACGCTGGAGTCAAAAACTAAGACTTGTACTCCAGTGCCCCTTTGAGGCAAGTGTCGGGTGGCTACGCATGCAAAAGGAACGGCCGTCTTAGTTTAGGGTTTTAACAAAAAAAAAACCAACAAGTACGGTGCCGAGATTATTTATGGGCTTTCTGCATCTAGCATTGGGTAAGCGCTGCTGTATCTTAACTGCAAAGTAGTCCTCAATTATCTTTTGGCCCTTGAGTGAATCCTCCAGGAGGCGGAGATCGAATCAAATTATAATATTTTGCTATAATTCCGAGCTTACAACATGATCATTGATCACACCTTGGTTACCTTTCCAGCAAATTTCCAGCAAAGGCGGTGTTTGCCATTTGAGCAGGGTACGGATCAAGTAATTGTGATGATGTTCAGGTTAGGGAGATCTCCGGACGCGGAAGATAGAGGACAGGAGCAAGAAATCGCGACACCGGTTCGACGAATGAGGAAAACGAACATTTATGGGGGACGGCAAGTTAGGGCAAGGGCAAATGCTAACCAGGCTAGCACTTAACAAAAGCTACAAGCGACAGTTCGACGGAACCAAACTAGTGTAAAGAGTGACTATTAGTCCCCCACACAAAAGTATGATTCAAGGTTCTCGCGACCAGAGGGAGTCTCACGCGGTCACTGCACAGGGATGTCGTTGCGGAGCTTGAAGGCACGAGCGATGCAGACGTCTTCAGAAGTAACAGCCCGGACCGAGGCGCAGCTGCTGAAGAAGCGAGGGCCAGGTAGAGAAGGCACAATGGAATGGTCTAGGGAAGAATAGGTGCACGGGTGGAAAGGCCAAGGCCGGGCGTTGCCAGTGGCGACGTGGTGTCTCGAAGTTCTGTACCAACGGTCGCAGAATACCTGGTTCCTCGCCGTCCTGACGGCCGGCTTCCGGAACCATCGAGCCCGCCAGGCAGCCCATCTTGTTGTTGTTGTTGTTCCTTAACATTATTGGCGCATACCCAATCAGGGGATCCGCCAAACGTCAGTCGTTAATTCGAATGAGATTACTGCCTAGGTGGATGATTCAATTCCGAGCTTAATTCTTCCTCCTCGTCTTCGTTTTCCTTGTTCCGGTCGCTGTTTCGCAATACAAAATGATGATGACCAGCGACGACACCTTGCACTGGTCCTTTTCCTTTTGATTTTGAGCACCTCACCACAGTAATTGCATCTAGTCTAATGCTCAAAAACCATCCCAAATTTTATCCCCAAACGTTCTGTTGATCCTAAATTTTACGAGTGAACAACTCCCGAAGCCGAAAGTAAAAGCTAGAGCTAGATATAAAAAGCTGCTGCCACTGACACTACCTGCAGACGGTTAATTAAAGCATTCGCTGAAGCCTACTTACATAAGTTAAAAATTCCCTGCAGCACTAGTCCACTGCTCGGAATGTATTTTGTGGTGAAGCCTATTTTCCGAGCAATCGCCTGCGGCAAGAATTTCAAAAATCCGTTCGCTGTCACCGAATCTACGCGAGATGAAAAATCGCGCATAATCGTTTGTTATAATGTAGTTTCAAGAAAATTTGTGTTTCCATACTCACTTATCATTTTGTTAAATTGTTGAGCCAGCAGCTGATGGCTGATCACTGTTGTAGGGTTGTGTTTTGTATATGCAGCTCAAGTGTTGCTTGTCCCGTTGAATGTAACAAGTTTTTGTTTTTTGAGACACAAATGTTGCCTAAGGTGATAATTTTGAATCTTGTATTTCTCACGTTTCTTCTAGTCGGGTATATGTTGTCTAAGGCAAAAACTCGTGATTTTTATTTCTTACAATTTTTTTTCCATTCATTGAGCCAATGCATACTTTAAAACGGTTTAGGCTTTATTTCAATAAAATAGTTGTTTTGGCACTTTGCATTGATGTTTCTTGCATGTCTTCATGGCTGACCTTATAGGGTCATAGTAGTATATGTATGGTATTTTTTTTACCCTTTCGACTCTGAAGGGATTCTGTTTGCTCGAGTCGCAAAATAGTCGACTGGACTTCTTATTTGCAGATTTTGAGCCTCCGTGACCGTGCTGCAGAGTCCTGCATGCTCTATCTCAGGTGTCACGGGACTCCCTTTCAGCAAGTCAGGGCGACTTCGCTGGGGTCATGTAGTAGCCAAAGTAGCCAAGCGGGCTCTCTCTAGCCAAACGGAGAGTCCGTGTGACTACTTTTACTAGTCGCAAAGTAGTCATGAAGACTCTCTTCGTTTGAAAATGAGGAGTCGTGGTGACCTGTCCTACAGAGTCCTGCATACCCTTTTTTGACTCGGTCTAACAGAGTCACAAGACTTTGCAGCATTTGCTTCCGCAATGCTGCAAAGAAGATACCTCGACATTGCGGCATTTGCTTCCGCAATACCGCAATGTCGAGGTATCTTCGTTGTTATCAAATTGCCGAGGAAGGAAATGCGGATACGTCACCCAAGGAGGAATGAAGAAAAAAACTGCGGCAGTCGGCCTTTGCAAAAGGGGGTGAGTGAATTCTATGCAAAAGCCAAGCGGTGAGGGAGGGTAGCATAATCTCATCATCTCGAATGAAAAAAAAAGTGCCACGAAACGGCGCTGTCGTCTTTCTCGTTCGGTGCTCCCGCGACCACCTTCAAATCGATCCTGACTGTACAACACGGCTATCCAAGAAACCACGCACATGACACCGTTCGAGCTTGTCTACGGAAGGCGGCCGACTACGATGCTTGACGCCATGCTTCCGCACGTAGAAGACGACGATTTCAACGCCGACGTCCAACGATACTTTCAGCGTGCGCAGGAGGCCCGCCAGCTTGCTCGAGTTCGTGCAACGGACCAGCAGCAGGTGGATGCCGACCGCTAAAACTCCGACGCCGAGACGCCGAGTACCACCCAGGAGATTGTGTGTGGGTTTGGACTCCCATACGACGACGCGGACTGAGTGAGAAGCTTCTACGACGGTATTTCGGACTCTACCAGATTCTACGACGTGTTGGCCAACTTACCTACGAAGTAGTCCCCGATGGTGATTCCGGCACATCTCGACGACGCACGCGACCAGAAGTAAGTATTCCACATGGTTCGCTTAAAACCTTTCTACGCACGATGACGGACTTTTATTTTTTATTTGTTCGGACTGTCGCTTATGTTAGCATCGGGCCGATGCACTGTTAGAGAGGGGGGGGGGGGGGGGGGTAATGCCGCGAGCCATGCATTGGGTTTGTTTATTTATGTTCTGCTTTTACCGCCCAGCTGCGCCGGTCTGTGTTATCTGTATGTTAAGGGAAGCACGCGTTCCATTCTTTCTATGCCGCATGTGTTATCTATTCTGATAGGGAGAGAGTTCCGAACTAACGTGAACAGCCTAGAATGATCTTCTTTGTTCTGGATGTAAATCGACGGTTCGAGTGTTTGCAGACGCCGCAGCTTTAATTCGAGTCGCCGACACCAGTCTACGCACGTCACCTTGTTGACTGCTGTTTCGCCGCCTGTGTATTCTTTGAGTTGTTAGGGGAGCACAAGTTCGCTCCAATAAACTTGTTTTAAAGCAACGCTTTCTACCTCTACCCCCTAAGGGTTCTTTCGCGACCGTTGGTGTCACCAGAAAACTCCAGCGAACAAATAAAAGGATTTACCGGCACCACCGGGAATCGAACCTGGACTAACAAAGCGAGAGCCCGTTGTCTTACCGATGTAGCTACGAGCCCACGCGAAGACGGGGAAGACGGGTGGTGTACTCACCAAGCATTTCTACGGGTTTACCCCCTGCGTTCTTGCTGAATGCCACGTGAAAGAGTCACGCGACTACTCACGCCCGTCTAGCGGCCCTGTGCGCTCCTTGCTCATGTGCTAAGAGTTACAAAAATTAAAGAAAGCTTACACCAATGCATGCAATCTCAATTGTAGTACGCCAATGTGCTAAAGCCTGAGCCTCCAGTGTTCACGTTAAAAATCACAGCTCCTTGTCGTCCGTCCTCACGCCAAACCTAGGAATACATTCAAATACTCCTTGATGGCCAGGCCATCACACCAAGCCCCAGCATCAATATCCTGGGCCTACATCTCGAGGCTAACACCAAGAGTGACGTCTCCTTGCAGCGCCTCAAAAACAGCATTAATCAAATCATACACATGATCAGGCGAGTTGCCACCAAGAAGCGAGGCCTAAAGGAATCCAGTACCTTTCGATTAATTGAAGCTTTTGTCCTCTCGAGAGTCACTTGCGTACACACCTGTCTTCTTCTCGACAAGGAAGACATAGAAATGCTTTATATAGTGATTAGAAAGGCGGTCGAGCAGGTCATTGGTCTTCTCATGAGTGCGTCCACACAGAGGCTGCTTAGCGCGGGGCTCCAACACGGTGGAAGAGCTGATAGAAGGCCATCTTTCTAACCAGAAGGGCTGATTCAGAACTGCGGTGGGTAACCGCATGCTTCGCCAGATTGGCTGGGCAGCCCAGAATGTCACTCCGCTTGACGTACTCCCAGACTCTTGGGGAATAAAACTAAAGATGCTCCCTTTGCTTAGAAATATGAACCCCTCACATGACGAGGGTCACCAAAAAGCACGGGCTCAGGCGCTAAATGCCACCCTCGGTGGGGATCATGCAGTTATCTACAGAGACGCCTCCAAACATCGAGGGCAGCAATACGCCATCCTCGTGGCTACCTCCAGAACCAACCTCCTTGCGTGTACCTCGCTTAGGACCCAAGAAATGACGGCAGCAGAAGAGGCAGCCATCACCTTGGCTCTCACTCAACCAGGGGTTCGGAGGGTAGTCACCGATTCCCAGCAAGCCTACTGGAATTACCAGTCGGTTTGGGTGTACCTGTACTGCGCGTGCTATAGACCACTCCCCAAACGGTTCCATTCAGCTCATCTGGACACCCCCTCACGCTTCAATGGAGGGCAACAAATGCGCCCACCCAACAAGCCTGCGCTTCTTCCCACAGCCTACGCGTCTTCACTTAATGTATCCGAATCGCTAAGACGCCGAATGTAAATTCTGCTCAGAAGTAGGAACACTCCGCCCCGTAATCGGGGTGTGCTACTTTAGCCATGCGCACCCTCCTTTCTTTCCGTCAACTACCCAACAAGAGCAATGGGAGATGATGCTGTTCAGGCACTCTCTACCTACCCAGCTTCAGCGGGTGGACAGAACACATGCCGCGCGGACTGCATATAGGCCCCACAGAAGCAGGAATCACTCCCCAGGGCTGCACCCTGGGCCGTTCACAAATCTGAACAGAAGCATTTCTCTTCTCTGACGCAAATCTCGTCGCCTCCGTCCGCGGCGCAGAGACGGAGAAGTCACATCGTCTAACACCGGACCAGGTTGGAGCTTACTTTAATTTTATAAAAAAAAGTTTCCACTCTTGTGCTACACCAATACAACTCAACCAAACACCATTCATGCATCATGCATTGATTTAAGCTTACCAAGAATATCTCCTTGAAGTAATAAATGGCGTGGTCAAGTGCATTTCACTTCTCTCTGGTTTTACTCTTTGTAGAGCGATGTGAGTGAATTTAAGTGACGTCGCATGGGTAATCGTTATGGGTGCCGTTTACAGCTTTGCTTTCTAACCACATTCACGGGGTGGATTGGCGCGATTTTTTTTCTTGAAGACAGCTGCGTCGTCTTTGGCTACGTGACAATATAGCTCGCAGGATGCAGCGGATCATTTCGTCATATGGCAGCGCATTGTCGAAAACACCTTTTCGGCTGCGACATATGTCCGCGTGTCTTGAGGCAACCTTTTTGTTGCCTCAAGGCATGTACACGGTATGCGTCTTGCGACAACACAAAATCTGCGTTGATACAATTGTTGTCAAAACATCTGTATGTTGGTTCGGAGACTGCGACGTTCCGTTAACGTAGCCGTGCTGAATGCACCGTTTTCGTCGTTTACTATTAAATGGTATATGGCGGCGCTCTTCACCAACCTCAATGAAAAAATAACGATGCGGAAAGTGAAATATTGCAGTCGGTTGATGATCGGTACCCGATTAGCATACGTGAAACGTTGCGTGAGCCGTTCTGTTGCATTTTTCATTTCCCAAGGTGCGCCAATATTGCAAAGAATGAAAGCGCTAACACAAGAACGAGTGAGTAGACACACACAGAGTGCTAACTTCCAACGGATTTATAAGCCGGCGACTTCCTGTATAAATTACGTGGAAAACTGGCGCACCTCATAATGCGTATTTATTAATATCACATTCAATTTAAACAAATCACACTCTTTCTTCGAAATGGCCACCCAGGCATTGCTAACACACTGGTATGCCGCATTCCTTATCAACTAAGTCTCTTTTATATCTCCCGTGAGCTGATTTTTCCTGTCTGGAACAATTGCGCGCTTCACGAACAGAGGTTTGCAAACAAGTTGCTTGCAGTATGACGCCGGCCACCCCTTCGAAGCTGTTCGTGACATTCTGGCTGTGCTCTGAGGTATTCATTGAGGCAGCGGCCACTTTGGCCTATGTACCTTTTCAAACAATATTGTGTGAACGAGCTGACGGCATGGGTCGAACAACGTTTTATTGCCGATAACGAAGGGTTTATGTAGGCTGGGCGAGTGACGTCACGCTCACGCAGGAGCGACAGCTTGCGCTCGTTATCGCTGCAGTGTCAACTCGGTTACACCTTCCTTTCCTTGGCGAAATCAAGATCGCTCCGACAGGGGGTACCGACGAGGCTCGCGACGTTCCCGAGAGCTTCTCCGTGGCAGTGGCGGCTCTGGAACGGGACCGGAGTCTGGCAAGCCTGAGGAAGGTGTTGGGGGTAGTGTCGGGACACGGTAGTTCTGGAACCTCCCGGAGATGTTCCCGTGTGCGTCGCATTTCTCGGCCGTCTTCTGTTTTCACTAGCACAGAGCGGGGAGCTCCTGCTGATCCCAGCACAACGACCGGGGACCACGTCCGTGTGTGCGTGTCGTACACCGAGGCCCTCTGACCGGGTGAGAGGGTGCGCAGGTCCCTAGCTCCTCGATTGTAGTAGACCCTCTGTTTGTGGCGAATATCCTGGAGACGGGTGTGCACCTCCCGGCTTGGCAATGGTGACGGCTTCAGGTGGCAGGAGGGAACTGGTAGCAGCGTTCTCGTTTGTCGACCCATCAGCCTCTGCACAGGTGACTTCAAAATAGCATCACGTGGAGTATTGCGCAACTCAAGCAGAGCTAAATAGAAGTCGGGGCTATTATAGGAACACTTCTTTAGTAGCGTTTTCGCTTCTTGAACTGCCCTTTCGGCCATGCCATTTGCACGAGGATGATAAGGGCTTGACGTCACGTGGGTGACTCCTAGTTCATGCAGAAATTCACGGAACTCGTGGCTACTAAATGGGGGCCCGTTGTCACTACAGAGCTTCACTGGTAAGCCATGGACAGAGAAAACTTTCGCGCACCACTCCTTCAAGTGCCGGGCTGTTGTGTATTGAAACTCCTGTATTTCAAAATAAAAGGAGTAGAAGTCTACAATTATGGCAAACTCTTTACCACCGTGATGGAATAAGTCCATGCCAACTATCTCCCATGGCAGAGTGGGGACATCATGAGGCAGTAGAGGCATCTTCGTGTTTTGCTTTTGGTGAGCCTGGCAAACTTTGCATGATGCTGCAACCTGGTCAATGTCGCTGGACATTGATGGCCAAAACATGACACTCCTTGCCCGAATTTTCATCTTTTCCGCCCCTGAGTGGGCCAAATGAAGACGAAGGATTTCTGCTCTCTTAGCGCTTGGTACGGTTACCTTGTTGCTGCGAAAGACGAGGCCATCTTGTGCATGCATCTCTTCTCGATACGCCCAATATGGTCTGGCGCTTGCTGGCACGTCCTCTTTGTTTTCCGGCCAGTCAGTCTCGGCGTAGGATCGGACGGTCGACAGAGCAGGATCGTTGGCGGTTGCTGCACGGAGCTCCTCGAGGCGACGCTCGGAAGCTGGAACGAGGGCAATGACGTTAACATTGAAACGCTCGGTTTCTTCCGCCAATAAGGCCTTGCTTGGAAAACGAGAGAGCGCATCAGCCAAAAACAGCTCTTTTCCTGGCTTGTACAGTAGATTGATGGCGTATCGCTGCAATGTCAGTCGCATTCGTTGCAGTCGAAGTGGACACTGGTGAAGTGGCTTACTGAAAATTGGCACCAACGGACGATGGTCGGTTTCCACTGTAACCTCAGGCTGGCCGAAAATATAATCGTGAAATTTTTTGCAGCCATGCACAATCGCCAGAGCTTCCTTTTCAATCTGCGCGTACCGCGTCTGCGCATCGCTGAGCGATCTAGACGAGAAAGCGATAGGGCGGCCGTCTTGTATCAGAACGGCGCCAACGCCCATGTGGCTGGCGTCAACAGAGAGGGTGACTGGCTTTTTCGGGTCAAAGTAAGCAAGCACTGGCGCTGTTACTAAGGCCTGGCGCAGCTCATTGAAGCTGCTTTGCTCTTTTTCAGTCCAGACCCAGGCAATATCTTTGCGCAGCAGAGTTCTAAGTGGGGCGGTGAGCACAGACATTCGCGGAATGAAGCGCTGCACGTAATTCATTGTTCCGAGAAATACTTTCAATTCCTTACTGTTACTCGGCGCTGGCATGTCCAAAATGGCTTGGACGCGATCGGGATCAAGGCTCAGTCCCTGCTTGGTGAGAACGTGTTCCAAGTACCGAACTTGCTTCTGCAAAAAGGCACATTTCTGCAAGTTCAGACGGAGGTTGTGCTCACGGCAGCGTGCAAGCACACCGGTCAAGTTGTTGTCATGCTCTTCCTTCGTTGTGCCCCAGACTAATATGTCGTCCATTACAACAGCTACTCCGGACAGTCCCTCCAAGAGGCGGTGCATGGCTGCTTGAAATATTTCCGGGGCAGAAGCAATTCCAAAAGGCATGCGGAGAAACCGATAGCGCCCGTAAGGAGTGCTCATTGTGCACAATTTAGAGCTGCTGTCAGAAAGTTTTATTTGCCAGAACCCGGATGCTGCGTCCAAGGTAGAAAAATATTTGGCTCCAGATAGTCGTTGCGCGACCTCTTCTAGAACAGGCATAGGGTAGTGTTCACGCAGCATAACCTTGTTAAGCTCTGTTGGGTCGAGACAAATTCGTACTTTATCACCTTTAACTACGGCGACCATATAGCTGGACCATTCAGTTGGTTCGGTTACCTTGGTTATGACGTTTTGCTCCTCCATGCGTTGAAGTTCGGCCTTTACTTTTTCTTCAATGGCGACCGAAACCCTTCTGGCTGGCACAACGACACCGGCGGCGCCCGGCTTGAGCTTCATGTCGTACTCAAAATTTTTTAGCTGTCCCAATCCTGTGAAAACATCTGCGAAGGGCTGCGCCGCTGGGTACAGTTGTTGTGTCTCAACGCTATCGATGCGATAAATTAAGCCAAGGCTTTCTGCTGCTGCTCCGCTGAGTGTCACCGGCACGTTTTGCTCAATGACGAAGAAGGTTTCATCATGCTGTTTATCGTTCACGGATAGCGACAACTTCACTTTAAACTGCGCAGTCGTTTTGTGCCCGAAAAAACTCCTTAACGTAGCTCGGCAGGCTTGATGCGTCTTTCTCGGAAGACGCATCAAGCAACACATCTTGCTTTGAAATCACACAACAGTTTGCCCCTGTATCAAGTTTGCAGACCATCGGACGGCCTTCAACGCAAACTGTCGCGGTCCACTGGTCGCTAGCGAGTGCGCTCACGGTTAAAGCGTCCAGAAAAAAATCTGACCCTTCTTCAACAGGCAGCTCTCTTATTTCCTTGCGCCTTGAATCTTCGCTGCGCAAGAAGGACGACTGCACGCACGCTTGGGCGAAATGATTCAATCCTCCGCATTTCTTGCATGCTTTTCCTATCGCTGGACAGCGACCACTACGATGAATTTTGTAGCCGCATTTGCTACATGGCTTTGAAACTCTGTCCAACGCATTTACGGCTGCAGTTTCAGCGCCTTCAATAGTGCCACGTATCTGCCGAAACTGCTCCTCGCCTTGCTCTTGAATGCGACACATTTCGACTACTCTTTGGTAAGATGGGTTTTCCGAAATTAACTTCTTTTGCAGGCTCTTGTCCCTAATGCCGAGTATGATGCGGCTACGAAGCATGCGCTCTTCTAAGTCTCCAAAGTCGCAGTGTTTGGCTAGCGTTCGCAATTCGACAAGCCAGTCATTGAAACTTTCGTCCTCTTTTTGGTCTCGGGAGCCGAAGCAAAACTCATGGTAAGTGAGGTTCTTCGCGGGCTTGTAGAAGTCTTCAAATT
Source organism: Haemaphysalis longicornis (assembly GCF_048455015.1). NCBI lineage: Eukaryota > Metazoa > Arthropoda > Arachnida > Ixodida > Ixodidae > Haemaphysalis > Haemaphysalis longicornis. The sequence goes on from NW_027526295.1 coordinate 7,858,272, forward strand.
TTTGAATTATGAGGTTTACATCGATTGTGTCCTCTCCTGGCTCAAACTTGAACGAAGCGTACGCTTTTCTAGCCTCTTCTCCAATGGTCACTAAAAGCGTCGCCGCCTGCACTTCTTTCGGTTGCTTGTTCAGCTGAGTAGCCGTGGAAAACAGTTGAAACTCACTTTTCCAGGTCTTCCACCCAAGCCAAGCGTCTCGCGATGTGTCGAGGGGCTTCGGAGGCGGCAGGAGCGTTGTCGGCAATGCAGGCGGTGTCGGCAACGCAAGCGGTGTCGTCATGCTGGCTGTTTTCCGCTGCCACCATGTGAACGAGCTGACGGCATGGGTCGAACAACGTTTTATTGCCGATAACAAAGGGTTTATGTAGGCTAGGCGAGTGACGTCACGCTCACGCAGGAGCGACAGCTTGCGCTCGTTATCGCTGCAGTGTCAACTCGGTTACATATTGATTATCGACGGCTGCCCTGGACCTCAAATGAGATCTGGGGAAGCATCGTGAGCTCCACAAGAGGGCGACGTCTCGCCAACGCTATCCACAATCATGATTTGGACATTTTGATTGACGCTTCGCCGACATTTTTCTAAGGCGCTACCTACAGCAGCTGCCTAGACCTCGCATTTATATCTAGACGCCTTTTGCCCCAAGCTGCGTGGTAGGGTGATGTTGACTCCTACGGAAGTGCCCACATATGTACAGTTCACTTGGTGCCAAGGTCCACACGTACATGGTTAGCACGTTACACTGACTGGCAAGTGGTTCGGTCTTCTGTTGAATTGTCCTGTGATAGCTTGGCTTCAGTGACTGGTTTTGAACTGAGCATCGTCCAGGCAACCAGGGATGCATCCCGCAGTGCCGCACGTTCCTCTCAAGGCAATCCAGGGGATGCTTTGTACCAAATGCTTCGTGATGTTCGACGTCGGGCTGAAAGGCGATACAGACGGACAAAAGCTGTCTATGACCTGACAGCGTCTCGTAGAGACCAGAAACGTGTGCAGAGATTTTTAAAGAATCTTGGCCTACACCGCTGACATCGTCCTGCTCCAGATTAGACCCACGGAAGCCATTTTCTAGAATAATAATAATAATAATAATAATAATTTATTCATTTTCAATACTGCCAGTCTCATACGAGACCAGAGCAGAAGGGCATCAGTTATTGGATACGCAACACGCAGTTTTCAGTTTCACATTTGTACAGCGGCATATTTGTCAGACAATGTCTAAGAGGACACAGGCTGGAGGCAGAAATGCCTTAAGGGGACTCGAGGCCTTTACAAAATTCACTAGGTACATTTAAAAAAAAATGGCGTTGATTACATACAAACACTGAACAGTCGGTGCATACTTAAAGATGGCATACAAGACAGTTCTACTTATCAAGTAGACAATACGACACTAGTTGTACGCAAACACAAGAGCACTGGCAACAATACACCACAAAAAACATACACTTTGGTAACGTAGAACCAGTTATTGCAACCAGAAAAATAAATTCGTTTACGCGCAATTGTACGCGAACATTTAAACAACAAAAATAACCGCTAGAAAACAATACGGCTCACCAAAAGAGAAAAAGATAACTAAAAAATTATTTACAGAACATGCCCTCGATTTTTGAGGTGAACTCTGACATTGATTGTATACTGGTAATCGAGAAAATCTAAACTATTCCATTCTCTTATTGACAGGGGAAAGAATGAATGCTTGAAGCAATCGCTGTTAAAGGTGTATTCGGTAATGGTGTACGCATGTTTGTGTCTTAGTTCTCTGGATTCTGCTAGGGAGATGTATTTTGATGCATCGATGCGGCTGCGGTTATGAAGCAAGTTGTGTATAAATTTTAATCGTACCAGTTTTGCACTTGTCGCTAGCGTAGGAAGACCACAAGATTCTAAAAGGTTAGTGGGCGAGTCGGTACGTTTATACTTGCTGTAGTTAAACCTTACGGCCTTCCTTTGTACCCGTTCTAACCTTGCAATATGAGTGGCATATTGAGGAAACCAAACCTTGTTGGCACTCTAAAATTGGACGGACGAATGTTGTGTAGGTTAAGAGCCTAGTTTGTGTCGGTGCAAGTGGTAGCCGCCTTCTTAAGAAAAACAGCTTGCGCAGAGCTGCAGCGGTGACGTTGTTTATGTGCGCTTCCCATCTCAGATCGGAAGTTAATGTGACACCGAGATATTTCTGCTGCGTAACTCTTTGTAAAGGTGTGTTGTTTATTGTGTAAGTAAACTCAGAGCAAAACTTCTTCTGGTCACCGTCATACAGACTGTTTTTGTTAAGTTCATCGACATTTGCCATTCTTCACACCAGTGAATAATAATAATAATAATCAATCAATCAATCAATCAATCATGTTTATTTACGTGCCCAGGAACAGCCAGAGGCCTGAGTGCTGGCGCACGGGTGTTACATGAAAACAAAATACAAGAAACATATAGCAAGAAACAAACAAGCGACAAGACACACACAAATTGAAGTAGTAAAAATGACAGAAATAAAGCACAGGCGGAGCCTGGGTACAGGTAAAAAATAAAAAAAGAAGATGCCTATGTTGCTCTGCTTGTCGTAAAGGCCACACGACAGGCAGAGCACCAAAGTTTGACAGTAATACAACAAAAACAACGGCAAGAGTGTAGAGACAAATGATAAGAAGACAAATGACAGTAAACAGTTTCAAAAATAGACAACTATCAGTTGGATATACACAATCGCAGAGAAACCAAATTCCAGAAAAAAAAAAGAACGACAGACATATCATAGGTGTTTAACATACTGTATTCAACAGCGCTGTACGGTAAATTGTAAAGGATTTCTGAAAGATGTCAAGGCGTTCAAAGAAGCGGTTGTAACAATTCTGTATTCTGCGCACAGGAGAATGATTGGAGTTGCGCGCAGCGGTCAAGAACGGGCGATGCGACCTGGTGAGCCTTTGTGGTACACTAAACTCTAAACAGTTAAGCAGGTCTCCGCAAGAAAGGTCACCATGAACAATTTTGTGAAGAAATGTAAGGTCTGCACGCATACGTCTGCAGTTCAAGGAAGGGATGGAAGAGACTATGGGTAAGTCAGAATCAGGAGGATGAAAACTGTGATTGTGATGACGGTGCTTAAATATGGATAAAAACTTCTTCTGCACACGTTCTATTAATTCACTACTAGATGCCGTTCCAGGCAACAGAAGCATATTCTAACTGAGGTATACATATTGCATTGTATAGCATTAGAAATGGATCTGGAGAAGAGAATTCCTTTGTAATCCGACACACATTTCCAAGACTTCGGAGTGCTCGCCGGGTGATGAGCCTAATATGAGGAGAAAAAGAGAGGGTACTGTCGAAAAGCACCCCTAGGTCCCTAATCTCCTCAACCCTTTGCAGAGGAGCTCCCTCAATACTGTAGGAAAACAACAGACGGTGGGTTTTCCGGCTGTAGGTGACAACCTTTGTTTTAGTGGGGTTTAAAATTAGGCAGTTTTTCCTGCACCAGACCGATAATTCGGAAACATCCCTCTGCAAGGCACAGCAGTCCCGAACGCCGCTAATGTGCCTAAATAGTTTGACATCATCAGCATAGAGAAGAAAAGAAGAGTTAGTTAACACTGTTGACACATCATTGATAAAGACAGAAAACAATAATGGACCCAGCACGGAACCCTGGGGTACACCACTTGTTGCAGTGTAAACACTAGACTTTTTGTAATTAACATCTACATAAAAGGACCGGTCAAGGAGATAGTTGGACAACAAGGCAACAAGGCTTGCGTCTACACCGGACTAAGCTTGTTAATTAATAACTTATGGTTCACCACATCAAACGCCTTACTGAGGTCAAAATAAATAACGTCCAACTGGCCGTTTTCACAAACTGCAGCCGAAGCCTGTGTCATAAAGCTTGCAAGATTAGTGACCGTCGATCGACCCGAGAAAAAGCCGTGCTGATTTGGTATCACAACGTTCTTGACGCAGGCAGCAAGAACTTTGTGCAGAGCTGACTCAAAGAGTTTTGAGGCGACACAAAGGAGTGAGATCGGGCGATAGTTAGAAACGGCTGACTTATCACCAGACTTAAATATTGGAAAAATTCGAGCGATCTTCCATGCACGAGGAAATTTACCTAAAAGTAAGCAGTTATTATAAATGGAAGTTAAGACAGGCACAAAAATGTTGCCGTAAGCCTTCATGAGGGCTGCTGGAATTCCATCTGCACCACAGGAAAATGATGGTTTCATCTGTTGAAGGCTATCATTGACAATTTTTTCATCGAACATAAGTGTGTTAAAATTAGAGTTATTAAACGATAGGCGTTCGTCGTTGCCATCTGGCAGTTGAAAGACAGAATGAAAGTACTGAGCAAAACTGGTGGCAACATCCTCAACCTCTTCACCATCGGAATTAAACAGGCTAACATGTTCTTTAGACGCCTTAGAACGGCCGCGTACATACCTCCAGAATTCAGCCAGTTTCTGAGACGCAGCAGCCTCTAACGATTCTATATAGAGCTGGTGGTCACGCCGGTAGAGGATTTTACAAAGTGAGCGATACCGACTAAACTCCGCTTTCCACTTGTCAAGCCCAGAACGCTTGGTCTTTTTGTGGGCGCTGTCCTTAAGTTTAAGCGAACTTCGAAGTTCTTTAGAAAACCAGTGGGGAAATTTGGAAGGAACAGGCTTATAACAAGGGATGTACTTTTCCATGCCACTTCTGACGATTTCGGTAAAACGTAGAACCTGTTCGTCAACATCATTGACATCCAAAACACTAGACCATTCAGCAGATGAATAAAAGTGATACAGCCCAGCATAATCTCCACGCTTGAATGCATATCGCGGGACCGCACAATGGTAAACACCGCCAGAGCGATGCTGGGTCGAGACCGAGACAGAGACAATAAGAGGGGGGTGAAACTTGTCGGGGTGCACAAGGGATATTTCGGAGGCACACACTTGTACGTTTTTTAAGTTTGAGAAGCACACATCTAGAACATTACCACAAGAGTTTTCTATGCGGCAAAACTGCTGCATGGAGGTGAACGATTGCAAATCTAATAGCATGCTGCATTTCTGCGCTGCATAATGGTTTTTGGGCTCAAAGGAAAGACTGTTCCAACGAATACCTGGGGTGTTGAAGTCCCCAAGTATAATGAGCTTATGGTTGGAGTGTGCATTTGAGACATTTTCTATGGATGTGAGTGTTCGATTAAATTCAGAAGGTAATACATCCGGGGATATATAGAATGCACCGATGAGTAGCCTCTCGCCCCTCGTGAGGCCTACCTCAAGCCAGACTGATTCGTCTAGGGTCTCGAGGTCAGCACGCCGCATGCACTGCACTGAATGATCAACGGCAATGAGAACCCCGCCACCTTTTCGTTTAGGTCCAGTTAATTTTCTGTCGCTTCTAAAGATTTGATAGTTAGAAGGGAAATAGTCGGAAGACGAGATCTCATCGGAAAGCTAGGTTTCACTAATGACAATAGCAGAAAATTTAGAGCATACAATATTTCTAATAAATTCAGAGGACTTAGTTCGTAGACCTCGAGTGTTTTGATAGTATATGTCGAGACTCTCGTGCTTACTAATCATTTTCAGTTATTTCACAGCTGTGCAGCATACCAGGGTGGACCATGCCTTGGAACGGCTTGAAAAGGCAGCTTTTTGGCCACATAGACGGGTCGCTCAGGCGCCTAAAGCACTCCTCGTTAACAGTTACGCAAAAAGAAGAATAGGAGTCGTACTTGGTCCTAAGGCGTTTGCACGACAATGGCGTAACTTGCACAGTTGACAAGTGGGCAAACAGTTGAGCAGATGTGGTGTTAGCCGACAGTTTTGAAACAAAGATGGCCCTGGAGCTCGGTGGTCGGTGTACCACAACCAATTGAGAAGCTTCCGACGCACCCACGCGGGGAGGGCTCCTTTTCTTCTGCAAGTTCGTCGGCGGGCCATTAAACGCAGTGTCGAACCTAGGAGGCGGGGGCAGAGGGTGGACCGAAGGGGAAACCAAAGTGCTCAAGGCCGTAGCAGGTTGACTGCTGGGGCGGTCAACGAACGGCGAAGCGGTGGTAGAGGACAGGAAGGGGGCACCTTCACCAGCTGCACCGGCGGCGGCTTCGGCGAACGACGACCTCGTAGGGATACCAGACTGCGGTGACGTCACGGGCGGCATGAAAGGATTAGCAGGCTTCGGGGAAGCAGGCGGAGAAGGCGGAAGACGCGCGAGCTCCCCTCGCAGGCAACAAACCTCCTCACGCAGGGACGCGACGATTGCAGCCTAATGGGCAAGCCCAGCCACATTGTCCCGTCGCAGAAGCCGGTTCTCCTCGCGCAGCTCGGTGACAACATCCCCGAGAAAAGGGAATAATAATAATCAATCAATCAATCAATCAATCAATCATTTATTTGCGTGCCCAGGAACAGCCGGGGGGGCCTTTGTGCTGGCGCACGGAAACAGAAACACACGAAACATAATGTACACATCTTTCAAATACAAAATAAAATACAAAATACAAAAAAAAACGAAAGGATAGCTTATGTTGAAGTTACCGAATGAAAGTCATTTAAGTGCATAAACTCAAGGATAAAAGACAAATGCAGAATAAGAAAAGTTGGCAGTTATGCCAATACAAACTCACAGACATGTTTGCGAAACAGAGTAGGGCAATCATTAAATATATCAAGGTAATCCGAGTACCAATAATAATAATAATCAATCAATCAATCAATCATGTTTATTTACGTGCCCAGGAACAGCCAGAGGCCTGAGTGCTGGCGCACGGGTAGTTACATGAAAACAAAATACAAGAAACATATAGCAAGAAACAAACAAGCGACAAGACACACAAATTGAAGTAGTGAAAATGACAAATAAAGCACAGGCGGAGCCTGGGTACAGGTAAAAAATAAAAAAAGAAGATGCCTATGTTGCTCTGCCTGTCGTAAAGGCCACACGACAGGCAGAGCAACAAAGTTTGACAGTAATACAACAAAAACAACGGAGTGTAGAGACAAATGATAATACGAACAAATGACAGTAAACAGTTTCAAAAATAGACAACTATCAGTTGGATAGACACAACCGCAGAGAAACCAAATTCCAGAAGAAAAAGAGCGACAGACATATCATAGGTGTTTAACATACTGTATTCAACAGCGCTGTGCGGTAAATTGTAAAGGATTTCTGAAACATGTCAAGGCATTCGAAGAAGCGGTTGTAACAATTCTGTATTCTGCGCACAGGAGAATGATTGGAGTTGCGCGCAGCGGTCAAGAACGGGCGATGCGACCTGGTGGGCTTTTGTGGTACACTAAACTCTAAACAGTTAAGCAGGTCTGCGCAAGAAAGGTCGCCATGAACAATTTTGTGAAGAAATGTAAGGTCTGCACGCATACGTCTGCAGTTCAAGGAAGGGATGGAAGGGACTATGGGTAAGTCAGAATCAGGATGAAAACTGTGATTGTGATGACGGTGCTTAAATATGGATAAAAACTTCTTCTGCACACGTTCTATTAATTCACTACTAGATTTGGAGATGCCGTTCCAGGCAACAGAAGCATATTCTAACTGTGGTATACATATTTAATTGTATAGCATTAGAAATGGATCTGGAGAAGAGAATTCCTTTGTAATCCGACACACATTTCCAAGGCTTCGGAGTGCTCGCGGGGTGATGAGCCTAATATGAGGAGAAAAAGAGAGGGTACTGTCGAAAAGCACCCCTAGGTCCCTAATCTCATCAACCCTTTGCAGAGGAGCTCCCTCAATACTGTAGGAAAACAACAGACGGTGGGTTTTCCGGCTGTAGGTGACAACCTTTGTTTTAGTGGGGTTTAAAATTAGGCAGTTTTTCCTGCACCAGACCGATAATTCCGACACATCCCTCTGCAAGGCACAACAGTCCTGAACACCGCTAATGTGCCTAAATAGTTTGACATCATCAGCATAGAGAAGAAAAGAAGAGTTTGTTAACACTGTTGAAACATCATTGATAAAGACAGAAAACAATAATGGACCCAGCACGGAACCCTGGGGTACACCACTTGTTGCAGGGTAAACACTAGACTTTTTGTAGTTAACATCTACATAAAAGGACCGGTCAAGGAGATAGTTGGACAACAAGGCAACAAGGCTTGCGTCTACACCGGACTTAGCAAGCTTGTTAATTAATAACTGATGGTTCACCACATCAAACGCCTTACTGAGGTCAAAATAAATAACGTCCAACTGGCCGTTTTCACAAACTGCAGCCGAAGCCTGTGTCATAAAGCTTGCAAGATTTGTGACCGTCGATCGACCCGAGAAAAAGCCGTGCTGATTTGGTATCACAACGTTCTTGACGCAGGCAGCAAGAACTTTGTGCAGAGCTGACTCAAAGAGTTTTGAGGCGACACAAAGGAGTGAGATCGGGCGATAGTTAGAAACGGCTGACTTATCACCAGACTTAAACATTGAAAAAATTCGAGCGATCTTCCATGCACAAGGAAATTTACCTAAAAGTAAGCAGTTATTATAAATGGAAGTTAAGACAGGCACAAAAATGTTGCCGTAAGCCTTCATGAGGGCTGCTGGAATTCCATCTGCACCACAGGAAAATGATGGTTTCATCCGTTGAAGGCTATCATTGACAATTTATTCATCGAACCTAAGTGTGTTAAAATTAGAGTTATTAAACGATAGGCGTTCGTCGTTGCCATCTAGCAGTTGAAAGACAGAATGAAAGTACTGAGCAAAACTTGTGGCAACATCCTCAACCTCTTCACCATCGGAATTAAGCAGGCTAACGTGTTCTTTAATAATAATAATAATAATAATAATAATAATAATAATAATAATCAATCAATCAATCAATCAATCAATGTTTATTATAGTGCCCAGGAACAGCGGAGGCCTTCGTGCTGGAGCACTCAGAGGGGAAAATGCAGCACTGTAGTACATCAACAATTTGCTAATAAACACTCAGTGAGCAAAAAAAAAAAAGAAGAGAAAGAAAGACCTACAAAAACGGCAAAGAAGATTAGAAATAAAATAGTGCAATCCAACCGACTTTACACAATCAAGTCGTGCTGGCGCACGGACAAGGTATAAGAAAGCAATGAAATGCATCAACAGCTGGCAAAAGAACAGTGAGTGAGCAAAAAATAAGAAGAAACTACAACTTCTTAGGCAACATTACACAATCAATAGAAACTGTAATGTCTGGTCAGTTGCAAGAAGACATCTTACAATAAGCGTAACTATACGGAAGGGTGAATGAAAAGAAGAAAGTTTTTACAAGATTCGGGAAGCGTACATTTTCAGTTTCAAATGGACGCATGAAGTGAATATGGCAACTTTTAATGATAAAAACGGCAGAAAAAGAAAAATTCTACGATAATTACAGTCGCAGTATCAGCACAATACACGAATAACCAGGAACAAGAACAAGCTCGGTGAAGTCAATGAAGTCAATGCACACGTCAGGACGATAAGTGAAGAAAAATAGCACTGCCAAGATGAACCTAGTGTGTCAGAGCTGACAACCCGGCCAAAAACTCCCGAAGAGAACGCTGAAAGATATCGAGCTCCTCGGAGTGAACATTATGCAGATGCTGCATCCTTTGAAGAGGAGAACGTGTGCTGAGAGCTCCAGCTGCTTTAAAAGGGTGGGCGAGCCTTGTAGCTTTTTGTGGAACGCGAAAACTGATTGATTCAAGTAGTTCCGGGTATAAAATAATACCATGAAGCAATTTGTACATGAAAAGAAGGTCTGAGTGGGTCCGCCGGGAACTTAGAGAAACAGTTATAGGGATAGGCTCCGAAGGAAAACAATGCCTAAATATTGATGAAAATTTGGTTTGTACACGCTCTATACGTTGACAGTTGGAACTACAGGTTCCATTCCAAACGACAGAAGCATATTCTAGTTGCGGAATACAAAGCGTTCTGAATAGTTTTAGGAATGAAGAAGGAAACCGGAATTCTCGAGAAAACCTGCATACAGCCACAAGAGAGCGTAGCGCCCGCCTAGTAAGTTGAGTGACATGAGGTGAGAAAGTTAAGGCACTGTCGAAAAGCACGCCGAGGTCTCTGATCTCTTCAACTCTAGACAAGTAACCACCGTTAATACTGTAGCAAAATAAAGTGCGATTCGTTTTCCTGCTATAAGACATGACCTTTGTTTTTGTAGAGTTAAGATTTAATCTATTGTCTGAGCACCACTTGGAAAATGAGGATATATCTTGCTCCAGGGCAATGCAGTCATTAATGGACTCAATCCGTCTGAATATTTTAATGTCGTCAGCGTAAAGAAGGAAAGAAGACATCTTAATTGCGGCTGACACATCATTAACAAAAATGGAGAACAAGAGAGGCCCCAACACGGAGCCTTGAGGCACACCGCTTGTTGATCTGTACAGAGCAGACGTCTGCCCGTTAACGCTAACGAAACTGAACCGGTTATCTAGATAACTACCCAACAATGCCACGAGTGGTGTATCAATTCCTACCTGTAAAAGCTTTTTAAGTAACAGCGTGTGGCAGACAACGTCAAATGCTTTGCTCAGATCACAGTAGACAACGTCGAGCTGGCCCCTCTCAGAAATGGCTGCCGAGGCCTGCTCCATAAAGCAGGAGAGATTAGTTGTTGTCGACCTTCCTGATATAAAGCCGTGCTGTTTACTTACAAGAAAATTCTGTACAGAACTTGACAGTAATTTGTACAGCGCTGTCTCAAACAGCTTGGAACAAGCACAAAGGAGAGAAACTGCTCTGTAGTTTGTTGCATCCGATTTGGAGCCTGACTTGAAAATAGGACGGACTCGAGAAATTTTCCACGCGAGAGGGAACACGTCTGTTTTTAGACACTGGTTAAATATCACAGTCAAAACAGGTACAAAAATGCTGCCGTATGTTTTGAGAATAGCTGGAGGTATTCCGTCAGCTCCACACGACAATGACGGTTTCATGCGCTTTAGGCTCTCCAAAACCAACTGCTCGTCCAAAAGCACTAAGCTGGAGCCTTGTACGCGATTTAACAATATGTTCATTTCAGAGACGTCACGCTGGCCGCATGTGGCACTGAAGTGCTGAGCAAAGTGGTTGGCGACATTATGAACTTCTTCCCCAGAGGAATCTACAAGATTGATAAGATCATGTGAGTTGTTCTTACGGGACCGGATGTATCTCCAAAATGTTTCAGGCTGAGAATTCGCACTACTCTCTACAGACTCGAGATAGGAGCGCTGGTCCCGCTCATAAAGGTTTTTACATAATTTACGGTAAGAGCAGAAGTTCTGTTTCCATTCGTCACTCCCGGTTTTCTTATACTTTCTGTGGCAGCGGTCTTTTAATTTAAGAGTCGTACGAAGTTCTTTCGAAAACCAATGTGGGTGCTTGGAGTGGTTTGGTTTATACTTGGGAATAAATTGGTCCATACCGCTTTTGACAATTTCGGTGAACCGTTCGACCTGTGCATTGCAATCAGGAAGTTCTTGAATTTCCGACCAATCAAACGAAGAAAAAAAGCTATACAAGCCAATGTAATCCCCACGTGCATAACAGAAGGGAGAGAGTTCATTATACTTTAGTGAGGTACCACAATGCCGAATCGAAACGGGAGCCGAAACTGAAAATGGAGGATGAAGCTTGTCGGGTTCGACAAGAGAGATATCCACCATTGATACTCGCGCGTTCTGTATGTTTGAGAAGCAGAGGTCTAAGATATTTTCGGAGCAGTTTTTGATGTTATTCAGTTGTGCCATGGACGTGAAATCTAGGAAGTCTAAAACAATGCGAGATTTTTGCTGTACGTAATAATTGTAATGCTGGTTAGTTAGACTGTCCCATTGTACACCAGGTGCATTGATATCCCCTAGAATGATAAAATGGTGATTTTGGTGTGAAGCGCAAAATTCTTCTACAGAAGTAAGTAGCTCATTATATAATATATTATAATATAATATAATATAATATAATATAATATAATATATTATATTATAATAATAATAAATCCTGATCCCTAAACACATATACAGAAAAGGAACTGCGGGAAAAAGCTGTCATTGACGGCTGGACGAGGCCGCAGCCCCATTTTTGCTCAACAGCATTCATTTCGAGCTTTGGCCGTATACCAGAAACGCATGGACACAGATGTTGCCGAAGATTCTGCATTCAAGTGGCAAGGGGCAATGACGCAGGCATGGCTTCATTACTTCGCTCTGTTCCTCCAACTGCGGACAACCGCTTAGACGTGCCATTTACGCTGCACGAGCTCATTGTAGCGCTCCCTGCTTCAGCTCGTTGTACAGCACCTGGGCCTGATGGAATAACGTACTGTGCACTTGGTCATCTTGGTACGCAAGGAAAAAAATGCTTTGTTGGACCTCTACAACTTCTATGGTGTTCTGTGTCTTTCCCAAGCCACTGGAAAATAAGTCGTTTAGTGGCTTTCCTGAAGACTGGCAAGTCTCCACGAGACATTTCGTCCTACAGGCCAGCGGCATTGGCTAGCTGTGTAAGCAAAGTGATGATGCGTATGGTCCTCGCTCGTCTGGAATGGTTTCTGGAGAAACGCCAGACGCCATGACAGGCTTTTTTAAAGGACTTTCCTCAATAGACAGATTATTGACCTTGTCACTACCGTCGAGAATGAGAAACACCGCCGTTGTCTGACAGCTGCCGTGTTCCTAGACATTAGGGGAGCATTTGATAATGTCTCCCATTATGCCATTCTGGGTGCCCTTGAGTCCATTGGTATTGGAGGACGGCTGCAGCAGTGGATAGCGAGCTATCTCCGCAGACGGATGAATTTCTAGTCCACACTTGATGGAGTGACATCCGATCACCCCGTCACTCGCGGTGTGCAACAAGGAGGAGTCCTCAGGCCTACGATATCTACCCTGGTTCTCATAAGTATCACTAAAGCGCTTCCTAAAAGAGTGCCAATATCTGCCTATGCCGATGATATATGCATTTGGACATCAGGTGTAACACGGTTTCACGTGCAAGCACAACTTCAGAAAGCAGTACCTGCTACTTTGGCGTAGCTGTGTCGCCAGGGACTTGATATTTCAACGTCAAAAAGTGCAACATTGGCGTTTACCCGAAAACCCATGATATGCTACCCGGCAAAGATGGAAGGGGCTGTTGTGTCACGCATCCAAAATTTTTCGGCGTGGTAACTGATCGAGATCTGTCATGGTCAAAATATGTGTTTGCACTAAGACAGAACTTACAAAGCTTCACCCACGTCCTTCAACATATGGCAGGGAAATCATGGAAATCAGTTTCGTCGCTGCAGCGCCTTTACCAGGCGCTCTTTATTGGCTATTTACAATACAGTGTCCCTATACTTTGCAACCTTCGGCGATCGTCACTACGCGTGCTCCAAAGTGCACAGGCACAAGCCCCACGAATCTATTTGGGGTTGCCTCAATGCACACCGGAACGATCACAGAAGCGCGAACGAGCGTGTCCATTTCAAGTCTACCTCACGCAAGAACCTCTTCGTATGCATCTCCGACATGGGGCAAGACATCAGTGTCATCCACTGTCGAATATTTTCAGGGACCCGCCGAATTCTAACTATTCCCGAAGTATTTCGGTGCCACAGCATTTGATGCCCTCCAGATTTGCAGTCGGCAAAATCTCAGAAGTGCTTATATGGGTTCTACCTGATCTACATGTGCGGTTATCGTTTCCTGGATTCGGTCAAAAGTCCCACATGTCTTATTCGGTCTTAAGAAAACTTTCACTATTTTACATCAGTGAAATGTACGGGGAGAATTCGCATGTTTTCGTGGACGGCTAGATCACGGCGTCTGTATCAGCAGTGGCAGTCGTTATGTCTGAGAATGAACTGATCCAACAGTTCAAGATTGCTCACAGGACGTCATATGCCACATCCGAACTTGTCGGTTTACGCAAAGCGCTGCACACCATTTCTTGTGAACTATCAGTAAACTATCTTTTGTGACTGCAAACCAGCGCTGCAGGTAGTAAGGTATACAACGAAGCGAGGCGCATATGATCAGCTAACCACTGATTTCGCTATCCTGTTTAAAGAGTTGAGTGATAAGGGCCACACGGTGGTGCTTCAGTGCATACCAAGTCACTGTGACGTCGCTGGAAATGCGTTAACGGATGCAGAAGTACCGCAGGCACACCACAATGGAACTATCTTGGCTACACCCATCACCAGGCAAGATGCTAACGCGATACTCTATCCAGCACGTAAGGAAGCTGTAGCCTTGCATGTGTCTGACCCGCACAATCGACATGAACGCCTTCACAGGCTGGATCCAGAGCGCAAGTTCTGGCTAAGTCATGCTCCTCGACTTCGCAGATGTCAAGAGACAATGCTACACAGGCTGCGTCTTTGAGTAGCATTGACCCGGAACTATCTCCACACAATCGAACGGGAGGACAGCCCGGAGTGCCTTCTACGCGGTTGTCCTGAGACTATCGAACATTCGCTCACTGCTTGTCCAAAGTACTCTAGCGAGCGAAAGAGCCTTGAGGTGGCATTACTAAGCTTGGACACTCGCCCTCTGTCTGAGCAAGATATTTTAGGCATGTGGGCTGACAACAGAAAAGAAAGCCTAGAGGTTAAAGCCCTGCTTATATTTCTCAGTGACTCTTCCCTGGATTCCCGGCTCTAGGATGCGACAAAATTTAACAGACCGCGAGATGAAGTCTTTATGTTTTTTTTTTTTCTATGGACAATAATCCTGTGCTGAAAAGTGCACTGTAATCATCCGATTCAGCTCTCCGAGTATGTCAGACGTTTATTCGTTTTACTGCTTGTACGTAGTTCATTTATAGATTTCATTGTCATTTCGCACACCTTCCATAATCATTCCTTTCTCTTTTTGTCCCCAGTACCCTCCCCCCAGAGGGAAGTAGAAGGCCCAAGATCAGTTTCTAAGGCCGACCACTTCTCTTTTCAAGTAAACATTTGCTCTCTCTCTCCCTGTCTCTCCCTCTCTCCCCCTCTCTCGCTCTCTTTCTCTCTCTTTCTGACAATATAACGGAAGGCCGTACACGATGCCTTCTGCGCATGCTACAAAGCGATTTTTGTGTTTTTGGTTGCGTGCTGGCCTGGTAGATACGCTAGGATTTGTCAGTATGGAGAGTTTTATCAGTTCACTTAGCGCCGAAAACACAACCCTTGCCCTCGACCGTGACTGCCTCTTTCACATTGTGGGAGAGTTCGTGTACATGTGGTATGCCCGCGATCTTTTGAATTTGCATGGGCGTTGCATCAACATCGCCGTTGCCACCTTTTTTCAGTCCCTTGAACAGTGTTTCAGCTACTGAAACAAACAAATGATTGGGAAACCCAGCTTCAGACAGGCGCGCACCTGGATTATCGAAGCTCCGTTTCACTAAATGGGCTTTTGTCGACGTCTTGTATTTGAACTGGTCGTGAAATGAGTTTTGAGCACACCAAATGAACAAGCGCAATCGTTAGGCTGGGTAGTCAACGTCATCGGGGCCAAGTATAACTTTTTCAAGCAAAGCTTTACTACTGTCATCCAACGGTTTCACCTTTTGACCGGAGACGCACCCCCGGTGACACACCGCTAGAAGCGCATCGCGTGATTCGCCGGCCCCGCTTTCGGCGCTGCGCACAAGGCCCATTTTCATTCGTTCTGCTTCAACATGAGCAGCACGGCCGCGGCGGTTGCGGCCGATCGGCAGCGTATACCAGCCCCGCAGCGTCCCACGCATGCACCGCTGGTTCGTCTCGGGCTACGTGGCGCGTCTTGCGCCGCGTTCGCGGAGAATGAAAGAGAGGCATGGCCCCACCTGTGAGCGTGGCTCGGGACCGGCCGGCCTTGAGCCGTGGTCGGCAATAGAGCTACATCAAAGGTTAACCAAGCGAAACCAAGACTCAATCAGACGAGGCCACGCTTTTGCTTTGCATACCCAAGTTTAGCTGAGCTAAGCCGCAGCCATTTTTTACCTGCAGCGGAAAGCTCACAATTTCGTTACAAAGTTTGTCGCCACGTTCCCACTTTTTTCTGCTTGCTTTCGGGCACCGCCATATAACGCATGTACGTAGTCGATTCTCCCATGTGCATCACGAACCAGAAATCCTGCAATTGGACGGCTTTTTCTCGCACTTCAGGCTAAGACAAGCGTCGCCTGCTCAGCGTCGGTGGGTCGCGGACGCGCATTTGGTTAATTAGCGCTTCCTGCAGCACGCCTAACGCTGTCGTGTTCATCTATACTTATCTTTTAATCCTTAGAATTCTTCGCCGAGTACCCCCACAGCCAGGACCGTGTAACGCCCTGCATTTCCACAAAAATGCAGATATCGCGGAAGTTCCACCTGTAGTCGTTATAAAAATGTAAATGGAGATAATTGGTCAAACGAAATTTGAAAACCTAAAAAATAAGAAAAATATGAAATAATTAAGGATTGGCGAACCGTGTAACGCCTTGCGTTTCCACAATAATGCAGATTTCGCGAAAGTTCTAAATGTGATTGTTGCAATAACGTAAATGGAGGTAATCGGTCGAACGAAAGTTTGAAAAACTAAGGAACAAGAAAAATATTTCAAAATAACGGAAAATGTCAAAACGTATACCGCATGGAATTTCCACAATAATGCATATTTCGCGAAAGTTCCACCTGTAGTCGTTATAATAGCGTAAATGGACATAATTGGTCGAGCGAAATATTGGTAAACGAAAAAATAAGAAAACTATATAATAATAACGAAAATGCCGAACCGTGTAAGGCCCTGCACAATAATCAATCAATCAATCAATCAATGTTTATTATAGTGCCCAGGAACAGCGGAGGCCTTCGTAGATAATGTAATTAAATAATAAATAATCTAATAATTAAATAAATAATGAAAAGTATAAAATAAGAACCATATAGTTAAAAACACGGT
Source organism: Haemaphysalis longicornis (assembly GCF_048455015.1). Taxonomy (NCBI): domain Eukaryota; kingdom Metazoa; phylum Arthropoda; class Arachnida; order Ixodida; family Ixodidae; genus Haemaphysalis; species Haemaphysalis longicornis. The sequence goes on from NW_027526295.1 coordinate 7,875,153, forward strand.
AAGTCAAAACGTTTACCGCATGCCATTTCTACAATAATGCAGATTTAGGGAAAGTTCCACCTTTAATCGTTATAATAACCTAAATGGACATCATTAGTCGAACAAAATTTTAAAAAACTAGAAAAATAAGAATAATGTAAAATAATTACGGAAAATTGCGAACCGTGTTAGGCCCTGCATTTCCACAATAGCGCAAATTTCACGAAAGTTTCACCTGTAGCCGTTATAATAGCGTAAATAGACATAAGAGGTACAACGAAATTTCGAAAAACAAGAAAAGAGAAATATATGAAATAATTTCGAAAAATGGCGAACCCTGTAACGCCCCGCATTTCCACAATAATGCAGCTTTCGGGAGCGCTCCAATTGTAATTGTTCTAATAACGTAAATGGAGGTAATTGGCCGAACGAAAGTTTGAAAAACTAAGGAATAAGAAAATGTTTCAAACTAATGGAAAATGTCAAAACGTATGCTGCATGGAATTTCTACAATAATGCAGATTTCGCGAAAGTTCCACCTGTAGTCGTTATAATAACGTAAATGGGCATAATTGGCCGAGCGAGATTTAGAAAAACTAAGAAATAAAAATGTATTTTAAAAAGAGGAGAATGTCAAAACGTATACCGGATGCCATCTCCATAATAATGCAGATTTCGCGACAGTGCCACCTGTAGTCGTTATAATAGAGTAAATGGACATAAAAGGTAGGACGAAATTTTGAAAAACAAACAAATAAGAAAAACATCAAATAATTACAGTTAATGGCGAATCGTGTAACGCCCTGTAACGCCACAATAGTGAAAATTTCGCGAAAGTTCCACCTGTAGTCGGTATAACAGCGTCAATGGACAAAGAGAAATATATGAACTAATACGGAAAATGACGAACGTTGTAACGCCCTGCGTTTCCACAATAATGCAGATTTGGGAAACGTTCCAAATGTAATCGCTGTAATAACGTAAATGTTATTTCAAACTTTCGGTCGAACGAAAGTTTGAAATTAAAAAATAATAAAAATATAAAATACTTACGGAAAAGGGCCAAACGTATACCCATACAAAAATATTGTATGGTCGGCTATAGAAAACCCTTTTTTTGGTCGGCTTTAGCTATTTGGCCCAATATTCTTTAGACGTTTCTATGGTTGTCTTTAGCGAATCGTATCGCCATTCCTATGGGTGTCTTTAGCTTCTTCTATAGCCAGTTCTATGGTTGTCTTTAGATATTTGTATAGACATTCCCATGGGTGTCTTTAACTTCTTCTATAGCCGGTTCCATGGTTGTCTTTAGCGATTCATATCGCTTTTCCCATGGGTGTCTTTAGCGTCTTCTATAGCCGGTTCTATGGTTGTCTTTAGCTATTCGTATTGACATTTCTATGGGTGTCTTTAGCTTCTTCTATAACCGGTTCTATGGCTTTCTTTAGGTCTTCTTTCGATATCGCAATGGCTATAGAAGCTAAAGACACCCCTATAGAAGCTAAAGACACCCATAGAAATGTCAATACGAATAGCTAAAGAGCGATTCGTCCTCGTGCATCCTTTGTCCTTCGTCTTTTTTGCGCTATACATCTGTTAATAAAAGGCTGAAACACAGGCACTCAAGGAAAGCAAAACCAGCGGGTTTATTCATCCCATTCATCACATAAAGGGCTACTATCTACGCTACTTCGCCGCCACTAAACTGTTGTTCACATACACCGATCGAAACACACAGCACACGCATTCCAACACTCTGGCTCACGCTTACGTGATTCGCTTTCCACATTTTCCACGAACGCCCACCGAGACACATGTACCTACAGGTGCTGGGTAGTCCACAAAAAATAGAACACTTAGAAGTCATTCATTTCACTCAGTACTCCATGCACAAAGTTGCAAGTATGGTGGCTAAAATGGAAATGCACTCTTAATTAAACAATGAAGATGGTCACACACAATGCAATAATAAAAAACGTTTTCCAAGTCCGTTCAATTAGTTCCTTGTAAGTTTTCTCAGTTCGCGAAAAAATAATTATCTTTGTCTCAACACCGCGGCGAAATCTTCACTTCTGTGTACATTGCAATGCCCATGTGGTGCAGGGTAGCTTGGAAACGTATTCTCGAACACCAAAAAAAGTCCTGCATTTCTCGCACAATACAGCCTCTTCAGTTCGTAAGATCACTCACCCTGGTGTTTTGCGTACGATGAAATTCCTGTCGCGGTATCGCAGGTATCCATTTTCGAATGACTTCGAGTTGATGTTGAATTAATCATAACACTGTCACCGTAAAGACTGAAATTTCCGACACCGAAAAGCGGCACATTTGCTTGGCATCACACCATCAACACGAACACATTGCAGTCGAGTCGTAAATTCCCAGCATTAGGCAACACGTGCCATGCCGGCGCACATGAGCAAGGAGACGAGATGTGGCTGAGTGAGTACATCCTGGTATAAGCAGGTCCATCGCGCTAGCAAGTAGTGCGGAGATACGTGCCCATCTTTCGACCTTTTTCTAACTTGTTTTGTGGTAATTATTTTATTTGGCAAATACAACATCGCTTAAAGTTTTGTTTTCTTCATCCGAAAAAACTATATCGGTGATCAGTACTCAGGGAAAATTGTCTGTCACTATCATTGCTGCGCGCACGAATACTAATACAGCACGGAACTCCTGACCCTCTTTTCAACGAAAACTTCCCTTCGCACGACCGGGCTACAGCGTCGACGGGCGCGGCACTCACGCCACCCCTCCCCGGCTGGTCGTTGTCCCCTCTACCTTTTCAACGCTTCCCAGAATTTCCTTTCTGTGCCTCCTTCCATCCAGCTTGGGTCGCTCTCCCCCTATCTCAATAACTAATTTCAAAGTGGGTTCCGCTGGAGAAGAAATGCGGTTGTTCGCAGATGCCACCACATTTCTGACTGCGCCCGCACGTACCGGGGCCGCGAAAGTTCTTTCCAATTTGCTTCGACGCTGAGAGGGCCGTTTTCAGAGAAGCCCGCTTTTTTACTTTTACTTGACCGCGGCAGCGAAGGGCCGCAGAGGAAGAATTCTCCGAACTTATACGTCTTTCGGTCGACGTTCATTTGCAAGCTTTGCCGACACACAGTATTCAAAGTTGCAACCTGAATTTGAGCGTTAATCTGTCTGTAGCTGCCTTTAATTGTACTTTTCCCGTATTGTTGGTATAATAAGTACCTAACGTTATTGAACAAAAACTTTCATATAACCGGCCCATGAACCTTATAATCGTTATTCAGTCTGTGCTGTAGATGTAGCTAGGTAAATCATGAGTTTATAAATTACGCGTCATAAGTCATATTGAAACCAGCGGAATAGGATTTAGTGGGTGCTCGAATTATACCTTTATAGGCTAACACTTTTTTATTAGCGGCTGGAGACTTGGAGCCTTATGCCACTATGTAGTTAGCTAAGAAAGCTTTTATGGATGCAGGCCTGTAAATTCTGCGCCAAACGCTTTCCTAATTCCGGATAAATGTTGCTTAATTGTCACACGTCTAAAGGTTTACAGTTATATATTGCACTGTAGCCAGCGGCAGAAGCTTTTATGGGTGCCTCTCCTTAGCTTAAGGGCAGATTCTCTCCAATAGCTGGCAGAAGACAGCTGAATGGTTCCAAGTATGTACACTTAGAGCTAGACAATGGTCTATATCCAACCAAATGAGCTTTTATGGCTTTCTCTCTTTAGCTTTAGGACGAATTCTTTTCAATAGCTGGCAAAAGACAGCTCAATGGTTTTGAGTTGGTAGAGTTAGAGCTAAACAACGGCCTATAGCCAGCCGAATGAATTTTTATGGCTTTCTCTCTTTAGCTTTAGGACGAATTCTTTTCAATAGCTGGCAAAAGACAGCTGAATGGTTTCAAGTCTGTTGACTTAAAGCTAAACAATGGTCTATAGCCAGCCAAAAGAGCTTTGTCGCGCCTGGTCTATAGAACTAAAGGCATAGATTTTTCTTTAGCTGGCTACAGTAGCCTGAATGACTGTGACTCTATAGACTGAACACACTAGGATGTTCTATAGTCGTCTAAAGAGAATTGTATAGTTTACATTCTCTAGTGCAGGATGCATAAAAACTTCAATAGCTGGCTATAGCCTAATTTATACACTTTTATGGGTGACCATAGGGACCCATAGGCGGCCATAGCTCACCATACATTTTTCTATAGACGCCCATAAGGCATTTTTGTGTGGGTACCGCGTGGCATTTCAACGATAATGCAGATTTCGCAAAAGTTTCACCAGTAATCATGGTAATAGCGTAAACGGACATAATTGGTCGAACGAAACTTGAACTAAGGAAATATTAAAAATATAATTACGGAAAATGGCGAACCCTGCATTTCCATAATAATGTACACTTCGCAAAAGTTTCACCTACAATCGTTACAATGTCGTATTTAGAGATAATTGGTTGGACAGGAACAACAACAAAATTTCGATGGAGAATACTCACACTCGAAACAGGCGGCATAAGAATGCTACGCTTTTGTAGATAATTCTGTGAATATCTGCAAATTTTTTAATCGTTTGCAACGCGTCTCGTTGAGGCGCGCTCACGCTAGGCCAACACCCAGTAGAGAGGCCGACATGACGATGACACGACGCTGACGCCTACTTCCGAGTCTGCCGAGCGCGTTGCCACACGACGGCGAAGCGAACACGCTGGCCGATCGAAATTCCGCGTGGTGTGACTGTCTCGCTGACCGAAGATGCCGACAGTACCGATCGGGCGACCGGCCTACGCGTCGTCAGAAATCGATCCAGAAGCGTAAACTGCGCCCCGACAACACTCGTGCCGTGATGAGTGCGCCCGTGTTGTGTTAGTTCCTGGAGTGTAATAAGCATAGAATAAGGTCTATGAAGCCCACACAACCGAACACCAGCGCTAATGCGATCCGTATTTCGGCTTACGACGGTTGGGCCGTCCGCTTTGGCGACTTTGCTTCCGATTGTTGCAAACTCCGTATGCGTGTGCGACCGACACGCTTGTAGAAAATACTAGGTCAGTAAAGAGCACAATGGGAGTTAAGGAACGTTTAATAGGTAACAAGCAGTCAATTTCAACATAAGTTTTTAGCGTACAGGGTAAAACAAAACATCAAGCACTATTTCCGCAGTGCAAAATCGCGGTCGCAGCCGGGCACACATCTGCGATCGCTCTTCTGCCCAAAACACTGTTGTTGCCGGTGAGCAGCTATGGTGGGGGCGTCATGCAACCTTACTGCGTAACGCCCGTAGGCAAGAAATGTTGACTTTACGAGCTAGAAATTCAAGAAGCCAGGTAGGAGAGACTGATGTGACAGTACGGGTGGGTCTCCACCTAGAATACAGGTTATTTTCTCCAATTCACCCGGAATGTCGTGGCGCAATGGATTAAAGCTTCGCACTAACTCAATCAACGTCGCGGGATCAAATCCTGGCAGGGTGTAGATAATTCTCTTTTTTTTTCTCTGCGTGGTCTTTTAATTGGCATGTTTTGTATATCGTATTCGCGAATTTAAAACAAAACTTTTTGGTTGAACTGTATAACTAACATATCAAACGTTAAGGCATGGTTTAAATCATATGCACGATTTGTGCAGTTTTGAACTTGTGCTTTGATTATATATTGATACGCGGTTGTCCGGTATTTACAGAAGGCACAGTAAGACTGACTAAGCGCCGTCCAAGCAAGGGGCCGAACTCCACGCGCGTCCCTCTCAGCATCTTCTTCCTCTTCCCTCCGGGATGATGATCCCGACTTGATGGTGATGTCTCGTAACAGAACCCCCCCTCCCGTAAGAGCACCGTCTCGGTGCTGCTCAGGGCAAAACTGTAGGCTGGGAACGGTAGGGCTTTAGACGGACGACATGGACGATGTCAGTCTTCGGAGGGCGCGATGAGTCAGCCGGAACGACAGGGGTTATATCATAGTTTACTACAGTCACTTGGCGCAGGACACGATAGGGGCCGTAGTAACGGGCGAGCAGTTTCTTAGAACGCCGTACTTGGCGCGCAGGACACCAGAGCAGCACGAGGGAACCTGGCTGAAAGCGGCGGGTGGTGCTGTGGCGTTGATCGTAACGGGACTTTTGTGAATCCTGGGATGACCTAAGTCTGGTGCGCGCTATGCTGCGGGCGAAGTCAGCCAGGGCAATGGCATCTTGGGAATAACCAGAAGGCGGCGTGTTGAGTTCAATTAAGGTATCCAGGGGCAACACCGGCTCTCGACCGAAGAGGAGGTAAAAAAGTGAAAATCCGGTGGTATCATGACGGGACGAGTTGTATGCGAATGTAATGAAAGGTAAAGCAATGTCCCAGTCGCGATTGTCATCCGAAACGTACATGGAAAGCATATCCGTTAGGGTTCTGTTAAGGCGCTCCGTAAGACCGTTGGTCTGCGGATGGTAGGAAGTAGTAAATTTGTGCGTGGTTGCGCAGGAGAGAAGGATGCCGTCGACTACTCGCGACAGGAAGTTTCGTCCGCGGTCAGTCAATAGCTGACGAGGAGCTCCATGATGGAGGATCACCTCGTAAAGGAGGAAATCTGCAACATCAGTAGCGCAGCTGGTTGGAAGGGCCCGTGTTATTGCCGGAGCGGGTCGCGTAATCAGTGTCCACTGCAATCCACCCATTTCCGGACGCAGACTGGGTAAAGGGACCAAGCAGGTCTAAACCAACGCGAAAAAATGGTTCGACCGGCATGTAGAGTGGCTGAAGAGGACCGGCGGGCGGCGTCGTTGGTGCTTTCCGACGTTGGCACTTGTCGACCGACGTAACGGCGAATAGAGCGGTAAAGCCTGGCCAGAAGAAACGCCGTCGGGCACGGTCGTGTGTTCTTGAAACTCCTAATTGACCAGCTGTTGGATGGTCGTGCAATTGCTCGTGGACGTCCAAATGAAGGTGGTCAGGCACAACAGGGAGCAGCTCGGGACCTTCCAGGCCTGCATTCTTACGATACAGCACACCGTCCTTGAGTTAGAAAAATCGTGCTGATGGGTCCGAAGGGGCGGTACTCAGGCGTTCAATGATCTGGCGCAAAATTCTTCCCAGCGCTGCTCTTTACCAAGTTGGCAGAAAGAAAAAATCGCCAGAAGGGATGGACATGCGTCGGAACACGTAGGCTCAGGAGGTTCGACAGGGTAGCGTGACAGGCAGTCGGCGTGCTGGTGCAGGCGGCCCGCTCTGTAGACGACTGAATAAGAATACTTCTGGAGGCGGAGAGCCCATCGCCCGAGGCGGCCGGTTGGATCTTTCAGTGATGCGAACCAACAGAGCGTGTAATGATCCGTCACAACGGAAAACGGTCGGCCGTAGAGGTATGGACGAAATTTGCCCACAGCCCACACAAGAGCGAGACACTCCCGTTCTGTGATGGAATAATTTCTTCCTGCTGGAGACAGGAGGCGGCTGGCGTAGGCGATCACGCAATCCTTGTGCCAATCCTTGCCGGATTGGCACTGGGCCAGGACGGCTCCAATGCCATGGCCGCTAGCATCAGTCCGGATTTCGGTGGGTACAGACACTTTAAAGTGGGCTAAAATGGGCGATGTGGTGAGGAAATGCACAAATGTGGTAAAGGGTTTGGCCTGTTCAGGGCCTCACGCAAGATGGTGTCAATTTTCAAAAGATCCGTTAGAGTACGGATGATATCAGCAAAGCCTCTTATAAAACGGCGGAAATATGAGCAGAGGCCCAAGAAACTGCGGACGTCTTTCGATGAGCGGGGCACAGGGAAGTCCTCAACTGCTTTGATCTTATCGGGATCGGGCTGTACTCCCTGAGCGTCGACGAGGTGGCCCGAAGGTGGCCTCGCGAAGCGGCACTTCGCTTAATTGAGCTGCAGGTTGGCCAGAGGGAAATTAGCAAGGATTTCACGCAGATGCTGGAGATGAGTCTCGAAGGTGGGAGAAAACACGATGACGTCATCGAGATAGTAGAGGCAAGTGGACCATTTAAATCCGCGCAGAAGAAAGTCCATCATGTGCTCAAAAGTGGCTGGCGCGTTGCACAAACCGAACGGCATAACCTTGAACTAATATAGGCCCTCGGGAGTGACGAAAGCGGTCTTTTATCGGTCCAGCTCATCAACTGCGCTCTGCCAATAACCTGAGCTAAGGTATATGGAAGAGAAATATTTCGCCCCATGAAGGCAATCTAGGGCATCGTCGATTCTGGGTAAAGGGTAGACATCTTTCTTGGTAACTCGGTTCAAGTGGCGGTAGTCCGCACAGAAGCGCCAGGTGCCGTCTTTATTTTTTACCAACACAACGGGTGAAGCCATGGACTACAGGATAGTTCGATGATGTCCTTTGCGAGAATTTTTGAACCTCCTGCGGGATCACTCCTCGTTCGGAAAGAGAAACACGGTACGGCCGGCGATGGATAGGCCTGGCATCACCTGTATCGATGCGGTGCATCATAGTTGTGCTTTGCCCCAAAGGTATGTCACCCAAGTCGAAAACGTCTTCAAATGATGACAAAAAGCAGCGAGCGCGGTTTGCTTGATTGAGCTTGAGACAGGTCCGGGCTGAACAGGGGGGCAAATTTATCTGGCGAGGTAGGTCGATGGTTGGATCCTTGTTGCTGCATTAGGTCACGGAATAGGCCGAAGTTTCAGCTGCCGCTAAATGGGTGAGAGCGGCGACGGTTATACCTTCTGGAAGTACTTGAGTATGGAGCGAAAAGTTGAGGATAGGCAAGCAAACGCGCTTCTGTTTGATGGTGACCACAGTGTGGGGCAGTGCAACATTTCGCGTCAATAGAACGTCCACCATGGGAGTAGCAAGGTAGTCGCCGTTAGGAATGGCGGTAGACGTAGTGAGGGGGACATAAGTGGCGGCTTGACTTGGTAAGCGAATGTGTTTGCACGAGCACAGGCGCGGCGGGAAGGAATCGGCAGTAGGCGGCAACTCAAGACGAAGAAGGCCCGTAGAGCAATCGATGAGTGCTGCATGCTCCGTCAAGAAATCGCGGCCAAGGATCACGTCGCGAGGACATTTGTCCAAAACAGAGAAAATAACAGTGGTGTCGTGGCTGGCGATGGTGATGCGACAGGTGCACATACCAGCGATCGTCGATGTACCACCATCGGCTACCTGAACATGCGAAAGGGCAGGTGTGAGGAATTTTCGCAAGAGGGTCCGTAGATTAGCACTCATAACGGAAATATGCGCCCCTGTATCAATCAATGCCCGAACAGGCACGCCATCAACTTTCACGTCGAGCAGATTGTCCCTCGTCGGCAGCATCAAAAGAGGATTTTCGGTCGGGGTCGGGAAGGCAGCATCACCTCTGGGACCTGCACTCGCTAGGTTTCCGAGTCGAGGCGTCCGTAGTTGGTCAGCGAAGTAGAGCGGCGGGCTTTGGAGAGCGAGACTGTCGGCGCTGGGGTGACGGGGTAAACCGCATCGGCGGCACTGCGTTGCTGGTAGCTGCCAGAAGTGCGGCAGAAGTGCGGTTTCGCCGACTGCGGGACGAAATGCAGACTGCGGGATGAATACCGGCCACCATTACCAACACGCCTGCCGTTAAATAAACATATGGGCTGGTCATCGGGTGTTCTCCATTGAACCGGGTGCCTGTAAGACCGTGGCCAACACTCTTGGCGGAAAGGGGTCGGGGACGACTGAGCTGGCCCATGATGACTGCAGGAAGCGGCGTTGTTGGCAGGAAATTGCCGACCGACAGGATGGCTCATGTGGCAGGCTGGCTGCAAGCCCATGCAGGCAATTTCGTCGCGCACAACTGCTTGTATAACGGAGATTGTCGGCAGATGAACGTCATGTTGGGTGGTGACCGGAGTCATGGCCTCTATCTCACGTCGGACGATACGGGTCACCGGATCTGCACTGGCTTCTGCCGGTGGTGGGCGCGGTGACGAAACTGGGCCCTCACATGAAGACGTTGCAGCGGTATTCTTAGCGATTTCTTAGTGATTCGACGGCTTTTCGCTTGTTCGAAGCGCTTGCACTCATCCACAATTGAGCTTACAGTGGAGCAGTCTTTGCACACGAGCAAACTGAAGGCATCATCTGCTATGCCTTTCAAAATGTGGTCAACTTTATGCTGCTAGGACATGTGATCGTCAACCTTGTGGCAAGGGGCCAGTACATCTAGGATGTAGGCGTATGTACGGCTCAGTTGACGTCTGCGCTCGCGACGCAAGCTGATTTTTGACAGAGAGCTGGCGGCCAGATGACTTGCCAAAGAGCTTAATCAACTCTGCCTTGCAGCTGTCCCAACTAGTAAGAGTTCCTCCGTCGCTATTGTACCACGTCTCCACTGCACCTTTCAGGTGGAATGAAAGGTTAGCCAGCATAAGGGTGGGATCCCAGCGATTGTGGGCACTCACACGCTCGTAGAGACTGACCCAGTCCTCCACGTCGACATCGTTGGTGCCGTAGAAGAAACCTGGGTGTTGAGGGTGGCTCACGATGACAAGCGGTGTAGCGGCACTGGGGGGTGCAGAAGGCGGTGCCATGGTGGCACCTTGCAGATGACGCCCGCTTCGAAGATCCGTGATTAGACCAGTGAGCCCATCGTGTCCAGGTCTCACGGGCCACGGAAGGGTGGCTAGAGCAGGACGAGGCCGAAACAGCACTCTCCACCAAATCATACCCGGTAGTCCAGTATTTACAGAAGGCACAGTAAGACTAACAAAGCGCCGTCCAAGCAAGGGTGGTGGTGGTGGTGGTGGCCCGAAAAATGGCGCATACCCACTTAGGGGGATTGGCCAAGAAGAGTTATGTTTTCATTACAATCAATCAAGGCAAAATAATGGAGCAGAAGAAAGAATTTGGTCTAGGTTAATGAGAGAGAGAGAGAGAAAACACGAGAAAAAAAAACAGAGAGAAGAATAGGAAATTTATAGTAAAAGTCAGCCTAATCGGAATGTTTTTAGCACTGCAGACGAGCTGTCTCCGAAATGAAGGAGTGGATGGCGTTGCACACGTCCCTATGGCATCGGCCCAGCCTAGTCCCCCCAAACGACAAGAGCACCGGTACAGTTAAAGGCAGACCAAGACGTAGCAGGGGAATCTCCAGCAGCCTTCTCCGATGGTTAGCAAATCGGCGGCAAAGAAGAAAGAAATGCTCTACGGATTCAATTTCTTGGCAAAAGTGGCACAAAGGGGTGGTTATCAGATTTGCCCTGTATAAATACCGATTAAGGGGTGGCACACCACAACGAAAAGAAGTTATCAATACTTCGCACAAGCGAGTTTGGCATAAACTTCTCTCCCAGCGGTACCTGAGGTGTTCCAGTTCAGGAGAAGTGTTCAGACCATGGTCGGAGGCATCTTGATTAAACAGGTATTGGCGATAGCGTGCCAACAACACGCAAGAAAACGGGGGAAGAACCTCGACGATCGGTAAAGCCAAAGCTGTTTTAGCTAATATGTCAGCGGTTTCATTGAGGGTTAACCCACAGTGGCCGGGCAGCCAAACGAGCCGAATCTCCCGCACATGAGTGGGGACGCAGGAATAAAAAGTTTTGGCAATAGGATGTGAAGTTTCTGAGGAGAGAGCCATGCACACGGACGAGGAGTCGGTGAGTAGCATCACGGAAGAATTCGCCGGATCAAGTTTCAGGATTGCAAGGAGTAGAGCAAGAAATTCTGCATGAAAAATGGGGATAAAATCTGGTAATCGCAATGAAAAAGACCAGTTCAACGTCGGAGAGAAAATGCCCACCCCAACCTTTTCGTCTTTTTTCGAAGCGTCAGTTGCAATGACCACGTGGGATGGGTATTCGGACTGGTGAGCCAGGAGAATGTTATTGAGTATGTTAGGCGGGAGAAGCTTAGCGTTTTTAGGGAAAATATAATCAAATGAAATCCTTACTACTGTGGATGGTGTCTGCAAGGCGGGAATTGAAAGGAGGGTGGTGTTTAGTGGAGTAAGCAACGCATTGGCAAAAATGACCTGTGGGCGCCGGAGACGAGACCAATATATACCAAAAAAGGACCTTGCATGCTGAAGGAAAACAGCCTGTGGTCTGGCCAGCGGGTACTCAAAGAACTTTGCGAATGCATTAACGGTTAGGTATTTGAACCTGGAGTTCAGCGTTAGGACTCCGGCTTCTAAGTACAGTACTCTAATCGGGACGTAAGCGGGCAGGCCTAAGCAGCAGCGCAATGCTTGACGCTCGAGCTTCACCAAAGGCAGGAGCTTATAGGCAGCAGAGCCAGAGAACAAAACGCACCCAAATTCTAAGACTGGGCGAACATACATGCGGTAGATCATCAAGAGTGTATCTGCTCTCAGACCTGATCGCTTGTGGCTAAGGCCCCTCAAAAGAGCGACAGCGCGGGAGCCTTTCACTGCAATGTGCTCAATGTGGAGACGCCAAGTCAATTTACTGTCATATATAACTCCAAGGTATTTTAGTGAATCGACCTGCCGAATGGATTGGTGACGATAGGATAACGAAATAGATATTGGGTCCGTAAGGGGGAACACGAGAATGGCACACTTAGTAATATTTAACGAAAATTTCAGAGTGTCCAGCCATAATCCTAGAGCATTCAGATACGACTGAAGAGAATGAAACAGGGAATGAATATCCTGCGAAGAAGAGAAAAAGGCAATGTCATCTGCATAAACGTATGTTTGTACATCAGGCTGACTAGGTATGGAGCTCAAGAGCACATTAAATAGCACTGGGGAGATGACAGACCCCTGGGGGACTCCACGCGTCTGCTTATAACGAGAAGAGGCGTAGCCATGTTGGTAACAAAAGAACTCTCTGCTTTCTAGAAAAGCCGCTATCCACGCAGTGATGTACTCCGGGAATGAATAATAAGCCAGGAGATCTAGGAGGATGCCATATTCCACGCTGTCATAAGCTTTTGAAATATCCAGAGTGACCAATGCAGCAACCTGCTTATTCCGTCGTGCCCACAGAATGCGACTTTCTAAGTCTATGTGTGCCCACCAAATGGAGCATCCTTCTCTAAAGCCAATTTGTCTGCAGTTTAGGATATTCTTATCAGTCAAAAACTTGTTAATCCGGGGAAGCAAAACGCGCTCAATCACTTTAACTAGAGTAGATGTTAGAGCTATCGGCCTAATGTTGTCAATTGAATAACCGAGCTCCGGCTTTTTGGGGAAAGGCAGAATTTTGGCCAAACGCCATTCAGGTAATATCCATGCGTTTCTAAGTGAAACGTTAACTACATTTAGCAAATCTGCCGGAGCTTCATCATACAACAATTTTATCATTGCGGTGGTAATACCATCCGGCCCTGGCGCAGACGCTGGGAGGGAAGAAATCACTTTACCCAGTTCGCCTATAGTGACCTCCTCAAAATCAGCTGAGCCTAGAGTACGACGGCTTGTAGGAGGAATCCTCGACGTAAATCGCAACTGTAGGTCACCAGCAATATTCTCTAGGAAGTCTACGATTTCTTCCGGCGTACGAACCAGTGAGGGTGCGTTCAGAGAGGGGGCACATGATTTCCTAGACCTCATAAACTTGAATAATGCTTTTTTACGATGTGGTTCTGATAGGGCTGAAAATCGGCCAATGTTAAAGGATTCCTTTGCACGTATTACAGTTCGCTTGAAAGTTGCGCGGTAAAATTTAAAATTAACCCAGTTAGCCGGGCTCTGATTGTGAAGAAACTGCTTCCAAGCGGCTTTCCTACGTCGGAAATCTCTGGTACATTCTTCATTCCACCAAGGACTGCACGAGTTGTTGTGGACTGATGCAACAGTAAATTTTGCTTTACGTATCGAATCATTAATAGCTGTAATCACGCTTTCAGCCCTGCAGGTTTGTTCCATAGGCGGAAAAGTAGCGAGTGCATTGCCCAACGCCGAGGAAAATTTAGTTATATTGACGAATGAATGTACTCTGTGGCTAGGTATTTTCGCGGTGCAAACTATTTCGAAGAGAATAGGGATATGGTCACTGTTCGTCTCGCAATCAACTGTTGACCACGAGGATACCAGCCCTGATGTTGCAAAAGTGAGGTCAAGGACAGACCGCGACTGACCACTAATAAAAGTAGCATTGCCCATATTTCTACAGTGAAGGTCATTATCGCCTGCCCATTCCCACAGACGTTTCCCTGAGGTGTCTGTCCTAAATCCCCAAGATACATGATGCGAGTTGAAGTCTCCCGCCACTACTACAGCTTTCTGGCACACCGCGATAGCCGAGTCTAAAGGTCTGACTTCGAAAACTCCGTGGGGGAAATACACGTTTACCAGTGAAAAAGGCTTGCAACCCGGCAGAAGCAAATCAATACCGAGAATCTCACATTGAGAGGACAAGAAGTCAAAAGTCTTAAAGGCATTACGGCAGAAATTATTAGATATTAATATTAGTAAACCCCCACCGCGACCTTGACGGTCCAGCCGGAAAGTTTTATAGTTATGAAACGTAAAACATGTGCCGGGGTCCAACCAAGTTTCTTGTAGAAAGATAATTTCAGGGGAAAATTTAGCAGTTAAAGAGTAAAGGTCGGAAGAAGAGGATCGAATCGAGCGGCAATTCCATTGTAACACTTTGAGAGACGCCATGGTTAGTTATATGTTAGCCTCAGTCACCGCTTTGGTTAGGATATCCTCTGGCGTGGTGTTGCGTAACTGGGCGTTCCTAGGGGCCGGACTCCACGCGCGTCCCTCTGAGCGTCTTCTTCCTCTTCCCTCCTTGATGATGATCCCGACTTGATGGTGATGTCTCGTAACAATATATAGAAAACAGCAATTGGGGCATTTGTTTTTCGAAATTAGCCAGATCCAGAAACCGCAACTAAGCCAAGAAGAACTCGGCAACTATCTCCTAAAAGGGGGGGTGTGGTGTAGTGGCGCCCTCTAGTGGAGCGCCCGCTCACTGTGTGCGCTTGGTTGTATTAATTGTAACTAGATGTCGTTGCTGTGGTCGCACGTGACGGGTCACGTGCGTATGCGTCTCGGTGTCGTCTTGTTGAACAATAAACGTTCTTCTTTGGGTTCTGGTCTTGGTGCGAGCAGGCCGCACTCTTTCTTCTTGGGCTTGTGGGTGGGCCCGGCGGCCGGCCTTCGCTCCCGTCGCTGCCGAGGCCGCTCGCCGTCGCCCACGACACAACATCTTTTTGGCGACGAGGATGGGATGCTTTTCTTCTGCTGCGACGACATCGTCGACGGGTCCGGCAGAATGAAAACGTGAGTGCGTTTGACCTCGCTCGAGTGTGACTGTCCGGCGCGTCTGGCGTCGCGAGGCCTAGCGTTCTTTGTGCTGACGCTTGTCGAACCGTCGTTTAGGCCTCGCCCTACTTCGTTCTTCTGCTTCTGCTCCTGCATCTCTCTCCTTCCTGCTTGGCAGCATGGGCCTCTTCGATAACCTGCCCGTTTTCCTCGAATTGCCGGGGCCGCCTCCGATTCCGTGGCATAACTGGAAAAAATTGTTTCAGGCCCATCTCGAGGCGGCTGGCGGCAGCGACTGGAATGACGGACGACGCGCGTCGGCGCTCGTCAGTGTTTTGGGTAGGGAGGGGCAACGAAGGTATTTTGCTGAGGCGGAGCAGGACGGAGCAAGGAGGGACGCCGCCAGTAACGTGACCGACGCTAATGTAACCAGCCCTATCGTGACCGACTCCGCGACCGACTGTAGTGTGACCGCATGCTCCGGCCATTTCGAAATTCGACCAACTTTTGGAGCAGCTGGACCGGCTCTTCGCTGCGTCCACAAATACGCTTGTTGAACGACATGAGTTCACAAGCCGTCGTCAATTTCGGGGGGAAAGTTTTTTAGAATACGTGACCGCTCTAAAGGAGAAAGCCGTACGTTGCAAGTTCGGGCTGACGTACGCGGAGCGCGTCCGAGATCAAATCATACATGGAACGTCTAACCCCCAGGTTAGAGAAAAGCTGCTCGCACATGGCGAAAAGTTGTCTTTGGAGAAAGCTGAAGAGATTGGTCGGAGTTTTGAATCTTTGTCGTTGGCGAACCAAGCCTTCGGTTCGCATCATCAAGTACAAGCAGTAGGTCGACGAGGAGAAGGTGGCGTCGCGGAAGATGACAGTCGGGGAAGCCGCTGCGCTCAAGATGGCGGCGTGGAGAATCAAGATGGCATGGGCCGCCGGGGAGGCCGGCGCGCTCAAAATGGCGGCACAGGAATTCAAGATGGCCTGGCCAGCCGGGGAGGCCGTGACGTCATTTCACCGGGTTCGGGAAGGCAAGATGGTGGCCCCCAAGATGGACGTTTCCATTCGCAGTCAACTGCAGAGTTTCGCGGTACAGTCCAGGCGAAGAAGTTTGCAGGCAAGCTTCAGTTATGCGAGCGATGCGGAAATAAATGGCATAATTCAGCATTTCCAAATTGTCCAGCCAGAAATCGGCGCTGCAACTCTTGTAACAAGTGGGGACATTTCGCATCGATGTGCCGTAAGCCGGCACCAGTGCATCGAGTTTCTTCGAAGGAAGCTACGGGATCCGCTTCGACACCGGAACCTGTAGAGCATCCAGCATCCACGGAGATCAACGCACCCGCAAGATCTTCCGTCTTAACAGTCAGCACTTCTTCTAGAAAGGACTTAGTCGTCCAAGCTGAAGTCAGCGTCAACAATCCTCCAAGAAAGGACTTAGTCGTTCAAGCCGAAGTCAGCGGAGTGACCATGCAACTCTTAGTCGATACCGGAGCATCCGTGTCGTTGATGACTGTCGAAGATTTCAAGCGTCACTTCAGTAAACAGCATGCGCTGTCCAAGGCTTCCGTCAACTTGTGGAATTTTTCCAAACAACGTATCGGCATCCGCGGCTCATTCCAAGCTCCTGTTCAAGTCTTGCAACGGTCTTGCTCCGTCACATTCTACGTCACCGACAAAGGGACATCTCTTTTGGGGCTCGACGCCATCCAGCAACTGGGCATTCAGATCGACGGTGCGTCTCTTACGTGTCGACTAGCATCGGTGTGTGCAGTGCAGTGTCCCGTGAACATGCCCCCGGGTTTCGAACATCTCTTCAACGGCGAGTTGGGTCTTGTCAAGGACGTCTCGCATAAGATCCAACGGCGGCCAGGTGTGACTCCAGTTGCATCTAAGCTACGAAGATTGCCTCTTGCTCTCCGTGATCCAGTGTCCAGCGAGCTGCGACGCCTCGAGGACAATGATGTCATTGAGCGTGTCGACGCCTCGGAGTGGGTTTCGCCACTCGTCGTAGTCCGGAAAAAGAACGGGGACATTCGGCTGTGTGTGGACCTCCGGGAACAGAATAAGGCAATTATCATTGATGGGTATCCTTTACCGCATGTTGAAGAGCTGTTGCAGATGTTTCATGGTGCTGTTTGTTTTTCTAAGCTTGACTTGGCGTCGGCTTATCATCAGTTGTTGCTGGAAGAGGGCAGTAGGGACTTAACTACTTTTGTGACTCATGAAGGTTTATTCAGGTTTAAGAGGGTGTGTTTTGGTCTGGCGTCGGCGCCTGCGGTTTTTCAAAAAATGATGTCTCAGATCTTAAAAAATTGCAAAAATGTTGTTTGCTATCTTGATGATATTCTTGTGTGGGGAAAGACTCAAGCTGAGCATGACGCGAGCCTGGTTGAAGTCTTAACATGTATAACAAACAGTGGCATGAAGTTGAACGATAAATGTCTTTTTTCGGTCAAGGAACTTGATTTTTTGGGTCACAAGATTTCGGCTGAGGGCATCTCACCTTTGGAGAGCAAAGTAAAAGCTATAGTTCATGCTCCCGCTCCTACGGACATAAAGTCACTGCAATCATTTTTAGGTCTTGCAGGATACTATGCTAAGTTCATAAAGAACTATGCAGAGATAGTTGAACCACTGCGCCTCATGCTCAGGAAGGGTCAGACGTTTTGTTGGTCTGATGATGCTCAGCGCAGTTTCGATCAGTTGAAAGCGTGCCTCACATGTTCTCCGGTTGTGAAAGTCTTTAATCCTGACTTGCCTGTAGTAGTAACTACCGACGCATCTGATGTGGGAATTGGCGCGGTACTACAGCAGCGGTATGGTTCTCGGCTTGAAACCATAGCCTTTGCATCTAGAACTTTGTCGGAGACTGAGAGAAAATACTCTGTGGGAGAGCGCGAAGCGCTGGCTTGTTTGTTCGCGTGCGAAAAGTGGCACATTTTTCTTTGGGGCAGACGGTTCACACTTAGAACTGACCATCAGGCTGTAGTTGCTTTGTTAGCCGCAGGAGACTCAGGTCGGAGACCTTTAAGGATTTCACGGTGGTCAGCTCGTCTGCTGTACTACAATTTTGACATCGAGTATTGCAAAGGGTCAGAAAATCTGGTGGCTGATGCTCTGTCAAGATTACCCATTCAGACCGGTCAGGAACTTCAGGAAGAAGAGATAGTGTCGCTGGTAACATCAGTAGTCGATAAAGAAACCGTGCAGCTGGCAACGAAGGCCGATGTAACGTTGCAGAAGGTAGCAGAGTATGTGTCAAAGGGTTGGCCTGATAAGAAAAAGGTACACAGTGATTTAACTGCTTACTTTCATGTAAGGGATGAACTTTCTGTTGTGGACGGATTACTCATGCGTGATGACCGTGTAGTCATTCCTTGTGTACTGGTACCTGCATTTCTCGAGTTAGCACATGAAAATCATCAAGGAATAGTACGAACGAAGCAACTTCTCCGGGAACGTTACTGGTGGCCTCAAATGGATCGCAATGTTGAAGAACATGTAAAGCATTGTCACGTTTGTCAGCTGGCAGACAAGTCTGCTAAGCCTCATGTAGCTCCGTTGCAGCCAGTGGAATGGCCTGAAGGGCCTTGGCAAAAGTTGGGAATGGACATCGTCGGTCCGTTAGATGTGTCGTACCCCCGATTTCTTGTTACACTAGTCGATTACTACTCTAAGTGGCCTGAGGTTCTGGGCAGAAATTCCATTTCAACTGAGGATGTCATTAAGTTGTTGGACTGGTCTTTCAGTCGGGAAGGGCTCCCCTCGGGAACCATTAGAATGTCAGGAAGAAAATAGTGAACAAACAGATCCAAATAGCCATGTAGACAACACAAGGGAAAATGAGGGGGCTTCTGGATTGTCAAATAATGCAAGTTCAACGTCTACGCGTCCGCGCCGTAAGACTAAGCAGCCTCAGTGGCTTCGCGAATATGTGCAGTAAGGGGTATACGTACGGTTCATGCTTTGCGTCATGTTGAACGTGTCATGTCTGTGTTGAATCGTATATCATCATTGAAAGTGTTTTGGACGGGTTTTTTTTGGGACTTATAGAACTGTCGTGAGCGACTGATAGCCTGTTGTGTGAGTCAAGTGAAAGGAAGATGCAGACATTCTTCAAAGCACGGGAGAATGATGTGGAGTGTGCATTTAAGATGCTGTATGTATTTCGCAGAGTGTGCGACCTTCTTTTGCACGGGAAGATGATGTGGTGTACTGGCGTATTTCGCAGTGTGCGAACTTCTTTTGCACGGGAAGATGATGTGGTGTAGTGGCGCCCTCTAGTGGAGCGCCCGCTCACTGTGTGCGCTTGGTTGTATTAATTGTAACTAGATGTCGTTGCTGTGGTCGCACGTGACGGGTCACGTGCGTATGCGTCTCGGTGTCGTCTTGTTGAACAATAAACGTTCTTCTTTGGGTTCTGGTCTTGGTGCGAGCAGGCCGCACTCTTTCTTCTTGGGCTTGTGGGTGGGCCCGGCGGCCGGCCTTCGCTCCCGTCGCTGCCGAGGCCTGTCGCCGTCGCCCACGACACAACAGGGGGGGCAAGAAAATTGGTGAAAGAACGCCTTGCAAACGTGTACGCAGATCGTAGTTCAAGGAACTAATTGAACGGACTTGGAAAAATGTTTTTTTATTATTGCATTGTCTGCGACCGTATTCATTGTTTAATTAAGAGGGCATTTCCATTTTAGCCACCGTACTTGCAGCTTTGTGTGTTGAGAACTGAGTGTAATGAACGACTCCTGAGTGCTCCCGTTTCTGTGGACTACCCAGCACCTGTAGGTATTTGTGTCTCGGCGAGCGTTCGTGGGGAATGTGCCGCGTAGTGTGGCTGTCGAGCGAGTATCGTAAGCGTGAGCCAGAGTGTTAAAATGCGTGTGCTGTGTGTTTCGATCGGCGTATGTGAACAACTGTTCACTGGCGGTGAAGTGGTGTAGATAGTAGCCCTTTATGTAATGAATGGGATGAATAAACCCCTTGGTTTTACTTTCCTTGAATGCCTGTGTTTAAGCCTTTTGTGAATGATAACTGGCGAAGTGTTTGCAATCGCAACCTTGCACTCCCCCTATATCGCTAACTGTTCACGGAGCATATATTACAAAATGCAGCTAGGCACACAACCTAAGTGCCACAGGAGAAGTTCTAGAGATCCGCAAGGTTATGTGCCAGCGTGGCAGCGTGCTAATAATTTCTCAGCGGCTGCTGCTGTCGCTGTGTTTCAAGTAGTGAGGATTCCCTTCTGGCAGCAGCCCATGCAAAAATATCGTATGGTCGGCATTGAAAACCCTTCTTATGATTGTCTTTAGCTGTTTGGCCCAATTATCTTTAGACGTTCCTATGTCTGTCTTTAGCCATTCTTATCGACATTCCTATGGGTGTCTTTAGCTCCTTCTATAGCCATAGCGATATCGAAAGAAGAACTAAAGACAGCCATAGAACCGGCTATAGAAGAAGCTAAAGACACCCATAGGAATATCGATACAAATAGCTAGAGGCAACCATTAACCGGATATAGAATAAGCTGAAGACACCCATTGGAATGTTGATACGAATATCTAAAGACAACCACAGAACCGTCTATAGAGAGACGCTAAAGACACCCATAGGAATGCCGACACAAATAGCTAAAGACGACCATATAACTGGCTATAAATGAAGCTAAAGACACCCATAGGAATGTCAATACGAATAGCTAAAGACAGCCGTAGAACCGGTTATAGAAGAAGCTAAGACCCCCATAGGAATGTCGATACGAATCGCTAAAGACAGCCATGGCACCGTCTAAAGCTAATTGTGCCAAATAGATAAAGACAACCACAAAAAGGATTTTCTATAGCAGACCATACAGTATTTTTGTATGGGTAATTAGCGCAGCAAAACTTTTTTCCCTTGTTGCAGGTTGGTCCCCCGAAGAGATCGGACGCGCCGGGGATGGGCTGCAGAACATGGCGCAGAACAATCCGGAGTACCGCGCTCATTTTGCTTCTGTAAACACGGGATCCTATGGGACCCCCGCAGATTTGTACTACCCGGAAGTCGGTTTGGCCTCCTTCCGTGCAGCGCCACCTGGGCAGCGCAAGGGCCCCACATCGGTTACGGTGTTTTTGTCCAGCTGCCAAACTCAGGGTCTGTTAAGTTCGGGCTCGTCATTTAATTAATGAAAGCCGCCGGTGGCTCATGTATCGGCGTTCCCTCCGCTTGTAGCTGCCATGCTGGGTTCCTTTCATGCAGCCGCGGGGACGCGAAATTGGGGGCCGCCGAGTGCATGCTTTGTGTTCCTTCCTTTTGTGTGGCAAAAGACGGGGATGCTTATCCCGAGTACCTCTGTTGCGTTGGTATGCGGTCAGCTCTACTCCCTCTACCACTCTACAGTCAGCTCTAGCTCTACAGTTCAGCTTTACAGTATGCGGTCAGCTCTACAGCTCTACTCCCTCTCGGACAGCGCGCATGGCGCTATTATGGCTTGCCAACATTGGGAAGTGGCTCGGTCGTTTGTTAAGGTTGACGAGCTGATGGAAACCGAAAGGATTCCGTCTCTTAGTGTCGAAAAGGCGCGCAGCGTAGCATTTGAGGATTTGCGAAGCCGGTGTAGGTGCTGTTCGTTTATGGGTCATTCGCCTCGAGAATGCTCGCCTAGGTTTGAAGCAGCTCTTCCCGCCAGTCACGCGGCAGGCAGCGGCTTCTGGGGAAGGGATTAGCCACGACTCCCTAATTGTGCCCGCGCGAACGCAAACAAAAGCGCGGCGGCAAGGCGAGAACACTGTAAGATGTTAGCCGCGGGAAAAACGCCCTAAGCGTTCGGCTTTGGCTTTGAGCAGGTGCCGCCTGCTTAAAGTAATGGTTCGACCACTCCACGCAGTCAGTGACTTTGGGTGGCAGATGTCTTGTATTTGCTTGTAAGTTGCAATAACGTGCTCGGGAAATGCACTATGAGCGTGTGAGAGAGAGTGTTGAGTTATGTGACCGCAGGTGGGGACATGTTTAGCATTGGTTGGTTCTTGTGGGCAATGCGTGGTCCATATGAATCATGCTGAAAAGGGTTTGCGCTCTTTTTTGGACGCCCCCCCTTCCCCTTTGGAGTCGTGGTATTTGGGATCAAAACCAGAGTATCGGGTTTTGTCCGGGGTCGGCCGGTCAGTCGAGAGGGATCTAGTTCAGTATAGTTCATGGCCGAACAGGATGTGGCTGTCAGAGTGACAATGTAACCACAAACAATGACAACAACAAACGTGTAGCAGATACTACCGCACGAATAGTATCTCATTCACACTATAGCTAACACAGTAGTGACACAAAACACAATAGTATTACGAGCATTATATCATTGCAATATGCATGTAGCTTGTTGCATCGATGCAATGTTTTGCACACTAAGGGCAGAACTGAAAGCACATATATTCTGTATAATGTACAGCAATATTTCACGAAATATCGACCAGAGAAAATTGGGTTATTGAAATTATACAAAGTTACATAGGCCGCAGCCTGAGTCGCAGGTATATATACTTGAAACGCAGAAATACAAGTCAATGACAAACACACAAAAGACAACTTTTTGCTAGTTTGAGGCAAAGCAATTTTTATCATATGCGACTTCAATCGTTTGCTTGGCCATTCCTAGGTCATTTCTGTATAATTTGTTTAATAAACACGGTAAACGATACTGCAATCTTGAAAATCCGTAGTGCGTACGCGAGAAAGGTTGTGACCATATGTTTCTCTCCCTAAAGCTATACGCTACTACAGTTGGCCTATTTAGGTTACATAGACATATAAAGGCTTTGTTGTTATACTAGAAAAATTGTTTTCATTTGAACATCAGGTTAGTTTCCTGTAAATGCTGAAACGGTACTACATTAAGGCTGCAAAAAATTTCGTAGGTATGCGCATCATATGGTACGTTAGCAATATTTCGGATTGCTCTTTTCTTCAGTACATCTAACTTGTGTAAGTTGGTTCGTGATGTTCCCTATACAAGAGAACAATAACTTAAATGAGAGGAAAATAAGGCATAATTACCGTTACCGTCCAAGCTTAATCTTGGACGGTAACACCTGTCGTAATTTGCCCAATGCACCACACGTCCTGTCCAGAAAGCTAGCGGTTCGCTCAGTATGGTCATCCCATGTTAAATGCTTATTAAAAATTTCCCCCAAATTTTTAACTTCTGTCGACAACTGTATGTTCTCATATCCAAGATAAATTGCAATATCTTGGTTAATACATTTTTGCGGTGGCGTAAATGGAAGAACTTTTGTTTTTACTGCACTTATTTCCAAGGGATTTATTTTACTCCATTTTAATAATCTACTCAAGGCATCATTTGCTAGATTTTCGACATAATTAACATCCCTAGACTGTAGCGATGTTAATAATCTGCATAAACTATGAAATGAGCATGCTCGGTCATATTGACAATATCATTTATGTAAATATTAAACAAAATTGGACCAAGAATGCTTCCCTGTGGAACAGCTTTGGGGCTGCCGCTTTCCGTGGACATGCAGCTAAAGGACGTTTTAGGACCATGGGCTTGTCCCAAGCGTGCTTTACGGGCTACCAAAGCTCTGATAGAGTACCTGCAACACACAGGTCTAGACCAGTCGCTGTGAATAACTCGCCGTATCTGTACGCATCAACTTCTTGAACATCATCGCCATCATTTTGGTCACGTCATCAACTGGCGTAGCAAGTTACGCATTTTAGCCCAGCTAACATCGCCAGACTTCCTTAAAGATCGCTCTCTCTCTCTCAGTCTCTCTCTCTCTCTCTCTCTCTCTCTATCTATCTATCTATCTATCTATCTATCTATCTATCTATCTATCTATCTATCTATCTATCTATCTATCTACCTATCTATCTCTCTCTCTCTCTGTCTCTCTCTCTTGTGTTATTCTTTGCATCGTCGATTGTTCAGATTTAAATGAAACGAATTGCTTCCCATGCATTAGATACGACCGTAGAAGGTCGAGTGAAACGCCGCGAAATCCGTAGTGTTGCAGTTTAGCAAATAGAGTTAAATGCTTGATCCTGTCAAATGCTTTCGAGAAATCCACAAAGATACCTAATTTTAGTTTTTCATCCTCAAAGACGTTCAAAATTATTTCTTTTTGCGCCAGCAAAGCTAAATCTGTCGACATTCCTTGCCTGAATCCAAATTGTTGCGCCCATATAACGCAGTGCTTTTCACAAAATGAGGTAATGCGTTTACAAATAATTTTTTCTAATCCTTTGTATGTAGCAGGTAGCACCGAAATTGGTCGGTAATTTGCGAGCTCGTTTTTGCTTCCGGACTTAAATAAAACTACTACTTTTGCATGCTGCATTTTTTCAGAAAATACGCCTGTGGATAAACTTAGATTTAAAATGTGGGTAAGAACCGGTAACAAAAGATCAAGCACGAACTTAATTGGTTTTATTTGTATCCTGTTTATATCGCGTACCTTACTGTTTTTCAGTGACATAAACGCAGTACAAACTTCTCCGGGAGTGGTTGGTTGAAAAAAGGCCGTGTGCGCGTTGGGTGTATTTAAAAACGAAATTGCTTCTTCATTGTGATGGCTTGTTACTAAGGATGCGAAGTAATTATTAAACTTGTCTGCTAATTCTTTTCCTGTCTGTAGTCTAGCGTTAACTCAAGCTCATCGTTATTGTAAGCGTTAGGTTTTAATAACGTGTTTATTTCACGCCATATTAAATCACTGCGACGGCTCACTTCTGAAAAGAGAGCTTCGAAGTATGCATTTTTTGTATTTCTACATAACTTTGTCACTTAATTTCTGTATTTTTAAAAGCAGAGAAGTCAGCGGAATCCCTTGTTTTAAGAAACCTACGATACAAGAAGTTTTTCTCGCGAATCGGTCTCCGACATTCATCTGAAAGCCACGGCTTCCGTTTCTTGTTGGACGTTCTAACCTTCTTGAACCGAAAACATTCCTCATACACACTTATAAAAATACGCATAAAGGCATCGTAGGCTTCATTGGCGATTTGGCAATGAAGGACAGAATTCCAATCAATATTTCAAATTTTACCGCGAAAGTCAGCTAACATCCTACCATTAATTTCCTTAATAAGAAAAGTGCCCGAGTGCCGTATGCGCTTAGAAACCTGGTCACATTCCAAGAACATAAAAATAGGCAAGTGGTCACCCAAGTTCGCAGCTATCACTCCGGACTCTAAACAATTTTCTGCGATGTTCGTTGCAAATAGGTCAATTAGGCTTTCAGATGAATGAGAAATGCGCATGGGAGTTGTTATCACATTTGCACAATGAAATGATTCTAGAAGCAATTGCAACGCTTGAGAAATTTTTGTATTCTGCAACACATGCGGCACTTTGTTCCGGCGCCCGCCTGCTCAAACACAGCTGCGACGGTGCTATTCCTGCACGCCAAGGGTGCTTGCAGCGTTTTATGTGCGAATCTGTTTGCCCGCGTCGGGAACGAAACTGTATACGAAAACCCGTGCCGGCTTGACGAACGTGTGCCGGGGACGCCTAGCGATCGCCGCGAGGCACACGCACACGTGCGCTCGGCATTTTCTTACTATTCGTAACTGCGGACACGCAAACTAACGATTTGCTAAATAACTTAGCTCCTAAAAACGCTCCCTTTGGTCGGAATGGGTCCCTGGGGATATGAAGCCGACGTGTGTCCGATTGCGCCATCCAGACACGACCGAAGGCGTTCGGATTCGGAGTGGGGTGCACGGAGCTGCAAAATTAGCCAGAAGAATAATGCGACCCTTCGTCTAGAGACGACGCTGGTTGAACACGAAGCTTTCTTCGCGCGAAGGGTAGAAGTCAAAGCCGGTGTGATCGAATGTTTAAACTGCGTGCGAGTCAAAGTCAAAGCTCAACGAGTCGAAGCACAAACCACCCCCACGCATTCGCCTTCTACCATCACCGGGTGAGATGGAGAGCGGGAATGTTTCTTCCGACCACTGTGGCAAAGTGCCAAGAAGCTACCCGCGACAAAATGAATAGTGGGAGAGCGGGTGAGTGGTCATGTCGACGCACACAGCGCGGGTGGGCTTCGTCGCTGCACAACTTCAACATGGCCGACCCCGTCTGATGCACGCTAACCATTACTCGGTGGCTTTTGGCGCTCATTGGCACCCGTCGTCCACCAAAAAAAAGAGATTGCATGAAAAAGAACAAATGAATCTGCAAGCAAACTGGCCGGCACACTTCTCAAAAGCATCCTAGCGGGCCAGCCAAGTGTTGCCGTCGCAACTGACGCACGATTGCACGGAACTCTCATATTAATTTCGGTATCCGCCAGCCTATCCTTCAAGACTGTAAAGGCGAGAGACACATCGAAAATAGCAGGCACTGCCGCTGCTGCACTGCGGTTTTCCCTCCAAGGCTACCAATTTTAGAGCACGCGTGAGTCGCCTCACGGTCCGCGTTGCGGCACTTCCCCGTTTAGCCTCGCCTCGGCAGCGCCCGTCCTTAACGCGCGCACCATAAACGCTGCCAGCGGAGCTCGCCGTATATAACGGGCGTGGGAAGATCGAGGGGAAACGTTTTTCAGTTTGTAAAGAAGCATAATACAATCAGTCATGAAGCGTGTCTTCCGCTGCTCTAATTGCATCTTATCTGCAGTGTCAACGTACCTGGAGTAGAGTGAGGCTACCACAAAGGTGACGGCACTCATTAAAGTGCACAAGTTCATTCCTTGGTGCACTCATTTCCGGCCGGGTCACAACAATGAGCTTGCTATTGTGCGTTGGTGGATAGTGTATGTAGAGTTAGAAATTGGCGCTTCAACTTTTTTGATAATTGTTCTCTTTCGCTTGTTTCGCACGTCAAAATGCATGGGAAAGAGAATAACCCTAATTCCATTTCTAAATTACGGAACTGTGCACTTCTTTACGCTTCAGGCGGAAGCCCGAAAAGTTAAATGGGCACTCGTCAAAATGGACTTGCAGCTAAGCCAATAGCGTGCTTCACTGTTTTTTTTTTTTTTTGTAAAATAAACTGCGCCGGTTGTTGTGCTTGCTCCGTGTCATTATCACAGGCTGCATAAGACTCGTCAGTCGAGAAGGCACAACGAAAAAACCGTGTACCAACACTTACAAGGTAGCGTCGCTTCACTACTTTTGCATTTGCTTCGGAGATGAAGAGCAAGATGAAGAGCATAACACTGCCCCTTCCAAAGGGGCAGTGTTATGTCACCCATGCTTCATTGACATGGAGCCTCCTTTAAGGAGTGCGTGCGTGTTTGCTTATGCATATATGTGAAATTGCATTGTGCCCTGTAATCCTTTAAAAGGAGAAATTGATTTTTTTTTCTCCTTGCAATCCTTTGTCTAACCGTTACTGCCCATTTTTTGCGAGGACCTGTTACTCCGAGGGAGCCACTAGCCAGGACGCAACAAAGTTGGTGTAAACTTGGTACCGCTGGTGTTATGTTGCTGGAGCACAACTTCTGTTCGCGGTCAGGGGGGTAGAGTGTCTTATCTGTTTGAGCTGCGTGTTAGAGCCAGGACACTTGCGGAGCAAGAAGAAAGGGATTGTTGTCGAGCGATTCGGTGATTTTTTTGCTCATGCCCTGCCAAAGTGCCAAAAGAATAGTTTTGCAAAGAATTATTAACACTGCTAAACTTTTTTTTGCGTGCGCGTATGACAGTACTTAGTGGTGCTTTGTATCATTCAGCACTGAATTTTATCATTTTAGCTCTGAAAGCATTTCTAGCCCTGTTATAAGAAATTTTAAGTTTCCATTGCTGTCAATGCATACATTCAATGCAGCTTGCCTTCTTTTCTGTACAGCAGTTAAAATTTGTAGATTTTTAGATACTGTAGTTGCAGACTATAGGCTAATTAAACCACCTGCGTGCATTAAGACTGTGCGCACGAAGGTAATTTTATTTGCCTCCATGAGAAAAAATGGCTGTACTAGAAATGCATGCCTCGTGCAGTATTTTAAGTGCGAATGCACTTCTTAAGCGAGCCTGAAGCGTCCGCCGCCGTCCGCATAGCAACATCTCCGGGTGCGCGCGCTCCTCGTCTTCCTTGGCAACGGGGGGAGATGGGCGCGCGCTGCCTGGCCGCTGACATGGCACATACCCACGTGGGGGATTGGCCAGGAATCTCCTCGTCTTCCTTGGCAACGGGGGGAGATGGGCGCGCGCTGCCTGGCCGCTGACATGGCACATACCCACGTGGGGGATTGGCCAGGAATCGGGCGTGAGAAGGGCTAATGCACCCGCTTAAAGGAGTACTGACACGAAATTTCAAAGCTGAGATCCGCTCTAGCAATCAAGTACAACGACAACACAAATAGGTGTCTGTGAATAAATGCATCTTTCTTTCTTTGTAGTTGTGTGTGTGTGTGTGATCTCTCTTTCGCGAACATTACCAAACCGCGCAAATTCAACTCGTTCATTCGCACTTTCACATTCTTCCCCTCGGGGAAATGCGGGGAATTTTTTTAATGACAGCGGCAGAGCGAGCATCGAGTTAAAAAAGAAATTGAAAGGGGGTGTATGAAAAACAGTTTTAACCCCAACCGGCTTTATAGATAATGACCTGGCCATGCTTGCCGATTCCGCGTACCAAATTTCTGTTTCCTTGTTTGACTTTTTTTTAGTTCTTGCCTTTGACAGCGCACAAGCTTGTGCTGTTTGTGATCCCCATTCAAGCGTCATGCGCTATTTGTCCAGCTTGTCGTCGACGGTATTTCATCTTTTTCTCAGTTCGTTGCACTGAGGCCCATTGACACTGAGGCCCATTGGCCCATTGACACTGACCGAAGTACGCACCTACCGTGGGCTTGACCGTTTCATCTTTTTCTCAGTTCGTTGCACTGAGTCCCATTGACACTGAGGCCCATTGGCCTCAGTGTCAACTAGCCCGAACGCAAGCCCATTGGCCCATTGACACTGACCGAAGTACACACCTACCGTGGGCTTGACCGTGTGCTTCAGTGAATAGCTTTCTAAACGAAAATATTACTTGCTAGGTTGCAAAACGCCTGCACCTGGTCGGCGTCCACATAATGCGCATTTGGATATTGTTTACCCAAGGCGCCCACAACAGCTAACAATTTCCTTACATGCTTCTAGCATTCCACGTGTCGCAGAACGGTGAGCACATCCATGATGTTCTACGCATGTCTGTTCCATGACGTGGACCAGAAAGGAAGAAGCCCTGGCATTCACTGTTGCATATACTGCTTAAGAAAAAAATAAAACAAAGAAACATTTGGTGCTTGGTCAATTCCAATTTCCTTGCGACACGTTCCATAAGACGTGCAACACAAAAATAAAGTGCATGCAAAGAAATTACTCCCGCAGTTTTTTTATGAGCGTTTATTTTGCCACAGGGCATATATATGGGATTATGAGGTGATGGTGATTAGATGAAAATGAAAATGTTCGCTTCGCGGATGAAGTCAAGGAGTGGACGATGATGGCGCCCATGTATCCATGCGGCGTATGCAGAGGCGTCGTCTACGCGGAGGCCCGTCGCCGCAAGGTGCCGCAGTCTCGTCGGCCTCAAGGCGAGGCAGGACCACAGCAAGTGGTGAAGGTCGGCAATCGCGTCGCTGCGGTGGCACACTAGGCAACCAGGGTTTGTAAAGGAACCTCGGTATTGAGGCCAGTGGCGGGTCACGGCGGGAGTTAAGGCCACCCCCACCCGAATCCTCCTGAGCACAACCTCCTCTGCACGGGTAAGACCCGGGGGGAGGGTGGCAGCACACGGTGGAATGAGAGCACGTGTGCGGCGCCGGAGGTGTTCTTTGCTCTCTGCTTCAGTCGAGGAAGTGTCGCAGCAGCATGGATACTGATTCTGTAACAAGTAGCTGCAGTGAGTGTGCTGTCGGCATTGTAGGCGATTGTCGACATTAGCAGAATGCTCGGCAGCGAATCTAGCCAAAAGAAATGCTTTCACTCTCTCATCCCTTTAGAATGTGATCAGGAATCCTGGGCAATTGCCTTGCGTCGCAGTTTCAGTGAACCTGATGGTATATGTTGTATATAGCTGAGCAAGGCCAGCAGCGGCATGGCCAAAGCATTTTTCTTTTGTTTGGTTCCTATCGCTTTGGTACGAGGGCGTGACTCAAAAAGATATCCTGAAGATAACTACGCGTACGGTTCTCATTGCCGGCCTCGACCGGGGTCAGCTGTTGTATACCCAACTTGGCCATTTGTAGGGCTGGCAAGCCACCTTGAGAAAAGTGCTACAAGAGGGGAGCAGCTTATCTGAAAGCGCCACAGCCCCTGAAGAAATTTGTGTCGAGTAGTGCTCCCGCTACTGGAAAAAAATTCCCCGCATTTCCCCGAGGGGAAGAATGTGAAAGTGCGAATGCACGAGTTGAATTTGCGCGGTTCGGTAATGTTCGCGAAAGAGAGATCACACACACACACACAACTACAAAGAAAGAAAGATGCATTTATTCACAGACACCTATTTGTGTTGTCGTTGTACTTGATTGCTAGAGCGGATCTCAGCTTTGAAATTTCGTGTCAGTACTCCTTTAAGCGGGTGCATTAGCCCTTCTCACGCCCGATTCCTGGCCAATCCCCCACGTGGGTATGTGCCATGTCAGCAGGAACAACAACAAGAATGAGCCATGGGGACGCGGCCAGGCAGCGCGCGCCCATCTCCCCCCGTTGCTAGGGAAGACGAGGAGCGCGCGCACCCGCAGCTGTTGCTATGCGGACTACGGCGGCGGACGATTCAGGCTCGCTTAAGAAGTGCATTCGCACTTAAAACATTATGCTTCCGCGCAAGAATGACGGCACACACTCAAGCGTTTCCGCATGTGCGCAAACGAGCGTCACACCAAAAGAAAGCTTCTCCACGTAAAGACGAAGTTGGTAAAGGTTCTGAACGTTTGAATGAATGGGTATGCTCAAAAATTGATAATGGTAGTCAAGCAGGCAGATATAGTATCTGTATGGTTTAGTTGTGCACTTTGACTTTTGCATAGGTGAGAATCGGCTCCGGCTGACTGATGCTGACTTGTCACTAAGTGCTGAATTCTAGGTGCTGCCTGATGACATACATACTAAATGGAACGGTCGGTACTGATTGCTACAGCCACTACATGTTGGGCCAGCAGTCACAGTGTGAGTAAAGCGAAGCTGGTGAGGTTGGAGATTATTTGGCCCCTGCTGATGGAGCGTGCCGTTCCTACCCAGCATTTGTTTGGCACACTGGCCCCCATTGTCGCCGGCTGTCATGGGTAGGTCACTAGCTATGAAGCCAGTCGTGGTTTTAGCCACGGCAAAGAAAAAAAACAGCACAGATGGATGGATCCTTTCTTTCATCCTCTTCAGCTGACTATACACATAATCCACATGGATTGTTTGTGTATTGTTGTTGAAGTGCAGTTGCAGCATGCCAGAATATAATCTTCAATAGGTACGTGTGCCTTTCGTGGACATTGCTATTGTTTTTGGTGCCTGCAGTTGTTTTGTACACCTCAATGTAAGCACACAAATGGCGCAAATATATTTGTTAATTGCAGTTGTATGCCTTATGGCATAAAACCTGCATTACAAGTGTATGTCGGTGTATATATATTTGCGTGTATTGTTATGAATAAAATTTATTTACAAGTGCGATTCCTTTTCTTGTGTTGCATCTTGTCAGTATAATTTGTATCTGCTTGTCCAAGTGTCAGTTCTACCCGCTGCGGTGGCTCAGTGGCTAAGGCGTTGTGCTGCTGAGCACGAGGTCGCGGGTCCGATTCCCGGCCGCGGCGGCCGCTTTTCTAATGGAGGCGAAAAGTAAAAATGCCCGTGTGTGCGAAATTTTGGCGCACGTTAAAGATCCCCAGGTGGTCAAAATTAATCCGGAGCCCTCCACTACGGCGCGCCTCATCGACTGCGTTGCGTCGGTGCGTTGAACCCTACAATCAATCAATCAACCAAGTGTCAGTTCTACAAGTAACCTTAACTGCCAGGTCCTGCTTAACAGATTGAAATGAAAATGTGGCAGCAAAGCAAGCCATCCTACTTTATTTTTCACTAAGTGCATACAGAAAATTTTTACTTGGTCAGTTCCTCTGTGTACATTTTGCTGGAGGCATGAAAGGCCTCCACGGCACTATTACAAATTTAAAAGGCACCCAGTCATAACATGAATGGGATGACAACTTGACCAAAATGTTTAGAGAGGTGGCGCAACTTTTTACTGCAACTGATAGCATTATCTACCTGACTGCTCTTCTTGTGTGAAATAGTAATATCTGGTGTACACCATGGTTTGCTCACTGTTGAAGCAATACCCTAAATCCTGAAAGGCTGCGATAAAACACCGGCCTGTCAAGGGAGCACCGAATTTCTGAGTCAATATTATGAAATCTGAAAGTAAAGGTCCTCTATTGGTATAATGTAGTTAAGTGACCTCAAAAGCTGATATATGTAACCTTTTTTGCAGGAGGGGGGAGGGGGCTCTGTTTTACGTGCCGAAGCTGCACGTGCACCTTGAAGGACACCACATTAGGAGCTATGGATCAAGTTGGACCACTTGGGGGCCTTGAAATGTGCAACAAAATCTTTATACGCAGGGTTTCTTTTTCACCTCAACCAGAAAAATGGCTGCCACGGCTGGGATCGAACCCACGTCTTCGATGATAGCAGCAAAACATCCTAGCTGCTGGGCAGTTACAGTGGGTTACCGCAAGACATGCCTGCTTAGGTCGGCTTTACAGCGCGACACCTACGCCGTGCAAGAAAGCCTAATGCATGCAAAACCTTGCCCAAAGCCAACGTGTTAACTCTGGTGTACATTAGATGAAGTGGAATGTTACCAGTGCAGAGGTTATAAGCTGGGAAGAACCGTCCACTCAAGAGAACGGCATGAGCAAGACAATGAGTTACTTGTTGGCAGTACCTGCAGTAACATACTGGTCCTAGTAGGCACGCACAGCAAGGGCCTCTTTTAAATGACTGGAAGGACTGCAGCCAAATATATACTTCTATCACAGCATGTTGAATAACCACATCCATGTATGCCATATTTTTTCCACTGCTCCGCTGTCTTTTCTTCACCTTTTTTTGTACCATTTTCTAATCAGTTCACACACTCTCGCGTCAGGTCGTGATTGCCCAAGTTATCTTTTCTTTTCGAGCTCAGCTTTCAAAGCTGTTACACTAAACCAATGATATTCATATTCGAACATAAGTTATTATATTTGCGGTTACTTTTTCTATTTGTACGTGATTTGCAGTACCAAATTTTATCATTGCACACTTCTAGCAAAAAGGAATATCGCATCTAATTCCTTTGGAAGACAATGTTTTTTTTCGCAATCTGATGCAGCATGCGCAGTCGGTTTTTCATATACATTGTTTTCTGTGAACTACATATCCTCCATTATAAAGAAGATTTTGGAAGTCATTTGACTTCAGGAAGTGCAAGTAGGAGCGCTTGAGTGGAGGAAGCACAGCTTGGTCATCGTTCTGATTTGTTTTTTGTTCAGTACGACGACTGTGTGTGACACTGAGCTTCGATATCAGTTGAAATAGTTGGCCCGTCTATCCGTCAGTGGAGCCTGTGGGGCCAATACACTGCACAAGCATGAGGCAATAAAGCCACAAGGCCAGAACCCGGATATATATATATATATATATATATATATATATATATATATATATATATATATATATCCCACCCGGCGGGCTTTTTTTCACCACTTTCTTTTCGACTAAAAAAATTCATCTCTTTCTATGACCCACCACAACCTCCCCTTTGCTTTCCGAGGTTTTCCTGACTGCCAACTCTTATTTTCTATATATATATATATGTAGGCGGCCGATGAGGTGGTGCGGCCGAGCCCACGTTTATTCTGGTTGAGTTGGCTGTGCCATGGTCGGAACGAGGCGCATCGAACGAGGGGGCCCTTCTGAGACCGGGTGCTGAGTGCTGCGTGTCAGCTGGCCAATCTGCTGATGATGATGGTGGCGCTGAAGAAGATGATGGCGGCGCTACAGGGCTCCCCCCCTAGCGCGTAGTGCGTTATGAGAAATGTGCGAAAACGATGTACTATGTACAGGTATGTACAATTTGTCCGTAGTCAGGAAGAGAGTCCGTGGGCAGTCAGTGGTCTAGTGG
This sequence comes from Haemaphysalis longicornis, assembly GCF_048455015.1. Lineage (NCBI taxonomy): Eukaryota > Metazoa > Arthropoda > Arachnida > Ixodida > Ixodidae > Haemaphysalis > Haemaphysalis longicornis. The sequence goes on from NW_027526295.1 coordinate 7,909,352, forward strand.
CCGGGGTTGAGTAAAGGGCACGGTCCTGGTCGTCGGCGAGGTAGCGTTCGGGTAAGGGGCAACCTCTGGTGGTCGAGGCTGGGAGTGCGGCCGCGGACGCATTGCGGGGTGCGAAGCGGCTGCTGCCATTGATGGTAGAGCGAGCGGCAGGCGTAACTGGAAGGACAGCGACAAGGTGAAGCGTGGTGCAGCAGAATGACGAGCGGAGTGCGGGCTTGACTGTGCTGTCGTGTGAGCTCTGGGGATGTGTTGCTGTCTGGGCAACGTGCGCATGCGCCATGCGAGACGGAGCAGCGGAGGGCGCCAACGACAAGCGTCTCTCGAACTAGCGGTGGGTCGGGTTCTTATCGTGCAGTGCACTCGCGCTGATTTCAACCGGGGTCGCAGAGCAGAGCGCCTGTCACACCGTAAACCGAATGCGCTCTTGTAGCAGGGACTCGGCCGAGGTCGGGTTAGCAGTTTGCGGCGCGTCTGACTGCATGGGGACACGAGATTGTTCTTTCGGTGACATTTGTTGGGACGTTTGTCCCGCAATTGCTTCTCCGGTGTCTCCGTCGTAGCCAGGGTGTCAGGACTGTCGGAGGCAGTCTGATCAGTTTCGAGTGCGGATCTCGAGCTGTTGTCGACTGCTGGAAGCTGTTCCACCACTGAAGGGGGAGAGGGCTCGCATGTGCGGGTAGGAGAAGGGTCTGAAAGTTTATTCTCACCCGTGCCGTGCGGAGAAGGCGGTGAAGTGTCCCAGTTGTTAGCGGCAAAGCAGTCCACACCCGGGTGGGTTTGGGCAGGAGACGCAACAACGTGTGGAACTGCGCCATGGTGTGGAGTCGAGTTGACTAAGTGCAACGCCAACTCGGAAGCGCCGCAAGTCGAAGTCGGGGCTCGCGTTTGTTGGTCATGTGAGGGTGGACAGACCGGCGACGTGCAATCCACTGATGCCGTTGAAAGGCGTGGTGGTGTGGACGAAGGCGGTGCTATACCATAGTGGTTTAGGACCGCAGCCTTCAGATCGTCGTATGCACGTGGGCCTGTGGCCGGCAGCTGGATGCGCCCAGTGAGGTCAGCAGGTAGCTTCTCTAAAGTGACGCGGTACCTGGTCTCCTGGGACTGGATGTCGTGAACATAAAAATGGCTCTCCAGGATGACGAACCATGCAGTGTGGTTTCTGATGGCGCCGAACGGAATCAGCAAAGGAAGGTCTGGGAGGGCGATGGACGTTCGTCGCGTGCCGTTGTCCGCATTGTGGCTGGGGAAGCAGCGGTGTGATGCCATGGCGAAGCCGCTTGTCCGGGTCACCAAATTGTAGGCGGCCGATGAGGTGGTGCGGCTGAGCCCACGTTTATTCTGGTTGAGTTGGCTGTGCCATGGTCGGAACGAGGCGCATCGAACGAGGGGGCCCTTCTGAGACCGGGTGCTGAGTGCTGCGTGTCAGCTGGCCAATCTGCTGATGATGATGGTGGCGCTGGAGAAGATGATGGCGGCGCTACATATATATATATATATATATATACATATATATATATATATATATATAGTATAAGTAAAGAGTCGGATACACAGCAAGAACAATAACAAACAATGTTTACTTACGTAGCGGCAACGGGACTTGCCTTCCCGTTGCCGCTACGTAAGTAAACATTGTTTGTTATTGTTCTTGCTGTGTATCCGACTGTTTACTTATACTATTTCTGCGCGCTTTGTGAGTTTATCTTTCTCTAGATATATATATATATATATATATATATATATATATATTTGTGTGTGTGTGTGTGTGTGTGTGTAGCGAATCAGAATGGGAAATAAGGGGCTCGTTGAAAATAAGACAGAAATGAGAGTTGGCAGTCAAGAAAACCTCGGAAAGCAAAGGGGAGGACGTCGTAGGTCATTGAAACAGATAAAGAATTTTGGAAAGAAAGAAAGAAAGTGGAGAAAAAATGCCCGCCAGGTTGGATTCGAACCCACGACCTCCGGAATACCGGTCTGGTGCGATAACCACTACGGTACCGGCGGGGGCTATTTTTCCCCTCCTCTTTCTGGGGTATTTATGTCAATGTAATTTTTTTCTGTGCTTAAGGGTGGTAGCCAGCGCCACTCGGACTACTCTGGGTGAAGGGGGCCTTCCTTGTAACCCCCGGGCCGTGACTCGAGTGTTGAACCCTCTTAAGCTTCCTATGGCACCAAGACTGCCAGAACAGAGGCCCGCTATGCATGTAGCGAATCAGAATGGGAAATGAGGGGCTCGTTGAAAATAAGGCAGAAATAAGAGTTGGCAGTCAAGAAAACCTCGGAAAGCAACACCTAGGCGGCCAATGCCCCATACTGCCATGGCTCATCACCGAAGACGACGAGGACGACGAAGTGGCGGCTGGGTCCTAGCGGGCGCTGTTATGGCCGCATTGTAAATTCTGTGAATAGATTGTTCCTCATCCTTCAACCATCGTTCAAGTCATTGGCTCTGCCACCACGTTACTATTGGTGGAGAGTGTGGGTCGTCAACCCCGTCCTGGCCCCAGCTTCGCACCTCATCGGCATTGGTGGAATCCTCGAGGGTGCGTGCACCGCGTCGGGCAGCCCCAGCCCCGCCGCTACAAGTACTCGACAACGTCGTCCCCCCCTCCCCGTGTCCCCAGCCTGTGACGATCCAATCCGACGACGACGCTCGACCAGATGACGATGACGACGTGTCCCCAGTCCTGTGGTCCAACGTGGTAGCAAGCTCTCACCGGTTCGTCATTCCTTTGTGGACATCGCTGCTGCAGGCCGGAGCTCACCAAACTCACCCCTTACATCCGTGGTGGCAAGAGCTTCACTGTATATTCTATCACATCGTTCACCTTCACCGAGCTCATCATGCTACTGCGGCCTCGACCGGGACGGTCGCCTTCGAGGAAAGGGGTATGTTACGCCATAAAAGACGATGAAGACAGCAGCCGCATGTAGCGTCACCAACAAGTATCTGCGACGACGACGAAGCTGGGTGGGGCACGCTGCCTGGCTTGCATTTTGCGCATTGCTCACCATCCTCACTGCGCTGCAGCTTCGACCGGGACGGTCGCCCTCGGCCGGGGAGTAATGTCACGGGATACCTAGGCGGCCAATGCCCCATACTGCCATGGCTCATCACCAAAGACTACGTGGACGACGAAGTGGCGGCTGGGTCCTATCGCGCGCTGTTATGGCCGCATTGTAAATTCTGTGAATAGATTGTTCCTCATCCTTCAACCATCTTTCAAGTCATTGGCTCTGTCACCACGTTACATTCTATATATATATATATATATATATATATTGTAAGGAGGATTTATTTTATTCCAAGGCCGAAGGACTGGTCAGCTCAGTAGCTCCAGGAGTCAGGAGCACGAAGTCCGCTCGGTAGTGTTGGCCGAGAGCAAAAAGCGAGAGGCAGCTTCTTCCTTCCAAGCGTTCGCGATGCGGCTGCCGTCTATTGTTGTCACTTGACTGCGATGATGATGCTCTACTGTTTCGGCACGTACAGTCTTTGTCAAAATTTTGTGGGCCACGGCGACCATGGCCGGAGCAGACGGGCGGCCGAGCAGGGGCGCTACGCTTGTTGCTGTCGGCTGGTTACACGGCTAAAGAGAGTGAGGGGAACTTTCGCGCTTCCTTTCGTAGCATAGCTGGCGCGATAAGTGCAGCGGGGACGGTTTCTCAGAGCAGGTGCGCTTCGCTTCAGCGCAGGCAGTTTGCGCAGCACTTGTCGAGCCGGACACACTACAAAAGCAAAACCAAAAGTTCCCCTCGCTCTCTTTAGCCGCGCAACCAGCCGACAGCGGCAAGCGCAGCGCCCCTGCTCGGCCACGCGCCTGCTCCGGCCACGGTCGCCATGGCCCACAAAATTTTGAAAAAGACTGTACCCTCTCATGGCGAGTGGACAGTGCTTCCTATACTCGGGTTGCTCCTTCGTGAATTGCGCTGGCGACGGGCATCCTTACAATTGCCCCCGGGGAAAAAAGAGCCATCCTGGCGATCAGGGAGTCGAAATGGTGAGAGGCTCAACGTAAGGCTTGAGGCGCTGTACATGTACTATATCACGGCCGCGGCGTCGCTGGTCGGGTGATGGGGCAACGGGCTCGACAATGTAATTGACAGGGGAGGTGCGTTTGATGACACGTTAGGGACCATCGTATCGCGAAATGAGCTTACTGCTCAATCCAGGAGCAGTCGTTGGCACCCACAAGTGATCCGGGTAAGAAGCTTGCTGCAGAGGTCTTTTCGTCATGTTGTGTCTTCTGTCGTTGTTGGTCTTCCTTGGTTAGTGAACGTACGCCAGTTGGCGGCATTCTTCGGCGTGTTTCGCAACGTATGAGATGGGCGTGCACTCTGAGTCATCAGGGCTATAAGGAAGTATTGTGTCCAGCGTACAAGAGGGCTCGCGTCCATACAAAAGGAAAAACGGAGATAAGCCAGTCGTGGCTTGCGTGGCGGTGTTATACGCATATGTAACAAATGGAAGGATGGTGTCCCAATCAGAATGATCAGATGCCACGTACATTGCGAGCATATCCCCTAGCGTCCGGTTGAAACGTTCGGTGAGACCATTGGTCTGTGGGTGGTACGCCGTTGTGGTGCGATGAATGGTTCGGCAGGCTGTGAGGAGGGCTTCTATAACTTCAGACAGAAAAACCCTTCCTCTGTCAGTGAGTAGTTCTCTAGGCGCTCCATGTCGTAGAATGAAGTGCCGAAGGAGGAAAGAGGCAACTTCAAGCGCAGTTGCAGCCGGCAGTGCTGCCGTCTCTGCATATCGGGTCAGGTGGTCAACAGCCGCAACAGCCCACCTGTTTCCAGCTGCCGTGCAAGGGAGAGGCCCATAGATGTCGATGCCGACGCGGTCGAAGGGTCGTTCTGGACTCGGTAAAGGTTGTCGAGGTCCAATTCCTTGGCGAGGAGGAGATTTGCGGCGTTGGCAGTGAACACAGGAACGAACGAACTGACGAATGAAACGGTACATGTCGCGCCAGTAGTACCGCAGGCGCAAACGTTGGTAGGTTTTGGGTACACCAGCATGGGCGCAGTGCGGCTCGTCGTGAAAATATGCGCATATTTCTGCACGTAGGTGGCGTGGAATTACTAGGAGCCACTTGCGACCTTCGGGTTGGTAGTTGCGTCGAAACAGCAGACCGTAACGAATGGCGAAGTGCGACGCTTGCCGGCGTAGATTTCGAGATGCACCTTTCGCCGATGAGCCTGGTAGGAATTTGAAGATGGAGGAAATCCAGGCGTCTTTCTTTTGCTCGGATGACATGGACTGTATCTCCAGTGGTGAGAGATAACAATCGGTAGTCGAGAGTCGCTCACTTTCATGCGGCGATGGGGAGCGAGAAAGGGCATCAGCGTCATGGTGCTTCCGGCCTGACCGATAGGTAACGCGAATATCATATTCCTGGAGTCGCAAAGCCCAGCGTGCTAGGCGACCGTACGGATCTTTTAGTGAGGACAGCCAGCAAAGCGAGTGGTGGTCCGTAACAACCTCGACAGGGCGGCCATAGAGATACGGGCGGAACTTTGCAAGCGCCCAAACAACAGCTAAGCATTCTCGCTCTGTCACAGAATAGTTGGTCTCGGCTTTTGTTAGCGTACGACTTGCGTAGGAGACCACATACTCGTCATAACCTGCCTTCCGTTGTGCGAGAACTGCCCCCAAACCGACTCCGCTCGCATCGGTGTGAATCTCGGTAGGGGCGTCGGGATCGAAATGGCGCAGGATTGGCGGATGTGAGGAGATGACGTAGTTTAGTAAAAGCGTCGTCGCAAGCCGTTGACCACTCAGAGATACTGCCTTCCTTGCTGAGGAGCTGTATCAGTGGCGCGATGAGGGATGCAAAGTTCCGTACGAAGCGGCGAAAATATGAACACAGCCCAAAGAAGCTGCGAAGGGCCTTCACTGATGTCGGCTTCGGGAACTCTGCCACAGCACGCAACTTGGCAGGATCCGGCAGGACACCAGCTTTAGAGACAATGTGGCCGAGGATGGTAAGCTGTCGGGCAGCAAAACGGCACTCTTGAGGTTTAGCTGTAGTCCTGCGGTAGTTAAGCCCGTCAAAATTTGCTCAAGTCGAATGAGGTGTGTTGAAAAATCTGGAGAAAAGACCACAATATCATCCAGGTAACAAAGGCATGTCTGCCATTCGAGTCCACGGAGAATGTTGTCCATCATTCGCTCGAAGGTTGCAGGCGCATTGCAGAGTACAAACGGCATGACGTTAAACTCATAGAGGCCATCTGGAGTAACAAAGGCCGTTTTTGCACGATCAGCCTCCGCCATGGGGACCTGCCAATAACCTGAGCGTAAGTCAATTAAAGAAAAAAACTCTGCGCCTTGGAGACAATCGAGGGCGTCATCGATTCTTGGCAAAATTCTCGGGTTATCTTGTTAAGCCGTCGGTAATCGACGCAAAACCGAATAGAACCGTCCTTCTTCTTGACAAGCACTACCGGTGACGCCCATGGACTCGTGGATGTTCGAATCACACCACGTTGGAGCATGTCCTCGACTTGTTCGTCAATTACGCGGCGTTCAGTAGGAGAAACACGGTAGGGACGTTGTCGTAAGGGTGCGTGACTCCCGGTGTCGATGGTGTGTTCAACAGTGGTGGTACGCCCCAGGCCAGTCTGGACAGAATCAAAAGACGTCCGAAATCGGTGCAGCAGTGCAAGAAGTTGGTCTCGTTCGGACGACGAAAGCTTGTCATCAACGGCGCGAAGAAAGACATCTGCAGATGGTGGGGGCGTCGCTGCTGCAGGAGCGCAGAGTCCACTGACGTCAAGGGTTGTTAAATCATCCGGAAGATCCACGGCCACAACAGAAGCTACGGTCTCGACGTGGCCGACGCACTCTCCGCGTTGCAAGGAGAAGTGTAGCTTGGCTGTTGCGGATTGAAGCAGGGAGAACGGAAGCGGAAGATTTCGGCGCTGTTAGAACAGGGTAGAAGGCGTAAAGAGTACTGTCGCATTGGACAGAGATGGGCACGATAAAGAAGCAAGGACGGCGGAATGAGGAGGAATGCTAACTTCTTCCGCGAGGACCAGTTTTACGGCAGAACAAGCGGGCGGGTCATCAGCGGTAGGATCCATGGACGGGAAGAGCTCTACTTCGGCGCGGCCACAGTCGATTACAGCTCCATGTTGGGAAAGGAAGTCCCACCCCAGTATTACATCGTGGGAGCACGAAGGCAGGACAACGAACTGGATAACGTATAGGACGTCTCGAATAACGGCACGGGCAGTGCACACGCCGAGTGGATCTATGGGATGAGCCGTAGCAGTCCGCAATAAGAACCTGAGGTGCGGCGTCGTGACCTTCTTTAAGCGGCGGCAGAGTTTGGCGTCCATGACAGAAACGGCGGCTCCAGTGTCGACAAGAGCTAAGATTTCGGCGCCATCTATGACAATACTAATGATGTTTGCGGGAGAGGAGGAGGTCTTGGGCAGATCGACGACGACGCAGTTCTTGCCTCCGGAACTGCGGCGCCTAGTTTTCCGCTTGCGTTGGGGCAGGACGACGACGCATGGGCGACAGCGAGCGTCGTCGCGGAGACGAAGATCGGCGGCCGGCGAAGTCACGGCTTTCGGAGGGCATAGATGTCACCGGCGAATACGCGGCGCCCTCCTGAATGAGTTGCGATGGGGCGTAGGAATAAGCCGTGGGAGTGTTGCGCCCAATTGTCATACTGCGGCGGCAATAGCGGGCGACATGGCCAGGAGCCCTGCATGCAAAGCAAATTGGACGATTGTCCAGCGTCCTCCAAGGGTTAGTGAGTTGCGGACCAGAGCATACCGGGGGGCGTACAGGCACGCGGGGCTGCAGAAAGACGGGGCTTTGATGTATGTACCTGGCTGCGACTTCAACATAAGGTCGCCGTGGGACAGAGTCAAGAAAGGTCGGTGGAGCGGCCATCGGCATGGAGGGTATTCGCCCCGAGCGCGAACACAGTCGGCCCCTGGCGGCGGCGGGACGAACCGCTCCTAGTGTGGATGGCGCTCTGGCGTCGTCTGCTTTTTCACGTTGCGTGCGGCGCAAGACGCGTGCTGCACACGACAAAACAACCAATGTGTGTGCTCGTTTGGCAGTAAGCAATGACATATAGGAACCTCTGCGTGCTCGTCCCTTTAGAAACGCAATAATCAGCGGCCGTTCCGGGTTAATGCGCTGGTTTAATTCCCCGAAACATCTTCGCTGTGGTAACCGCTTGAGTGTGAAACGTGTTATAAACATTGCTTTTGGCCAAACATTGCACTTTTCTTATGGTTGAGTGCAGTCGTTTGCAGTTTCGGGAACGTCGAAGGGTGCTTTTTGAAGGTGGCGTGGTGATTATTTAAAGGATAAAAGAAACGGTTAAGAAGCGACAAGACCTGTGCATACGCGTGCAAATTCCACACCCTTGTAAAATTGCGCTGTGTCCTTATATAAAAAAGAAACAGAAAAAAACATTTACACTGCACACGACCCGTGCGCTATCGCCCATACATTACCGGACACGTATTTTACACCCGCAGGCGCCTGTGTGATCGTGTCCTTCCCGTACCTTTTCTAAAATAAATACCATTTTTGGACAGTCGTTGGTTATACTCAGGAGGAGGAATAAACATTTATTCAACTGTATCGAGTTGCTAATTTTTCGTATTATTTAAAATACGTTTCTATGGATGCGCAAGAGGATTTAGGGGGAATTTTTCGGTAAAATTAAGCAGTTGTGAGTTTGCGTCAGTCTGGCATTTCGTGTGTAATTTTCATATATATCATTTTCAAATCCGACATGAATCATTTTGTCCAGGAACGTGTCTCATTCAGCATAACCAAATGCCTAATTTGGTCACGTCTTAACCTCTTAAGGTGGACATAAGTTTAAAGAAAGAGGAGAAAACGCGTAATATAATGCACGTTGTTGCCCACATGTGTGTGGGGTGTGTGCCACGACTCGCTGTTTTTTTTTTTTTTAATTTTTTCCCCACAATGCTTGCTTTCATACAATCTTCAAAAAGGCGTCCCACAATTTCTGAACAATCTCGGACCAAAGGGGGGTTAATAATTTTGGAAAATACGTGTACTGCTTTTTCACCGCTACAGAACACGACGCATAGTGTAGTTTCTATTGTAAGTAATAATGATAACCATAGTTCGGCTTTTCGCGCGCATTACATGCGTTCTCTTCTCGCTGCTCTTGCAACGTTAGGAGGACCCCCCCCCCCCCCCCCCCCATTCCCGAAAAAAAAATGAAATGCGAAAAATTTCATTTTTTAACCAATCCTTCAGAATTAAATGCCAAGACAAAGGTGATATTCAGTTTACAAAACAAAGTAGTTACCGGGAACCCGTTACGCTGATTTGCAACGAGAAATAAAAAGGAAATGTTTTACTACATCTGCAACAGCGCAACTTCATTTATTGCCGTCTTTAGGGTTCGTAAGCGACCTTATACGCAAAAATGCAAACACATCTCGCTGTTGCAGGCACCATGATTTTAAAAGGAACGCAAATCGTCAACAGAGCAGCCGTCACAGAAAATTTGTGCTCACTGCGAGGTCCCAGAAGCTTGGTTTGCACACTGTAAACCTGCTTGTCACTTTGCGAAAACCTAGCTAAACATGAGATGTTGATTGTACTGCGTGCGTTGACAATTCAATTCGCAAGTTCACTTGCGACGAAAGCCGTAAATAAGTGATCCGAAACCGTTATTCATGAAACCTTCCTCCAGAGTCGCTAAAATTTCATTTAAAAGACCCGTTAGAGCGGTTCCATTTATATCTCTGCGCTGATCAAAATTCAGTAATTTTATGTTGCCTTTTGAACACACAAAAACTATCGTAAGCTCTTAGAAAGTATTTCGGGGCAGTTAAGTAGTGTTACCGTTTCAGAGCATCCCACAAATGCAAGAATGCGTCATGCTACCAGTGAAAGCGATTCAGATTGCGGTTGTAAACTGAATTTCAGAAATCGGGGCTTCCTGATTTCTTTTATTTATGCTTTTATTGAAGGCTCAACGCCATAGTCTGGAAAGATCGAGCTTGCTAGGAGCCGCAGCGTACAAGTTCCATCCTGAGATCCTGAGATTCCCGATGAGTCGTCGCGTTTTTTGGCGTAATAATGAAAACTGACTGCCGCTTCCATGCTACACATTGAACGTTGAGTAACCGAACTACAGCATACCACTCTTGTTTGCACCTGTCGTGCGCACATACGGCGAGAAAAAGGCACGAAGCGCGCCCACAGTGTGCATTCTTACGGGCCGCTCAGCGGCGCATCCACACTAGCAGCGCGACGCTGTCGCCACCTACATGTCGAGCTCGCGGCGAATAGAATCGGCATAAGCCAGAGTTGTGGTGACTGGGGCTGTCGGCGAAGCGTCGGAATAGGGCATGGGGGCGACAACAACAGGAGTTGACTGCAGTGCAGTTGGAAGGGACTGAGCAACTTGTTGTTGGACAATGGTCCGGAGGTCAGGGCTGAGAGAAGATTTACACTCCGGAACGTTAGGCATAAGGGACAAGCCACTTTCTCGCTCACAAACTGCTGGATTCGATGAAATAATGTACCGTCACTGTCGTTAGCAGCCAAGCTGGACATAAACTGATCTTGTGCGACGGGTCGCCGAGTTAGAGCCCGCTGCCTACGCAGCTCGTCGAAACTCTGGCAAATGGTAACGACCTCTGCCACAGTTTGGGGGTTTTTCGCGAGGAGCATTTGGAAGGCATCGTCTTCGATGCCTTTCAGGATGTGCTTGATCTTGTCCGTTTCGGGCATGGCGCTGTCGATCCTCCTGCACAGATCTACGACGTCCTCGATGTACGAAACGAAATGAAGTTTTCACCACTTTTCTGTGCACGTTCGCGCAAGCGCTGCTCCGACCGGAATTTTCGTACAGCGGGGCGTCCAAATACTGCTTGGAAGTCGGCTGTAAATTCTGGCCACGTTTCAAGACTGGCTGCATTGTTCAGGAACCATTTCTCCGCCAGCCCAGTCAAAGAATATTCCACGTTATTGAGCTTGAGGCGGTTGTCCCAATTGTTGTGAGTGCTCGCCCGTTCAAACACGGCAAGCCAGTCGTCGACGTCCTGCTCATCGGTGCCGTTGTACTTGGGAGGGTCCCGCTCACGGATCGCACCAGAGCAGACGATGGGTGTTGGCGAAGGCGGCGGGTTATCGTCGCGAGGCATTGTATGAGGTTGAAGTGTCCGATTGCGGAGCTCCAGGGTAAGAAAACGACTGCCGACGCGGGTCAGGCCCTCTCGACGATTCTGCGAAGGCCGATGAGGTGGGAAGCTGGGGCCAGGACGGGGAGGGACCCGCACACTCCACCAAAACTGTAAGGAGGATTTATTCCAAGGCCGAAGGACTGGTCAGCTCAAAGTCAGTTCCAGGAGGCAGGAGCACGACGTCCGCTCGGTAGTGTTGGCCGAGAGCAAAAAGCGAGAGGCAGCTTCTTCCTTCCAAGCGTTCGCGATGCGGCTGCCGTCTATTGTTGTCACTTGACTGCGATGATGATGCTCTACTGTTTCGGCACGTACCCTCTCATGGCGAGTGGACAGTGCTTCCTATACTCGGGTTGCTCCTTCGTGACGGGCATCCTTACAATATATATATATATATATATATTGTAAGAAAACTGCCCCTCTCTCCCACAAAGCCATGTTGATTCCCCGAGCTGGGGCTCCCGCTTTTTCCGCCTTTCCAGGTTGGTGGCTGCCCTCTTTGCTGCCACAGCAAATTGACCACTGGCCGTGCTCAGATCTTTTTTCCCAAAGCTTCACACCTCTACAAGTACCAGACTCCGGTTAAGAACTCCACGTGCCATGATTAAGATGAACAACTTTTGTTCACTTGTAACATCACAACGCAATAACGTTCGCTTAAGACGAATTTCTGGTAATACAAATTTTCGCCGTCCTCTCGAGTTTGTCTTAATGTATATATATATAATGCTAACCGTCTCTCCGTACTATCGTCAATTGCACATCCTGTGCAGCTACAGCACTCACTAAGTGAGTCCAGATGGACCCTGCTCCTCGTGCTTTCACACTATAACAGTACCCTGTCCTTGCCAATCCCCGAGAGAGAATGCGCCACTATTCAGGGCACACAGTCTTCACTCAACAGCGGGCAGAACGGGCAGAACACTACAAAATGGGGAACCTAGTGCTCCCGCATGAAAATAGTGCAGGTGCAAACATTATCTGTTGTGTAGTCCTCTAAATATCTTGGCTGTGACTCTTCTAAGGAGAAAGCTGTGTCACCAAAGGCTACTGCAGACCATTTTTAAAATGAAACTCGTCCCAGGATCATACCAAGGTCACACCGAGTTGTGCACAACTTCAAAAAGGTCGCCTCCAGATGAAATCTTTCGACTGTGTTTTCGGTACCTTTAAAGTGTGCCATGCTTTGTACAACAACAACAACAAAAAAAAGACACAAAATTTGTGGTAGGAAGCATGCTAAGCCCCTTGTTAGTCGTGCGATGAGACACCTTTTGACTTCACATAAAGCTTTCATTCGCCAAATCAGCTGATGTATCGGGACCAATTGAAAACGTGCACCTTCGGTAGAACATTACGCAGGCCGTTTGAGTGCAAAGGTTGTAATTGTGCACCCAAGTTGACAAAAATAAAAACAGTGGAGGAAAGCACGGATTTAATGGCACATAAAGTAACAAACTTTTTGTATCAAATGAATGAACAATTTGTGAGTGAGCCCCCTCTTCATCAATCTACTCCAAGGAATGTGCTCTTGCCAAACGCCTGTGACCTTTTTTTTATGCTTTTATGCTTCTTATACCTGATCGACATACCCTAAATAAATCGGTTGCAAGTAGCGCCCATCCTGTCTGTTCAATGTCCTTGTGGTCTTCGCGCCCAGAATTGATGCAAGTACCAATGAGCTCTTGAAGAGTGGTTGGAGGGTAAAAGTGGCTATGGTGCAGCTGTTCCACTAGTAGAAACAGAAAATCCGGTGTGATGGGGTATAAAACAGATTTTCACCCAAAGGCCAAATTCGGCATAAAACAGCACATCACCCTATCCTACGCCGAATACAAGCACAAAACAGTGCGGCATTTTTCTGCTGTATATGTGGCAATTATTCGGAAGAAGTCTTTGTACCTGCCTTGCTGACATAAATATAAGCGAAGCAGGCATCATAGTGGGTAGCACAGGTCACAGCTGCAACTAGAGCTTCTATGTACAGTTAAAAAGCATTGTGCGTTTCGTTTTTCACCCAAAACTACATGCTTATTAAATTCCTCTGAACGGAACATACATATCCCGACACACGTCAAAATATGCGACTACAGATCCCACAGGCTAGAATACACTACTAACATACTGAAGCGGAGCTTGCAGGCTCTAGTAGAATGTAAAACTATGTTGAAGCACACTAGGTTATCTAGAAGTTCCGAGTTATTAGTCGTTATTGCTGGGCGTATTCCATCGCTACGATGCTACTAAAGTGACGGCCGGAAGCACGCCGGGAAATACACGAAGCAGCACAGGCACCAATGTCGAAAGCTTGCAGGGAGCGCTCTCAGATTCCTCGGCACAAACGGGTGGTGGTACTGCACCAAATGCACCCCGGTGAGCCAACTTCACACAAGGATCGCACGGAGAACACTCAGCAGCAGTTTGAAGAAAGCAACCAGCAAGAAGGGCACATTGTAGGAGCTTCCAAATAAAGCTGGGCTACTGATTCACTGTAGCTCAGCGGATGCGTCCTGTTGGTGATGGGCAGCACAGCTGAGCGAAGCGACTAAAACCTGACCGCAACACGGACGTTGTTAAGTGCGCGTTGCAAGTGTTGCCAGCGCAGCCGTGAGGGGCAGCGTTCAGCATCGGTTGAGGACAGGACAAAGCAGTGTTGGCAGCCAGTAATGTCGTTCCGGAGATACGGTGCTCCAAAAATTTGTTTTTGTTTTCATCAACTTGCACAAGCGGTTTGACGCCTCAGTACACAAAAGTATTTTTTCTACAGGACTTTGCAGTGGCTTTCGATGGGAAATTTTTAAAAACGCAAGGAATATAACACGTGGAACCCGACATTCTGACTTTCGAAAAAACGAACTCGGGGACAATTTTATGCGGGTTTTTTATGGAATGATCAATCAAATAAACCTTTACAAACAGCATCACCTTGGCCGTGTTGGAAAATTATGCTGTCAGTAAGCATTTTTCCCCACTGAAATTGACGGGAGCAATAAATTCCTTGACTCTCAGACTGTTTTGGAGCAGTTTGGCGCAATTTTTGCAATTTTCAAGCTTTTGGAGCAGCCTGGCGCAGGAAAACAAATTTGTATCAAATCTGCGCAATATCCGCAGCTGTCTCACCCCTGGTCCCTCCTTGTTGATTTGATGCAGATTACCCAAAAAAACTGGTCTGCAGACCGAATAATCCAGGCCAGCAATCAGCGACTCGCTTGTTCCCGGCGAAACCGCCGCGTTGAGGTAGTTGCTACCATCGCGACCCACAGCTAGTACGCCGCCAGATAACGCCAAGGACGGTGCAATTGATGCCGAGAAAAGTACCTTGTAAATTCATTATGAAATACTTGCGACGTGACATGTACGAGACTGTGTGTGCAAGGAAACACCTTGTAACAAAGACAAAAACGCGTCGCTCACTTGTGATCTCACCGCGCGTACTGCTCGCATTCTCTGGTAAATGAACGACTACGTGAGCACGGTTATCCAATTGCTTCGCGCGCATGCTTAAAAGTGCTGCGATGATTTGCAGTTTGGCTTAAGCCGTGCCTATATTGCCCCCACAATATATGTTTTTTGTAGTTATGTCCCGATTTGATTAACTATCACTGCCGTAGCCTGCACTTCGCAGGGGTGATATGTTTAGATTTCGCGACACTTGTCCGCAATGTATGAATAGTATGAACGCGAGTTTTCTACACCTTCAAGTGGGTTTGGACATGGCTACATGCAAGGTATGGGCTTTAATTTTGCCTGTTTAATTTCGTCTGAGCCTGCCTTTCTGAAGCACCAATTTCGAAACTCACGACTGCTCACAGAAAGCGAGGCTGTGTACGAGGCGAAACACGTCGTTAATGATTTGGGGTAATGGGGAGTTTTAGAAAAAGAGAACTTCTCCGTCGGCCGTGCGGTCCGGCACGGCGGGTGTGTGTGCTGAACGTTTCTACGAACAGTAAACGCTAACACGATTTCCTGCTTTATACATTTCTTACAAGCAAGGGAAATCTATAAACTTAGCTCGGCGACCATCATAGTCCACGCTGGTGATCGGGAAAACGAGCTGCAGCTTAGGCTTCGGTCGCATATGTCATACACCACGGCACCACGGTGAAGTTGTTTGCTGAGGAAGTACCAGAGTTGATACGGTTATAATATTGTCCCTATGAGTTCAAGCTGTGCTTGACGCACTGATAATTAACTTCAAACGACGGAAATTAACACGAAAATACGTTTAGAACACGCTTCCGAAGCGAAGTGTCAAGCGCTGCAAACCAACTACACAGCACGATAAGAACGGAGATCCTACAAGTGCCGTCAAAACAATCACAGCGCCGGCCTCTTCAGTGGTGGGCCTGGTGGCCGATAGGTGACCGGTAAAGAGCGCAAAGGCTCACGGGTACGTCGTCTGCTCCCGACACTTCCAGTTCGAGATCTCTCCTGCCCTCCTGTACGCCGGCGGCTTTCAGGCATGCGTGTGCGTGTTTATTCGTCGCGGGGTGCTTACCTGTCAGATAAACCCCTAGTAGGGTCAATCGTTGCTATTTATGGAATTCCTGATGCACGAGCGTTTTTTTCCCCCGGTGGAAACAGATAAAGAACATGCAAGCACACATGTGCATGAAAGCCGCTGACGGGAGGCCAGGAGAGCTCCCGAACCGAAAGTGGCGGCACTCCACGGGAGAAAACAATTTACCCATGAGCCTTTGCACTTTTCAGCGGTCACCTATATATTAGGGTGATTTTTAACCTATAGCCACACAGCGCCCTTCGTCGTTTTCCAAACGGAGACAGGACCACGGGAATGTTGTAACGTAGTTTGAAAATTCATGTGATTAGACCCTTGGGTTTTATTTTAGTTCGTTTCTACTCGTAATCAATGCCTTCCGTGAGTTCAGAGAGACTGACAATCCTCTGCCCCGTTTTGGTTACGTGACCCAATGCTGGTGCCGGCACCAGTCCGGGTGAAAACACTCCGGAGTGGCCCAGTGGGTAAGGTGTTGTGCTGCTGAGCCCAAGGTCGTGGGTTCGATTCCCGTTCCCGCCGGCCGTCTTTCTAACGGAAGCAGAAAACTGAAACGCCCGTGCATGTGCCGACACTTCGGCGCACGTTAAAGATCGCCATCTGGTCGAAAGATCGCCATCTGATCGAAGACGTATATGTCTTTATGACAAGGGATATTACACAGCAATCATTGATGAACTGCTCTTTCTTTTCATCATTAGAATCATTATTCCAAAATAGATCGGTGCAAGATAATTGGAAATTATTAACGGACAAAGTGGATTAGCTAGATTATCTTGTGAGCAAATATATACTCACATTTAGTTTCCAGGCCGACACTCAAAAGAGGGAAAAGGTGTGGGCGGGCGTGTCGGTTCATAGTCACACAGAAAACAAGCGTAGTAAAAAACAGAGGACAAAGCGTGGACAGGACAGGATTAGCGGTTGTCTTGTCCACGCCTCGTCCGTCCTCTGTTTTTTACTGCACTTGCTTTCTGTGCGACACTCAAAAAGCCCTGGTTCACCAAGACTTTAAAACGCCTAGAAAACGAAAGCGAACGCCTTTCGTACGTCAGACAAATAGAAGGGAAATCAACGCGCATGGCAAAAATACTATGCAGCCGAACGTGACTACCTAGGAAAAATACGCTAAGCAAAGCACTCTTCTATAACTGTAATGTGCCAAACATTCTAAAAAGTGACCCACGCAAGTTTTTTGAAATAACCGACCCTCACCCTATGCAGTCTACCAGGGCGTCTAGCAAATTGCCTAATTCAGTTTCCCTGACTTTTCCAGGTTTTCCATGACCATTTTAGTTGAAATTCCCTGACCTATACAACAGGCGCCATTTTGTGAAAATGGTCCAAGAAGCATATAAAAAGCGTAGAGAAAACACATTCTATCGTAGGGAAAAACACATTTGTGGCAACTGCCCTCATTCTCAAAATGCACTTTGATTAACTTCAGTTTGAGGTTTGCTTGCCTTCAGTTGCGGCTTGAAAGAGTTTATTTCATCTTGCAGGATAAAAGCTTCGAGTTGCGCTTCAGCGAGCACCTTTTACTTTTTTTCGATTGCCCTAGCTGGCTCAACATGCAACGTGACCCTATGTAATTCTGGCTCCTGATGTCAAGAATTAGTGCTTTTAAGATTAGCTCCCAAAAAGACTCCATTTTAAAATTCGCTGAAAAAAAAAAGGCGCGTTGTGCGTGCGATATTTGGGCACCATTTACATCGTCCCTCTGCGCAAGTGCATCCAGCAACCTAAGCCAGCTGCGAGCTGTGTGAACAGCACGGCGAGTTTTTGTACGAGATTTGGCGGCGTCGACGATTTCGTGCCTGCGGTGGCTCTTTTCCTTTGTGCTTTGAGCAGGTTAGAAGCGGTCGTTGGAGCTACCCATGGAGGGAAGAAAAGGTTAGGAGAGGCCCTGACGTCACATTTGTGAAGCCGAGTCCCGCCATGACTTGAGCCCAGCCCAGCAATGAGCCCAGCACTCTTTCCCATCATCCTTTGCTGTTTCCGATTTGATAACAGCTTTGCGGTACGGGCGGCTCGCGAAAGCGAACGCAGACGACGGGAGTATTGTTTGGGTCCGTACAGGACGGCGGTGTGCGCTACGTCTCAGCTGCGAAGAATTTCGCTTCGCTTCACAATGCAGAAACGCACAGCAAGCAAAGCACCGACTGTGGCTCTCGCCAACGCTGAGCAGGGAGGCTTTTGCCTGCAGCAGCCGGCGGCGGCTGTTCGCTCCGCCGATCTCGAGTAGGGTGCCTTGATGCTCGCGCGGGGGCGCGCGCATCGAGGCACTCTAATCTCGAGGCGACGCCAGCGCCGCTGCGGCCGTGATACGAGTTCGGGCCGCCTCCAAAGGCGAAGTTTTCAAACTGACCTAATCTAAAAACGTTTGCCGTAGCGACCAACATTTATAGATATATTTCAGTTTAGAAACTCGCCGCCGCGGCCATTGAACGCAGCCGGCC
Organism: Haemaphysalis longicornis; assembly: GCF_048455015.1. NCBI lineage: Eukaryota > Metazoa > Arthropoda > Arachnida > Ixodida > Ixodidae > Haemaphysalis > Haemaphysalis longicornis. The sequence continues at coordinate 7,927,532 of NW_027526295.1, forward strand.
CGCTGCAGTTCCTGCCACCGCGGCGCTGCAGTCGAGAATTGCGCTATAGATGCGAGCGTCGTCTGCTAGCCACAATGTTGCGCTTGCGCAGCAGGCTTAGCAAGCCATCGGATTTTACTACGCCCGTTGCAGCTTTTAAATCTTCAGAGCTCCACTCTGGCGTGTGATGTTCTTAATGCGTGTCGCAACGCACCGCTGTATTATTTTCTACGCATCCGGAAAATTTGAGGCCATAAGCTGATGCTTAAACTGCGCCCTGCATACCAGCCCCTCGTTTGGGTTGACTGAAAGCGCGCGCGTGGCATGCTTTCGTTGCAATCAGATGTCCTAACCCGAATCCATTCGTGTTGATTGATTGTAGGGTTTAACCCGCCGACGCAACGCAGGCGACGAGGCGCGCCGTAGTGGAGGGCTCCGGATTAATTTTGACCACCTGGGGATCTTTAACGTGCGCCGAAATCTCGCACACACGGGCGTTTTTGCATTTCGCCTCCATCAGAAAAGTGGCCGGGAATCGAACCTGCATCCACGTGCTCAGCAGCGCAATGCCTGCGGCAGGATTCGTGTTTTCTCGTCCTCACTAGTATTTTTATGCTTTGCATATATTTTTCGATGGTATTTTTACTGCAAGTTTCCCACATTTGACAAAAATATTATAACGCATGCATGCAACTAAGGTGAAGAACACGAGGCAATCAAGTGATAAAATTCAAAATGCAATCTTCTTTATTTACACACTTCAGGAAACAACTGTGCAATTTCAAACAAGTTTTGCCTTCCTTCTCTCTCTTCGTACTCTGACTGCGGAGTCGTTCTCTTGGCACTTTGTGCGAGCAAAGAAATGCATTCGAGTAACTAAATAAAAATGGATCACTTTACCAGTGAATTCGCTGCAGTGTTGTGAACAGCCAACTGTGTTGGTGCCATTTTCAATAAGGCTATCAAGAACCTTCCAAAAAAGATCAGCAAATGTAGCTGGTTCACTTGCTTGACTCACTGTCTTCTCAATGGTACTTATGCATGCAAATAATTTTCTGGATGGATATACAAGGCAACCAGAAACGTGAGCACACTCAATGATTAGCAGTGCTTCTGCAAGAAGGGCATCCTGGGAACCAACCAGATCTTTCTTGCAATCTGCAGTTCTGTTAGCTTTAAATGCGACATAGCCAGCTAAATAATACTGTGCAGTCTCTTCTGACGACAACACGTTGTACGTGTGATCGTCGGGGAGATTGCATAAGTCATTGAATGGTACGCATTTCAGTCGCTTCCACACCTCTTTCTTGACTGCGTTTTTTTGTTATGTTTTAGGCCACAGACAGCGGTTGCCAGATTTGGCTATCAATACCTCACTTGGGTGACCTTTCCCACTATTTCATAATGAAATCACTATTATGCCTCATTACACAATACACGATTTCATAATTAAATGTCCTGACAAGGCATTATGCAATTCACATTGAGATACTCAGCAAAGAATGTCTATGCATAAAAAACACAGGTTGACGTTACACTCAGTCACATTTTTCGGCTGTGGCCTCGTAGGTGTTGTGAAATCCCCCCCCTACCCCGAGACGCGTCCACCGCGAGAGCAGTCTGTCTTGATTTTACCTAACCGGCCAAACCGCTTCCGCTCACTGGCTAGCCAGCGTCACTATCAATAATTAACAGTGACTCTGGCTAGTCAGTGAGCGGAAGCGGTTTGGCCTGTTAGGTAAAATCAAGACAGACTGCTCTCGCGGCGGCCATTATTATCCGGTAGGGGGGGGGGATTTCACAACACCTACGAGGCCACAGCCTATTTTTCAATGCCCTTGGCAGCCTATCACAGGTGGGAAAACGTGGGATTCTAGATTAGGCTATTGGTTGGATTACTCCGGATCCCAATGAAATGGCCATCACAAACGTGCCAGTGCGGCTTCTGCTACCAGGCTCTTGTGCTGTCACTCCTCAACACTTACAGAAAAAAATTTGCAAACTGCCATAAGGTTTCCGTGACCACACAGCAACAGAACTCGTCCAGAAACCACCGTGATTGAAAGCAGTAGAAAGGGAGAAATACGCCCATACCCCTATCCCCACACGAGGCAAGTGTTGCCAGGCAGAACTGCCCGTCGCACCAAGGATGCGGCTGCTGGCTCACCCGGCTTCAAAAGCGCCCCACAAGTTTCCACTGCTGTTAGCAAGTGCCGCCAACATGTCCCCCAAGACTTCGTTTGACTGCACACATCCCCTAGCGACACCACTTACACCGCTTTGAAGTCATTTCAACCGATCGTCAGTTGATCCAAATGCCACCTTTGAGCTGCTACACTTTTTTCAAAAGCATTTGGCTGAAATGCCATGTGTATCAAAGTAGCAGCACCAACCAATGATTTCTGAGGTTCTCAAAGGTACTCTCGGACGTAGTTTCTGTCTGCCGTATTCACAAAAATAGTTATGTACAAGTAAAACTTGGTTTCTAAAGAGCTCTTTTACAATTTCTCATTTGCTTTTGTTTCCTATCACTCAATCTAAGACTACAATGTAATTTAGTACTCGCAGAACCGGCGGTGTGCAGAAAGGAAAAAAAAATGTCTGCCTATTTTGTGCGTGTTTGCAGATCATTACCCATTTTATGTCTAATAAAGGTGTTCCTTTGCCTAGTTTAACATTAAACACTTTTGTGAAGTTACGAGAACAACACTGGGCAGCAGTGGCCACACCAAAACACGGCGAGTGAACACGACCGCTTTCCTTCGGGAATGGTCGTGTAGATCGGCCTGAACGGCATTTGAAATTTCGGAAACCATTCAACTCAAATGTCCTTGCGTGCAGCGTGTGTAGCAAGGGTGATTAATTAAAATTTTGAAGCAAACACGACAAATGCTGCACATCTGAATGCCTGTTCTTGTAATGAGAGAGTGCCGAGGGGTGGAGCCAGCTGCTTGGTCACTATCAATAACAACAAGGTGGAGAGATCCATGATAAAAATTCCCGGGCAAACAATGTATTTGGGCAGCACATTGCACACAGCCAATGGGAGAGGCCTGCAGTGGACTCTGATAGGCAGATGATAGAGGAACGTGCGTAGCTAGGCACACAGCAGGGGGCACAGGAGGGAAAGTGCAGCAAGGTGTGCACGAGGCCACTCAAGAAATGTATAAAACAAACAAAAGCAACTGTACTTGCACAGAGGTAAAACAGAAAAACTAGCAACACACATCAGTCTGCCCCCCCCAAGAAAACAGCCTGTAGGCAATGAAAGAAAGGCTGGTCCGAACACTGTGGCAGGCACAACATTGGCTGCGGGTGAAGTTCCGATGCCAGAGGAACCTGTGCACTGTCTTCCTTCCTCCTCCAGCAATGCCCGACAGCCAGGGTAGCAGCAGCAGCCGTGGCACCACAAGACGGGTTCCCTCTTGACAAGACGTCCGCTGCCAGCCTCCTTACTGGACAATTCATGGAACGGATACTAAATTTTAGGAGCGTGCAAATCTTCGAAACTTTTGAACATAAAAAAAAAAAACAACAGAATATTCAGTTAAGCTTCAACTTTTAAAGGGACACTTGAGTGACTTTGCCAAACTTCTGTTTTTGTTTACGTTGCACGGACTGGCTCGAATAAACACACCTTTCATCGTTTAACCAGTCGATAAAGTAGTATTTAGTTTCTAAAGCCTGAAAAAAGAAGAAATACCATATTCACAATGCATTTTCAATATTCCCAATGCAGCAATACTTATCACTGCAAGGAGGAGATGATAGATGAAAATGTACTGATAAAAAACAAAACTCAGAATCATTCTCTCTTATAACGGCACACCTGGGCCCTAGCGTGTAGCATTTCCTCGGCGTGGCCGCTGGTGCACACCCCCGCGCAGCGACGGCCATCATTCACTGACCTGTGTGGAGGGCCTCGGGGGCAGGCTGCCGTGGAAGGAGGCCGCTCAGCCGGGGGACGGTGGCCGCAGCAGCTCGAGGTATCGTGGCCGCAGGGACTCCCAGCTGCAGCAGGGCAGGTCCAGCTGCGCACCAGGGGGGGGGGGGGACGCCACGTCACTGGCAGGGCAACCTGCCTTCGCTTAAACTGGGTGAGGGGAACTCCTCCCCATTGCCCCCACCACCCACACCCATCTACGCATGTGGGTGCACGTTAACGAAGAAAAAGTGCGACCATCATCACAGCCTTCTGAGTCCAAACAAACTAAACCACTCAATTCCCGTTAACCTTCGCACTCAGCTACAAAAAAGATTTGATCTCACATTTGATTCACCCAAGCTTACTGTGACCTGAAATGAGAACCCCACAATGCAACATTTATTTCTACAATCCTACATTTTCTTGCTGCCATTCGACACCGTTCAGTGCAAGATTGATGCAAATTAGCATTTTCCATTGAGACACCTCCAGCACAGCTGCAGAATTGTGAAAAAAGCCGACTTTAAAAGGACACTGCAGTGACTCGTTTGTAAACATTGTGGGATTACTTGTGCAAATTCAAGTCTGAAGTCCCCAGGCCATGCTTCAACCACTCTGGGTGCGTTTACATGAATTTATTTAGTAGAAAAAATAAAAATAAAAGTGCTGTACTTTTTTCCGCATCCTCCTTGCTGATTTTCTGTGGCGTTTCCTATGGCATTTACTATTCCACATTGGTTAGACTGCGCCGACTGCGCAGCTAAGCCAACCCACCGATCAGAGCCAGCTGTCCGTGGGTCATCACAGTTAGATGGCTCAGCAGAAACTTAGCCCCAACAACACTCGTGCCCAGAAGAATGTGGCTTTATTTTGTCGTAGACTGTATTGGGATCAGTAAAGTCGACAACGTCAAAACAACTCCAGTCATAACTCGACCCAACGAAACCCGACCTTACGAATTTCCCGATTTACCCAACAAATTCGGATTCCCCTGGAGGTGCCTCTATGGCTCAGTGTTTTGACAAACTCAAGCAAACGAAATAGATTCCGCGCCATTCCCAATTTAACGAACTATTTCGAGAAACAGACACATTTACAAAAGGAGCAATTTCAAATGTGTTTCATCAGAACGCAACGAAAATTACTGTGCCACGTCAGCGGGGAAAAAAAAAAAACGAGGCTTGCATTTTTACGGAGCTCTACAAGATAAGCTCAGCAGTCAGTGAGTGATGCTAGATGGCACCAGCGGCGTCGGACAGTTCCTGCGCACAGCTGCGTTGGCTTAACAAGGTGGCAACAAAAAATCTGAGCTTTCACGACTATCTGAGCACCGGCACCGACACAGACGCCGACACCGCGGAGGTTTTGAACGCTGCAGAAATTGTACAGTTAGTTTCCAGCACAGGAGGATGCTGATGGCCCAGAAACTGCTAAGCTCCTGTCCCCACGTCAGGCCAGCCGATGGATGCCACTGACTTGGTCAGGCGCGTTGCATGTGCTTGCACGCTGCAAGAAGCACACTGTACGCCCAATGCTGACAAAGCACACGCACGTGCTTCATTAGCATTGGGCATGGACTTTTAAAGCCTGCCAGGAATTTATTTCCGGGCAGGCTTTTCTGCCAGGAAGTAAATTCGTTTCCCCCCGAACCCCGAGAGTGTTATCGTTATTATTTTCACCGTGGACTTTTCGTGCATTGCTAAATTACCGGCAGGCCAGCACCGCCGCAATTATGATGCCATGGTAGCTGCCTTCGTTTAGAGATCAAATTTATGAAATCAACTGCTTGTAAAATAACTGCTCCAATTTTACCAAGTTCTCGACTTAGTGAAATAATCTGCAGTTCCCAGCGACTTCAGCGTGTGGGGTTTTGGCAGTATCAGCTGTACTTTTGACAGTATCAGCTGTACAGTATCACTGACTTCACTTCACAGGAGTTGTAAGCTGCGTATGCCTGTGTGACTGGTACACTTTTAGAAAAATCTAAACCCCATTAATCACTTTTTCACTCGGTGAAATTACAGACCAGTCTGGAGCACAACCACACATTTCGATCACTTTTGCTGCTGAAGGAATACCATCGCTGGTGGTCATATATTTCTGGGGGCTAGGGGGACGCTTACAACAGCACAAGCATTATTCAAGAAATGCTCAATTCAGCAGCTCAGAGTGCTGCCATCCAACAACGCAAAAGGTCGGCCTCCGAGTCTAGTATACATACAGTGTAACCTCGTTACAACAGATCTGCTTACAACAGATATTCGAATACAACATACTGATTTATGATGTTTAGTCAGTATTCCTACCTGTGCCACTGATTATACTTTTTTTACTGTGGATTCTGTTACACCATAAGTTTGGATATAACAGACTAGTTTGAGACTAGCAAGGCCAGACTAGCAAGCCCATTTTGTCCCTCACAGTGGACTTTTCATGCATTCCCTGCGTTTGCAGTGTCTATGCTTCTAATTTACACTGGTGATCAAACAAAAGCTATTCGAAACAACTAAAAATAATTGTAAATTAGTAGAAGTGAGACTTTTTGCCTGCCAAAAACTAGTGCCGTTAAGTGCGTGCAGTCATACACTTCCAGTATGCATAAGTCCTGGCAGTCAGGTGATAGGATTTAAAATTTAACAACGTCAGTGCAACAGACCAGATGTTTATAACGAAAGTTACCATAGTTAAAACAAAAAAATCTCCAAGCATAGCAAGAAGACTGTTGAGTGAGAGCAGCAATATAAGTGAATGAAAAGATGTAGAGAGTGCCACGCAACAAGAGCATCAAGATTTTGTGTTGTGCTTCATAGCGTCACGGGGATGGACCTGCTGCAAAACATCTTACAATATTTATTGGCCTTAAATACCAACCCGTTTTAGTTGCAACTAAATCTTGAAAAATGACGGGCATACTTTCATTTTTTTTGTTTTGTTTTTAACGGTTGCAAAGTTCGAACACTTGTTATAACAGACTTTCATTCATGATTCCGTCAAGGTCTCTAGCCGAGTTCTTCAATGCTTTTCTGGTCATGAAGCGCCCGCCAAAGTTTCGCCTGGGGCTGCCACAAGAGGCACCGACGCAGGTCAAAGGGCGTTGGCCGGCCGCCGCTGCTCCGTGCATGCAAGTAGAACCTGCGCCCACCTTTGGCGGCACCTTCTCGATGGAAACGCGTTGTTCAGCATTGCTGCTACAAGGGCAAGCCAGCAGGAAAGTCTTATAGTAATCGCAGCCCTTACGGGGAATGCATATTAGGCAGAATGCTCGTTCAAACCTGTCGACTGATGTCTGGGTTTGATTCTGAGAAATTTCTCAGAAGCCCACATGCGTGGGAGACTTTCGGGGGAGGAGATGGTGTACATTCTTTCCTGTGTTCCTCAAAGCCTTGCCCAGCTGCAGCGCCCAACACTGAAAACCGATTTCATAGCACGGCCATTGAAGCTCTGGAAACGGCGCTGTTTGCTTCTAGGGAAAATTCACGCGCATCGAAAGCCTAAATGGTTTGGCTGTGGCACCCAGGTTGGAGCCGTTTTCTTTTCAATGAGGTGGATATAGTGAGCGACATGCGGTACTAACTCCTGGCACCTACTAATACCGAAGCCCATGCAAAAAGGAAGGGAGACATATCGACGCGGTGCAAAAGAAAAGTTTGCGTGGGTGGACAATTGTTTCTACCCAGCTCCTTTCGGCCCCAGCTTCTTCAATGCTTTCCCTTGATGGATCATTCAGGTGCAGTGCAGTGACATAGTGCGCTTTTTCCAAATGCTAAAAGCCTATACTTGACACTATAAAACAAGGATTACTCTCAGAGTGCCTCTGGTTTCTGATGGAAACAAGTTGGCTGTAGAATTCAGGTTTAGAATGGGAGTTGGAGTATTTTTGTAATAATTTTTGGCTTTGTCCATTGCTGGTTATGCATGCGCTCACAGAAACTCATGCACAGCGAACATTTATATACCTACTCCCATTTTTACAGATTTTTTCAGATATGATATTAACAAAGTTAACGAAATTACAGGCGTATGGTTACACAAAGCAAATTGGCGGCTGTTTTAAAGGAGCCATGAAGAGAAAATACAACAGTTAACCCTCGTTATAACGAGACGGGCTATAACGAAATAATGGATATAACGAGCAAATCGCAATTCCCCTTGAAAGTCGCCATAGAAACCAATGTATTTAAAAACCCGTTTTAACGAGATAAAATTTCCCTGTTACGGGATATAACGAACAAATTTCGTGGAGAAATCAAATTTTGAGCTAATTTTACAACAGCGCGCAACGCGGATTTGAGACAGTGCGTGACGCGGCAACTGTATTAGCAGTTCAAAACTCCCGCCACGCGCGCAAAGCTGGCTGGCGCGCCATGCCGACGCTGCGCCCGCGAGGCCCCCACCCTCCTCTCGCTGCGCACGGCATGCAGACAATGGGGCCCTTCGATTTACAGTGTCAGACTCACCGCGGGCTCCCCGAGAAGCAGTCCAACGTTCGATTTTCCCACGTATCCTTATGGCTTCGGGGAATCCGCGGTGAGCCCGAGGAGAACCCCAATGCACATGGCGCGCGCGGTTGCGTCGCCTTCCTCCCCCCCCCCCCCCCCTTCCCTCTCCTCCCCTGTTCGTATCGCCGACGTCGCTGCGTAGTATGGTGTAGTTGTGTGTGCGTGGGTTTTGGCAGTCTTCAGCCTTGTCTTTTATCGTACTGCCGGCGTGATTCCAACAACGCGAGTGCAACAGGCGGGAAGCGGAAGACTATCACGCTTGAACAGAAGATGGCTATGATAAAAGCCGTCGCATCGGGCGCGAAGGAAGGTAAGGTGCACTCCGTGGTAAGGTGGCAAGAGACTGACGTGTGGGCGAGTACGCTGTCCACCATCCTGAGCAACCGAGAGTCCATCGTCAGCACTGTTGCATATGGCTTGAAAAGAAGCGCTAAGGACGGCGTCGGAGGCACTAGATGTGGTGGAAGTGCTGCGTCGCTACTTCGGCACGCACGAGGGCGGCGAAGGTGAACGTAGCGGCCGCAGCTGAGGGAGTCATCGCTCGCATCAGGAAGGTGCATCAATGTCCAATTACGGACTTCTTCGTGGCCAAGTCTGTTTGAAATACGAGTTTTGAACTGCAATAAAGTAGCTTCGTGACTTTTCCTTTTTACCTCCGGAATGTTTTTATTTTACTGACTATCGCCGTGCAGCAAGATGCTATTTCGCCCGCTTTTTGTTGTAGGCCTCTACAATGCATAATATTTGCAGTAAATGTCGGCTACGTCTATAATGAAATATTGGCTATAACAAGCAAATAACGGCGCCCCTTCAATTTCGTCATCATCATCATCATCATCATCACCAGCCTATCTACGCCCACTGCAGGGCAAAGGCCTCTCCCATTATTCTCCAATTACCTCGGTCCTGTGCCAACTGTGACCAATTTATCCCCGCAAACTTCTTGATCTCATCTGCCCATCTAACTTTCTGCCGCCCCCTGCAACGCTTGCCTTCTCTAGGGATCCACTCTGTTAACCTTAATGACCAGCGGTTATCTTGCCTTCGCATTACATGCCCTGCCACGTCCATTTCTTCTTCTTAATTTCTACTAATATGTCTTTAACACCAGTTTGCTCCCTGACCCACTCCGCTCTCTTCTTGTCCCTTAATGTTACACCTATCATTTTCCACTCCATTGCACGCTGAGTCGTTCTCAATTTAAGTTGAACCCTCTTAGTGAGCCTCCAAGTTTCTGCCCCGTAGGTGAGTACCGGTAAGATGCAGCTGCCATACACTTTCTTCTTCAGCGACAATGGTAGGCTGCTATTCATTATCTGAGAATGTCTGCCATATGCACCCCACCCCATTCTGATCCTTCTAATTATCTCTGCCTCATGGTTGGGATCTGGGGTCACAACTTGGCCTAAGTATATATATTCGCTTACCACTTCCACTGCCTCGCCATTTATCTCAAACTGCTGTGCTGTCCCGAGGTTATTGATCATTACTTTAGTTTTCTGCATATTAATTTTCAGGCCCACGGTTCTACTCTGTTCGCCCAGTGCGGAAAGCATGCTTTGCAATTCGTCCCCCGAGTTACTTAGCAAGGCAACGTCATCAGCAAATCTGAGGTTACTGAGGTATTCTCCATTAACCCTTACTCCCACCTGTTCCCAATCCAACGTTCTGAATACTTCTTGTAAGCATGCTGTGAATAACATTGGAGAGATTGTGTCTCCTTGTCTGACACCCTTCCTTATAGGTATTTTGCTGCTCTCCCTATGGAGGATGATGGTAGCTGTAGACCCACTGTAGATATCCTCTAGTATTCTTACATAATGCTCATCTACCCCCTGGTTCCGTAATGCCTGAATGACGGCTAGGGTTTCGACCGAGTCAAATGCTTTCTCATAATCTATGAAGGCTATATATAGGGGTTCAGTATACTCAGCGCACTTCTCTATCACCTGATTGATCGTGTGAATATGGTCCATTGTTGAATAACCTTTACGGAACCCTGCTTGTTCTTTAGGTTGACTGAAATCTAAGGTTGCAGAGATTCGGCTAGCGATTACCTTGGTAAATACCTTGTAGACGACTGACAGTAAGCTGATTGGCCTGTAATTTTTCAAGTCCTCATGTCGCCTTTCTTATGGATTAGGATGATGTTCGCGTTCTTCCAAGATTCCGGTACCATTGCGGTCATTAGGCATTGCGTATACAGGTTTGCCAGTTTTTCAAGTACAATTTCTCCGCCATCCTTCAAGAGGTCTGCTGTTATCTGATCCTCACCAGGTGCTTTGCCCCCTTTCATTTCTTTCAAAGCCTTCCTTACTTCTTCGGTTGTTACTGGTGGGATGTCTATCCCCTCTGAACTACTGTCTCGTTCGGCATTATCCTGTATGTCGCGGCTACTGTACAGATCCGTATAGAACTCCTCGGCAACTGTGACTATTTTATCCCTATTTGTGATGACGTTGCCTTGCTTATGCTTAAGTGCATACATCTGATTTTTCCCCACGCCAAGACGTCTCTTCACTGCTTTCAGGCTACCTTCGTTCTTCACAGCGTATTCGATCCTCTCCATATTATACTTCCGTATGTCAGCTGTCTTACACTTATTGATTAACTTAGAGAGCTCGGCTAGTTCTATTCTGTCAGCTGCGGTAGAGATTCTCATGGTTTGCCGTTTCCTGATTAGATATTTCGTCTCCTGTGAAAGTTTACGAGTATCCTGTCTAGCCATAGTGCCCCCGACTTCTACTGCACACTCCGTGAGAATGCGTGTAAGGTTGTCGCTGGCTTCCTGTGTCGTAAGCTCGGCTTCTTCGTTAAGTGCGGAATATCGGTTCTGCAGCGCGATCCTGAATTCTTCTACTTTACGTCTTACTGTTAGCTCATTTATCGGCTTCTTACGTACTAGCTTGTTGCGGTCCCTCCTCAAATCTAGCCTAATTCGAGATCTTACCATACGGTGGTCACTACACCTTACCCTTCCGAGCACTTCCACATCCTGCACGACGCCAGGGTATCGCATAATATAACGAGCATATAACGAGGTTTAACTGAACTTTGTTTAATTTGAAAGAACTAGAAATCAGTATCTCACTCAGCTCCATTACAGCCACAAAATAGGTTTTTAACGAAAAAAAAAAAAAGCAAGAAGTATTTAAAAACTGAAATTTTGCGCCACAGTGACGTGTTATGAGCAAGAATGACGTCATACGGGCCAACAATAAAACACAATTTTCAGTGCGTTAACTGCACGTTAGCATTCAAGTGATGTGGTCAAATGGAACTACAGGCCCCATTACAGACGTCCAGTCATGTGTCGTCGCGACAGGTCAGTTAGGTGGCTGCCAATCGTACAAACAAGGTTCCGTGACGTCATAGAAAAGTTGCGGGAAATTGGCTAGGGGGTCACGACTGCTTCACACGTTTTCTTTAATATCTCCGTTATTTGTTCGAAGATTACGATGATATTGGTATCATTGTTATCGGGACTAAGCAGTCTTCCTAATAAACCCAACTTGTATTTTGTCTTGATGGCTCCTTTAAGACCTCCGTTTACAGTCCAGCAATGTGATTGGTTACAAAGCAACCGACACCTCTCCTCCCCCACCCCTCAGCAAAGAAAACAGAATGAGAAGACAGTGCTGAAAAAAAAAAAAAAAAGAACAGAAAGAAATCTTCACAGCAGCTCTCACTGGCTTGGCTTCACCTTCACTTGCTAAGCATTATGCGCAAACTGCTGCCCTGGAGGCCTTCTTTTCTTTTTTGCCAGCAAGGAAATGCAGGAGGCACTAAAAAAAAAAACTTGACCTCATCTGCTGTTGTACCCACAAACTGCAATGTGCATCCGACATTTGCAGCAGTAGTGCTTCAGTTACCAAGGACTGCGTTCTCTACAATGTCTGCGCACAAATTGATACGCATTCACGACGCATTCGCCAAGCCGGTGTGAAGATGTTTTTAATACGCGGCATTCTTCGCCAAGTACTCCCCCTGCCAAGGCAGTGCAATGCCCTGCATTTCCACAAAAATGCAGATTTGGTGGGAGTAACACCCATGATCGTTATAGCGTAAACGAAGATAATTGGCAGAAATTCAGAAGAGAGAGAGAGAAACATCATCTTTCCGTAGGGGAACCCTGAGTAGCATGCGAAGCAGCCATGGGGTCGACTGAAGTTCCCATTAGTTTTCGGTTCGTCGTTTCCGTTGACGTTCAGCTTCGCGTGCCTTCGTTGTATCAGTAGCTTCTTGACGTAGTTTTAATGAGTGAAGGACATAAGGTGCGTTCGTAGCACATGCTCCCGTCTCGGTTTGTACCGCAGTGGGGAGAGCGCCACGTACCTCCCGTTGCGGCCAGAGAGTCGTGGGATCGAAAGCGGGCGCCGCCTAACTATTTCTTTTTATAGTGGACTGCGCTGACGTCAGCCCAAACGCTGACGGGGCTGAAGAGACGCACATGCGCAGTAGAGTGCGGACGGCGGACAACGACAACGAGGGAGGGAGGGACACAGCCCCGAGCATGAGATGCTTCGCATATAAAACATCTTTATTTGCCCTTGCATGAAGGCGTAGCTGGGGGGGGGGGGGGGGGGGGGGGGACGAGGGGGGGAAGAACTGCTTCCATGTGTTGGAGGAGGGCCTCCCAGTGCTCCCCTTCTGTCAGTCGGGAATGAGGAGGGTTGGCACCAGTCAGTGCTTTTTGTGCGCTTGCAGAGAGCGAGTTTGAGCTGTTTTTGGGGGTCCTCTAGGGGGTTGGCCAGTCCGCCCAAGTGCCAGGAGAAAGGAATCAGGTCCTGAGCAGAGTCTTTATGTGGTCAGTCCTCGGGGGCAAGCTCCAAAGGTGCGAGAGAAACACCTGCCTCCCAGAGCACCTCTGTTGGCGCAGAGGGCGTTCAGCACTTGGTACACCTTGGCTCGTCCTTTGTCATTGCATGCAACAACACTTGGTGCTTGAATCCGGGCTAGAAGGTTTATGTTGCCTCTTTCTGTAGCACAATATGGGAACGGTGGGTCATAGCGATTGCTAAAGTACTATCACTAATGCGTGATCCCAGACAACTTTGAAAGTCGTGCATGTGTTGCACGGAACCAAAACCAAAGCTGCTTTGACCAACTCTCCTAAAAGATTCAGCACATATGCTTGCTGAATAATAATAAAGATTTTTTTCTAAGGAAAAGAAAACAACCGACAGAAACGGAAGTGCGTACGCATGAACATCATCCAATCACGTCGCATGATGAGCTTGTGTCATTTCGCGTCACTGCTGTAGTTGTTGCAGCCACTACAGACGGCACATGGTATTTCTTCTTCTTTCACACTTTAAAAATGAAAATTTAATAAAAGATGATGAAAAGTGTGTTTGTTTGAGCCCGTCTAACAGAAGTTAAACAAATTCACTTCAGTGTTCTTTAAAGCACCTGCTAACAGTAGAATGAACATACCACTTGCCATGTTTCAGAGCCACCTTCTGCATGTCGGTAAAATTAAACACGGGGGAAAAACAGGAGCAGAGGGCTTTGCAGATCCCCTAAAATGCCTTCCCGAGGGCTCTGTGCAACTCTATACGAGAAACATGGCACAACTAACCGATGGTTTGCAGCAAGTTGGAGCAAGTGGTACATCCAAGTAGTGAGTCAGGATGGATGTCACTGCAAAGGTCTACAGCGCCAAGCAGCGCCTGGGAAAGGACGAAAGCAGAGGAGAGGCCCACCTGTGCGGCTGTCCTGCGGGCCGCTTCGGGGTGCAGGCAGAAGCTCCGCAGCCGCTTGACCAGCTGGCGCTGGGTGCGGTACAGGCAGCAGGCTGCGTTTGACCCAGAGGGAAATCGGTGAGAGGAGCTTCCACCAGGACACAAGCATTTTATGGGCACCTTGCCAATCAGCAAGGGCTACAATATGCAGTTGAACCGCCACAACATCAAGAGAACATCAAGCCTATGTGGTACCTGCAACAGGAATCCGAATGTGATGGTTAAACCGAGAACCTCTTACAAAAGTGACGTCCAGCTGTACAGCAGCACCATACTTTGCTGTCCAAGCAAGGCCAGAAGAGCTGCTGCTGATAGATAGGCCCCATCTTCAGCAACATCTACAATCTCTCAAATACTGGTGTCGGTTTTTGGCATCCAATGCTAGCAGTTGATATCACCAGGGTAGATATGGACACGTGTGAATTGAATCTTTATTATAGCTAGACATCACCTTTTCACTTGCCCAAATCCGTTAGTTTTTCTTTTTTTTTTTAAAGCTACAGGAACGTTTTTCGAGTAAGTTATTTTTTATGGCAAATAAATACCGCAGCGAAGGGTACAAAGGCCCTTTCAGATGTGATGAGGGTTCTCTGGACCTGCGGTCATAGACCTTCGTAGCTACAACACCAGTGCACCAGGAATGCAGCGGCACAAATCCACCCAGGCATAGACGACACGGAGAGGCGAACTAGCAGGGGGAAGGAGCACTACGCATTACCATGTACCGGGCCAGGCATTCACACACCCACGCGGCCCAGGCTTCATGTGCTCGCGTCCCTACCGCGAGAGCAAGCTGCTAGTTCCAGCGCCATGTTCTAGCCGCAGCCAGCAGTTGGACTCTGTTCCGCAATGAACGCCATCGACACTTGACACTGACATACCTAAGCAAAATGAACTACAAGTATCACAGTTGCGCTAACACGCATATGCAGGCTTCCTTTTATACCCAGGGCCCCTGTACAACAATGCGTTTTTAGTACAACGTGGTGGCTTTTATTATGCGCCATGCCGCTGCTTGCGGTGCGCTGGACAGTGCCTGTGAAAGGTCCCGCTGGCTAAAGTCAGTTTGTTGCGAGTGGCCAACTACGAGCGCCCCCTGCAACAGACCGCCCAATGGGCCTGGTGAGAATGCAATGCACACTGGCTGGCTGGCATGAGGAACACTAGTGGAGGAAACAACTCCTCGAATAACCACGGTGAACTCGGACAATTAATGAAGTGAGCAAGAGGATCACCACGTAAACAGTGCATCTTTTTAGAAGGCACTGAAGGCAGCCAACAAGTCGGCTTCAAACCACTTCAGCGTCGATTCGGTGCCGAAAGATGCCTCAATTGTGAAATCGCTGATGAAACAATGCATTGCCCTTCCTCATTTCCCACACAGCAATGCCACGACACAAACAGCGGCTGCCGCTGTTTGCGTCACGATAAACTGGAAGCAAGCGAGGCAGCGGGGATGTATAGTGGTATAGAAGCAACCAAACACTGTATTTCCCAGTCTATAAGGCGCACTTCTGTATAAGTTGCACCCCTCAAAGCGACAGTTTATATAAGTCACACAGGTGTATAAGACGCACTGGTGTACAAAACGCTCTCGTTAATCAGGTAAGCTCATAGACTATCAGTTCGTTAGAAAGCACATGGCCTCCTCTGAACGCATACCCTGGTAAGCAGTGCTAGACACACGCATCTACCGTCCAAAGTCTACACAGAACTAACTTCTCAAAATGGTTTATTGATACACACAGATGACATGTACTTGCACACAGCGTACAGGCAAAACCATCAAAGCCTACTTCCTCAAACTCGCTAACACATAATTCATTCATCTAGACCATAGAGCTATGTCTCTTAATGTGCGCTGAATCCCGCAGCACACAGGCACCTTTTTGAGCGTGGACCACACACAGCCGCTACATACCGGATTTATTCCATACACAAGTTGCACCAGTGGATAAGACGCACCAACGAAAATTGCAGAAAAAACCGCGACATACACCGAAAAATATGGTTCAACGCAACCCCGTACCGAGTGGATTCATCAGTTTCAGTCAAATCAGATGTGCTTTCTGGAACTCTCACGTCCTTTGCTGTTCCAGACGGCTAAGCAAAATGGTTCTTCATGGGGCCTGTGATCAGTATTGTACGCCTTGTTGAAGAAAAACGTATTGTCCTTTTTAGGTCGTTTAAATGTTGGCGTCAAAATAACCACTCGCACATAGCAGTAGCGCCCCGAGCGTGGACAAGTAGCACCATCCAGCGGCAGCTAGAGAAGACATTGCACACACTTGAAAATGCTGACTTTACCCAAAATAAGAGTTTCCTTGATTTTTTTTTTTTTTTTTTAGAGCAGCCAAAGCACGCAGTGTGTCGTAATAAATGTGGCTGTGCCCACAGTACTGCACAAGAGTCACACAATTATCTGGTCGACGAGTATTGCACCAGGTATTGCATGGAAACCAAATGGACCTCTTTGCATCTGGGGTCACCACGTGATCTATTGGCAGTGCTCTCATGATACTGTTTCTAGCTTTCTGTTTGTTCTATGACGTTCAAACATGACACCACAAAAACTTTCAATTAAAGGGACGCCAGGGCAAATAGCAAGTTGGGCTCCGATGAAAGTTCCTGAAGCCCTCTCAGCGTTTATTCGGCAGCAAAAGATGCTTTAATTGCCGAGAAGTTAGCCATTGGAAAAATGGTTTCATTCCTCGCGCCATTTCATGAAGTTTTCAAGGGTTGCTGAAAGCGAGTCAGACAGCGATGTGGTCTAGCAGGAAAACTCAAAACCTACTTGGCAAACCATCGCGGCCGCAGGAGCCACTGGTTGACGAAACAACTTGCCCGCCCCACACTTCTGTTACCTGCCACTCTCTGTGCGTCACTCTTGGTGCCCCACAGGACATGAGATGGTGGTTAAACAATCTGAATGTGCCGCGCGAACTTTTACTTCACCTGGAAAATGTCTAGCGGAACAGCAGCAAGGACGACGACAGGGGTGCTCCTTTGATTTGCATTCTCGTTATGGATAGTTGGGTTTTAGTCGCTTCAATGCATTCGGCTTAACAACGTGGCACCATCTGTTAGTGTAACTTGTGACAGCGTGCAATGTTGTCGCAACCTTTTTCATCGCAATATGGCGACGCTTATTGCGCCATCAGTTGAATGTTTTGCAAAGTGCCTAGAAGTGTGCCGAGAGCACCCAAACTGTGGGACAATCTGCTGCACCTGCACGTGTAGCGCAGCGGAGAGAATACAGCGCTCTCACCACGCGCCACGCACCCGACGTCAGAAGCGGGACTGCTCTCCGCCTGAAAGGCGCGTCAGCACACCCCTAGTCCTGAAGCCGCAGCTAACCCACTAGTTCGGCCGCTTCCGCCTTGTCTACGGACCAGCCTGTGACCTTCTCGGGATCCTCGATGGCCAACAAAAATGGCAGCGCTGTCTCGTTCCACCTGACCCGGTCGCCTTTCCTCACCATCAGACTGGCCCCAATGGAAGAGGCACTTCCACCGCTACCGGGCTGCTTCAGGGCTAAGTGACTGACCCGACGAATGCCAGGTGGACGCACTGGTCTATCTCATGGGACCCCAGGCAGAAGACATCTTTAATACATTCAAGTTGACCAATTACGAGCAATTACGCTGTGCTTAATAAGGGCTTCAAGGACTACTTCATACCTCGGCAAAAGCACCTACGAGCAGGCGAAATTTAACACCCAGGTCCAGCTAGATGGTGAGTCCGTGGAAGATTTTGCTACAGCCCTGCATGCACTAGCAGAGACCTGCAACTACGGGGAGCTCCGCAAAGAGTTCATCCGTGACAGACTAGTCGTGGGCCTCAAGGACCACGTTCAAGGGCCACTCATTGCCTCATTCTGACGAGCCCTCAAGGGCTCGTCAGAATGAGGCAATGAGTACAATCAGCCGGCAGAACTCCTTTCGGGCACGCCAAGGGACACAGTCAACCTCGATGCTCTTAAAGCACAACAGAATATACCCGCTAAAGAACCCGCTGCAACGCCACCACCAAGTGCGCACCACACGAGAGCCTCGGCGAAAAACATCCCATCGTGTTGCTGGTGTGGCAAAGAACGTCACGCGAGGGCTACATGCCCTGCTAAAGACTGAATTTGCCAGAAATGCGGGAAAAAGGGTCATTTCTCAACCGTTTGCCGCTCATCAAATGCTCTACGAAACATCGAGCAGGAGCCAGGTTTCCCGGGCCGCACGGCGTCATCCAGGTGGGAGGCCTCTCTGCTCGCCAAGTCAGTCTTCAAAATCGACACAGGAGCAGCTGAGACTTATTCTGGAGCAACAATTCCAACAGCTCTTCCAGCATGTCGCTCTCAATCCCACCGACTGGAGGCTTCGGGGTCCGGATGGAAAGACTCTGCGCATCTCAACACTAGCAAAGCTTCATTTTAAGCTCAACGGCCAAGAAAGCGTGGAAAAAGTCTACATCCTACCTGGTCTACGCACAGCCCCACTTGGAAAACCAGCCAGAACCAACCTTGGGTTGTTCCCATCAGTGAACAATGTTTTCCATTTAAACATCGAAAGGGACATTCCTGACGTCTTCCAAGGGCTTGGAAAGCTGCAACAGGAGCATGACATCGTGCTCCAACCCGACGCAACTCTGCTTGCTCTGATGTCTCCATGACGGGTACCACCAGGGCAGAGCTTCAGCGAATGCAGGAAGTTGGCTATATTACTCCTTGTCACACAACTCACAGCACAGTGCGCCCCAATGGTCGTCGTTCGCAAGCCATCGGGGGTACTCCGCATTTGTGTAAACTACAAACTACCAGAACTAAACAAGTCAGTACTACGCGAGTGGCACGCTTCACACCCTTGGCATGCTTCGAGGTGCCTAAGGGTTCTCAAAAATTGATGCACCCTCAGGTTTTTGGCAGATCCCGCTGACTGAGAGAAGCAAATTGCTCACCACCTTTATAACACCTTTTCGTCACTTCTGCTTCAACCGTCTACCATTCGGCATCTGCTCTGCACCTGAACACATCGAACGGTGCATGAGTGACATTCTGCAAGGCCTCGACGGAGTTTCCGGTCACATGGACAGCACCCTCACGACGAGCGACTCCGACGTTCTCCCGAGCGGATTCGACAAGCCGGTGTAACGCTCAACAAAAAAAATGTCAGTTTGGCGTCATGAAGATCTCGTACTTCAGGCACGTCATCGAGAACAACCATGTTTGACCTGATGAGCGCAAACTCAAAGCCATCACAGAAATGCTGAGACCGAATTCCAAGACTGAACTTTGCGGCTACTGGGCATGGCGGTACCCGGTCAGTTCGTACCGAACATGGCCGAACTTCTGCAGCCCCTGTCCAGCACGTTGTCTTCAAAGCAAGAGTTCGTCTGGGAGGCCGCACAAGAGAATGCATTCGGCAAATGGAAGACACTGCTCTTATTAAGCCCAGTTCTAGCCATGTACAGGAACGATAGGGCGAGGAAGATCGCAGCGGATGTGTCATCCTGCGGGCTCGGTGCCGTCTTGTGCCAAAAGCAAGAGAACGGCCACTTCGCAGTAATCGCCTACGCCTCTTGAGTACTGACTGAAACAGAACATCGACATGCCCAGATTGGAAAGGAAGGGCTCGCCCTCGTCTGGGCCTGGAGACCGATCACAAGCCCCTGGTTGCGCTTTTCAGCTCAAAGCCCCTCATCCTCATCTACAGAGGACGCGGATGCGCTTAATACGTTACGCATACGAGGTCCTTTACGTCCCCGGCAAAGAGCCGACCGCAGCCCTATCACAATCTCCCGAAAAGCGCAGCGAGACGAACGAGCTCGAGAGAGAGATCGAAGGACACGTGGGTCAGCTGTTATCAACGCTTCCAGTCTCCCCACCCTCTTTGGAAGAATTAAAAGAGGAGCATCAACCGCCAGCTTCGTGCATTCATGCAAAAGGGTTGGCTGAGCTGTCGCGACCTCCAGCCACACTGTAAGGACAGCATAACGGAAGTCGACGACGTCCTGATGCAGGGCTTTAGGATAGTTGCGCCCAAAAAGCTACAGGAGTCAGCTCTCTGCGTACTGCACAAAGGCCATTTCGGCATCGACAAGCACCATGATAGAGCAAGAGCTGCTGTCTGGTGGCCTACAACTGACACTGACATCGAGTCCTGCCAGATCTGCCTCCAGCCATATGGCATAGGAAAAAGCAGGGAGACGGGGTTACTTTCTTCGTCAGCCTTAGAGTTCCTCTATATACAGTTGAACCCCTTTATAAGAGACACGTACCGGGGAGCAGTTTCTGTCTCTTATACGAGATGTCTCTTATAAGCAGGGAACTATGTTTTCACTTACTAATCAGACCCTAGTTAAATGTGGGCACCGTATGACTAAAATAAACTCAAAAGAACGCTACAGCATGTTTCAAAAGATTCATTCTAATTAATGTTTGGCCCAAGAATTTATGAAACTTTGCTTCATGACTGTATTTACACTGTTTTTTACAACCGATTCTACAAGCTTTTTTTCCTTTCCTTGTTTGTGGAAGATGAATCGTAGATGTTGAGTTCACAAGCCTGATGAATAGCCAGAGCGCACAGCTTCTTCCGCTGTGTGCTCAGGCTATTCATTACGCTTGCAGGACTCGACATCTGCAGTGCTTCTTGATTGGGAGCTACGCGAGTGGGAGAGCCCGCATGTGCGATCGCGCTCCATTCAATGGATGGCAGTAAGCTTCAACCACTTCTGTCAGTTGCATTTCCATTGGCAGGGCTTCTCATTGTCATTTCATAGCTGACTGAACCACTTTGTGTTTGCTGAAGTTATAATAAATAGCGACTGCAGGCGTCTGTCGTCCACCTGTGTTTCCACAATGGAAGCAACTGCAATTAGTGACTGGTGGCACTGCATCTGAAGTTAAAATGTCTGTTACAAGCGAGATTATTGATTAAACTTCAAGGATGACTTGTCCCTTATAACCAATCTTCTACATCCGATGTCTGTTATAAAAGAGGTCGATTTAATGGGAAAGATAGGGCAGCCAACCATATAGGTGAATAGTGTCTCTTATACCCATTTGTCTCTTATATCAGTGTCTCTTATAACGAGGTTCAACTGTAGCTCCCGCAGGGAGCTAAGAGTTGCGCGACCCTTTTCCACGCGGTGCCGTGATGACGTCACTCCGGTTATCCATGCAGCGCAGAGAAGCCCCCACTGCAGCCGCCGATGCGGGCAGCATTGTACCCCGCCCAGGAACAGCAGCAGCAGCAGCGTGAACGCATCGCACGAATCCAGCGTAGCTGCCGTAAGGCTCCGCCGACCGAAGCGCCCCCACCGCGCGTCGGCCACCGTTGGAAGCGTGGCGGCGAGGCTCCTACGCTCGCGACGGGCGGCTTTCCCGCAGCATTCCAGATAACAAGATGGCGGGCGGTTGCGCAACTCTTGGCTCCCTGCGGGAGCTATATAGAGGAACTCTAGTCAGCCCCACCCTGATAGCTGAAGAGGTCCCGGAGCTTCCTGCCTGGTAAACAGACAGGGAGCCCATCCGGTGGAGCTTGACCTGGGCTCCGACGGCCACCGTTCGAGGTTTCTACCCTTCACCTTAAAAACACATCACAACGGTAGGTCACAGCTTATGTTGGGGGGCTCGGGGTCCGCAATATCGCCAATACTGTCACCAGGATTTTCGTGTGCTGCAAAGTAGGCTGCATGCATTGCCAGCCAGTTCGAGATTTGCATTCGTTTCGTTCGACTGAATTACCACGAACAGTCACTAGAGTGCCTAGACCATGAAGACCTACATGCTTTGCTGTCGCGGAAGGGCGGAACGAAGCAGGCACTTGCATTATATGGCTCTAACGAAGACGAGAAGCAGCTTTGTATGTAGCTGTTTAGAGGAAGCGGTGGAAGTACGTTGTCGTGCATGTACGTGTGACAACCGCGGGTATGGGTAGTGTGTACATAGAATCATTGGCCTTCACTAAATATTACTTTCTAATAGCGCTGTGTCATGTTACGTTGCTGTACTGCCACTTGTGAACGTTTTTATGAGTTGCTTTCTTAGCTTAAGAGATGGCGCTTGGGTAGAACCGCTCAGTTCGTCCTCGATCAATGCTCCGTGCCGGTACGCACCGTCGTGGGGCACTGTGCACCGCGCCGGTTTTGGGGGCAACCCCGGTGCGTGATTATCGAGGACGCTAAAACTCATAGGTGGGTGCCATTGTTTGCTGGTGGTAACGATGTGGCTGGCCGTCTTTACATGACGCGCAGACCCTGTTGGCCAGGCCGGAGCTACAGCCAATCCATATCCAGTTGAAATCGCGCGAATGTGGTCGGGTGTTGGTGCAGCGCCGTCATGTATGCGTTGCGAGCAGCTATCATTGCAGTTTTCCTTCTACAATTCCTCAAAGTGAAAAGCAAAAATTATATTTTTTCCTTTTATCTTGAACCTGCGTCATTTCTTCGCCGCGAGCGCGTGGTCACAATAAATTAGCACGCGTGGCTTGCCTGCCAAGGTCAGATGCCGCAGTGCCCAGTCAGAGGGTAAGATAACGGCACCACTCCTGCCACAGGCCAGAGGAGGGCTTCCAATGGCCTGGCAGCTGTCTGCAAGTGATCCTCTCGGAAGAGGCGCCTTGCTGTATAGCGCCCCCCCCCTACCCCGCCCGCGTAACGCGATCTTTGTATAGCCATTAGAACTCCAAATAAACATGACGTAAATGCACATCATTCCTTTTTCTAAACACTGAATTATTCTGTCAATGATGCGGATGATATACGGGGCTATTTTTCTTGCCCTTCCGTGGCGTTTCGGGGCAGATTTCACCTCAACAAAATTTTCCGCACGTCCCGTCAATATCGTTGTAGCAGGGCTCGACTGTATTGTTAAAATATCTGTCACGTGATTTTAACCACTTCCGGTGTAATTTGCGTGCCAAGGGCAGCGACACCTTTCTTCATGTTTTCACTATTTTCTACCTTGTTTTAGAAAAGCTACACATAAGAGTGGCATATTCGTGCTCTGGGTGAGCTAAAGATCTAGAGCAACTTGTATTTTGGCTTTGGCGTCCCTTTAAGGCCCGAAAGGCTGCAAGCGTGAGCGGGCAACAAGGGAACGCGAGTTTGCTAATGCGGACGACTCGAGTCAATTGTGCATGAGAAGAGTGCCCACTACATGTGCTGCCGCCTTCCCGTAACGAGTGCCGATTCACTCCCAACTCGGGAAGTGTGAACCTCTTTGTTGTGCACTGTGTGCGCGGATGCGCAACCAACCCAAAGCCGACCTACAAGTGGTGCCACACTCTGCGATGCCTTGCAAACGAGATTCGCCTCAGCACTGGCCAAGACGCCCCAAAATGGAGGCACACCTGGCAGAGGTTCGCAAAGGCCTGCCTCCCAGTTTCCTGCCCCTGGTGTAAGACTCGCAGCGCGCAGCAATTCACACCGGTCAACGCCAGGCGCCCACAAGCGGCCTCGACTGGGTGGCAGGGGAGAGAGACACTCACGGGGAAAGATCTCGGGGTAGACCAGCCGGTCGGGGCACAGCGGGTAGCAGCCCAGCATGGCAGCCTCCAGCCTGCATGCGGCCAAGCACTCCACTTCAGTCGGGGCTCACGCCCATGCTTGCACACCCACTTTCCATGCCTCCACACAGAAGCTCCAGACGACGAAGATGCTGGTTAACCTTCAGAGGAAGCACAGGGCCAAAATCAAACAACAGGAACACTGTGTGTGCCGCCTGTGCTTTCACGTTTTTTTTTTACCTCTGGCACTGTTTTTTCGCAATGAAAGCAAGTAAGGTTTCACCAACATTCAAAGTATTAAAGGAAATATTACTACAACATTAGATTTTTGTTTGATTCAGATAGCACTGCTGGAAGTTAGAAAATGCAAATCAACTAAATACAGTGGATTCCTAACTCCACGGGGACTGCAAAACACTTCGAAATAACCAAACCTCCAGTTAAACAAAAAGCACAGTAACACCAATGTATTTAGTCCACAACCACTTGTCTTGATTCCGTTCAGAATCTCGTGTTTCATCACCAAGTCAAACGTACGACAGGGGTTGCCACGATAGTTGAGACTTATTGCTAAAATCGAAAGCCTGAAGCATCCACCACACAAACTCTCACACGCCACTGTCCGCAACAAAGACTGAGGGCCTCAACAGAGGCCTGCCACTTCATCACCTGTGCGCTGCCTCAGTTGCGCACAGAACACGGCACTGTTTTTAACAGCGGAGCTGTTAAAAAAAAGCGGAGCGCTTCTTTTAGCTGGGGACAAGATTTTAAATATCCCATTTCATCTCGCATACAGACAAAAGAATGTTGCCGTGCAACTGTATGTCATGGTTGCAGGCATTATTTTTGAGAGGACACATACGGCTCATAGATCTAAAAATTTCGATTTAAACCATTCTAGGGCATTATCAGCAAAACCGTTTCTCATTAAGGCGCTTCAAGGGATGCCCTTCCATTTAGGATAGAGAACACATACTCAACAAAAATCAGTTGTTTGTCCCTTTAAGAGGAATGGGTGTGGGCAGGGCATGTAATGCGACGGCAGGATAACCGTTGGTCATTAAAGGTAACAGAGCAAATCCCTAGAGAAGGCAAGCGTTGCAGGGGGTGGCAGAAAGTTAGATGGGCAGATGAGATCAAGAAGTTTGTGGGGATAAATTGGTCACAGCTAGCAGAGGACCGGGATAATCCATGGGAGAGACCTTTGCCCTGCAGTGGGCGTAGATAGGCTGGTGGTGCCGACATAGCCCCCGTCGGTTGCAACAGCGCACCTTCCCGTCCCCCAATCCGCAGAAGAAGGAGAGCGTCACTTGCATGGCCACCCCGTAGAACTCGTGGCTGGCGGTGGAGACCACCACGTCGGCCGTCCGCAGCAGGGCCAGGTACTCGCTGCGCTCGGCCAGGGGCCCCCACTGCACCACGTGGCCCGGCAGCCGCTCACGGGCCGTCAACAGGCACGCTGCGGGCATCAACGGGGGACGACCCCATCACACGCCGCTTTGCTCACTCCCCTCAAAGAAGTGCCGACAGTCTTAACGCACACTCCGCACAAATCAGCAGGCACAATGTGCAGGATATGTTGGCGCCTAAACGTAAAATCATAGATGGACACCATTGTTTGGTGGTGATAACGCTGTGGCTGGCCGTCTTTCCGCGAGGCGCAGGTCCACTTGGCCAAGCTGGAGCTTCAGCCAATCCATTGTGAGGCTTTTATTCTTCTGTTTATCGAACACGTACTTCGTGTTTAAGGGTGTTTTCTACAAACAAGTTCACGGTGCAGCCATGGGGGCTGCAATTTCGGTAATAGCCGCCAATTTGACAATGGAGTCTGTAGAACGACGAGCTCTTTCGTTCTTCTCTCCAGCCCCGAAGATTTTCCTTTGCTACGTTGACAACTGCTTTTGCATAATTGAGGAAGAAGATTTGGACTCATTTGCGCATCACTTAAACTGCCTTCAAGATTCGATTCAGTTCACAGTGGAAAAGGAAAACAACGGGGAATTGCCCTTCCTGGACGTTCTAATCAAACGCTATGGTACTAAACTATCTTTCGCTGTTTTTAGAAAAAGCACGCACACGGGACGATACTTGAACTTTGAGTCAGTGCACCCTGCAGCGCACAAGAGGTCCGCGGTGTCTTCTTTAATGCAACGTTCCCGCACTATCTGCTCTATGGCTGCCGACCGCTCGGCTGATGTCCAACGTGTACACCGCGACCTGTCTGCAAGCGGCTACCCGGATTCCTTCGCGACTTCGGTGGAAAAGAAGTTGGGTCGCGCCTCTGCAGCCTCACAAAGATGCTCAAAAAGATGCAGCATTCCATACGTGCCGGGAGTGAGTGAGACTTTGGCCTGAGTCCTGCGCACGTATGACGTGCATGTTGCCCACGTGCACGTCATACGTGCACGTGGGCAACGTGCCCAGAAGCTAAAGGGCACTCTTGTGAAAGTGAACGATATATTACCAAAAGAACAATTGGCCGGTGTTGTATACGAAGTGCCATGCGCGAACTGTGATAGATTGTACATAGGGGAATCTGGAAATTCCGAAAGACAGTTAAAAGAGCACTGTAATGACGTAAAGAAAGAAAAAGTGTCCACTAATGCCCTCGCGGAACATGCACAATCGTCTAACCACGAGATAGACTGGGTAAAGGCACGTGTTGTTGCCACCGAGGACTTCGCCTCTAGGCTGTATCTTGAATCTATAATGATAGACGAACAAAAACACTCTGAACCGCACTGACGGCAATCTTCCCCCACCTACGCAAGGTGTTTAGGTCACGTGCTTCATCCTACTTAAACTCTTAGCTTTCTGTCTATGCTTTTAGTGTGAAAAAGGCTCCCGTTCGGGGTGCCGAAACGTCATTGTTTTATTTTCTCTTGTGGTCGGCGTATTCTTTATTATGTACTTCTAAGCATGACATAGTTGCACATCACTCCTTCTTCTAAAGATTGCATTATGTGGCCAATATAGGGGGGTATTTTTCTAGCCCTTTCGTCAGGTGTCAGGGCAGAATTTCCATTTCAATGAAATTTTTCGCACATCCCATCAATCTTGTTGTAGGCCTACAGGCCAGGTGAAATATTTCAACGAAATCGAAGGTGAAACAAACCCTACCATCATATTTAATGATGCTAGCTAGCTGACCCTTACGTCTTTCAAAAAGCACATCAACAGCCAAGGTTCCTGCATACATTTAATCTACGTTTACATGTCCCTGTTGCCTCAGCAATTGTTTCAGAAAAAACACCTGGGCAAACTCCACCAATCTCGCATTTGTTCACAATTTGTGATGTCACAAATTGAATGTGGGAAAGTGTGCAGGACATCAACACCTGTTCTCACACTTTTGGCATTTTTTGTGCTAGCAACCGCTGCTGCTGCAAGTGGTGTATTTTTATTCACAACACTCGAATGTACCGAAATAGGAGGCCAACTTGCATTTACTGCCAATTTGGGTCTCCTCACTTCACTTTTAGAATTCCGCAAACCAAGGGTCGCTTTGAACGGCAGCAGTGTGTTGAATCGTTTTGCAATACACCGTACCTCGACTGCCACCACCCACACCACTGGAAAGTTCAGGAAACGTTTTGAGCAAGTGAGGTGATCTCAGCACACAAGGAATGCCGGCTCGCATCTAATTTAAATCTAAAGCACTCAAAACAACATGGCCGCTGCACCAGTGTAAGTAAAAACCGAATCTTTGAAGACTTCAAGTGGTCAGAAGCCACTCAGAAAATGGCAAAATACCCACGACAAGGTGGACTCGACAGCGGCCAAAACTCATCGCAAGCAGAGGTGACTAGATCCCTCATGGGAGTCTCAAGTTCCCAGCTCAGCGCTGTCGAAAACAGCTGCTTGACCGCACCCTGCCGGTTTCCCCACAAACACGCCCAGCCGATTCCTTGGGCCACAGGACTCACGGGGCAGCTCGGAGAAGCCCTGGCCCAGGAAGGAGACGTGGAAGGGCAGCCCCCGCTGGTGCAGCTCGCACAGGGCCTCCACAAACGCCTCGGGGCCCTTGTCGTGCTCCCTGCGAGCAAGGGCGCTCACCTCCGCTTCCCTCCAGGGCTCTGGCCACAAGCACCACTGCCGGGCTCGTCCCCCCGACACCCCGATTTCCCGCAACTCGCATGGCGAACAGCAATAAGCACACAGCAATAGATGCACCCGCTGTTCTCAAACGCATATGGAGCGCCCTTCCTTGGGGAACAGCGGAGTCTGTACAGGATTCAGGGACACAAATTCAGGGACCTTCAAAGCCCTTGCCAAGGCACTTTCAAGGGAGAACGTGTGCTAACGTTCCACCACTGTTTTCACGCGCTAAACATTTGCTCCTTTACACCTCAAAAAATGACCCTGAGAAAAATCTCTCCGGAACAGCTCCACCCTTTGGAAGTGGACAAGTTTACCAACCCCACCCACAGTAACACTGAGGGAGCTTTACAAAAGCCATGCCGTCGTGAACTTTTTTGAGCTCTGCAAATGCCCTCAGCACACAGTCTCAAACAGCGAGGAACATGACTTCTCATATCCCTGGCATTCTCAGCGCCCAAATTTCTGCATCCGTGAAGGCATGGGTGATTGACAACTCTACTGGCTCTGTCCACCATCGCACGCATCAAAACAAAATATTCCAGTAAAGCTCCGGAGCTAGACGCACTGTGTTCTCACATTCAGAGTTTTGCTTATCTGTGCTCAGATTTATTTCACCCTGGAGTGTCAGCACCATTGGCTTTCAAAACATAGTGGGGCAGAGCAACAGAAAGATACCATATTATTGCGCGTATAACCTGCCCCTGCATATAAACCACACCCCCGCTTTCAGCCTGCCAGAAAAGAAAAAAAAAAGCTTGCACATTTGATGCAGGAAAGGCTGCACTAGAGCTACTGCTCAAGCTACACACCACATACGACGTAAACAGAAAAACCGTATATTTAGCAAGTAGAATACAGTGATTGCAAGGCCAAAGACAATTCAATAATAAAACACCGTTGTTAGAGTGCACTTGTCCGTGTTTTTTTCTTCCTTGTCCTTTTATGTGTTGCGCAACCGCTGCCATGAAAGGCTTGGTCAGTGTTACTGCGTAGAAGCTTCACGGCACAATGAGCATTGCCGTGAAGCTTCACTAAAGGAAGAACCCGCGTATTATCTGCACCCCTACTTTGCCACCAAAATTTTTGCATTTTTGTTGCAGGCTGTACGCGCGAAAATACAGTACGTAAAATGAATAACAGGATGAGGCAGTATGGAAAATTGGAATGGGACCTATGCCAATTTCTGCCTCATCCGGTGCAGGGATTTTTGTTACGTGCGAGTCAATGTGTAAAGCAGCAACGCCTGTGTTCCCATGCTCACTTTAAATTGTAAAAGTTGTATAAAGCGCCACTACTGCACCCCCAAGATGGCTTTGAATTGTAAAAAGCATGTCTTGGATAGAGAGAGTGCAGGGCCACACTGGTGTAAGCCTCGAAAACCCAGTCACAGAATCGGGTGTCGTCCCAAAGGAATCGAGGGTTTTCAAGGCAAAAAAAAAAATTGCAGGCTTTAACTCCTTCATTACCAAAAGAAAATTGACCGAGTTTTAGGGGTCTAAGAAAACATTCTCTAGTTGGAGGAACACAAAATGCAGATGATTGAACGCTCTTTCCAATAACACCAGTTTTTTAAATGTTTTCATACATCATAGTTGCAAAAAAAAATATCAAAATCAAGTTTTTTTTAAAAGTTGTCGAAGAAAATGATAAAAAAGGAGTTGTGTATAACAAAAAATTGAGAGTAGAAAAAATTTCCAATACACATTTTGTAGGGAAACATTTCAAAAACACGTCTTAGAAAAGATGTTGACTTGCGGGGAACAGTTTGTCAGACATGAAAAAAATGTTAGCATGCATGGTGTCCCTGCCTTCCGGTGAAGCCCAACCTCCATTCCGAAATGTGCATTTTCGGGTGGTTCCATGTAAGAAATCTGGCGGTTTGACATTATCAGAGGTACCAATCTGTCCCCACGTGATGTAACACATCTTGTCAATGACTGACATTGCATTTACAGCCAGCACAGTATTCGGGGCAAGCACGCGATGCGGAAAAACATGCATGGAGTTGGAAACGAAACTCAATCATTGATGCTTTTTGACGTTCACTGTTAGTTATTTCTCAGAAGATAAACTTGCGGTTTATCATCATCTTCTGATTCACTGCTTGCAAGATCAAGGTGCGATGCACTAGAATCGTGCCCTGAAAACTTTGGCCGAGTAGCTGTGGCGCGATGAGAGGAGGAGGAGGAGAATAAACATTTATTGAGCGTAAGTGCTGATGGGAGGGCACTCGCCCGGTGGAGGGCATCCTTATTCCGGGATACCCAGGCTGCCACTTGCCGTCCAGGCCCTCTTGACCAGTTCTTGCTGGTGTCCAAGGTCCGGATCGACCAGGCGAGTTAGGAAGGGGATTGGAGAGATGAGCAGTCCTGCTTTGCAGCACCACCCTAACATTTTTAAAATGAAACAGTACCAAACGTACTGGAGACCCCGTCCAAATAGAGAGTTCAACTAAGAAGCAACAACAGATCTCCAGAGATACCCTTGTATCGAAAAGAAACTGGCAGGCGAACAGCTGGCGGTGTGAAGGCTGGTTTGAAGCACTCTCCTTGTCGGAACTGATACCTGGCGACTGGGTGTTATCTGTTGACTTGCATCAGAAGTTCTCATTGCAGAAATCAGGTTGGGGTGTGGTGAAATCAGGAATGCAAGAGCTTGTTTCGAGGATCATTAGCGGACGCTCAGGGCGCCATGCCAGGTAGGCTTGAAGTAGGGTAGTAGCGCCAAATTTGGTGTAGTAGCGTCAAATATAAATTTTGCAATGCAGAAACAAAACCGAAACTGTTGTAAACTGTTTGTGAATAGTCCTTTGGTAACTACAACACAACTTACAACAACGTGCGCAAAGCCAATAAAACTGCCTAAAATCAAAGTAATTTTGCAAACAGGCACTGTTTGATATTTTCAGCTGAATTCAGGGGATATTACTGTCAGTGTGCAAGCCTGACGATTGAAAATCATCTTCTGATTCACCATTTGTGCCCCGATAACAAAATCGAAACGCTAATGCAGAGTAATCACGAGTGATGCGCGATGACCACACCCCTTCTCCACACCCAGGCGGTGCCAACAAGTGTCAAAAATTGCGTTTTTGTTCCAAAAATGAAAACAAAACGGATTGAAAGGGCATTTTCTGAGCCAACTCCAAATTGTTCCAGAACCGCCTGGAACACTCTGAAAAGGTATCGTTCCAATTGAACGATTTTGAATAGGTAACTCCACTTCCCGTATTTCGAAGGGCCCTGAAACAGTTCCTACGCGGCCCCTCGCTCACCAGCGGTGGGGCCAGACAATGTGCAGGGGTGCCCCGGGGTCGTCCCTGCCGCCGCCGCTGTTGGTGCGAGGGGGCAGCTGCAGGGGGAAGGGCAGCACCTGGGACTTGGCCGCGATGCGGGGCCGCAGGGGGGCCAGCCGGCCCGCACCCGGCACCCGGCCCACAAAGGCCTCCACCGCAGACAGGAACGAGTCCCGGTTGAAGCACGAGTTGAACAGCACCACGTCCGCCGCCAGACTGCACGCACCCCGCCCGTGCCACTTAGCGTGAAGAAGCCTCCTTCCAGAGCAGCCAACGAGGGTGCAGGGACAATGCTCTTTCGGAGCAGCTTTGGGGCAGTGCAAGTCTGTCTGTTCGCGTAATTAAAACAAAATAACTAACAAAAAAGGAGACACGAGCAATGTTTTAATCGCTTACAAAAGCATCTAGGTGGAGCATCTCACGAGGGACGTCTAGCTGCACCTCAAACAAATGAAAAATAAATGTTTGTGGCATTACAACCACATCATAGTCGCAGAAAACAACCCGGGGAACACTCGAGATAGGCAAAATGGTCCTTTTTGCACCAAAGCTGTTAAAAGTTAAACTTAGTTCTACACCAAAAGAGACTATGGACGAATAAAAATAACTTGAGAAACTAAGATAGAAAGAAGTTAAGACTGAAAAAAACTAATACGAAAAAGAGGTAATACTATGCATTGCAAAACAAAAACTGACTAGATTCTAGAGAAATTAAAAATTAATGCTGATGTTCGCAAAACACAAGAGAAACAAATACCCTAGCATATTGCGCGTTCTATCGACCAGGTAACAAATGCTCCTATTAATGTAAAAAATACAACGCAACTGCAGCACTGTGTTCATTCAAATAACGAATGTGCTTATCAACCTTTTTTCGAGCGTAAAGAGCGGGCTTATGGCTAGATGGGGACACCCCTGCCCGTCTCCCAGAAAAAAAGCATTGCTGTACGCAGGAGTATCCCAAGAAGATTTTGAGAGGCAGACATATGAAGACTGGAGGGGGGGTTGACAGGAACATACTAATAAATGACAAGACAATGGCCATTCGAGCGCAATCGCTCTGTGTTCCCGACATCCTTTCAGCCTCCAATTTTTCGCTTTGGGCCAGTTGTGCACCACAGTATCGTACAGGTAGCTGTAAACAGCAGGCCCTTTAACCGCAATGCACATGACACAGTCCCGTGCCTTCTCTTTGAGGTCCCGTTGTGTTTGGCGAGTTCCAGAGCTGAACAGTCTCCCTCCCAGTCTACCGGGGCCGTGTCGTCGCGCTTCCCGCCAGCTTCCTGGCCTGTGCTTCCACCTCGTGCAAATGTGTGCCGCTTCCCATGGGCACTTTCCCGTAACAGTGCGCTTGTGGAAGAGGAGGGCACTCGTAGCTCCCCCTGCCCAGACAATGGCCACCAGTGGTGGTGGGTGGGAGTGATGGGCGGCGAAACCACTGCCACCCACCGAGGGGAGAACCCTGGCTGCAAGGCAAGACACACGCACTGAGCTGATCCCCTCTCGCTTGTGACAGGGCTGTGCCTGCTGGCTCATCTTGCTCGACATGGCCCCGCAGCATCTAACCTCTGAAATGGCTATAAGATAAGGTGGAGGGGGTCGAACTGAAAGCTAAACTATTTTGTTTTTCGCTTTTGACAATGAGCGGGTAGATCGCAATGACTGCTGGTGACCACGCATGCATCACGGCGCCAAGCGCTGAGCGGTGAAGCTGCATTTAGGCAAGTTTCTGCACTGCCAGCACCACACGTTCACTTGCAAGTGCCGTAACAAAGACCAGGAAATTGTGACGAGTGACTCAGTGCTAGTCCTTAGGGAGTCCACTAGAGCGCGCCACATGGTGAATGACAGCGTAAGAAACGAGTCTCTACTGATCCCTGTGCAAAGCGGCTGTCACTGGCACACAGAGACTCCGCTTGGAAGCAGTTTCGGCGCTATTTGAAGCACAGGAAAAGCAGACAAGCAATGCTTGGCACACCACTGGCAACATACGAGCTACCCGGCTACTTCCCCACAGGTCTGCTTTGTAGGCCCCAAACTGCACACTGACGTACAGGTCCGCGCAGAAGTAAACGCAGCCCGGCAGCGGTGGCCGAACTCCATCCCTAAAGCGCATAGAAGTGCCACTCACGGCCAAGCCTGTGTGAACTACAAGTGTCCCGAGTTGCTGTCGGCTTCCTTTGAAAGAGCTCTTTACACCATTGACAACCACAGTGTAGTGGGCTTCCAGGACTCTGCTGGTTTGCCTGACGCTGCCTTTTTGGGGATTTTACCTTACACCAACGTTCATTTCATGGCAAGAAGGGACATTCATTCAGAAAAACGGGATCTGCACCAGGCCATGCATCGCGCCTATTCTAAGTGACCTGCTATCATGATCATGTTTTAAGTAAGCATTTATCTGAGTCGACCGTAAGGCGCATCTTAAGGTAGGTCAATGACTACCTCATAGTTTTAAATTGTGAAGCCATTAACTTCAACGAATCAGTTTCCCATGTCTTGGCTATTTTCAACGACTGTCTGATGCCTTTAGAACTGATGCACGAGGTTCCACTAGCCGGTTCGTAAGTTTCTAGATGTGATGCTTTATTTTACTAGAGGTGGCTTGTGGATCCGATGACTGGGGTGCCACCGAGTCTTGCCACCGCCTCTCTGCTGCCAGTATATATGGTAAATTGCCAGCCCCGGTGCTCCTCCGCCTGGTAGCGCTCTTCGATGTGGTTCGCCGCCAGTAGTACCGCCTCCAGCTCGCATCGCACTGTGCTGGGCATGGTGTCAAACTGAAACGTCAAGACGATTGCGAAGAGGCTTCGCACAACGAAATCCATTACCGTGCGGGTGGAGTGGGTGCCGGGACACGCGGGTGGCGTCGGGAACGAGGCTGCCCAACGAGGCTGCCCACGCGTGGGCGAGCGACGAAGCAAGTATCCGCTCCGACCCATTACACCCTGTTCGCCCAGCACGGCACGACACAGACCCTGCGGACGACAGAGCCGCTGCCAAGCAAGAGAGCAGGGCGAAGCTCCGTGCTGCTACACCCCATGACCCACGACCACTGCCAGGAGGACTTCCCAGAGGGGCCCAAATCCTGCTACACAAAAGAGCAGGGGCTGCCCTTACGGAGGACGTGCTCGCAAAGTGGCGGGCATACGTTCCCCGACGCTCACGATACCTGAGAGAACCCCTCGAGAACTCCAGGGAGACTACCATCGTGACCTGCTCCTCGTGTCACGCACCAATAAGGCCCACAATGCAGCACATGCTGTGGGAGTGCTTGGGGCTCGCGGCGGAGAGAAGAGCCCATCTTCCGCCGTACATCAAGACCCTCCAGGAGTGGGCATCGCCTCCTCTGGGCCGGGCTCACCCAAGAGAGACTGTTATGTCCCTGTGGACTTTCGCTTGTACCACGGGGATACATAAGAGAATGCAGACGCTCTCACCTTCTTTACCGCCTTCCCCATCCCCGACTAGACCCTGAGTCTCCCCTTCCGAATAAAGAATTATAATAATAATTATTATTTTACTAGAGAAGTTGCGTGTTGGTTGTACGAGCCCCGCGCGTCAAAACCGCTGCTTCCTTCCCCTCCAACCACATTGAACTGATAAAACGGGGTACTGTCATACCTTGTCAAAGAAATTCCTTCTTGAAGTCGTGTGTACATCAGCAGAAGAAAGTGTCATGGCGGCTCGGGTTAATCGCCTGTTGTCTGCTGGGCACCCACAGCATGTGCTGACATCAGTGGCTCGTGCCTCATTGAAAGAGTTAGGACCCAGAGATAAGAGATAAGGAACCACCACAAAGGGAAAACCCGTGGTGGCTGCTTATATGCACAAGGATTGCACACAACTGTAAGAAGATTAGTGCGTGCGCAGGCGTTCAAGTCATTTTCTGGGCCCCTAAACCAGCTGCATCCGATGGTAGAGTGGGCTGCACTGGGAACCATTTGTTCCGCGTAATGGGCACTCTCCCCCCGGATGGCAGCAGCCGGACTCATGTTGGCCAGAGGGGCCTCAACAACAGGACCCTCGTGGGAAAGAAAATGCGCTGCTGTTCTACTTTTCGGAGAGGAAAGGATCAGAGCACGGAGGAGGTCTTGATGACAACTGTGTCAGCATGCCCTTGGCTGCGCCCTCGAAAAAAGAAATACAGTAGCAGGAGCAATGAGCGTCAGGTTCTGTTGGCCTTCCTATTGGATGTTTCCAGGTTTACATATATTTTTTGTCTGAATAAAAATCAGCTGTAGTGCAGCACTTGGCCCTGTCTTCTCTTCCTCGTGTGTCTTCGTCTACGTGCACTGTTAACCCCTTCAAGAAGCCGCATTTCCCTCCCCTTCTTATTTCCCCCCCTTCCTGGTCTAGTGCTCACACACACTCCAGAGTATGTGAGAGAGACACATGAATGACTTTTGGGCCTGTCAGGGTCTCAGTAACTGAAAGTGACTGTATAAAAACGGAGGCAAACCATTTAAAGGGGCCATGCAAACAAAGCACAAGTTTGGCTCATTTGAAAGATTGCCTCGTTAGTATCATACTGACACCACTTTTAGCGTAAACTTCGCTCTACTAAGCTATACAATTAGGAAAAAAGGGAATTCTCATGCGACCCACTAGCTCATTTCCCGCAACAGAACCTATGATGTCACACCAGCCAGCTCTGCGATTGGCTGAGGCCGGCTAAAGCCAACGCACATTAGGCAGGGCTTATAAGCTTGCCAACGAGCTATTTATGCTTAATTT
Organism: Haemaphysalis longicornis; assembly: GCF_048455015.1. Taxonomy (NCBI): domain Eukaryota; kingdom Metazoa; phylum Arthropoda; class Arachnida; order Ixodida; family Ixodidae; genus Haemaphysalis; species Haemaphysalis longicornis. The sequence goes on from NW_027526295.1 coordinate 7,963,312, forward strand.
TGGCCACATTCTTCTTATAGCCGTAAGAATGGTGGGGTAAACAGTGGAGGTTACGAAAGTATACGTAAACATAGAAATACCAATGCGTACTGCTGTTCGTGCTGCCTGCCCTATGCTTGTTTTAGCTGCACAGCGCTGCAGCGCTTTGGGGTTATCTCAGACGACACTGGCCGATAGATGCAAACAGCAGTGTTTTACGTGACCATATTTGTTGTGCGAACACCGTGTTTCACGAAACGATTATTTTCTGCCTCAACAAGAACAAGCTAGGTACAAATACGGTCAAAAACAAACCAAAGGCAGAAACCGGCCCTTCACAGTACAGGTTGACTAACGGTAAACAAAGCTCCGAAATCGGCTGCAGAGCAGTTCCTGCGATGTCATTGCAGACATCATGAAAACACACAATTTGGCAGGAGAATCAAAATTTTAACCTAGATTAAATCATTTTTCAGTGAATAAAGCATCATTTGCTTCCGCACAGGCACTTGGGGCCCTATGAAAGACAAAATCTTTCGAATAAAACCACATTGTATTTTGTCTGCATGGCCCCTTTAAAGGGAACCTGCATCGCTTGCCATCAACTACTAGTAATGTATTTTGGGATAAAGTCTATTGTCCCAGAAATCTCCTCCCGCAAGAATTATGAAAATCCATTCACGATTAACGAAACTACGCGCGATGAGAAATCGCGCATAATCGTTCCCTCTCAGCTCGACCGCAGACAACGCGACGAAAGCTGCGCGCTCTCTCCCGGAGAGGGGGGCGGCTCACGGCATTCTCTTCAGCGGCCTTCGATATGTCACATTCTGGGTAGTTTTCGCCTTTTCTCCGCAACGCGGAGGGGCCTATTTCCGGTCTGGTGCCACAAAAAAGCAGGCATGGGTGCCTGCTCGCAAGTGCACGCTCGGGCTGGTAGGGCGTTTTTGAAGCAATAAACGTTTGTAGTCAAGTTGTCCCGTTGAAAGGGAAGTATTGAGCTTATCACTCAAGCTCCGCCCGCACTCAAAACACAAAAGAAACGGCAAAACTGTGCCTACAGGTTCAGGCATAGAAGAGGTTCGTACACAGTGATGACGATGACGGAAATGGGAGAATCTAGCCGCGAAGTTGACCAGTGACAGCCGATCGGGCAGCCATGGCCTATGTGACGTCCCTTAGGCCATGCCAGGGGTTGCATAATGAGGACAACTGAAGAGAGAGCGGTTGGTTTTTCCGCGTCTTTCACATCGATTTTCGCGCTCACCGCTTCACGTGTACGTGTAATATTTGGCTCATGTATTCCTGGCAGTGTAATCTAAACGTCGCGCAGGTTTACTTGCACTGCTCAAAGAGTGTTGCAGGGTCCCTTTAAGAATGCCCCAGAAAAGGCAAAGGATGCGTTCCAAATCGCCACTACGGCGAGTTCCACGCACAAGGCCATTCGGGTCTCGCAGGTTGGCCCCGACGGCCGCATGCCAGCTAGTACAGTCACGAACAACTGGCAGGTGATCGCTCCAACAGCGACCGAAACAAGCAGCCACATTACATTGTCACCTGCCATGGCGAGGAACGGTGGGCGGCGGTGGAAATGCTGCCCACTTCAGCGCCCATCTCTCTGGTTCACTGCCCACTGCTTAAGTTCGGTAGGCCCCACCACCCTGTTTGAAATGCGGGTCTGAAGGAACTAAAACCGGCCACTGTGTGAGAGCAACCCCAGTGGGCAGCACGGCTTGCTGCCTGCATGTATACGCGGAGGAGTCTCAACAAGTTGTTTTAGGTCGGAAAAATTGCCAGCTATGTGTGGTATTTAGCCTGCGGTATTTGACCGGAGTTGTTGAAGCTTTGTGATTAAAATCTGAAATTTTTGAACTTAACATCTCCCAGTCACCCCTGTTCTCAGAATGTCCACCTCTCATAAACTACTCTGCCGAGGAATATACCACACCATGACCGCCTTTATAAATAGCGACCTACAAATACTAGCTCAGCGATTCCACATGCTGAGGTTGTTATGGCTTGTTTGCTTTAGTTCTTTTTTACACCACTGCACCAGCCTGCACTGCATGTAATCAGCATTTGCCCATTGTATACGCGTTTGCTCAGCCTGCCGTCGTCGTTTTCTCCGTCTGTTACACTCAGTCTTCGTGATTCACACTGGGAAGTGCACACCTTCTGTGGGCTCGACAGTAAATAAGGGGCTTTTAAGGCCAAATCGTTACTTGGCTAGGTTGGCGAAAGCACGCACCCGGCAGGTGCCCACCAAACGCGCTCCCACCCAAATATCGTCCACAAAAAGCAGCCCTTGTAAACACACGCGTTCTGTAGCATACAAGAATGAATAAGATGGAACGTAAGAACGAATAAAACACAACACTCAGCACGTTTTTCTCCATAGCATGGATCAGAAATAGTAAACTCGAAGAGGCACTTGGCACGCACTCTTTCATACAGTGCATAAAACAACAGAAACACTCAGCACTCGTTCAATTCCCATTGATTTAGGACACGTTTCATAGCGCAAGTATAACAAAAAACACAGAATAAGCCCGTAGCCTTGACTGGCCTTCAGCTATGGAGGCAGTGTTGCAGCATAGTCCTTCTGGAACACTTAGCTGCGGTGAGTCTGATGTCGAACTGAAATGCTGCACTTTACATCGGCAAAAGGCTCGGCCGAGACAGCCCTACCCTTCGCGACAAAACATGCTGAAAGATCCAGTGCAACTTTTTTGCATCGTACTTTCAGTGAACATATTGTACACCATGGTATTTGTAGTGTACAGCTCAGACCGAATGGCAGCTGCACGGTAAAAGCAATTTCTTCTCACCAGGTTACCACTGCTTCGGCAGTGGCTCAAAGATAACTGCGCTTCTCACTGCTGAGACTGACCGGGGACAGCTGCCACGCAACTTTGTTTTTTGCTGGGAGTCACCCCAAGGAGGCTCCCACAAGAGTTGTGGTGAAAACGCCACAGCCGTTGAAGAGATAGCCATCAACTCCCTTCACTGGAAAAACACTGTTTTCACCAAAGAATGGCAGCGCTTCAACGCACATAATTGGAGCCGCGCCCTACAAATTCAAGCTTTGCTGTGAACTTTTGAACGTGTACAGACGAGCTCCACGTAAAAAGAAAATTTCTCAAGATAAAGCCAAAGTCGATAAAAGTTTCCGCATGTTTAAATGAACGAGAATGCTCGAAAATAAAGAATGCTACTCAGGCAGGCAGATATGGTAGCAGTGTGATTTACTTGTATACGCTGAGCTCCGCATAGCAAAGACGAAACATCTAGACTGAACCGCGAGTTCTCGGCATTGGCCGGTATTATAGACACTGATCTCTACAATCAGTATTTATTGGTATGACCGCTATACATTTTATGCGAGCAGTTGCAGGAGGAATTGTGGGTGAAGCTACACTGGTGAAGTTGGGAATTAAATGCAGCACCATTTAACAAAGATCGCCGTCGTTACATAGCAATTTTTCGGCCTGCTGGCTCCCACTGTCACCGGCTGTTATGGGCAGGTCACTATCTATAAAGCCCGTCGTGCATTAGGGCTCCTGTCTTTGCTGTTCACTGTTACTTCAGCAGCTGTCACGCCCTTCTAGCAAGTCGCAGCTTTTTGCCGTTTTTTTACGCGTCAACAAACAGGAGGCAATGACACGGTTTCTCTGGAAGTGGAGGAATCAAATGGAAAGAAATCGTGCTAGTAGCAGTATGGTTGTGTTTACTGGCGTAAGGGTATCTACGACCAAACAGCGCCAAGGCTCTATTGGATGGTCCTTCAAGGTCAGGTTTGTGCTTAAAATGTGTATGAGATGAGGACGGTGCTGCCTAAAAAGTTGCATACATGGGTGCAGAGGGCCCGTAGATTGAAACATGAAGATGGTCATAATCGCGCTGCGCAAACGGTCCGGTTATGATAGTAACGACGAAAAAGATTGGCAGCTTTTGCATTGTCAGTGAAGATATGAGGCAAGGACGCGCACACACACGATTGTCACGAAAGGAAAATAGACACAAAAGTTCGTAAGGGGGTGACAGCCTGCGAAGGGAAGAATCTTTATATCTAGGTCCCATACGCACCAGGAGGCCACCTGGTTGTAGCCGTACTGGTAGTCCCGCTGCTGCTCCTTGCGCACGGGGTAGACGAGCTGGTTCTCGTGCATGTAGAGCAGCTTTCGCAGCGGCGCCAGATCCGGCCGCAGCCCGAGCAGCTCGGCCAGGTTGAGCACGCCGCTTGCGAGCAGCACGCGGTAGTGCGCCGACGGCTCAATGCGCTCGGCCAGCCACAGCGCGGCGGTGCGCGCGCGCCAGTGCCACTTGGTGGCCGGCAGTGTGACCAGCCGGCACTGCTGGGGCCCCAGCTCGGACGCCACCAGGTCCATCAACTGTTTGTGCGAGCCGCCGTAGAACGGCTCGAGCAGCAGCACCGACATGACTTCGGACCCAACGTCCGTATCTCCCCGCCGCGGCCATGCAGAGAAGGCGGCCGGCCACGACTTTCGCCACCGCGGCGCTGCGGTTGGGATGGGTTGGGAGTTGCGCTCCGAAAGCTAGCGTCGTCTGCTAGCGGGGAGCGTTCCGCTCGGCATCTCCGGTCCTCACCACTTGTGGCGGGCACTGGCGGCGTAGGTACGGCAAAAGAAATAACTGTTCGCGGATGTTTCATCATTTTGTTGCGGCCGTTGCATTTCGAGATTTATTTGAAACGGGTGGTATTATGCAAGGAATCGTGTACGTACGCCCGGGGATTTGAAGCGGTGGCTTAAATATCAAGATCGACAGTGTTTTAAATGAACGTTCGCGTAGCAGTGGCTGTCAAGCGTGCACACAAATTATCTTGCCATGGAAATTGCGCAGATTTATTGCATCACGAACGATATTTCCTCACACGACTGTTGGAGCAGCTTTCCGTTTCGTGGACAACATGCCTCACAACAACGCCCCCGCATTCATTCCGGCCGCGTAAAAAACAATTTGCCGACGCTGCCTCGGTTCTTTTTCGAGTGCTGCCGTTCTAAAGTTGGCTGGGAGCCGTATTACCGCACTATGCTCGACTATCTGAGCAAAATCAGTGCACTGCAGAGGAACAGGCATGGTTAGACCATAGAGTTTCATACTAATGAAATATTAGTATGAAACTCTATGGGTTAGACAACTCCTCTTGTCTCTCCATGGGCAAGTGCTCTCCTTTTGCAATCACCTAGCTTATTGTGCGCAGACGCTGTCTCTCTTTTTCGGAGGTCGCCGCCGAGTCTGCTTTCGCAACAAATTAAGTTGCTGGGAAGTTAAACTGCACCTTCCTTCAGCGTAAGCCCGGTCGCGACTTTGCAACGTTCTTTTCGAGAAAATGATGTCCACATACCTTGCGCGTTTTCCTTAGCTCTTTGGAAATATGGATCTAAAAAGTGACGCTTAAGTGTTGCATCTGTACCTGCTATCGTACAGCCAGGTGCGGAGCACGTACCATTTCGGTAAGCCATCAAAGAAAACACAGCGTATTGAGTCAACGAAATCCTCTATGAAATCGGTACTTTCAATAGCGTCACAAACTGAACGCATTGTAAGGGCAAGGTTCGCGCACAGGGGTAAAAAACAAACGCAAACGAAAGGAAGTAACTTGTAGAGACACGAAATTACTCAGCCTGCTGGAGCACGCGTATGCAGCTCTTCTGGAGGAGTGGACTCAGAAGAACCACTACGAGGGGCAAAAAAAAATTGTATTGCCTTCTGTTTACTGTAGCAGTTTGCTTCCAAGATTGTACACAATTACCAGATGTGTGCGCCCACCCTCGCTCGGAAAGAAAGCATAACTGAAACCGCATGTGAGCGCCGGTATGTCAGCGCGCAAGAAAAGCTCGGTGCGCTTGAACCTAGGGCAGGCACAGAGAAGAATAGTCAGCACCACATGAGAACGTCGATCGACTTGCCGCAGCGCGCGTGCAACGCCGGGCAAACGCAGCGCGCGCGCGCGATGTTGTTGTTGTTGTTGTTTCACGTCTTTATTTCACTTAAATTGCCCCTGGGGGGCTGCTGTGAAATGGAAAAAAAAGAAAAGAAAAAGGTCTACTCCAACCTCCTCCCTGGGAAGACTTGGAGTTTGACAAGGCATCATTGGCTCTGCACGTTGAACGCGGGTTTCATCACATTTGGCACAGTTAGACACCGTGTCTCGATATGGCTGTTGACTCCCGGCCACCATACAGACTCCCGGGCAATGGCTTGGCATCGGCTTATACCCTGGTGCCCGTCATGAATGAGATCAAGCATAGAACGCTGAAGAGCTGACGGCACCACAATGCGGACACTTTTCAAAACATCCCCCTCGCGAGGGGCACGATCAAATGCAGAGCATTTCCGCGGGGGGCGCGCCTGCAAGTCTTATGGATTACGTATTGGTTGTTGTTGTAATTGTTGTCTTCCAGCGTAGACATTGTCCGATGAAGTCGATGGTGGAACGTGAAACGTGCCGTGAACCCCCTGCCGCGGCTATTACGCAACGTGGCGCGGCTATGACGCAACACAATCCACTTTAATCCAATCCAAACCAATCCAAGCCAAGCCAATCGAATCCAATCCAATGCCCCTCGCGAGAGAGTGTTATCGCGCTACCACACGAACGCGTGATGTTGACGTCACGATCGCGCCACAGATGTTAACGACCGGAGCGCGCGTGAACGACATATGTGGTTTAAGCACGAACCGACCGCGGCGAGAGAGCGCGATGCGAGCGCCCCCACCTGTTCTTGCGCGCGAACCGGCTGTTGCTCAGTGCGAACCCAACGCGGCGAGAGAGGGTGTTGCGCACGCCCCCACCTATTGTGCGCCCGAACAACACCACCTAGAGTCCAGGTGGTGTTGGCCCGAACCGAACGCGGCGAGAGAGGGTGTTGCGAGCGGAGAGAAGGCGAGGAGGACGCGGGGGGCACATCCCCCTCGCGAGGGGCACGATCAAATGCAGAGCATTTCCGCGGGGGGCGCGCCTGCAAGTCTTATGGATTACGTATTGGTTGTTGTTGTTGTAATTGTTGTCTTCCAGCGTAGACATTGTCGATGAAGTCGATGGTGAAACGTGCCGTGAACCCCCTGCCGTGGCTATGACGCAACGTGGAGCGGCTATGACGCAACGTGGTGCGGCTATGACGCAACACAATCCACTTTAATCCAACCCAATCCAAATCAAATCCAAGCCAATCCAATCGAATCCAATCCAATGCCCTTCGCGAGAGAATGTTATAGCGCCGAAATCGCGCCACCACACGAACGCGTGATGCGAACCCAACGCGGCGAGAGAGGGTGTTGCGCACGTCCCCACTTGTGCGCCCTAACCGAACGCGGCGAGAGAGGGTGTTGCGAGCGGAGAGAAGGCGAGGAGGACGCGGGGGAGAGGGCACACCTGTGGCCGACGGTTGAATGAGTCAAGGATATAAGGCGCGTGCGTAACTTTCCATTCTGTGTCGGCTTTGTGGAGCAGTCGGTAGAGCGCCGTGTACCTTGCGTTCCGCCCGCAGAGTCGTGGGAAGGTATTTTTTTAAAGACGATAGTCTTTCTTGGGCTATTTAAACCCAGAAATTTTGGTCTGTCTGTATGTCTGTCTGTCCGTCTGTCTGTCTGTAACTCGATTCACCTACCCGGCCGAAGTAAACTGCTTACTGCGCAATAGTCTTATATACTCGCAGCCAAATGCAAACGCCTAAGCCCAGTTTATATGTTCGTACTTGTCAACTTTGTTGAACAAGAACAAGGCATTACGCAAATATAAGACAGGAAATTAGTACACAATGGATATTTACAGTGTTCCTTTATTAAAAAATTCCTGGGAGCTTGGTTTTTCGATAGCAAATGATATTCTACATCTACTGCAGAAAACCGCCGCCTCCTGGCGGCATATGAAAAATCACGCGGCAACAGCAACGAAAGGTTCCACTAGCTAGGTTCCGCGTTCTGCTTGGAACGCACGTGGAGCACGGCCACGCGGTTCTATAAACCTTGTAGTCGGCCGCCTCCATTCACGCGCGTCTCCGCCGTACTGCAGCGCTGGCATCGAGGAACCCCGCCTGTAGCAGTGGAACGCGGTAAATTCAAATCGCCTTGAGCAAACCTTTAGTGTGTTTACTTTGAGATGAGCGCGACGGAACAGGAGCAGCATGAGAGGTGAGCGGGAAAGCGAAGGGGGGCATTTTTTTGGCAAATGCCAACAAAGACTATCGTCTTTTGACGACATTTGCAACGAAAGGAGCAGATACGCGGCCAATTTTTTTATATAGTGTAGGGGGAGCGATGCGGACTACGGACGCCAACGCGGGTGACATCGTGAGTTACTGAAATGCTCTGCATTTAAAACCCTTAAGGGGATCACAAATAAAGAAGCGAGGTCCTGGGCAGTTGCGGATCGGGGGCCCACGGCGCCATTGTCCATTGCGGAGGTCTTCCGGTGTGCCCATCATGCGGTATGCCCAAGGGCGAGGAGCCTAGTGCCAGTGGGCGGAGCAGCTGGATCCAGAAGGAACTCGTCCAATGCCCGCCAGAGCTCGACGGCGGTCGCAATTGGGGTAGATGAGTCCGGGCAGGCCCAAGCTCGCAGGGAGGTCGGGCGTACCTCGGGCCGCAGAGTGGCCAGGGCTCGAGTCCGGAGCAGCGAGTAGAGCGGACAGGCCCAAAGCAGATGCTCCAGGTCCGCTCGAACTAGGCACGTATCACACGAGCCCAAGCTGTGACGGGATGAACCAGCGTTTTGGGGTCTACGGAAACGCTGCAGTAGAAATGGGGTTAAGAGAGTGCCAGACTGGACTTGGCGGATAGTGACTTGCTGCCGACGACTGAAGACATGGCCAGGAGGAGGAGGGATGCCCAAAGGGTTGTGGGCGCTCGTTAAGTATTCCCGGCGATACTTCTTAGCTTGAACGATGGCTTCTCTTGGGTCGTAACTTGTTGGTGGCGTCTCTGTTTCGTGCTCGATGTCGTCCTCCGAACTAGGGCGTCCCGATTGCGCGGATTGGAGTAGAGCGCGCGCTAGTCGGTTTGCCCTTTCGTTACCCGTATGCCCGAGTGGCCAGGTATCCAGTGAACTGTGAAGTCGTGGCCCAAGGAGCGGATCCCGCTGATGTACTGACGAAGGTGGCTGACTACAGTGGACGTGTGCCGAGCGTCGTCACAGGCCCTGTACGCTTCCTGTGAGTCCGTAAAGACATGATAGGTGTGCTTCAGACTACGGTCTTCTGAACTGCGCTGAGGTCGCGGGTTCGATTCCCGGCCGCGGCGGCCGCTTTTCTGATGGAGGCGAAAAGCAAAAACGCCCGTGTGTACGAGATTTCGGCGCACGATAAAGATCCCCAGGTGGTCAAAATTAATCCGGAGCCCTCCACTACGGCGCGCCTCATCGCCTGCGTTGCGTCAGCGCGTTAAACCCTACAATCAATCAATCAATCAATCTGAACTGCGCTGAAAGCTCAGGTGCTTGATTAAATCCAATATGGCGTGAAGTTCTGCCCCGGTGCTGTGTCCCGGTTCTTTTGTGATGTGAAGTTTGCGTCCTTGTGATGTGCCGTCCTCATTAACCCACGCTGTGGCGAAGTTGGGAAGGTGCATGATACATGCCGCATCGGTATAGAAGACGTGACTTTTTTCGCCTCCGGGGGAGTGGTCTTTTAGACAACGAAGCCATTTCCCGTGACGTTTTGCGTATGCCCGTCTTCTGGCTGCTTGATCATTTCCCATGTTCCGCGGTAACGGCTTGGCATCTGCCAGGGAAATGCATTCCCATGGTGGTGACTGTAGAGGTAATGGGGGAAGTACACTGACGTTGTGCCCAAGTCTCGCCAGTGTTGCCCTCCCCGCTGATGTCGACTGCAACCGTGCGACTTGCGTGTGCATTTGTACCTCGATGAGATCCGAAACAGTATTTATCATGCTGTAGCTGTTGAGAGCATCTATGGGAGTGTATCTCGGAAGGCCGGTTGCAATCCTGCGAGCTTCGCTGTTGAGGCGCTCTAGGGTCAGTATTTGCGTTTTCGTTAGGGAGTGATACGGTGCCCCGTACAGTATTCGCGAGTGGATGAACGCTTGGATGAAGTGGCGCAGTTCTCGTTCTTTTACTCCCCGCGCTCGATTTGTGATCCGGCGGAAGATGTGCGTGACCTGCTTTATTGTTCTCATTATGCGTGCGTGCCACGTGTTGGATGTGCATGCCTCGTCCAAAAACATTCCGAGAATGCGGATTACGGCTTTCCGCTGTACTGAACTCTGTCGAAGTTGTAGCTGGATCGCCTCTTTCTCCGCAGTCTTCGATTGCGAACGCCTGCCTCCATGTATAACGACAAATTCTGTCTTTTCGGGGGCTGTTGACAGGCCGACTTTGTATAGACGGCAATGGCGTCTAGGGCGGCTTGGAGGGCTGTTTCTTGTTCTCCGAGAGATCCCGTTTTTGTCCATACTGTGACGTCGTCCGCGTAGATTGCATGTTCAATACCGGGTATGCAAGCTAGTTGTTGTGGGAGGCCTGCCATCACAATATTAAAGAGGGTGGGGGATATGACGGAGCCTTGGGGAACTCCCACCCGGTTGTATTTGGTTGTGCTAAGCTCTGTTCCGACTTGAACTTGAAAGGTCCGATCTTTTAGGAAGGCAGCAATGAAGTTATGCATGCGCCCTCTGATTCCCAATTCTTTCACCGCTTGCATGATGGAGGTGTGAGGTGTGGCATCAAAAGCTTTCCTCACATCGACTCCTGCAACACTGCGCGGGAATGGAGACCTTGCGTCGAGAACGTCGCTTTTTAAGCGAAGCATGATGTCCTGTGTGGTTAAACCAGGTCGAAAGCCATACTGGGTGGGGGCCAATTTTTGGTTGTCTTCTAGCCACCAAATCAGGCGGGCATTCACCATGCTTTCCATGATATTGCACAGGCATGACGTGAGAGACACCGGCCTAAGGTTTGCAAGACTGTTAGGAGGCTTTCCCTGCTTCGGAATGGGCTTCACGATCGAATGTAGCCATTCGTCTGGCAGCTTTCCGGACATCCACAGTCGGTTAAACTCTGGGAGCAGCGCTGCTTTGCACGGGGTGGGAAGATTTTTAACGTGCGCTACACTGACGCCGTCGGACCCTGCGGCACTGCGCACGTTCGCCCGCTGAATCGCACGCTCCAGTTCGTTCATCGTGAATGGACTATTCATAGCCTCAGCATCGGGAGGTCCAGTGTCCATGTCGTATGTGTCGGCATTCGGGGCGGACGTCTGCGGGAGGAAGATGTTCGCTGCCTTTTCGGCCATGTCTTGCGCGCTGACGCCTTCCCTCAAAGCCACTCTTGCGGCCGCATTGTTGGGCTTACGCTGCCCCAAGAGTGCGCGAAGGATGGCCCATGAACGAGCTGAATTTGTCCGACCATTCATTTGCTCACATGTGTCCATCCACCGTTCAGATGCGAGTTGGTTTGTGTAGCTCTTGATTTCCTCCTGGATGCGGCGGAGCTTCATGCGGAGGTTTTTTGGGCGTCCGCGTTTTCGGTAAGCGCCCAGAAGTCTCAGCTTACGGTTCCACAAAGACAACAGATGCCTGTCCAGATCAGGGTGGTCCTCTGGCACGCTTAATGTTTTGGTAGCCTTGCGCTTCGCCTCCATCATCGCTTGTGTGAGCTCCGATACATTCGCTGTCACTGGCAGCGTATTGAGAATGTCTCTATAGCGATCCCAGTGCGTGACGCAGCAGTCTCTCTTTACTTGTGCCCCTCTTCCTGATTTGTTGCTTCCGGTCTTAATGGTGACAACAATAGGAAGGTGATCACTGCCCATCGGATCCTCCAGCACCTTCCACGTGCAGAGCTGAGGTCTGGACGTCCAGGTGAGATCTGGCGTGGTATCTGCTTGCCTGCTTGTTTGTCCGATACGGGTGTACACGTGTGGCAGATTCATCAGGGAGAGACCAAGGTGGTCGGCGTCTTCCATCACCTTCCTGCCCCTCCGGCTGCATGTCGCATAGTTCCACGCCGTGTGTTTCGAGTTGAAATCTCCACACACGAGGACAAGGTCCTGAGGGTACAGCTTTTGAAAATGTGCCACGAAACTTGTGTCCGGTAGGGGGTTCTTGAGTTTCGTACGGGAATTCTCTGGCTTAATGTAGACTGAGAAGACGAGGACGGTCCTTTGCGGGGAAAGTTGAACGCGGCATCCCGTCACATTGGTGTTGGGTGAGCACCACGAGTCCGTATCCAGTTGGGTGTGAACAATTGTTACAGCTGTTCAGGTGTGAACAAATATACAGCTGTTAATGCCCGTTCTTTAGGATCGTTTGCCGGACCGTAGCCTTCGTATCCTGGCAATTTAGCAATAGGACCATTTACCTCCTGAAGAGCTATAACCGCAGGTGAGTTTTGTTGATTCAGCCCAAGACACAATATCAGATTTGCTTTCTTCCGCCGCAGCGAACGACAGTTCCATTGAATCACGGTCGCGGCTTTCACCTCATCACCCCAACCGTGCCCGGAGCCCCTGTTACACGAAGGATGCAGAGCCATGGGTTTGCTGCGGTGAGCTCGCGTTTGGTGACGCCACATGAATTGCGCCAGTGAGCGCCGTCGCCAAAGCTGGCGGTGCCCCAAGAGGGAACATGCCGCTGAGCATGAGCTTTTCCATTATTGTGCGAACGCACGTTTCGACCGTCTTCTCAAGCATTGCCTGAACCTGTGTAATGATCTTCGCCTCCAGCTGAGCCATGCGTGCTTCCAGTATGGCTTCGAAGTTCGGTTGCTGAGGAGAGTCCGAGGGCTGTGCTTTGCCCTTGTTGGGTTCTAAGTTTACCCCGGGATGCTCCCCCCAGCTGCAGGCCCACTGGAGTCGGTGGAGAATTTCGAGGCTGCGGTTTCGCGCACTGGGGCGGTCGGATGTAAAGCATGTGCATTCAGGGCCCCAACAACGTTCGCATAGGTAGACCGGCCATGCTGCGTTGCGTTGTCACGAGCACGTCTAGATGCACTGATACCTGTGCAGAAGTCCCGCCGCGCGGCCGTGATGACCGGAGGCCTAACGCTTTTATGCTGCCCAGCGTCCTGTGATCCGGCGGTCGAATTTTGAGACTTTCTTGGAGCTGAGGAAGAGTTTCTTTGCTTCATGTTCTTGTTGATTTGCTTGTTAATTTCTACTCTCTTCGGACAGTTTTTCGCCGTAGCTAAGTGTGCGCCTCCACAATTTCTGCACTTGAGAGCTTGTTTAGGGCAGCTGCTACCTTCTTCGTGTTGTCCTCCCCCGCATGTAGAGCACCTTGGTTTGTCGTGGTTCGGGCACTGTTCCTTTCGGTGGCCGAGCTTATATGTCTCGCACGTACATACACGAGCCTTGTACGGAAGTACCCGAACGGTGAAGGACCTGAGACCAATTCGATAGGGTAGACTGTTGCTTTGAAATGTCACAACAGCTGTCCCCTTGTTTCCAAGTGGGCGCGCGCTGACTATCTCGCACTTCCTGCAGTGAAGATTCTCCGTCAGCTGTTCAGAGGTCATTCCTCCCGCGTTTCGGATGATGCCGCGGATTTGCCCCTTGTGAATAGCTTCGTAAGCTTGAAAGGCGGTAGGTTTCTCGTTGATCGGGAGCTTCTTGAGCGTCAGGAGAGCGTCCCGCGTTTCGTCGTCTGCTGCGTCCACGGCTATCTGGTTGCTCCTGCGAAGGTATCGTATGACGATATTCGGTCGGGACCGCTTCGCATCAGCTGGTTTGCAGCTGGTGATATGGCGCGATATTGCCTCATCTATGTCAATGAAGTTATCGTCCATGATCCTACAAGGCTGACATGGTTGCTGCACAACGGTGTGAACGTATTCCGGTCGGCCCGAACTCGACTCCTCCGTAGCGGCTCCCGTTCGCTTCTTGCGTCTGTTTCGTGCTTCCTGCCATTCAGTTTGGTCAGAAACTGCTTCTTGAGCCACAATCTCCTGATCTGACTCGTATGACCCCGCTGGCGTGAGCCTTGGTGCGAACGCCGGTGTAGTTAGGCCTAGCCCCGAGTACGGCGACGCTGTGCTTGGTTGGTGCGGCACCCCGCGCTCGCTTCTGCCCTTGCTTGGCAGTCGGTATCATGCGCACGGCAGATGTAGCAAAGGAGTTGCGCTTGCCTTCACCTTCTGGTTGTTCAAGGTCCGCCAGGGGCGCGAAGGGATTGTTGTGAGGTAGCAGTAGCGTCCGCACCGGCACCGAGTTCGGCCCTGCGACGAGTGCCGTACTCCTGGATAGGCCTAGTGAAGCGTCCGAGCCGGCGGAGTGTACGGAAGGCTGTAAATCCATATGCTCCGAGGCTGGGTCATTGTATGAAGCTCCGAGTTGGTCCATGGTGTTCGATGGTGCAGTAGAGACCGGAGTTGTGGGCCCCGGGCCCACAGGACCGGTGAAAAACGCCGTAATCGACGCAGCCGTAGCGAGATGATGATGATGATGATGATGATTAGTGGCTTTCCCTTTGAATCGGGGCGTCGGTTGTCAGCAATCGACTTGCCTGTTTTATTACGTTTACATGCCCTACTCCCAGGTTAACCTATAGATTTGCTTCCTCCCTCCCATTTCTCCCTCTTTTCTGTTTTAAACTCATCGCCCCCACCCCCCTTTTTTCTCCCCTCTCTGTTCTAAATTCTCGTCCGCATGATTACTCCACCTGCGTACCCATCCCTTCCCTGCTTTTCCTCCACCACCACTCCAGTCGCCTCTTCGTCACCTCTATGGCCTTGAAGTTGAGGTTCCCCCTCGCCCCAAATCCCAAAGCCTCCGCCAGCGTCGTTTCCCCCTCACCCCACGGTGGCCGTATCTCTGTGCAGCTCCTGACAATATGTTCTATAGTTTCCCGATCACTGCCGCAGCATGCACACGTTTCATCCTGCTGCCTGTAGCTACCCGTGTATGCCCGGGTTCTCAGGCACCCTGCCCGTGCCTCGAAGAGCAACGCACTGCCTCTCGTATTGCCATAGAATCCCTCCTTCTTAAATTCCCGTTTCTCTGTCCTATAAGTCTCCAGGGTGTTTTTCGCTTCCATTCTCTCTGCCCACTTCGTCGTCTCTGCTGCCTTTACCTGCTTTTTAACTGTTGTGTAAACCCCGCTTTCCCCTACCGACTTTCCGTATACCGCTTGGTCAGCTGAACTGTCTGGTCCTCCGTCTCCACCGCGTGTCCACGCTCCTCAAATACAGGTACTTAAACACCCTCGCGGCCCATTTTTCGTCCTCCATGTCACGAAGTCGCTCCTCAAACTTTATCTTGCTCTGCGCCTCCCTCGCCTCGAAAGACGACCAGCCCATATCCCCTTGTACCGCTTCATTTGTAGTTTTACTGTGGGCCCCTAGGGCCAATGTGCCTACCGCCCTCTGATTTACTTCCAGGCCCGCTTGGGTCTCTGACTTCATGCACAGAACCGAATTAGCGAAAGTTAATCCTGGTACCATGACCCCTTTCCAGACTCCCCTTACCACCTCGTATTTGCTGTATCCCCAGAGGGCTCTATGCTTCATTATAGCCGCGTTCCGTCTTCCTTTCGTCTTAAGGTGAGCCTCATGCGCCTGCGTGTAGTCTTCGCTGTTGTTCAGCCATACTCCTAAATATTTATACTCTTTCACCAATGGTATTTCTACTTGCTGCACTGATACTGTTTTGTGCTCCGAGCCGTCATTAAAGACCATGATCCCCGATTTTTCTCTGCTAAAGGATAGCCCTAGGTGCGTCGCTTCTTTACCGCATATATCCATCAAGCCCTGCATACTTATCCGGTTGTCCGCCATCAACAATATGTCGTCTGCATACATTAGTCCCGGAACCCGTTGTTCCACCACCTGCCCGTTTTTCATGTAGGATAAGTCGAACCCCATCGTGCTGCGTTCTAGCTTCCTTTCTAACCCCGTCATGTAGATCATGAACAGCAGCGGAGAGAGAGGACATCCTTGTTTCAGACCCTTGTAGGTGTATACAGGCCTATTGTATGTTACCCCCTCCCACACTATTTGCACTTTGTTCTCCCGGTATATCTCCCTGAGTAAGCTAATGAATTCTGCCCCAACTCCCTCGTCCTCCAGGATACTCCAAAGCCGCTCCCTGTCTACATTATCATAAGCCGCTTTAATGTCCAGAAAGGCTAACCACAAATGTCGGTTTTGCATTTTCGCCACCTCTATGCATTGGCTTACCACGAATAAGTTGTCGTCTAGTCTTCTGTCCTTTCGAAACCCATTTTGAAGCTCCCCTAATATCCTATTTTCTTCCACCCACTGCTCTAGTTCGAACTTCACTGCCTGCATTGCTAACCTGTACAGCACTGACGTGACGGTTACTGGCCTATACGAGCTTGGGTTTGTCCTGACTCCTTTGCCCTTGTACACTAAGTTCATCCTGCTCATTTGCCACGCGGCCGGTATTGCCTTTTCTTCTATCCTTGTTCTGATGGCTTGCAGTAGCTTTCCCTTGCTCTTTGGTCCTAACTGGTTAATCAACTCCATCGGTATCCCATCCGTGCCTGCCGCGGTATTCTTGGGGACCTTTTCCTCTGCTCTTTTCCATTTCAGCTTGTCCCCATCTATCTCCAGACATTTCGGCCTACCCACCGCGACATCTCTGTGTCGCTGCGGGGCCTCTTCATCCACCTTACCGAACTTCTCCGTGATGATTTTGTGCAGGTATGCTAATGCTTCCTCTCCCTTGAGCATCTGTCAGCCGCGACGCTATGGCCTTAGCGGTAGTGAATCGACAGGGCGATTGCATCGCCTCCGGCTCGGTCTGGACGACGGACCCGGAGGTTGGCGAGGAGGTGGCCATTGCCCTGGCAATGGTCGCGTCCTCCAAGACCAAAGTTATAGTAAGCGACTCCAAGTCGGCAATATTAAACTATGCGAGGGGCTGCATCTCACCCGAGGCGTTTCGTATTCTAAAATCCGGCTTGACTAAGGAGCGGGACGGCAAAATACAACTGATATGGGCACCGGCCCACTCTGGCCTGGCCGGGAATGAGTGTGCGCATGACGCGGCTCGAGGTTTCATTGACCGAGCCGACGTCGAAACTCCTGACACAGACGCGCACTCGACACGACGGTCAGGAAGGGACAGGCTGGTGTCCTACAGAGACGTAGTTGACCATTATAGACTGGAAAGGGCCAAATACCCAGCCCCAGACAAGACACTGAGCAAATGGCAGTCAGTAGCGTGGCGACGGCTGCAGACAGATTGTTTCCCCAATCCAGTGGCTTACAGCCGATGTTATCCAGGGCTCTATTCAGATAAATGCAAGGCGTGCGGTGACAGGGCTGACCTACATCACATGGTATGGTCTTGCCCTCTCCGGAGAAATGACCCGCAAAGCAGTAAGGCAGGGCAGCCTGCACTCAGCATAAGTTCGAAGGAGCAGTGGGAGACCGCGCTACTCAGTTCCGACCCGGGTATCCAGACCCGGCTTGTCCAGATGGCCACGACCGCCGCCAGGGACCAAGGACTCCTGACCTACGGCTAAGCGATAAATCTGGGCAAATAAAAAGTTGTTCAATCCTGCTCGTTTTCTATAGTACCGCCTTCTGTGGGACTCGTACGTTTCCCTAATGCCTGCACATGGTTCCAAAACCTTTTCGGCGCGTCTCTATCCCTTCCTCGTATTTGCGCTACCCATCGCTCGCTGTCCCCCTTTATTTTCGCCTGCACTAATTGCTGCACTTCCTGTTTCATTTGCTTATACTGCTCCCATTTTAGGTCCACCTCCTCCTGATGTCTCCCCATCCTCTTGGCCTGCCTGTGCTCTCTAGACGCCTGTTTACGCCTCTCTATCGCCGCCTTTATTTCTTTGTTCTACCAGCTTTTGGGTGTTTTTTTTTCCTCTCCATCGATTGGCCCCCTCTGCCTTGACTATTTTTTCCTGCATAGTCTTGATGAGCCTGTCATATTCCCACTCTTCTCCAGGATTTCTTTCTATGTCAGTCTCAATGCTTTTGGCTATATCCGCAATTTGTTTGCTGTTTAACTTTGTGCGCTGCTCCGGTCGACCCGTTTTTTCGCCCCCCAGTTTCCCAAAACTCAGGTTTATGCGCTTGTGGTCACTGCCCAGACTGTGGCCCCCTTCCTCATCCATGGTCATGCCATCCAACCATTCATAAAGTCCCTCTGAAATAAGGCAGTAGTCAATACTCGACTGTCTCCTACCACACTCCCACGTTATTTGACCCTCGCATTTTTGTTCCCTATTTACTATGATCAGCTTCTGGTACTCACACATATCTAGCATTAGATTTCCGTTGAAGTCGGTGTACCCGTCTAGATCTTCAATGTGGGCGTTCATGTCCCCTACCAATAGTACCTCCCCGGAACGTTTCAAATCTTCGATGTCCTTTTTTAGACACGCCACCAGTTTTTCGTTTTGTTCTTTGCTATCCTTACCCGTCCACAGGTAAGACACCGCTAAAGCCATCTCTCTACCCTCCACTATCCCTTTCATCGATCACCTAGTCGTGCCACCTGGTGGCGCTCCGCCGCGCGCGATGAGAAAAGAATGCCAGAGAAATACAACCCTCAGGAAAAAAGCAAAAAAAATACATAGGATGTGTATTATTAAGGCTTGATTCCTACAGCTGGTAACAACAACAACAAAAAAAATTGGGCCCATCTCCCCTCGAGGGGGACTCGAGTAAATGCGTCGCATAGGGGGTGGGTGTATTGCGTTAACGTTTAGTGTTTGGGGAGTTGGTGGTAGTGAATGCGTTGTATCAGCAGCTTCTTGACGTAGTTTGAATGAGTCAAGGATATAAGGCGCGTTCGTAGCCTTCCATTCTGTGTCGGCTTTGTGGCGCAGTGGGTTGACTCCTTCGCCCTCATGCAAAAACCGGACCTCCCGTAGCGTACGTTCCGCCCCGGCATCTCGGCATCTCGGCACCAGCTAGCTCTGCATACTCGAAAAGAAATAACTGTTCTCGGAAGTTGCTCAACAATTGTTGCCGCGCTATTGCAGTTCGTGATTTATTTGAAACGGGCCTATTATGCACGGAGATGTACGTACGCCCAGTGACTTTTAGAGGGGGATAAAATACCAATAAGAACGACAGCATCTTAAATGAATTTTCACGTAGCAGTAGCTGTCAAGTGGGCACACGATTTCGCTTGCCATGCCAATCGCGCAAATTCGTTGCAGCACGAATGATATTTCTTGATAGCCATGCGCAGCAACTTCATGCTTTATTTATGAAATACATCCACGTATCCTTTGTTGATCCGAAGAAATCAAATTGTTTCGCCGGTTGAAGCTCACCAAAAATCCTGGATAAATTAGGAAGTTTTGTATTGAGATTTGAATTGCATGTTTTCCGGTTATATTGTTAGCATTAAGAATTTTAGTTTTTGTTCACTAGAGTCTGTTTTGTTTTAATAATTTGTTTCAGTAATAATAAATCAATCAATCAATCAATCAATCAATCATGTTTACTTACGTGCCCAGGAACAGCCAGAGACCTGAGTGCTGGCGCACGGGTAGTTACATGAAAACAAAATACAAGAAACATATAGCAAGAAACAAACAAGCGACAAGACACACAAATTGAAGTAGTGAAAATGACAAATACAGCACAGGCGGAGCCTGGGTACAGGTAAAAAATAAAAAACGAAGATGCCTATGTTGCTCTGCCTGTCGTAAAGGCCACACGACAAAGTTTGACAGTAATACAACAAAAACAACGGAGTGTAGAGACAAATGATAATACGAACAAATGACAGTAAACAGTTTCAAAAATAGGCAACTATCAGTTGGATAGACACAACCGCAGAGAAACCAAATTCCAGAAAAAAAGAGCGACAGACATATCATAGGTGTTTAACATACTGTATTCAACAGCGCTGTACGGTAAATTGTAAAGGATTTCTGAAAGATGTCAAGGCGTTCAAAGAAGCGGTTGTAACAATTCTGTATTCTGCGCACAGGAGAATGATTGGAGTTGCGCGCAGCGGTCAAGAACGGGCGATGCGACCTGGTGGGCTTTTGTGGTACACTAAAATCTAAACAGTTAAGCAGGTCTGCGCAAGAAAGGTCGCCATGAACAATTTTGCGAAGAAATGTAAGATCTGCACGCATACGTCTGCAGTTCAAGGAAGGGATGGAAGGGACTATGGGTAAGTCAGAATCAGGATGAAAACTGTGATTGTGGTGACGGTGCTTAAATATGGATAAAAACTTCTTCTGCACACGTTCTATTAATTCACTACTAGATTTGGAGATGCCGTTCCAGGCAACAGAAGCATATCCTAACTGTGGTATACATATTGCATTGTATAGCATTAGAAATGGATCTGGAGAAGAGAATTCCTTTGTAATCCGACACACATTTCCAAGGCTTCGGAGTGCTCGCCGGGTGATGAGCCTAATATGAGGAGAAAAAGAGAGGGTACTGTCGAAAAGCACCCCTAGGTCCCTAATCTCATCAACCCTTTGCAGAGGAGCTCCCTCAATACTGTAGGAAAACAGCAGACGGTGGGTTTTCCGGCTGTAGGTGACAACCTTTGTTTTAGTGGGGTTTAAAATTAGGCAGTTTTAATAATAATAATAATAATAATAATAATAATAATGTTTTAGCATGAGGAGCTATATACATTCCGTCCTTCTCCTCACAGTTGTACATTTTGTAAAGGGCACGTGCCCCATATGCACGTGTCCATGGCCTCCGCACAAGCATCACTGCTAAAGTGGGCTGTAAAATCTCGTACAGCCGCCTGCGAATTAAGAATTGCACCAATCCCAGCACACGAAAGAAATTTCTCCCGCAAGGGCGAAGACAAACGCAAGCGGAAAGAAGAAACTTCTAGGGCAGACACGCAACTATACACCGCGGCCGCAACTTTGAGCCCAGCGGACCGGCCGCGCACGCCGTCAACGCCGCTGCCGCCGGAGCCAGGGGGGTAAACGAGCTCCGAGACCGTACGAATCGTGGGCGCTGACATGATACAATTCCCATCGTTGCCAGATCAATTGTATTCAGCCCTCTAAAAAGTTGTTCCGTAATTATTTAACTAAAACAAAGAACTGAAGCAAAATTGTTAGAAATAATTGCCTCAGTACTTAAAACTATCTTTATAAAAAACTTTTAGTCTAATTAAGCTCTAATTAGCGAACAAAGAGTAAGTGCGTAGTTCAGTTTTGGTTTCGATTTTCTTTAAGTGTGCTAGCAAGTGGCGAGGTCCTCGCGCCTGACTTGCGCAGTGTGTGTGTGTGTGCAGTCTCCAGCTCAGATCTGCGTGCGTGCAAAACGTGTACAACTGGTACAACTCGGATGCACGCGCTTAGCAAGTGCCTCCCCGGGCGCTGGCGAGGCTGTCATTCGTTTCTATCTATTGCCCCTGAACTGACGCCGGAACAGCGATTTCCATCTGCCCTTGACTACTGCAAGTTCACTACAGGCTACGGTGTTGCAGCCAGCGATCGTTCCCGTTGGAAGAAAAATAAAAGGAGCTTTTATATTCGTTCGGTTAAGGTTGTTTTATTCAGGGAACTTCTTACAACTCTTCGTGCTTCGAACTTTCGCCCAAACGTTCCTGAAGGTAGAAGAAAAAATTAAGGTAGAACGAAATGCGGTTTCTTTTTTAATCAGTCACAATAAGTCAATGTTCTCTCCTTCCGCGCTCTGTGCGGCAAATTACTGCCCATTCAATACTTCCCATTCAGTCCTTCAAGCTTTCCCTTTGAAGTGGCGCAAAGTAGCTACCCAGGCAAAAATTTGAAGTGGGACCACTTTAAAGTGGGATATCGAACAGGGACCACTTGGGCAAGTGGTCCCACTTGCCAAGTGGTCCCTGTTCGATATCCCACTTGGCAAGCGGTCCCACTTGCCAAGTGGTCCCTGTTCGATATCCCACTTGGCAAGCGGTCCCACTTGCCAAGTGGTCCCTGTTCGATATCCCACTTTAAAGTGGGACCACTTTGGAAGTGGGACCACTTGGGAAGTGGGACCACTTGATAGTGGCACGCTGGAGGCCTTCGGTGCGAAGAAAATCACAGTTTTGCTTACACGTTTGCACGATTTATTTTAGGCACCCAATCAGAAATTACAACTGGTACTTCTTGCCTTCTCGCAGGTCCTGAATTTTCTGTTACACAAGATCAAAGCAATCTAAAGGGTTAGTTGGTCTCGCATGATTAGGAGGACTGCACTAAGAACAGGACAAACAGAAAGAAATGGCACACCAGACATTGCAGTTCGTCCCGCTGTTAATGCATTTCCTTCTAATCATCGTAAAAATTGTATCATAATGTCTCATGAATGCTCTGGTTCTTGCTGCTCAGTGGGTCGCTGTTCCTAAAAAAAAAAGAAAAAGGAAAGCATAATTAGGCACATGTTTGCATGCAAAAAAATGCTGCTGCTTACCAATGCTTGTAGCCACTCTTTCAGGGCTAAGCTGCTTTTTAGTTTTTTAAAAGGTAACAAGTTTAAAGCAAGTGCATTTAATGCCTCACAGGTGTAAATAGTACACCAATCTGTCTGTACACAGATGAAAATATTCCCATTTCTAGCTTGATTATAGAACCAGAAAGTTCATTTGTCTAGAAGTATCTCAACTAGAATTTTTTTTAGCTGAAGTAGTAGCTGCATCCTAGATAGAACAATTTGCAACACAAGCTGGATTGCTGGAATTTTTAGCTGAACATCTAGCTACAAAACTGGTCTTTTCTTGCGGGACAAAGATGATTACAAGCAGGAATTATTTAATTTCGTACTGACAAATTCTACTTTCCAGTGTTATTTTCACCTAGACATTGTTTGCCTAGCTAAAATCACCACAATATCTCGCTGGAATTCCATCCTTCCTAGGATGCAATGGATGTTGGCCTATCGCATCTATTGGGTCACGTTACAATTAATCAGCGAGCTTCCAAGACGACGTGATCACTTGGTCACTCAAAAACCGCAGAAATATGAATGCTCGTTGATCAGTTTTATAAAACAGAACAAAAGTATTCCACGGGGCTATCGAATTTCTCGCGCACTCCTTACCTTCAAAGTTTCAGTCCCAGAAGTTGCATAACCATCAAATTATTAATAATTAGCAGCAATACAAATGCAACAAACAACACAAAGCCCAGTAGGCGTTGTGAAATCTACCCCCCCCCCCCCCCCCCCCGTGACTATGTTAATTCCCTGCGAGGCCGCATGAGCGCATTTTACCTTCAATTTCCACGTTTGTGAACTCTATGCCTCTGTGAGCTCTAAGACAGGCGTCGCGGTATGCGTGCCGTACTCGTGAAGCTCGCCAACAAAGTCGGGCGTCGTTAAATTGCCATACTCGCTCGCCGGCGCACGGTGCGAACTCTTTCTCCTGCCCTCGCATATTAATTTATCGCCCTTCCACTCAGTAAATTCCCATCTATTTAACTACACCTCCTGTGTCCTGATCTCTTGACTACTTTTCTTCCCGCACCACTCCGCCAGCACCCGGTCGACGCGCACGCTGTCGGGGCGCGTTGGCGAGCGAGTACTTGGGTGCCGAGTTTCACGAGGACGGCACGCATATACGACGCCCGCCTTCGGGCCGCGAGGCGGAAGATCACGACGGCGGCAGCCAGTCTCGCGAGCACAATACCTGCGAGGCGCACTGCACGGAATTCAGTCTCGGGTAGGGGGGGAGACTTCACAAAGTCTACGAGGCGCCAGCAAACACCGGCTCCCGCACGCACGTGCTTCACTTGAACCACGAAACGTGGCTTACACTAATAAAAGCGCAGCTCGTTGACCTCATTTTTAAAATCTACATGTTAAAAAGCGTCGGACAGCATCCGGCACCAGACGTCACAGTTTCATTGGGAAAAGAAAGGTACCTACCTCTTAGTACGACCAGTCAAACCCGCACACTTGTCACTTCGCCTTGTGCGGAGATATGAAAGCTTGGAACATATGCCGGCGCAGAAGTTCTTGCGTTTCCCACAGGTGACGCACTTGTTATAAACACGATGCGCGACATCGCAAAGAAACAAAACACAGCGGTTGCACGCTAATATAACTGAATAGGCGACCGCGCTCACCAGTCTCATTCACAACATACGCCATTTTGTGACGTTTTTGCATGTGTACGAAACTGCCGCCGGGGTTCATGAATCGCGTTAAAAAGGCTAATAAGAAGTTTTATATGGTATATGCCTTGCAATAAAATTATAACACAAATTTTTGACGTCGTTTAACCATGTTTAGCCCTCATTTTAAGCTTTACAGCTGCAACTTTATCACATAATCTAAATACGACACCAACCCTAACAACTGCCGCACAAAACACTCCCGCTCATTTTGCAAAATAAATTGGGAGCAGCCGCTCGCGATAGCACTAGCCGGCACTAGCTATTCAATCATTTATACCTCAAGTAGGTGTGCAAACACAGTCCTCAACTACTGCCGATTATATGGGCTGAGACGAGCGGCGCTATCGCGAGATGTGTCGATGGTTGCAACTCTCTTCTCGGTTCATTTTGATCAATGTACTACACCTGCGCTACGGCAGCAATGTTACGGCCGCCTGAAAAAATTTGTTTTTACCATGCTAGATATCGAGTAAGATGTCTTTGAGTGGAGTGTGTGGCATGAGATTTAAAAAAAAAACCAACTAAATATACGGATTTTTTTCTGTGAATATTTTCGAAAGCTATTTCCACAGTATGGAATAAAACAATCTGAAATTGTTATCCGATCGACATTCACATTGGCTACTTCGGGATAAGAGGGTAGTGGGGGAAAAGCTACTTCGGGATAAGGGGGTGGTGGAGGGAACGGGGTTATGACCAAAACCAGTGTTGTAGAAGTAGTAGAAGTGCTGCACTTAATCACTATTTCACCTCAAGTGGGACCTCAGGTTCGGGCACCACTTTGAAGCAAGTGGTATCTGTTCGCGGACCACTTGCAGCAAGTGGGACCAGTTCAGCTCCCACTTTGAACAAAGTGGTACCTGTTGGGGGACCACTTGCAAGTGGCACCACTTGCAAGTGGTCCCACTTGCCTCAAAGTGGCACCATTTCAGGTCCCACTTGGTGGCAAGTGGGACCACTTCAGATCCCTCTTGAAGGCAAGTGGGACCACTTTGGATCCCACTTGCAGGCAAGTGGGACCACTTTGGATGAAGTGGGACCACTTCGAAAACCACTTCAAATTTTTGTCTGGGTAGAACTTGACGAATACAGACAGAAAGGGAAACGGGACAAGCCGCTCACTGTATTTCGCTTACTCCCTCGGCATGCATTATGCCACTCCGTTGGCCTGCGATCTACCGCGCTTTTTGGTTCCTGTGCTTCAAAGGGCCGCCACGGGCAATATCAGCGTTGGCCCATGCGATAACAATGTTTTTTGGTGTCAATAAAGGTTTTACAATCAGCTAAAGCCACAGTTCATTTCGTTTGAAAAGCATTGAGCGACTCGAAAAATGTCACGGAATGGCAAATAAAGCGGCACAGCGCAAAAATGCACGGAGATCATGACGGAGATTCATTTTTCTGTGCGCCCCAGTACAGATCAGCTGATCGCTTGGCGCCCTCGCGCATGCGATCAGTCGCATTCAAGCTTGCGCGTAAGTGTTGTGTAAGCGTTTCTACATCTTGCTCACATATATTCTCAGCACATATAAGTCACACGCTAAACCGAAAGCACGTCGGATACCTACCCACAGGAGATAAACTACGCAGTGCTGTCGACGCTGCCTACACAAAATCCGCCTGACCAGCGGTCCGCCATGTTACAATTAATCCCGGCATGCTTCGTTAGCCGGACGCGGAAACGCCTCAGTAGCACGTTGCCAGATTAAAGGGCACGGCGGCACTCTTGGTATGCGGGTGGATAACCCCTTCGTATTTTTCATGCAGCTAATCGTTGCCTTGCTGCTGATACCGGCAAGGAGCAAAGAACACCAGCAAGCGGAGGCGACGATCATGGTCAACGGCGCAGGCCCCATATTGTGTCCCACGCCCCCGATCTTGGATAGCAACTGGAATCGTCACTGCCACTCGTCGTCGGAGACATTGTGCGGCGGCGCGAAAACATGTGGCGCCCTGACGGTGCTCGCTCTGCAAAGTATAAAGGCCATCCACGATCCTCTGCGCAGCAAAGGGCACGGTGGCACTCTTGGCATGCGGGTGGATAACCCCTTCGTATTTTTCATGCAGGTGAGAAAACATTACTGTAAATGCTTCCGTTCCGATAACCCCTGCATAATTGTGCTGCCGTGCCCAAGGCTGCTGTGCTCATGTGTTTATGAACTAGCGTCGTGCCTTACCGAATTACTATTGCTGGCTGGCGATGTCGAAACCAACCCCGGACCTAAAACGGACGAGCTGCTACAAAAGTTAGAACTGATTGCTGGCGACATCAAGGAAATTAAAGAAGATAGACTGACTTCAATTGACAAAAAACTAGAAAATCTTGATGTTTTGGCCACGAAAATTTCGAGCTGTGTTGAACAAGTTGCACATTTACAGGAAGTTGTGTCTGCCCTCGAACTGAAGGTAGACGATCTAGAAAACCGTTCACGGAGGTGCAACTTAATAATATACGGAATACCTGAATACCAAAATGAGGATAATTCCACCCTAGAAGAAACTAACTGAAACGGTGTTTAAAGAAAAGCTTGAAATTGATGGTGTCGGTATTGAACGAATACACAGACTAGGGAAGCCAGCCGCAAATAAAACTAGGCCCATAATTCTTAAGCTGCACGACTTTCGAGACAAAACGCGAGTGTTGAAAAACTGCCACAAGTTAAAAGGAACAGACTTATCAGTTAGCGAAGATTTCTCGGTGCGGGTACGGGACATAAGAAGAAACTTGTGGAACTGTGCAAAGGCTAATAATGAGTCAGGGGACAAAGTTTCACTAGCCTATGATAAACTCCGAATAAACAAAGTCTGGTATCGATGGGATGAAGCAAAAAAAAAAGACAAAGTTGCTGTACGTACCGACTCGAGTGTTTCTTCAATTGAAAAAAAGCAGCAAGTCGAAGCACCGGCATACGCCCTCGGCGCCCAAATCAACCTGCCAAACCATAGTCTTTGCCAATGTGAACGCACGAAGCATTCTAAATAAATCCGAGGCTGTTGAATCGTCACTGCTTTGCATAAAACCCGACTTCTTAGCAATAACCGAAACATGGCTCACACACGACGTTATGAATTTTGAAATTACACCGCCCGGCTGTGTTATCGTACGGACAGATAGAACAACACGTGGAGGAGGCGTGGCCATCCTTATTAACAAAAAAATACCTTATACTGTTATGCCTGAAGCTTTCGATGTAGAGGCAATATTCTGTAAACTGATGTTTGGTTCATGTAACGTTATTGTAGGATGTGTTTATCTAAGCCCCTATTCCGGAACAGATAGCTTGCAAGCCCTGCATGGCTACATGCAACGACATGTTGCTGGTGCAAGGGTTGTTTTGTTGGGGGATTTCAATCTCCTGACTAATAACTGGGAAACATTACGATTCCAGTGCGCACGCTCGGAAATACTTTTTGATTTAATGTTGTCTTTTAACCTCAGCCAGATCGTGAAAGAGCCAACACGTGTTCAAGGAACGAAATCAAACATACTTGACCTGATTTTTACAAGCAACCATTTCCCAACACATGCCTCTAAAATTGAAATAACGACCGGTATATCAGACCACAAACTAGTTCTATGTACCTCCCACATTCAAAGAAGTAAAACTGATTCAGTATCACGGACCACATTTGCGGACTTCGAAAACGCTGACGATACAACTATAACTGATTATCTTTCCTTTCAGTTAGAGTCATTCGTAAATGCTTCAGATCATCCCTCCGCCGATATAGATACAGTGTGGCAATTATTTAAAAACATTGTAGTACACTGCCTTCACAATCACGTACCAGTAAAAACAAAAAAGAACTAATAAGCTGTAATAAGTAATAAGCAATAATGTGTTATTGCTGAATGAATAACGTCTCGCGTTATCCATGGGTTACATGGATAACGCGAGACGTTATTCATGCCAAACGCACGGTTAAAAGACTTAGGAAATCGCTGAAGAATAAACCTAATCCTTCTAGGGATTCACTTTGCACTGCCATAGTTGAAATGAAATCTAAAATTAAGATGGCGAAATGTCACTATTTTAAAAAATGTTCTACCGAGCTTTATTCAAAACGCGCCAAAGAAATTCTGGGATTATCTTAACCCTAAAAAACGTACTGACAAACCGACCACGGGAACAAAACGCACAACAGCAGAGTCCTTAAACACGTACTTTACATCTGTTTTCACTATCGATGATGGTAAACTACCGCATATTGACTCATGTGACGAAAATCACCTCGAACCAGTCTCTGTAACTGAAGCAGGCGTACTCAACCTTTTGCTAAGTCTTGACATAAAAAAAAGCCCTGGCCCTGACAAGATTCCAAACTAATTCCTAAGAAGGTACGCCGAATGGATAGCAAAGTATTTATATGTCATCTTCAACAAATCCCTCCTGACAGGTACTGTTCCAAAAGAATGGAAGAAGGCAAAAATAATCCCTATACCTAAATGCGATAACACAAATGATGAATCAAACTACAGACCAATTTCTTTAACATGCACAGTATGCAAAATTTTGGAACACATAATTCTTAAACATTTGACCACTTACCTCGAGCAAAAACGCTTTTTGTCACCTTCCCAACATGGGTTTCGTGGAGGGCCATCGAAAGTAACTCAGCTAGCTGAACTGATACACGACTTGTCTTCGAGCATTGATAACCAAAAACAAGTAGACCTCATCCTACTAGACTTTTCAAAAGCTTTCGATCGTGTCTCACACGAAAAATTAATTAAGAAACTTCAGTCAGCTATAGGAAATTGCTCGGTTGTTCGCTGGATTAAAAATTACCTATCTGATAGGACACAGTACGTCGAGATAAATAATGAAACTTCCTCTATAGCAACAATAACTTCCGGAGTACCTCAAGGCAGCGTCCTAGCACCTTTGCTGTTTCTTATATTTATTAATAACTTACCCCTGAATATTCCTGTTACCGTAAAGCTTTTCGCCGACGATTGCATACTGTACAATGAAATTAACTCCCACGAAGATCATATAGCGCTAAACAATGCCCTAGAAACCGTGTCAAAATGGTGCGCTGATTGGCAAATGACAATTAACGCCAAAAAATCCGCTCTGCTGACAATAACTAGAAAAAAAACAGGTCTAAACTTTTGCGCTTAAGTTTCACTCATGGAAATTGCGAACCAACTAGCTCGTCTCTCCATTTTGCTTCAGGTCTAATTTCCCCTACACCATTAATAACATTACCCTGCCACGAGTTTACGAACATAAATACCTCGGCCTAACAATAACCCAGGATCTCAGGTGGGACTCCCACATATCCATAGTAACCTCAGCTGCGTTACGGCGCTTGATGTTCCTTATACGACACCTTCGGTTAGCTCCTGCAGAAACAAAACTAATTGCGTATAAAACTTTCGTCAGACCTGTGTTAGAGTATGCCAATATTGTTTGGTTCCCATTTTCTGTCACTAAAATTAACAAGTTAGAAGGAATTCAGAGGAAAGCAATTAGGTTTATATACAATAAGTATCGATTATCTGACTCACCCACTGAACTTATTAAAAAAGCTGGAATCCTAACTCTTCAAAACAGAGCCAAACTAGCACGACTACGGTTCATGTACCAACTGATACATGGAGAGATAAAGATTAATAAATCCAAATACATTTCTATTGCACAAACAAGACTGACACGTCACACACATTCCGAAATGCTTGACGAGTGCTCATTTCACACACATTCATTTAAATATTCATTCTTCCCATTGGCAACAAGGGAATGGAACCGGCTGAGCCCTTCTATAATACACTGTACTTCACTGGATAATTTTACCGCGGCAGTAAAAGAGCATTTACAAGGCGACAACAAATAACCCGACTACATTACAGATTCTCTGAATTACTCGTGTTCTGTACGAATTTTGTGCTTTTGTTAAATCAATAAAAGAAGGTAGTTGTTGTCAGGTTGTCATGGGTACAAGTACGAACATTGATTGTTGTTTTATTCGATATACTGCGGGACTTGTTTGTCATGCTACGTCATACTAGGTACGATGCAAATTATGTTACTCCTTTAATGTTCATTCATTTTTCAAACAATTACCCTGTGCTAAAAAGTGACTAGCTCTCAATATGTATTCCCCTCGTATATGTATGTGTTATAACTTGAAAGCCCAAATGATTTGTTTTTTTTTTATTATTGTTCACCTTCTATGAAATGCCCTTCCTGCTAAAATCCCAGATGGGATCGGCAGTATCTGTAAATAAATAAATAAATAAACGCTTTCGCCGTTTTTAGTAATCAAAAGCTCAGCTGGCAACCTTTAAATCGTTGTATCATGTCGGCCACTATGTGTTGTACGGTTCCAATGCATTGGCTCAGCGGCGCGCTTTCCCTCTAGAGTCAATATATTATCTCTATGTCCATGGGTGATGCATAAGTGGCGAGCGCCGCGGTGCGGCGGAAGGCGCGGCCACGCCTCCTTTTGAACTTCCGCTTTCTCCGGCCGATCGGGACCACTGATATCAACTAGTGATTGGGACGGTCGGGGCAAAACGCGCGCGGGGTGATCGCGGAGGCCATGCTCGGCGGCGGCCGCTTTTTCCACTGTTCACTGTATCTGGAACCCCACGCAGGGCACGAGACAGAGCCCCCTCGCGGTGCCTTCTGCCCCGCGGGACGTCATAAATACGCCATAGTGACGTCATATTAATGACAATTTTTATTATTTGCGTGATATAGTAGAAAATGCACATTTTTAATATTTTAATAAAACCTAAAAGCTGTTCGATTGCTAGAGGTTCTCAAAACAAACCATTTCTAAACTTGCGGGAGCAGCCGGCGCTGCTGGTGCTGCCGCCATTTGGCGGTGTTGCACATCTGAAAGACCCTACCCTGATTCTAGAAGGATCCAAGCGGGACGAACGGAGCGCTCGACCTGAAGCGGCGCTTGTAGATTAAATAGAGGTCGCAGCGAGTGAAGTGGACGCTTGCCGACTGCGCTCGCCCAAGCACGCGGCCTCGTGCGGGCCGCGCTTTCTCGCGTTTCGCCCAATTTCCATGTTCACAGGAACGCCAAAGCGACAGCAGGGTAGGAAATAACATGTCAGAGTAAACTAAAAAGGGCTTTTAGAGGCTTTGCGGGGAAAGCAAGCCCCCCCCCCCCCCCTCCTTCCCCCCCACCCGTTTTTTCTTCAGCGAAGTGCTTACAACGCGGGAAAAGGAATGAAAGAAGAACGGAGGTGACAGAGACAAGCGTTGGAGTAACAGCTTACACTATTTTTTGTTCCGTGTTCCCTCATAACTCGCCCGGCGTAAAATGCATGGAATAGAAAAAATTCGCGCCAATCCACCCTGTGAATGTGGTTGGAAAGCAAAGCTGTAAACGGCACCCAGCCAATCTGGTGAATGATGCGGCGTCCCGCCGCAGCTCTGCTCATTCGGAGCTTCTGGTTAGAAAGATAGCCCTCTATCAGCTTTTCCACCGTGTTCTGGAGCCCCGTGCTAAGCAGCCTCTCCGTGGACGGACACATGGGAAGACCAACGGCCTGCTCTGCCGCCTTTCTAATCACTATATCTTTATGTCCTTCTTTCCGAGAAGAAGACGTAAGTGATTCTCTAGAGCAGTGGTTCTCAGCCATGTCTAACCCGGGGACCCCTTTTCGGCTTCCCAAAGTGATGGGGGACCCCACGACGGTGAATAAGTTGATCGGTGTCATAATGTCAATCAATTTGCACTTGCAGCTTACGTCGCCCGCAGACTTATCCAATGCCCGCCTTTTCTGCTGTTGACGTTAACGACAATGCGCGTCATAATGTTAAACAATTTGCTCTTGAATCTAAAAAGTTTTCTAAACACCGATATGCTGGCTTTTCTCTGTCTGTTTTTTTTCCTTTTCATAGCTGGCCTGTTGTGAAAAAAGCATATGTTACAATAGTGCTACGTGGAGTAACTAAACGTACAAGTAATGCGGCCAAGCCACCTTTTCGCATTGCAAGGAAGGGCTGGCAAAATCTAGAAAAGAATGGCGCAGGAAAAAGCTTTGAGGGAGGCTTCGCGAACCCCTGAAATGCTCTCGCGGAACCCCCGGTGTCCGCGGACCCCTATTTGAGAACCACTGCTCTAGAGGACAAACGCTTGAGTCAATCGAACGGTATCGGATTCCTTGAGGCCTCGCTTCTTGATGATTTGATGTATGATTTGATTGATGCTGTGTTTGAGGCGCTGCAAGGATACGTTACTCTTGGTGTTTGCCTGGAGATGTAGGCCTGGAGATGCAGGATCATGCTGCTGGGGCTTGGAGTGATGGCCTGACCATCAAGGAGTATTTGAATGTGTTCCTTGATGTGTCGTTTGGCGTGAGGGCGGAAGACAAGGAGCTCTGATTTTTTAAGTGAACACCGGAGGTCACAGGCGTACTACAGGCGCACATTGGCGTACTAGAAGTGAGATGTCATGCGCTGGTGTTAGCTTCCTTTAATTTTTGCAACTCCTAGCACACGCGCAAGGCGCGCACAGGGCCGCTAGACGTGCCGTGGGCAGTGCGCACAGCGGCGCGAGAGGTCGCGTGACGCTTTCACGTGGCATTCAGCGAGAATACAGGGGTAAACCCGTAGATGTGCTTGGTGAGTGCACCACCTGTCTTGCCGGTCTCCGCGTGGGCTCGTAGCTAAATCGGTAAGGCAACGGGCTTTGTTACTCTATTAGTTCCAGGTTCGATTCCTGGCGGTACCAGGAGGGGAGGAGGAATAAACTTTATTTCTTTATTAGTTCTGGAGGAGTGGCAATTGGGGGTCTTCTCAGCCCAGAAGTCCCTGGGCGGTCGCTGCCAGGCGGGCCCTTTCAACCAGCCGAAGCTGATCCCCGGGGTCCGGCCTGGCTAGCATGCCTTTCCACTGCTCATGGTTGGGGGAGGGATGGTGTGTGGGAGCACGCCCGAATCATGTGGTAGAGTGTGCAGGGCTGGGGACAGTACTTGCAGGTGGCGGAGTAGGAGGTGGGGTGGATGGCGTGGAGGAGGGTGCCGTGCGGGTACGTGTTGGTTTGAAGGCGGCGGTAGGTGGTGGATTCTTCCTTAGTCAACTTTGTCGTGGGGTGGGGGAAAGATGCGGCGTTCGAGGCGGTAGTGTTCGAGGATGTCTTTGAATTTTTGAGGTACAGAATGGTGTGCTTCCGACGGTTACACTGGAGTGTTGGAGGGGAACGCCCGGTAGATATGCGCGTGGGCGGCAGCATGAGCCGCCTCATTCCCCTCCAGAGACTCATGTCCCGGGGTCCAAAGAATGTAGAGGTAAGGAGGGTTAGGGATGGACTGCAGGATGCGGAGGGCTAAGGGAGCAATGTGACCGGCGGCGTAATGGCGACAGGCAGCTTGCGAATCTGTGACTATGGTGATAATGCCTTGAGATGTAGTGGCTGCGAGGGCTATTGCAATTTCTCCTGCAGTTGTGGAGTCGTTGCCAATTACTGTTGCGGAAGTCAGTTCAATTCCTCGGTGGTCTACTGTTGAAATTGCGAAGGCTAGTTTATCGGCGTATTTGGCGGGGTCAACGTAGCCGGTGTCTCGTGGCTTGATCTGAAGCATCTTGCGAAGCATTCGAATTCGGGCTTCGGCGACCCCGGTTATGAAAGGGGTGCATATTATTGGGTATTGGGGCGACCGAGATGCAATCGCGTTGTTCCAGAGGGATGCGTTGGCGGGAGTGGCAGGTAGTTGGTAGCCGAGGCAACGGAGGAGCGACAGCCAGTGCGTGAGAGCTTGAGCCGTTCGAGCTGGTTGACATGATGGGCCTCTCGAAGTTTGTCCCAGGTGTTATGAAGTCCCGTCTGCAGTAATTTGGCAGTGGAAGTTGTCGGCGGCAGCCCTAGTGCTAATTTATAGGCTTGCGGATGATTATGTCGAGTTTTTGGATTTCGCTATTTTTGAGAGCCAAATATAGAGTTCTGTATGTGATGCGGCTAATTAGTAGGGCTTGAATGAGGCGCACGAGGTCAATTTTTTTCAGTCCTTGTCGACGATTAGCAATCCGTTTGATGAGGTGCGTGATTTGTAATAGTGGTCCTTGTAATTTATGAATAGTAGAAATGCCTGCGCAGTCTGATCGGATAGTCAGTCGCAGAGCACGAATTGTAGGAGTGGTTAGGATGGGAGTGCCATGTAGGCTTAATTGAAGGTCTGGGAGAGGTTGTCGTTAACGGCTTTGCGTGCGTTTTTGGAGGACGAGAAGGGAAGACTTTTCTGGTGCAGAATTGAGGCCGCGGGCTGTAAGGTAGTTGTCGGTGGTGTCAATGGCTTCTTGGAGGGCGTCTTGCTGTACCCCAATCGAACCCCCTGTGGTCCAAATAGTGAGATCGTCTGCATAAAGTGCGTGTACCAGTAAATTATTTTATTTGTTCGCGAGAAAAAGCTTTGTTTTAAAAAAACATGGGCATTGCTGCGTTAACTCTAATGACCCGGGGCAATTTCACTGCAGCGTCAATGAAGCCAATCGAGGAATCTAGCTATATTTTCATTTTACACTAAATTTCCAGCACGTTCTCCACGAAATAATGATTTTTAGAATGTTGCGGTCGTAACCCTTAGACCGAAGCCTATATTGCTGAAGTGTGTGAGCTAGTTATTCAAAAGTGAATGCCGCATGGGCCACTTTCTATCAAACATATTCCCAGTCGCGGCCTTCGATTTGACTGTAGGCCCATGCGCGTTGCATACTCCCCGAAATTTTAGTCAGATATTTATTTTCTATCTGACCATGCATGCTCCTCCCAGAACACCGCGACTAGACGCGCTATATTACAGATATACTGAGAAGGTGCCATACATACCAGTCCTGATATCTAATTAGAGCAACTAACGTTTTGATTCGGGCGTTGAATAATGATAAAGCTTCTGTCTAGCGTGCAGATACAACGAATGATTGGGAAGACTGCTTCGGCGGAATTAAAGGTCGAGAGCTCTAGATTGCTAGTAAATGTATCCACCCAGATTTGAAAAACAAGCCCTTTGCCGAAAAATTGGCACTGGACCATTGGCCCTGGACCGAGCCTACAGACTTTTGGATCATTAACAGCGGCATCCCGTGATACAGAAGAACCACCGCATCAACAGAACAAGCTGTAGCTGGTCAACATGTTTGTTCATGGCAATAGAGTGTTATGCCAGTTGGAGGCTAATGTTATGAGTCGTGACTCCTGCGAGTGGCGCAGGCGTGATGTCCGCGCTCAAACATTTCTACGTCGGGCGTCATCCAGGGCACTCCACCGGCGATTCACCTCTTTACCATCGATAACGTGCGTGCAGTCACACCGTATGTGGCAGTACTCCAAGTGTGACTCGCATACCGCGCAGTTTTCTTCCTTAGGTTGACCTTCCAGCTTTATCTCTCGGAACGCTAAGGGGTAGTAGTATTACAGCTTTAACACCTGCGTAGCTTCCAGGCGCGTAAAAGTGGCGAAGGCTCCAGGCACGCCGAGGACGATGAAATTAAACACTGAAGGCCTCTCATCACATCATAAGAGAGATGAACAGCAGCAGCGGTTCCGTTCAGTTTTAAAACAAATGCCTCAATACGACTGCGGGAACTCCGATAATTGGCCGTCCCATGGGGCGCCCTATGCCGGCGCTTGCAGCGCTTGCAGTTCTCACCGGCACAACCCAATACACTGCGACCACAGCGCCGCCACGCCAACGAATGGGGCAACGTACAGTGCTCAGGACAAAGGCTAGACGCGCAACTGATTTTTTTACTGGTAGCATGCGCGCATTAGGCCGGGTTGCGACTGTTGCCGAAACTGTCGTAATAACTTTAGAATGACGTCATTTCACGTTTCAGCCAACTGAACTGCGTGACCCGACGTTTTTTTTTACGTCCATAGATCACGATATGGCTTTTACGTGGGTAGACCCAGTACAGTCGTTTCCCCTTCAAGAAGAATAGCAAAGAAGACTATCTAAAATCGGGCAGTTTGTGCACTTTTTTTTATATATTTTCGAGTGGAGTGATTGTGGCTTAAGATTTTTCACCCGGGATACCTTTCGTGCGCAGAAACGTCTGGTGAGCACGCGCCTCTTTCATCTTATGATGAATGCATGGTATTCAGTACTTGAAAAGCTTTCTCAGGAGAAATAAGGTGTAGTGGTGAGCCATGTCACTACACTAAAATGTGGCAGAAATACAAATGCAAGTCAAAGGATGTGAAAGAGTGAGAACAGTGGCAGTCTCTTATATCCCAAGGCCGAGAATGTGGCTGGGTAGTTTCCATCATGCATTTAGTTCCTCACTTTTGCACATAAATGATGGTGCGACAAATTAGGACCTGCGTCCTTAAAAAGGTACGCTAGCTAGGCTCTTCATGCCATAGCTGCTGCATTGGCATAACTTTCACGTCTTGCTGTATATTTTGCTGGCGGTATATGCTATGTTGACCAGATTTTACTGAGACCCTTTATGCAAACAGACCTAATTCAGGACACCCAGCCGATAGGGTCAATAAAGGGGCTGTACAGACCGTAATAGGAAGGGTATACACTTGGCCGACCGTCGTGTCTAATACACATACATGAACTCCAGCAGATTAAAACCCATGGGTTCTATGCAGGCTCAATAATCAACGTCAAAGCGAATCTGAAAGGAGCACTGACACAAAAATTTTGTTAAACTTTTATTGCTTTTATCGACGCTTAATGGCCTGGCGAACCTCAAACAGCACTTCAAATACTTCAGCGCGCGATAGTTAATTACATTGAACGGCCTGAAAATCGTTTGTTTCAAATTCCCGCACTTTCATTTCATCCCGAACGGCGCACATGACAGAATCCCGGCCTGACCCCACCGCTTTGTGCGGACGTCACCGGCGCCCGCTTGAGAGGGTGTTGCGCCCGCTCGCCGATCGTGGAGCCGCGCGCGTAAAGTGACATCACGAGTTTTTGACGAGCGCTGTCGCGTCACTTCTTTCGGCTTCACGGGGTGATGTCACGCTGATGTCCATTTGCTCAGTGGCGCTCCGCGCGCTGCTCCGTCGGCGCGATAAATGAGATCCAATTGAACTATGTTCCTCGCGTCGCAGGCCGCTCATATTTCAGCCAGTGTTGAGTGAAGGAAGCGAGCTGTGCAATAATATTAACGCCGAAAATTGGTGTCAGTGCTCCTTTAAGATGTTCCTGCAATGTTAAAGCATCAACGGATTGTTTGTGTCCATGGGTATAAGAGCGAGCATGCTGCAAATGTAATTGATAGGCCAAGGTCAAAGCTGTCGATCATGGGACGAGTTTAACCAAAACAAATGGTGAAAAACGTCCCAATTTCAAACTGCATTGATGTAATGTGGCCAGGAGTGACGTTATATGGGCGTGCATTGTAACCGAAGTTATCAGTGTGTTAACCGTACGTTAGCACTCAAGTTATGCGATCAAACGGAATGGAGGCCCCACTGCAATCGCTCAGTAATGTTATTTTTGCGGTGGATTAGGTCGGTGGCTGTCAGTTGCACAAACAAGATTCTACGATGTCATAGAGAAATAGTTGGAAGGTGTCTATGGAGCTCCCACATTTTCCGTAACATCAATTATTTGTTTGAAGCTGCAGTAAAACTGATGTCATTTGTTATTGGGGCAAAGAAGTCTTTTTAATGAACGAACCTTGAATTTTTTCTTCGTGGCCTCTGTAACAGCTTGTCGACTGTACCAATAAACAGTGGTAGCTAAACAAATGCCCACTTGCCAGCCAGCTTCGGTGGCTTGTAATCATTTGCTAGGATTTCCCATGGGCAACATAAATTCCAAGGCATCTAGGGTGGTACACAGCAGGGCAGCGCAAAACTAAAAAAAAAAATGTGACAGCAGGACTGGACAGTCTTAACGCAACCAACCGGCGCGAAAACCACTAGCCCACCCACACAATACCATGCAATAAGCAAATGTAGTGACTCTTTGGAAAGTATTAAGAAGGTTAAAGCGTAGGTTTTCATTGATTGATTTTTATGCGAGGCATTCAATGTGTGTGAATTGACTAGTTAGATCCAGCTGGCCAGTTTGGGCACAAAATACTAACTTTTGTGATTTGGGATAGTTCTCAAAGGCTTATCTAGATGTTTTTTTTTGCAAAAAAAAGTGAAAGCTCACAGCTGGGGGGGGGGGGGGGAGGGATCTTGAAAAAAACTGTGACAGAATAGTGAGCTGGGCAAGTTGGTATGGCGTCATTCTGGGCAACAGTGCGAAAACAGACGTGGACGAAGGGAACGGACAGGACGAGCGCTCAAAGGAACGGACAGGACGAGCGATCAAAAGGATCTTGAAAACATTTTTTAGTTTCTCCAGCAATTGTGCGAGCCTCAGGTAACTCGGTAGGTGGTCCTCACCTTTGCTGGCTCCCTCAGCAAGCACATAAATTCAGGGACTAAGAAAGATAGTGGCTGGGAGAGGAGAAGGGAGGCTGGTTCCTGAACAAACAGCCCTTGATCATCAAAACAGCAGAAAAGAGGGATGATGACTCACAGTCGTCGCCTGGGGTGTCAAAATACCTTTTGACATACGTTTACACTGCATTCAGAAAGTTTTCCAAAAAAAGATTTGTGATTGCAAACACTCCCTCCATGGAAGGTGTTTGTTTCCGGCAATGTGGTTCAAATTTGTGATGATTCGTAACAACATCAACTCGCCATTCGTCCCTTTCATTTAGCATGCTTTTAAAGGGACACTGAAGTGATTTGTAAACAATGCGGGATTACGAGCGCAAATTGTAGTCCGGAGTCCCTAAGCCCTGTTTCGACCACTCTGAGCGCATTTACGCGAATTTATTTAGTAGAAAAATCAATTCGAAAATGCTGTCCTCCTCTCTGCACTCTCTCCCATTTTCTGTGGCGTTTTCGTGTGACGTCAGCAGGAGAGGAGCTGGCAATTGGCTGCGCTACTGCACGGCTCGCCGACCTTCCGCGACCGAGTCGGCCCAACGTTTAGTCCGCCGGCCGCCGACGGGTCGTCGCAATTCGCTCAATCAGTTGAAACTAAGCCACAACACGTTTGTGAATGGAAGAATGTGCCTTTCTTTACTTCGTTAGTTTGTACACTGTATCTATTGCTCCAAGTCAAGGTCGCTTCACACAAGCGCTGCACAAGCGCACATGCGACGCTTCGCTGAGTGGTACGCTAGTAGGAAAATATAAGGCCTCTTGAAGGGGGAGAAGAGTCAGCGAAGTCAATATAGGTACTAAAGAAATAAAATCAACTGATATTTTTACCGTACAGCGTAAAACTAGGGTGCGGGAAGCACTTTTTTCGCTGGGCGAACAAGCAGAGCGGTCAGCAGCACGACTACGCATCTGCGAACGCTTTTCCTTCTAAGAAATGCAATTGCTAGACGTGAGCTATTGTGGACACTCGGGGGACACTTACTGCACGAGCGCAATACAACAAAAATTCACCTTAGCTGCTTGAAATACTAAAACTAAATAAAAGTGTAAACTGATTATACATTATATACCTTATATTTGCAACATCAACCCGGCTCGCCCCCTGGCCGAGTGGTCTGGAGCGTTAAGCTTGTAATCGCAAATGTTCTGCCAGTTAGAAGTTCGAATCCCCGCGGGTGAATGCTTTTTTTTAATATAAGTTAAATTTTTCGTTTTTCGCCGATGTTTCTTATACTGAGTTCACCTTTTTGTTGCCCCGCAACGTTCATTGCTCCACGAACTAGTTCACAGAACTCGCGCAGGCTGACACTGGCGCGCTAGCGAGTTCTCGTTGGAGTGGTGTTGCCATAAGCACCGACTGCTTGCGGGCAGTGGGCACAGGCCAGAATCAACAGACCCTTGGCCTGGTGTGAATACGCTTTTTACGATACAGGCATGAGTGAGGCAAGCTCCTAATATGGGGGAAAAGCGCATGTATTTGAGCGTCTCCGGGGACGCGGAGGGCGTTCATGCACTGCGAAGGCCTCGGCTAGTGAATACTACGAGTTTACAGCCGACAACATGGTAGAAGCGCGGTACTACGATCACTGGGATATTGAGAATGCCCATCCAACGACGCCATCGGGTGTCAAACATGTTGTTTTACAGAACCGAAACCGAAATGTGTTTGATTGCTAACCTTGGGCATCGTCCAATCACGGTGCCCCCTCCTCCCAACGTCACAGCTTAGTTGGTGCGGCCGCCGCAAACCGCGCATGGTAGTTTTTCTTCTTTCGCGCTTTGTAAAATAATTACCGATTTGTCAACCGGATAAACAATGAAAAATGTGCTAATTTGAGCCAGTCTACGCAGTGCAAGCAAAAACGGGAGCTTGACAAATTCACTTCAGTGTCCCTTTAAAAACCCCGCCTTTCTAATTCACGTTTAAATGGACTGCTTATGCAATATTCTCTTATTTACCTCTGTTCAAATAAAACTATGTGATATACCTTAAACACTGCCGGGTCCATGCAGGTGTAACATTCTTCAATGGGGTTATGTGGGGTGCACTGAGCTCAGTACTAATAAACTTCAACCCAGGACAAGAGAAGTTCCCCACATTATTTCAGGGTATTCAAACTATTTCTAAATTTTTGTAAGTATTCTAACTGTCGACCAATACTTTGTTGGTAACTCAACTAAGCTCACCCTTTTTTTCCATGCCTTTATTATTGTTGTGTTCTACAAAGACATTCACAGATGGTGCATGCCTGCTGAATGTAGTGCCCAAACCATTTTTTTGCTGTTTCACACGATTGCAGCTGTATGAAACATTGCTTTTGTTTAGTTTAGCCAATGATTTCAACAAGGCCACTTAACTACGGTCAAAACCATGCTAAAACTTTATTTGCTATTTATAACAACCAGTATTCTATCGTTTTACATAAAACATTTTGTTGTACCCTCAGTCAAGATTTTTGTTAGCCAGCCAGCCTGGTTCAATATCTTGGTGTGAAGGACATCTAAACAACAAATGACTCACTGCAATACATTCACACGCCTGTCACAGCCAATCAGCAGGGACAGAAGCCATACGTTTTGGCTTTCCAGCAGAGCTTTAGTGTCAGCAAAAAGAGATTTTGTTGGCTTCTCTGCAGAGCTTTGCACTCAAACAAAAAGATCACTTGGTGGTTTGGCTTTCCTGCAGGTATAACTTGCTAATTTGACATTTTTTCTATGTATGTATTGTGCCTAAAAACTCTGGTGTTTTGTTTGGAAAAGGACCTTCACACCACAGACTGTGCAGAGAAAGTAGAGCTACTCACTGACTTTGTACACAGCCACGGAAGTTTGGTAGAATAACTTGTCATTGACAAACACCGTGTTTGCTTTCTGGCTTAAGCTGAAAAACTGGTAGAGTTGGTTTATATTTGGGGAGATATACAGCGACAATAACGGTACTGTAAGGAGAGGTGCTGTGATGAAAATGTGTCTATGTGTTCGCAGCTTTTTTGTCTAGTTTCTTTCCCGTGTTTTTTTTTTCATGAAGACTTGCTACAGTGCCTGTACATAGCCTGTGCTTGTGTAGCAAAATGTCAACAGCGAAGCACTTATCAATTCTCACAGGCTGCCCATTGACACCAAAGCAGAAGTACGTTTATTATAGTCATTGTATTGTTGAAGCCATCCATGATACATACAGCTGTCAGCTGTACTGCAATATTCACAAACACCAACAAAGACATTCGTGTCCACACAGATGTCATTGGCTCCAGTTCCTGGGCAAGCTATTAAGCACTCTCGGGAGATGGTAATGTCAAGCTGTGCAAGAACGATTCCAGACCCGACCCCCCAGGTAGGGTCAGACTGGGTGCACCGTCTACGGGAAGCGGGGGCCCACTTGGCGTGTCGCCTCTGCCAAGGGGCCATGAAGGTCCAAAAGAACCGTGGCTTGGGCTCAGCCACCAGAATGTCCTTTTTGCCCGGGCACGGAAAAGCCACGCACCGCCGAGGGCGTGGGTGGGTCAAACCCACATGGGCTCGGGGTTCGCGGTGTCGCCAGTACCGTCACCTTGAAACGCAAGGTGTCCCTGCGGGGCAGTCTTTATAAAAATCAAATACTGTTTATCAACCGTAAAAGCGATGAAAAGTATGTTTATTTGAGCCAGACTATGCAGTGCAAGCAAATACAGAATTTTGGCAACTTCACTTCTCACTTCAGAGTCTCCTTGATGTTGTTGTAACAATATATAGTTGTGACACAATTGCGAAAAATGGAAACAGGCTCACGTGCCGAACGAAACACAGCACAAATACGAATTCGTTCTCCAAAGATAACCGGCCAAAAGAACACTGTGTGAAGCAACGATTGTCGGTCACACCAGCGCTTGAAAAGAAAGCATTACAATTGGCCCCTGTACAACGTTGATCATATCATGTTGTTTCTTGATAACGTCCTCCACGTTTTTGCAAAGGAAGCCCACTGTCGCTGCATACGCAGCAGCTGGAGCGCCTCGATGATGTCACAGCAAGTGCTCTATCTTAGTTGTGTCTCGAAGGTCCTAAAAATCTGAAGCATTAAGCAGCGATCTTAGTGCGCGGCTGTCGTACTTTGCAGTATTTACGGTTTAATTACCACGCACAACGCGATGGGCTCCGAATTCCGCAAGTTAACCAACGGTAAGAGGCCCAAGCTGCA
Source organism: Haemaphysalis longicornis (assembly GCF_048455015.1). Lineage (NCBI taxonomy): Eukaryota > Metazoa > Arthropoda > Arachnida > Ixodida > Ixodidae > Haemaphysalis > Haemaphysalis longicornis. The sequence continues at coordinate 8,005,892 of NW_027526295.1, forward strand.
TTTTTGCATCCTCGCGATGAGCCGCAAGGGCGACATTCAAAGTAGGTGCGTGTGTCATGGGGACTGGCGAATGTCGACAGTGGCGTCGATGTTTAAAAGTGCGAAATGAACCAAACTGTAAGCGTCGACATCGAGCTGGCACTGATGCAGGTGACCTTGTCGTCGCGTTTCGTTATCCTCGGACAACATGCAGGCGACCCGTGCTGCAAGCTAGGCCTTGCCCCTCCTGGCGTTGGCGATCAGCGCTGCTGCCTTTTCGACATCCGCGTCGGTCAGGAAGAGGGCGTCAGGGATGCCGATGTTGTCGTTGACGTAGTAGAAATCGGGCGCGTTCTGGCACGGCACGGCTTCCTCGGGGAAGGCACAGGTCAGGCTCAGCTGGTTGAACACTGCGACACGGAAAAAAAGAGGAGCGAGCGACGGCAGCTTTCGCCACGCTCCGTCAAAAATTGTCCCCACTTGTAGCGCCCAGGGTGCACCATAGACGAATGAATCAACGCACGTTTGCCCTAGTGGTGGAATCGGGAAGAGAGGGGCCGCCGCCTTGACAAGTATACTAGCTGCTTCGTGTGCCGTCGGTCGCTCTGAACAATGTAGCTCAAACGGCAACACAGCCCTGGCTTTGTGGATCCGGCCCTAGCCGACTCGCACTGTTCCGGTGCTCGCCGTGGATAAGACACACCCTTCATGTTGGTGTAATCTACAAAACTTACTTTTGCTCATTGCGAAAACATGCTGCACAACTACGAGACGGCGGCGCTTGGAGTCATGTTGCTAATCGAATTGTGCAGGCGCCGCCTTTAACTTCTTTCCTTTTACTACGCAATTACTTTTTCACGTGATGTGCATTCACAGAGTAAACTCCGCTCTCGGAGGACCACTCACTGGTCTGGTTTCCACAGAAGAAGCTGAACTGCTGTACTTCGGTGTGGCCGTCGGCGTGCGTGACCACGTTGCACACGTGGAAGATGAGGCAGTTGTTGTCCACGTCGGCGAAGTAGCCGTTCTTTTCGGGGCACTGGAACGTCGTCTTGATGCTACCCACCACCAGCTCGGCCCCGTCCGGCAGGTCGTACGCTTCCCGCTTGGCCTGCACGCACGACGGCACGCTCGCTCTCACGAGTGCCGCCAGCTCGCGCCAGGTAGAAGTTCGCGAGATGCAAGTGCGGGCAGCGGGCGACTTGAGTTATATGACGTCAGTTCTCGCCATGCATGCACTTCTCCTTCCCACACCTCACCGTTACATCAGGAAGACCTTACTCATTATCGTCGCCACGTCCTGTAGTCTGGGAATCCGCCCGGCCTATAGCACCGCCAAGGCAGAATAAACGCGCCTGTGCTCAGTCAAAAACCGGTGCCTGTTTGCGTCTTTGTGACTCCAAGAGACTCACAAACGTTCACAAAAGAGCGTCAATCACTAAGGGAAGGGGTGTGAATAACATCAACGTCGCGCGGCGTTGTTAATGTTCCCCACTACAGAGTTGACGACTCAAAAGCACATCGGACGGAAGAGAACCAATGTCACCGTTGTAACCCTTTAACACCAAGTGAAGCAATGCTGCAGCTTAAAAATATTCAAGAACTGAAATATATCTTCCTTCCTAAGCAGCCATGGCGGTTTAACGTTTATTCGCGGGTTCACGTAAAATGCCGTAGTTAGAAACCAAGCAGAAACGTAACCTATGAGACATTGCGATTTTACATAATCCCTAATATATAATTCCACTTGCTGCCAGCAAAACCTAAACGACCGGATTAGGAACAGTGTTCCGAACGTCAGTCTAGGGAGTTTAAGCTACATTACATCAGACTATTTAGAGAAAATACCACTTTGGGGATGGTTGCACTAATGCGTGGCTACTTACCCTGGGTCTGTCACTGGAAACAACTGCGATAACGATGGCTGTAAGAGTAAGCAATGAAAATTTTCAATACTGCGTCGAAGGATTCACATAACGTTAGTGCTTATCTTCGCACTACTACGTTAATTATGCTCGTTTTGTAACCAAACACTGCAAGAGCATAGTGTGTGGTCAACCAACTTCGCAATGGCCTAGTGACAGAATATTTGGTTATAAGGTTTAACGCGCCGCTGCTACACACGCGATGAGGCGCGCCATAGTGGAGGGCTCAAGATTAATTTTTACCACCTGGGGATCTTTAACGTGTGCCGTAATCTCGAACACGTGGGCGTTTTCGCTTTTCACCTCCATCAGAAAAGCGGCCGCCGCGGTCGGGGTCGAACCCGCATCTTTAGGCTCAGCAGCAGAACGCCTTAGCCACTGAGATACCTCGGCGGCTATAGGGAACTAACATATCAACGGTCGTTGAGAAACCAGTACAAACAATTTGGCCAAAATCCAGATTCGTCCCATTCGTTAATATTTGTGACAAAGCCTAAATTGACTTTGGGCACATTAGTGAGCACTACCACGCCGGTAGTGCTTGGCCGGTCGTCCAGACCAGCCAATTGAGCACTATGGGCGGTCTGGACGAGCTCGCGAGTGCGCCCAGACCGGCCGTGGTAGTGCTTACTAACGTGTACAAAGTCATTTGAGGCTTTGTCACGAATAATAACGAATGGGACGAATCTGGATTTTGGACAAATTGTTTGTACTGGTTTCTGAACGTTTTAGAACCGTTGATATGTTAGGTTACTAGGCCTTTGCGAAGGCTACCTCTGCGCTCGCTTGAGCGAGCGCAGAACTGTCGAGCGTGTCTAGACCGGCCGTGGCACTACAAGATTTAACAGGGCCTGCAAAATAATCAAGAATTTCGGGAAAAACGTTTAGCCATTTTCATTTTCTATGGGATGTAGGTAAAAATTCAGCTATATTCATCTACGCCATGTTAGGAACATATTCCCGGATGTCAAGTCTTTAGGTCTAGCAGCTCGGCTAACAGTCTTTAACACTAGGTGTAGGACGTGATACTAACACTAGGTCTTTAACACTAGGTATTTAACACTAGGTGCAGGACGTGCGTGGGAAAAATTGCCGCCCCCCCTCCCCCATCCCCTGTTAGGGCCAAAATAATTTATTAACTTCAGTGCGTTTGTATGACTAGTACTTCCAAAATGATGGGGCAGGCATATATTCAGGAACCTGTGAAAGCACGAAGTTTCCAGGAATCCCATATTCACCAATTACAAAACGGCAACATGGCAAAAAAAAACACAAAAAAAGCTGTATTTTGCATTTAGCTGTGTTCTTATTCATGCAGGGTCAGCCTATTACTACCCTAACTTGGGGACTGCGTATTATATTGAAATCAGAGCATACATTCAAGTTATTAATTTAAAAATAGCTGGAATCTTCAAATTAGTTATAGACAGCCACTTAGCGTACCTTTGTCGAAAACTTCTGTCTGCTTCTTGTGTTTTGTACAACATTTAGATACTTTATGCCCTCGTCTCTTCGTAAAACTGTGGTATATGCTTTGGTCTATAGCTTACTTCGATACAGGACCACAGTGTATAAATTTTGTGCCGAGTGATTCAATTCTCCGCTCTCGGTTAACGAACACAAGTTGCGGTGTAAATGTTGAATACAAGAGTGATGCGTTCAAAACTGCACGCTTACCGAACATCGATTTTTTGTTGAGTGAAACAAATATTAAAAAAAAAACATTTCTGGGCAAATAGTTATAAACCATTTTATATTCCTACGCGCCATCTTCGACCAAAAGAGCCTTACTTATCAACGTTGCAGTACAAGGTATGACGATGCTGTACTGCTGCACCCGGCTGCGTTCAGCCAACTTCGTGGCAGCAATATTTATAGCATAAATTCAAAATACAAACTAGAGACGTCGAGAAAGAGATATTACATGTGCCCCCCGTGGGTATTTGCCATGTAAATTTATCTGCACTTCGATTTCCCGAATTCGTTGTTTTATCTGTCTTGCTTTGCCATGCATTTTCTGTCTTTGGTTTGTATGACTGCCAGGCTCTGCCACTCGAGCCCTACGTGGCTTTGGCAGGCCAGGCTTTTGTCCTGATTCAATAACGAAATAAAACATCTCAACATCATCATCACGATCATCATCATCATGTGCTCTAATTTGAGAAACTGACAAAGTGTGAGCTGACCTTCGGTGAATAAGAAATTGCGGCAAAATACCACACATATTTTTTACGATGCTGCCGTTTTAATTCACAACAACCGCTTTGCTGTACCGAATATAGGATAAGCTTCCTAGTGCACATAGTTTCGTAGGTAATCCAATCTTGTATAGAAGATTGGATCAACCTGGCACATTTAACGTTAGGCTTTTACCGTAATTCTGTGCTATTGTACTCACCTAATGCAACGGCGAACTTCATAACTTCTTTGGGGTGTTGCGGCTTTGCGCTGCAAGGCAAGAAACAAAGTGTTTAAAAAGGTTTTCCGGTTCATACGAAGTGTCACTGGTGTCTTTTGCTTGTGCGTATTCAAGGAAGGAAACGATGGTACCTCGCAGCGGTGAGGTGATAGCCGGAAAGAATTTACTGGTGGGTTTTTCAGAAGTGCCGACCCTCTCCGTCACGAACTTGATGGTCGGCACAATTTGGGCGCCTCTCTCTCGCTCCGTAACGCGGCGTATCTCTCGCGTCTCCCGTGCACCGTTCCAACCGACCTTGGGGCTCTAAACGTGCCAGTGGTCACGTGCTCGCTTTAGCAGCAGCGACACTGGCTGCCTGTCGGTGCATTTGTTGCCCTCCAGAAATGGGCATTTCGTCGCCCTCATTCCCATCCTTTCCTGTTTCGCCGCCCTGCATTGTGCAACGGGCACAAGCGTAGACGGGAGTCACGGGACCAGTCGAGGTGACCGGCGCGGCGACAGAGGCAGGCGGCGAGCCGCGCTTCGACTTGGCGCTTCGTTGCGAAACTTGCAGCTGTCTCTCCGCTCTTTCGCCGCTTGCTCTGTTGACGGATAGACGCGAACGTTTCCCCCGCCCTCCCCGTCTATTGCGTACGTAATTAAAAAAAAGTGGCGTCACTGATTTTCTGGAATAGAAACGGTCGTCGTAATCAACCCTGCCGTCCTCAACGACGCTCGTCATTTTTCACGCCTTCCTTGTCCTGCGCTCTATTTCCCCGGCGATTGTTTGGACATCAATTCTGTGTCGCGATACCTCTTTGGCCCCATGATGACGCCAACCGACTTCCTCTTTGTAACGAGGTGGCGTTGCGCAGTGACCTTAGTCATAACGCCATTCTACAACCACCTCGCCAAAAAACAAAAAGAAAAAATTGGCTCCAATCCATGCTGTGAAGGTGGTTGGACTGCGAAGCTGTAAACGACACCCACAAGGATTACCCATGCGGCGTCACTTAAATTCACACACGTGGAATCCGCTCACTTCTACCAGCCGTCACGCTCTTCGCCTCCCTGTCTCACTCCTCTCTGGATGAATTGAACGGAGGTTTGGCCAATGCAATTCGAACTTCCCGCTTTCGCAGTGCCCGCGCGCCCCCTGCCTGAACAGCGCGAGCGGGAGTTCTGTTCTTTGTTTGCTTGCTTTCATGTCGCACGTGCTGGCACCTAACTGTAGTTTGGAACGCGCCGTTTCTGGCGCCCACTTTTCGCGTCTTTGAAGCGAAGGGTCAGGAAGAGGGCGACACTGCGTCTTTGGCTTCGTCTCTCTCGCTGCTTCCCCCTCACTCCCCAGACGCTGAATACAAACTGCCTGTCGCCTCCTTCTACACGTCTGGGCGTAGCTTAGTGGGCTCCACTGGTCTACGCGGTCCAAGGTTTCATCCCTGGCGTTCTCAGCAGTTTATTAACAGCGGAAGTGTCGTTTCCGGCCGTAAGTTCAGGGTTCGTGCACGCCGAAAACTCCCCGCAAGAAACGTTACCGCGTAGGCGTCGCGCAGCTGTCGCATTATCCACACTACAACGGAAAGACACGTGATAGCCGCCGCCGCAACACTCGAGTGGAGCGTGCTCATGCGCTCATGTATCGCAAGAGAGCCGTTCACGCGGGAGCTGGCATCGTCGTGCGCAGCCGCTCGGTATCGTACGAGAGACCTCGCGCGCGATGTCTTTACAAAGTTCTCGGCATGGCCCGGCCGCGGATAGTTCGCATGGCCGAGGAAGAGGCCACTAACTGAGAAACAGGGCATGCTACTGAAACTAATTATGTGTCCGCCAATGCTCACCTACAGCAGCTTCGCGATTCAAGTCCTGCGCATGATTGCAAGCTTCGCTAGATTTTTTTGTGCAGCCAGGGTGTACAAGAGCCAGTAGTAGTCTGGCATGTATGTTTGTGTAGCCAGTAGTAGCCTTGGAGTTTTGTGCTGATGCGGACAGGAAAATTTCCTTGGCCGATGAGAGCTATACTGCCACGCAGTAACAACCATTAGGAAATTTTTGTGCTAGTTTAACTCCTTTGTTCGCATGTCTTCCCAGATTGTTCTCTGCTGCGTTTTTCTGCGTGAAACGTATAAAAACATTGACGTCGAAACAAAACGTCATTGTTTCGACAGTTCGCACTTCTCTTACCCATAGCTCGGGAAAACTGGATGCCACTCACTCACACTCATTCAAAAAAATATGTTTATCCTAACGCACCCACTCGCACTTGCACTCGCCACTCCGCCCTCGCCACGCGCACTCACTCGCGCTCACGCTCGCCACTCGCCCCCACCACTCGCGCTCACTCACGTTCACGCTCACCACTCCACTCTCACAACTCACACTCACTCGCGCTCACGCTCACCCATCCACCCTAACCACTCGCACTCACTCGCGCTCACGCTCTCCACTCGTACCCACCACTTGTACTCACTCGCACTCACGCTCGCCACTCGGGCCTCACTACTCGCACTCACTCCCGTTCACGCTCACCACCCGTCGTTATCATTCGCACTCACTCGCACTCACGCTCGCCACTCCGCCCTCACCACTCGCCTCACTCCCGCTCACGCTCGCCACTCGTCCTTACCACTCGCACTCACTCACGCTCACACTCACCGCTCATCCCCACCACTCACACTCACTCGCGCTCACGCTCACCACTCGCACTCCTCCGCGCTCACGCTCACCACTCGCATTCGCCGCTTACACTCCCTCGCACTCACACTCACCACTTGCAATGGCCACTCACACTCACTCGCAATCACCACTCTCTTCCTCCACTCATACGCACTCTCCACTCCCATCGCCCACTCATGCTCACTCACCACCACCGCTAATTCACATTCCAACTGACTGTTGTTTTGCAGTACGGGTCCACGGGAGTTTTAAATTCGCCTTTATTGTAAACCACATGAATCATTCCATTTTGCGGAGGCCTTCAATGCGGCCCTATTGAGACCGACACCGCTATATTACGTGAAGCGAGAAAAAAATTGGGTGTTTTAGGAGATAAACTTCACATTGGCTATAAGGCATGCCCCAAAAAAATCATTAACACCTACCAACTTGATCCAACTTGGTTGCATGACGGCATCTACGATTCCGAATTCACCCCTCCCGGATATATCGCAGTTAGAACTGATCGTCAAATAGGGAAAGGAGGGGGTGTTGCTTTACTCCTTCGTCAAAGCCTTAAATTCTCAATCCTGCCCTCTCCCTCTGACATAGAATCCGCCTGGTGTAAACTTCATCTCCACAAGCAATCTGTAGTAATAGGTCTTTTCTATCGCCCACCCGGCTCTCCAATTGATACATTGCACAACTTAAGCCATTTTATGCTGAGTCATAACCTTCAACACGGTAACTTATTGTTAATGGGGGATTTTAATGTCCCAGGCATTGATTGGTCCTCGTTAAATTACTCTGGTAGCGACACTGCAATTGGGCGCGAGTTGATCACCCAATCTTTGAGTCTTGACCTTACCCAGATAGTACACTCCCCTACAAGACTGACTGCTATCCTTGACCTAGTTTTTGTGAACTCTAGATTGATGCAAAATGTCACCTATGATATAATTGATGGTATCTCGGACCACAAAGGTGTTCTTGTTTCAATTCCCTGTTCATTACCTAAACCTCGTACCGTCTATACAACGTTTCATGATTTCAACCGGGCTGACGATACCTCTATTATCGATACTTTAGCTGGCAATTTTAATACATTTTCTAATCTTAATCTCGATGGTGATGTAAACATTCTTGTAAAAAACTTTGAAAGTGTCATTCAAGATTGCATTAATCGCTTCGTTCCTCTTAAAACAAAGAAAATAAACCCGAACATTCCTTGGATGAATCGCGACATTTTACATGCATCGCGTAAAGTCAACCGCCTACGGCGTAAGAAATCATCCACCAATGGTCAGAGCATTGACCGCTTTCTCAAGGCCAAAGAGCTTCTTCATGCCAAAATTAATAGCGCTAAAGACTTTTATTTTCGTTTCCAGCTGCAGGGTTTATTGAAAACTAATCCACGTAAGTTTTGGCAAACAGTTTCACCTACTAACACCACACCGACCTCATTTGTTTCCGGAGGCCAAATAATCTCAGATACTAAAGAGATATCACACGCTTTCAACACGTATTTTAACTCAGTCTTTACGGACGATAACAGTGTAATTCCTCCGTTTTCGAATGCTCCTTGCTATTCTCCCATTACCGATGTTTCAGTGAGTGAGCAAGGGATTCTGAACCTCATTTTGAACTTAGATACTAAAAAAGGCGCGGGACCGGATAATATCCCGAATGCATTTCTCGTTCGCTACTCACTTTGGACATCCCGTTACCTCACCATCATTTTTCAGAAATCGCTGTCCACCGCCACTGTCCCTTTAGCATGGAAACATGCGAAGGTACTTCCGTTCTTTAAAGCGGGCGATCGACAACTGTTCTCGAACTACAGGCCCATCTCTATAACCTCACACTCATGTAAGCTTATCGAACATATAATTTTTAAACATATAATGGAGTACCTTGAGTCAAATTCCATACTTTCAAAAGTTCAGCACGGTTTTCGTCGTGGTTTCAGTACTGTAACGCAACTGGTAGAATTTACACACGACATATCTCGCAGCATGGACTCCGGAAGCCAAATAGATGCCATATTCATAGACCTTTCAAAAGCTTTTGACACCGTCATTCATTCTAAATTACTGTGTAAATTAAACGCAATACTAAAAAACCCTTCTCTTGTTCAATGGATTTCTAACTTTCTTTCCGAGCGCACACAATCTGTTTGTTTTAATTCTGCTGAATCTTCTACTATGGATGTCTCTTCAGGAGTTCCACAAGGCTCAGTCCTTGGACCACTGTTATTTCTCTTGTATATTAATGATCTTCCGAGTAACATAAATTCCAGTATACGACTTTATGCAGATGATTGCGTGTTATATCAAGTAATCAACTCGCAAAACGATCACCAAGTTCTCAACGAATCATTTGCTAACTTCTGTTCCTGGTGCAGTAAATGGCAGATGAAAATTAATTTTAATAAGACTGTTATACTAACCTTCACTACCAGCATATCCTCTTCCCAGTTCTGCTACTCGTTTAACAACTGCACGCTGTCTAGGGTAAATAATTACAAGTATCTTGGCGTTATCTTCGACAATAAATTATCATGGGCGAAACACATAGACTACATAACTGCTAAAGCCTTAAAAAAACTTGGATATTTACGTCGTGTTTTAGCTAAAGCTCCTAAAGATACTAAACTCATTATGTACAAGTCATTAATCCGCCCAATAATCGAATACGCCTCACCCGTGTGGAACCCGCACAAGCAGCTCGAAATTAATAAAATCGAATCAGTTCAAAGAAAAGCCATTCGATTTATATGCCGCTGTTACGACAGACATTTTTCGCCCACCTCTGCTTTGCTGTCTCTTAATCTAACCCTACTTGCCGAACGCAGGCGCATCGAGTCGTTAAAATTGTTACATTCTGCCGTGCACTCCCCTTATAGCGATACTCACTTCACATTTTCGAGACCATTATCAACGCGAAGCCATCACTATCTTAACCTGACATCAATATTTGCCCGAACCGATATTTTCAAATACAGTTTCTTTCCCCGCACCATAGAGTGGTGGAATGCCCTGCCTGGCTCTGTTCGTGCACAGCCGCAGCAGCAATTTTTGACAGTGGTCTAATCGCAATAATCGCAATAGTGTTCACGTCATCACTGTCTTCCCATTGTATTATAGTGTATGGCGCCTCTGTAAAATATAACTGTTTAAATTTTGCTACTGTATGTGTGTTGCTTTCGATGTAATTAATATGTATTATTTGGTTTTCTTGTTTTATTTTTCCTAACCCGGTGTAGATACATTACACTGATCCCACATCTGCATTGTACAAAAACTTTTGTACCCACTCCTGCTATAACCCTCCCTGGGTTGCAGTATTTTGAAATAAATAAAATAAATAAATAAATAAACTCACACACAAAAAAAACCTGTATTACGAGAATTAAAGCGCGAAGCTTTTTCCTGTGCAACCTGAGTCAAAGCCACCGTTTAAAATTGAAACTGATTCAACAGTGTTAGGGTGTCGCAATTGGTTAGACGTCGGTTCCATATCGCAGGAAACCAAGGTTCAATTCTCACCACAGGAAAGGTTTTTCTTGAGGCGCTTGATGTGCCTTCGCTTAACATCATCGTTTTCTGAAATCCGCTGTGTAAAGTTGGCTTTCCTACAGTGCGTTTACTCAGGCTCCCACGCCATCAGCGGGGAATAAAAAAGCTTCACATAAAAATAGCGTTGCACTAAGTTGTGCAAGGCTTGAACCACGACAAAGTTGTTTGATTTTTTCTCTGTAGGCACTCTCTTTCTATTTAAGCACCACGACGCATTGCATTAGGTTTGAAATTGTTTATTTACAGGTTGCATAGTCGCTTTTCGCTGCGCTAGTAGTTGTCATTGTCATATCCATCTATACAGTTGTCATCTTCATGCATGACTGGTGGGTCCGTGTCGTTTTGTCCGAAGGTGGCAACCGACTTCGCTAACTGGGCGTCTATAGCGCGAGCTGCCTTGGGCTCCCCCCTTGAGGTGCAGGCAGACGTGAATTGTTGTCTTGGTATTTTTTTTTTTTTCGAGCGCCACGCGCAAGTCAGGACGACCCCGGGTGCTCCTCGTGGAACGCTTGCTCGTGTGCTCGGCAAACAGCCGGAGTAACTATGACGAAGTTTTTTTGAGGACGCCGCACACCGCACACATTACGGCCAGCAACAACAGCCTCACTGCTAAAAGCACACGCTGAAAAAGGAGTAACACGTAACCTCCCAAAGCGGCAATGCAGCTGCTACGCGCAACAGCTAAAAAATATTTCTCTATGGCGACAGTCTTTTAGCTTTAACGGCAGACTCCAGGCAGTAGCGTCTGCTACTTTGCGGACCTAGTACACCCGCAACCCTGGTCATGGAATCGCCTGATCCGGACAACAAAGCTCTCGCCGAGGAGCTCGGGCTTGCATTTAACAACCTCACACCACTTTAACGCTCAATGCTTCTAAGTGCGCGAGCGGCAGGAGTTGTGGGATACACGGATGGACCGGAAAGCGACCATTCCGCACTACACCCAACAGACAAACGCCCAGCCGTCGGCACCGCTGCCTCGTCAGCCCCATCGCGACGGACGAATACAGACTGGTACATATGTGCCGTATTTTTATTACGGTTAATAATAGTTCCATTTCAGAAGCAGTGTCGATTGATTCTACGGTTCAACGCGCCGACGCAACGCAGGCGATGAGGCGCGCCGTAGTGGAGGGCACCGGATTTATTTTGACCACATGGGGGTCCTTAACGTGCGCCGAAATCTCGTACATATGGGCGTTTTTGCTTTTCGCCTCCATCAGAGAAGCGGGCGCCACAGCCGGGAATCGAACCCGCGACCTCGTGCTCCGCCGCACAACGCCTTAGCCACAGCCATATTGACTTGCATTGCGCGATTGAAAGCAAAGTGTTCTCAGTCGGACGCATTTGTATTATACCCGCCACAAACAAAAATATCTACATTATATGCAGATTTGTATATTAAAGGTTTATTGTGTGCGCAGTCTTTTACGTATACTGTTCTCAAACACAAAGAAACTGCGAGTTTGAACAGCCACCGCTACCACTAGACACGAAAAGTTACGGTATCTCAAGCGCAATTCCGAACAGCTGTTCTAGTTTCCAAACATGCGTAATTACAATAGAGCCGTTTTAAGTGCGTAAAACGGTGGCATGGTGGGTTAGGAAAATTAACCGCATCTTGTTTATGGTATTTCAGATAGTACGCATCTCTGAACGTAAAAAAAGGTAAAGTTGTATCAACAACAAGAAATAATCTCATTTCCCTGTTTTTAAATTGGCAGTACGGATGTTGCTCATTCATGCAGCGACGGCGTCCAGAAGAACAGGCTGACGCCCTTACGACTTGTGCAAGACCACTCTCTGTACCTGAAAAGTCACACTGAAATATTCCTTCACGAACACAAAGTGTCGCTGTCCCTCATTTTTACGGACGAGGTTGGTTCGAAGTTTTCATGCATGTATGCGGTTTTAAAGAAATTATTGTGTAGCGTAACGTCGTTATAACAAAAGTTTGTAGGAAACTGGCCGATAATTTTAAGCCTGTAGCTGTGGCATAACTACAGAACAAGAAAATGTTATTTCAATTTCGGTCGTGCTTGTGATATATTAAACCTTAAAACTTAAACTATTTGCGCCGTGGAACGATGTATACAAAATAAATAACAACAATGCGGGCGCTGAAACTATTTTACTTTCTCAATGTTTCTTTTTTTGACGCTGTCCGTTTGTTTGTAGATTTCAACAACTACTTAGTTTTCACCTCTGCATTAACCATTTGTTTTAACCTCTGGTGTTTCTTTTAGAAAACGTGCAGTGAAAAGTTGTAGTTTCATCGGTGCCACGATTGAACTTGCTTTTACAGTATTTTTTTTATTTTTCGAACATACTCTACTTGTTTGAATCTGTGAACCGTATATTTTATATTTTGCTTTATATTGCAGTTTTATTACAAATTATTATCACATTATTAACATAATTTTTCAATTTCGGTTGTGCATTTATTTGCAGTTTAAAAAATCAAACCCTTTTGTTCTAATCCGAAGCTTTCGTTGCCTCACTGATGGCGGACGTACGCGAAAACTCACTGCAGAAAAGCCAACTTTATTTGAGTATGGTGATGATAATCGTGGGTGAAGTGAAAAGTGGGTGAACCGCAGCGATCAAAGTCCACGCGTCAAAAGCTTCTCGTTTCAACCGTTTTTGCCGTTATACGAATGGGCATTTGAATTTTTCAATAGCGAATGCTATTTAGGCTGGCGGTTGATCCGGCGAACGTGCGCAGAAAAACATCACCGAGCAATAACGTTGTCGTTCCCGCCGACACCGCTCGACCGTGGAGAACACTCTGTCCGAGCGTGCTTCCTAATGCCTCCATCACAGCGCTCAGCGGTAGGGAAGTGCAATCGCTTTATTGCGAGGACGTTCCCGACACTAATTCCAACACAAAACGCTGCGATCCAGAAACACCATTCAGCGAGAGTGCGCGCAACAGCCCCTCAATGAGTCATTACAGCTTGAGAGTATCAGTGCATTATGGCGTCAGACGTCCATCCAAATCGTATTCCTCAATCAACAGGTCACTGGAGAGTTGGTTCCACGGTGCCTTAAATATAAAGGGGAGTAGCCACATATTCCCGAAGCTAAAGGCAGTCGTTCCATTAACTAGTGGCTGTGCGTACGAGTGTATAGCGCCAGCAGCAATTACCACAGCAAGCGGCTCCTGCGATGAATGCTAACAGCGAGTGATGCTCACCGCGGTAAGCCCCGCACATGGCGCAAGAAGCGTGCGTTCACTCGCCACTCATGAGTGGTGAGTGGGGCTTGTCATGATTGAAACTCGCAATCGCGAGTGGGTGGGACTCACCACGAGTGGAATTCGCACTCGCGAGTGGTATGTGGGCTCACCGTGAGTACAACTCGCACTCGCAAGTGGTGGGTAGGGCTCACCGCGAGTGGAACTCGCACTCGCGAGTGGTGAGTGGGGTTCACCGCGACTGGCTTTCGCATTCGCGAGTGCTTAGCGGGTCTCACCGCGAGTGGCGCTCACACTCGCGAGTGGTGAATGGAGCTCACCGTGAGTGGCGCTCGCACTCACTCGCACTCGCACTCACCAGGACAAAACGACAGTGAGGCTCACTCACCACTCACTCGTGAGTGGTGAGTGGAGGGTGTGTGAGTGCACTCATGAGTGAGTTTCCCGACCTATGCTCTTACCGATGAGTGCAGTCGTCTGCCGATTTAGGAATGTCAGTGCGGGCTTTGTAAAAGATGGCTGGTGGTTATGAGGACAAGACTACATGAAACGGGTAAGAGACGACAAGATTGGTGCATACCCGTAAAATGTTCACTCCATTGTAACATTGCATTGTGTCCTCTTAGAAACAAGAAGAAAAAAAAAGCAATTATTCTGCACACGACCCCGCCGCTCTCACCAATACATTAACGGGGCCGTATTTTACACATGCAAAGAGCCTATGTCAGGGAATTCTTCCCGGTCCTTTTCAAAAATGAATACTTTGAAGGAAAGTTTGACATCGACCTAAATGCAGCCATACGGCTACAAAGGAAAGCTATACAGCTTTCTCAGAAACTTCGCAGTTGAAGAAAAATTCGTCCTGGTCCAGGATGAATGAAAAATGAATAAAAGGAATGAAAAGGATGAAAAATGAATACTGTTTGTAGAATCGGTGCTGATGCTGTGCGACATTCGTGCTAATTTTTATGTATAATATAAAGTATATTTTTAGAGATGGCTTTTGAAAAAAGCGAGCCACAATTTCTGGACAATTGCGGGCTCAAATGGGGCAGATCAGTTTTCCAAACACTGATAGCTTGTTGGGCGCCGCTTATTTTCTCCGTTACGGAACATGACGGCTAGGGTACGTACTACCAATTACGATGGCGATTCGTATTAAAGTTATACGGATCGCCAACCTTTGGGTTCTTCGTGTTATATGCGTTGTTTTCTCGCTGCGTCCGGAGCATTGGCAGGAACCTAAAAAAAAGAAACACACAAAGCTTCTGTCCGTGCCTTTTTAGCCAATTTGAAAAACCGAATGCCAATACAAAAGCGAGGTTCACTTGGAAACACAGCGCAGTTACCGGGAGCCCTTAGTGGTATTTCGTAACGAAAAATAAAACGAACGTTTTACCACACCTGTAATGGGGTAAATCAATTTGCCGTCTTTATGGTTTTGTGACGCAAGATTGCAATCACATCTCGCTGTTCTAAGCACGTGTTAGATTTTAAAAGGAACGCAAATGGTCAACAGCGCAGCCGTAACAGAAAAATTGTGCTTACTGTAAGGTCCATGAAGCTTGGTTTACAGTACTCTAATCCTGGTTGTCACTTTGCACAAATCTAGCTAAACATATGTTCGCGCGTTTGTAATTTAATTCGTAATAAGCCCAAAATAACCGACGCGGAACCCTTATCAATCAAACCTGCTTTGAAAGTGTCTAAAATTTGACTTAACTAAAACTGTGCGTTTGCATTTATATCTCTGCGCTGGTTAAAATTCCGAAATTTTACGTTGCATTCCGAATGCAAAAAAAAAAATCAATATCGCAAGCTATTAGCAAAAATTTGGGGGCAGTGAAGTGCTGTTACCCTTCCGAGTCATCCCACAAATGAAATTATGCGTCATGTTACTAATGAAAGCGACTGAAACTGCTGTCGGCAACTGAATTCCCTAGATCGGGGTACAACTACTCGTTCACTTCAGCGCATAAAGGCACAGGCCCTGCGAACCCGTCTTGGCCGACCATCCGCCGCAGCGACTATTGCTTTGGCTCGGGATCACCCTGTGTCACCTGTCGTGGCAATGGAAGAGCTCAGCCCGTAACCCACCTGGCCGATCATCGCGAGCGACCCGTCCTCGGGCATCGTTCGCACGGGCAGCAGCTGGCCACATTGCCAGCGTACCATCCAAATATACGCCCCTTCCGCTTTGGTGTATGCCGCATCTCCGGCTGTGCCTAGATATTCCATGAGCAAACAAGAAAAGGCGTCTTCCGACTCCGGGCCTGGAGCAGACAACTTTGATCTACCTTCAAGAGACATGCAATGATCAAACCCATAAAAAGGTAGACGGATGCATCGGTAACAATTTATACTACGAATGTCACTGTCCACCGACATCTAGATGGCCCATCCGACCACTTCCACGGCTACAGGTCTAACGGTCGTCCGTAGCGCTCTTCACATCGTCGAGGATTGGCAATCAGCTGTGATTCAAAGCATGCACTCCAGTCACCCTGGGCCGTGGACCTCACGAATAACTAAGTAGCTTTCCGTAATAGTAAGCATTCGTGATAACAGAAGTAAGAATTGTGTACGACCGCGCTGCCAAAGCGGGTCATCCCAGTGACTGCGCCATTGTCGGCAACGAAGGTTCGGACGCTGTCGCTTGTTTTGCACATCATTTATTTATTTATTTATTTGTTTATTTATTTATTTATTTATTTATTTATTTATTTATACAATACTGCAGGCCACAAATGGGCCCAAGCAGGAGTGGGGTGGGGGGGGGGGGGGTGTTACAGTGCCGTTAGACCAATTATACAATCTTTAGCGAGGTAAAAACAATAAACAGGACAATACAAAATTATTTTGAAAAACACTGTGAATTAATAATACAAAATTTACCAGTCAAACATTTGATCAATAGATTTCAGCACATTTTCGGATGAAAGAATTTCATGCGGGAGGTTATTCCAGTCGGTTATAGTGCCAGGAAAAAAAGAATACTTAAAATTGTTAGTGCGCGCTGTGATAGGCGTGAACTTTGCAGAATGGTAATTCCTGGTGGGACGCGATAATAACGGAGTCAGGAAGGCCAATGTTTCGAGTCTGATATTCCCGTGTGATAATTGGAAAAGAAAGTTTAGCCTATTCATTTTACGTCGAGATTCCAAAGTTGGGATTTTATTTATTTTCATTAGTTTCATCAAAGACTGACGACGACAGTAAACGTTCCATTATCTAGGACTGACGCAGTTGCAGCACCCCTCCCCCCCATACCTGCCCTTGAAACATCACTCTTTAATTATCGAAGAATTCACCGGTGCACGTATTGGTGCCCTTGACCCGCACCTGCAATGTCCCTTTTTAGTAAGCCTCCCCTAGTTTGGCGCAACCCTTCTTTGGATTGCGCCAAACTCTCTGTGTGGGAGTGGCATTGATTACAATGGAAGCAAGTGAGGAATGCGAAGCGTGCTGCACGCCGGAGATGCTACTCCACGTCTTACGCGAATGCCCACGTTATTTGTCTGTTGTAAGCCCTGAAGCTGTTGTCAGCACTGAGCATCCTGGACTCTTGGCGGCCATTTTCGGAGATTTTATTTCACTGGCCTTCTCTGCCCACAAGGCGACTAAGGAACTCGTACGCTCCCTGCGGGCGACAAATTTCAACAGAAGGCAATAGACTGAAAGACCCCAGCGACAATCACGGAACTATGAACGTTCAGTGTCCTAGCGCTGGGCATACCTGTCTACTCGCTGATTCAATTTTTCTGCTTCCTTTCACTGCGTGCTCTTTTTTGCCCCTTTTCCCTTTCCCGCGCGCAGGATTGCAAACTGGGCCTCAGCCAGGTTAACTTTTCTGCCTCCTTCCTTCCTTGCTCCCTTCACCGGATGCGAGCCGGAAGCGGCGGCTATTCTCGCAGTCGACAGCTTCATTTTACAATTACATTCTGGCTCGTTTACACATCCGGAGGTTCCACCACTGTGAATAGTTTCAGGGTCTAGTGGTACAAAATACAGCTGCACCACAATCAACAAAGTCCCGTTTATATTCGGGAAAATGACCCTTTTCACAATGCATATATACGGCCACAGTGGACCCAGTCAGCAGGCGTCCTGAAGTGTTGGATGTACGGCCCTGAAAAGTGTTAACAACAAAGAAGCCAGCTTATGCACCGAGCGGTGCCTCCCGATGGCGCCCGCGCCAGGCACTGAGATGGTGCGCATGTGCAGGGGCAGGGTGTACCTTTGTCCCGTAAACCACGTATCGGTATACATTCACATCGTTCGAACAGATGCGTTCACTTAGTGGTCGAAAAATCGTCGCATGCGTTCTTTCTTCGTTTGCGATTTGCGCCTTGGAAGGTTTGACAATCAATTGGACGACGCACTCTTAGCGCAGGTTTTTCCGCACTTTTGACGCAGTTCTGCGTTGGTAAGCTTTCGCACTTCTAGCCCCTTTCTTTGGGAATGGATGGTAAAGCTTTCTGTGGGAACTGAAAATCGTGTTCCAAACGTAAAACTAAAGTACGGACTGGCAATGAATATGCAAATAGCCATGGGAAACTAGCACCTAGCCTTCTTCGATGCGCAAGCAAAGTTGCACGCCCTCAAGAAAATTGTGAGCAGGCACAATGTGTCGTGTTGTCTATACAGACCACAATGAGCAGTGGACAGGGCTCGTTTGGGAATCTATAAAATTACAAGATTTCCATCTGATACAGCAGAAAACTCAGCACTTAGTTTTCTGGTTTCAAGGTGAACGAACATGACAGCGAATATAAAGATGTCCCTTGCGGGAACGCGACCTTAGCGCGTCCCCTTTCGTTTGGCTTCGCCGCACTGCTTGCTCTTCGCGTGAACTTGCTTGGCGAGACGTCGGCGAGGGGATCCACCTCCTCGCCGAAGGAGTGCCCTGTGGCCGGTGAAAGCGCGCGGGATGCAAGCGGCGGGAGGTTGGAGCTCGGGAAGCGAGGTGACAGGACGCGCCCGGTGACCTCCTTCCTTCGAGGGTCGGCCGAAAAGGAGGGCGACAATGGCTGCCATCGGCGTCCCAGCGAGGCAAACGCGAGCGTGCTGAGGTGCCCCGGAGATGACTGTTGTCGGGTTGAGTCGAACCTCTCTGTTCCCTTAAATTTCCCTGGCGAGGATCCTCACCGTCAACCAGCTAGCCTGCATGCTCTTTGTATGTTTATTATTCAGTAATAAATGTCAATGAGCGAAAACACTGGTCGCTTCCTTTGTTCCGGTGAACTACGGCCCACCGCGGGTGGCGCGGTACAGCGATCAGTCTCGCGGTGGGAGAAAGCTTGCTCGCTGGGTGAAACGAGAATACAAAGGCTGATTTGTGTCTCTCGTCACCGGCTTTAGTATTACATGGGGAAAATAACCAACCTACTTTACCCCTGCGGCACCCCACACCCTCACTACAGTTTCATCATTGACTCGACGGGGAGACGTCAATACTAACCTTCGGCTTAGAATAAGCGGCCGATTGTGAGCAGAGGGCCTTGATGCGTACGGTTTAATTAAAGTATTAATTGGTCGACTGTTTTCAGGAAGACGTGAAGGGAACGGGATTAGAATTCGGGTTGGTTTTACTGGGAACGGAAATATTACGTAGTGATTTTATTCGCTGTTCGCAACAGCCAAGCTCACTTTTATCCGCTAAGCGGAATGTATTGGCGCCGCCTTTTGATTCAATGCTTGGCTGTCCTAGGCAATATGGACTACGTCTGCTTGTCTTCTGGGGGACTACGGCTTTTGCCACAATCATTGCTCCCTTTGGGAACTTTGGGAGCGGACGAACTGTTAGTCCGCAACCGGTTGGTCCGTTCCGATAACCCCAAGGACAAACTGCTGGAAGGGAGTCGCACAAAAAGAGAAAAAAATGCAGCACCAGCAGTGACCAAATCACCGGCCCCCGCTAAGGTACGCAAGGAATTCATTACGCTACCAGTACGCCACGCTGCCAGACGAGCGTTCGAGTAGAAAATGTGTATTTGTACAACGTGCAGTACTGTGCACACCGGGACAGCTTCATTGCAGCTGGGGCCCGAATTTCTTTCCCTGCAAGCGAACGTGACCACGATATGCGCTTTGCTAACGGCAGGGACTATTGCTCAGTTCGATTCTGAGTAGAGCCTCGCAACCGTAGTTCTTTCTCGTAAAGAACAATGAACTCGTCGCCTTGTTGAGACAGGTGGCTGGGTGACCGGACGATTCACTTCTTTCCGTACAAATTAGAGCAAAGTATATGCTTAGTGTTCGCTACATATTTTAAGTGTCATATGTGAAGTCGGGTGTCTGTGGGAGTGTCAAGATAGGTTAACAGACCATATTTTCCAGCATAGGCGAAACAGAATTCGGTGTTGCTTATCATGAATCCTTAAAGTTCGCGTTGCTGGACGATCGGGACTGGAAAATTCTGCCGCGTTTTACAGCAGTAGCAGCATTGTGATACTTTGGTGCACAAGGCAGTTATGTACCGAGTGTAAAAGATAACTTACCGAGTGTAAAAGATAAAAGATAACTAATGCGTTTATCTCGTCGGTTAAACGTTCATTATGCTTACGGATCAACGTTTGCTACTGTCACTAATATTTGTGTTACTGCTGACGCACTTGAAATCTTTCATTGGTCGTTATTACCTCGCGCGAATCGTAGGCATGTAACACAGAGTATTCACATAACCTTATGGAGAAGCGTTTGTCCATCGCGCTTCGCCGCTCCATGCCATTACCCACCGCTCGGTTAATCCTAGGCGCTTTTCTTATAATTGACATCAATATTTTCTTCCGCGGCACTAAAGGACCCACTGACGGCAATGACTTGTATTTTGGAAATCTAAAACTTGACGACATCATTACAGGAGATTAACAACGCAGCAAAGAGACTAATTGTGGCGTTTCGGCTTCCCGTTACTCGTCATAGGTCGGCGGGGACGAACGTAAAGTCCGCATTTGTGCACACGGCACATGTACACTCTGCCACAGTCACTCCACTAGAAGATGAACGGTTTCCCCCGAAGACTAACCGCCATATTTGCCTAAGAGTGATATATATGCATACTGTGGAAATACACAGGAGCAACCCCCCAGCCGACGTCCTTTACGACGCAGTGACATGGCATACGCGCTGAGCACCAAAGCGGACATCGCAGCTGTCCATGCCCCGTTTGTTCAAACATTCTGTAGCGGAGGCGAAAAGTCTGCATTTCAAAGGTGACGGAGCTATTCCTAATACCTACAGATGTGGTCCCTGCGGCTGTGCGAAAAACCTTGATAATAGTTTGCATAAGCCCCGTAAGTGTGTAGTGTTTACTCATGAATGTGGTTCCAACCGGTCGTTTATATAGTGAGCCCTGAGGTCACCGAGGTCGTCTCACATGAAAGATACCGGTCTGACAGCCTTGAAATTTGCATTTCTCCGCTT
The DNA here is from genome assembly GCF_048455015.1 of Haemaphysalis longicornis. NCBI lineage: Eukaryota > Metazoa > Arthropoda > Arachnida > Ixodida > Ixodidae > Haemaphysalis > Haemaphysalis longicornis. The sequence continues at coordinate 8,027,048 of NW_027526295.1, forward strand.
GGAGAAGGTCTAGGAGCTAAGGAGCAGTTGAAATCGGACGCGAGTCACTCGGAAGATTTACGACCAAGTTTTTTGTCGGCAAATGTTTGCGCAAGACAGCCGAAGTTCAAGAAAGGTTGGGCAGTTTGCGTGCGCTAATATGATACGACACGAGGAGGAACGAATGAACGCGCATCCCGGGAAGCATCGCAAGCAAACACTTAGGAGCGCGTTAAAACTTACGGCAACTGCGCCGCGATTTCGCACACGCCCCGACATTTTCGGAGAAGGTCAGTGCAAGGCCGGGCTCTTCTGACGAGCGCGTCGACGCAACAGCGTGGCAATGCGCGCAGCCGTACGTCCGCCTTCCTGGCGCGCCATTAAAGGAGCGCCTCTAACCAATGTATGCGCTCCGGTGAGAAGGTGCGTGTTTTGCCCTTCAGAATAAGGAAGTCTTAGTTCGAGCCGGACGCCGGTGCTCCTTGGGAAATGTTTTGCACCCCGAAAGCACGATTGCTGATTAGAGCTAAGGAGGTCTTACCCAAATTTGATTACTTACAATTGGAGTGCGGCCAATAATTGGCGGTATAGTTGAGCTATGGTACCATATAATTTCTAACAAATAAAAAATAACGCCTCATTGAAAAGAAAAATTATTGGTAGCTCAGTAATGTTGTTCTTCCGAACCAACGGAACCATCAACATACCTCCAAATTCTTACATTAAGCTGGTAAGACCGAAACAAAAATATATTTCCCACGTAGTGTGGTGCTCTCACCAGCGCTGCATGTTAGCTATTTCGGAAACACTAACCAACCACAGAAATAGAGTTATACGCCGGACACGAGCTACGAAAGAGGTAAAATACTCTTTTCTTGCGTAACCCTTCGTGCTTCCGGCATTTGTCTCGAATATTTGAAGGCTGTAGGGGAAACATTTACGCCATTTAGCCAGGCCAGAGTGTTTCCTATCGCAGCCCACCAACCACCATCCTCCCCACGGCCAGCGGTGCGCGTCGCGCCGCTGCACAGGTGCTTTAGCTGCAAGTAGCCCTCTCTTTAAAAGCCCTTCCACTCTGTGAAGAAGGATGACCTGAGAAGCTGGGCGCAGTCCACGGAGTGCATGAAACAAAACACGCGTTTGTAATTTGCTATTGAGCACAGATACTTCCAAGCCAGTTATCTGATTGCAATTTGAAAGGACCCGCTTTATTCTAATGGACAAACGTGGAGTGGTCTGCTTCCCTGCCGTATCTTAGGCATCTTAAGTTTGTGTAACACACGAACCCAATCAGCTCGGCCACTGAGGACACCGTACAGGTCGCATTGGACCGTTCGACGTCCCTGTTTGAACCTCCCGCCAGCACAACGGACACGCAACCAGTAACGGCACGAGACCTATAGCTGCGTGTGAGCGCCCCCTTCGTCCTCTTTCCATTCCCAACCCATGCACTCCCGACTTGACTACTCCGGACTTGTAAGTCGGCTTGTGTATGAGTCGGCGCTTGATGTGAACCTCCACGGCGCCGTCGTCCGAGATGTGGCGAGGGAGGGTCTGCAGGGTTCCTTGCACATCGATAGGAACGTTCGCTATCTGGCCTCGGATGGCGTGGTGACCACGGCCGTGAGAGAGGCGCATTATGCACGTAAACGGCAAACGGGATGCGATCAGGAAAATCAGGCTCTCCTCGATCGCGTTTAGGCGAGGGAGACAAGACGGTCCCGGTGGGGATACGTAGCCAAAGGTGGTTGCGTACTTGGGCATGCCACTCTTTAGTACGAACTTGCACGTTCCTCACACCTTGACATTGGAAGCCCTTCGCGGGAAGTTTGCGGGCAGTACCCGAAGCGCGGCCTCCTTCCGCCCGAACATTTACCGTTTCCGCTTTTGATTACGTCGTTATCGAACCAGAGGGTATCACACACTCCGAAACTACCGCGGAAATGGCGATCGACGGAATCGCGATTCAAATATAGTAAATCGCGCTGCATGTTCTTAGGTAGCGGGTTTGTGTTCTTTTTTTTTGCATCCATTCGGGCTACTGTGCGAGCCGATGCTTCTTGAATCGCCGCTACTAATCATCTGAGCGAACGACACGCGTCCGTCCCAATGCGAGCTAAAAGTGCAGTTGCTGATATCGGTGCTGGCGCAATTATCAACCGATTGGCAAACTTGCGAAATACGAATCGGTGGTGGAGAGGGAAGAGCATCAGAGAGGCGCCAAGTAATTTGCTTCACCGGAATGAAAACAGGGGGCGTTAGACATATAATGCTTCACAGTAAAAACGAACACGACTATATTCTATGCGCGCATGCGCACAAGGCAGCCAGTTTTAGATGCAAAGCATCTTTTGCTCTCGGTTCTGCCGTCCGTCGTCCGTCCGTCGTCCGTCCGTCGTCCCTCGTCCATCCGCACCTCTCCCCCTCTCCCCACCAGCTGTACGATAGCGGGCGCGCTTCTCCCCCTCTCCCTCTCTCCATGCCAGCTGTGCGATAGCGCGCGCGCTACTCATCACCGCAGCTGCGCGATAAACGCGCATGCGCGTCTCCTCTCTCATCTCCTCCTCTCCACTCCATCTGCTCTATATAATAAACCCAGTCCGCGCGCCGCTCCCTCAGTTGCTGCTTCGGTTGAGTCACGATGCGCCGTACGGAGGTCCGTCATTTTCCGTTATTTGGATACCCAATCTCGTGAACGTTTCGGAACCTCCAAGATTCTTCGCATCAACTTAGGGTTCCCTCGCGGGAAGGTGGTGTCATTTTTTTTGCTATGTCTAACCAATGCACCATCCTGTTCAAAAATTCCAACTAACTTCCGCACAACGTAACAGATGCCTCGCTCACACAATTTCCATGGTTATTACGAATAAAAAAGGCTTCTACCAACTCGCGGGCAACTGGTTCACAGTTGCCCGCGAGTTCACAGTTGCCCGGCTTCTGCTCAGCACTTTTGTTTCATTCAACAGCGGCTGACATGGCCTGTCCTAACAGGCGAAACAATTGTGGGAAAGATACGACCCTGTTTTGTTTTTCATTGATAGCTGGTGTTCCCTCACATGGTAATTCATACAACGGCAAGTCCGACCCCCATATACCTGCCCGCACGAGAGCGGTACAGAATATAGAGTCCCCAAAACGCAATGAACAAGCTGTATAGCATGCTTCTTTAAGCATGCTGTGGCCTTGTTTGATCTTTTGAGGACCTTGGGGCACATTCAAGTTAGCCAGCTTGCGAGGGGCAGAAAACACTACCGACACTCACGTGCCCCTTGGCTACATTTTACATGTTCCGCGCCACTCCCCGCCACTGTGGCGGTATGGTAAAACCACTGGGTATTTGCGCTTGGGGGCGTCACCTTCACGGGTTCCGCAGCACTTGATTCTTTGCAACAAATACTCAGCCACCGCTATCAAGACAACCAAAGGGAAGCCAGCGGTCAGCAACCTAGACACCTGGGCGATGAAACTTTTATGAACCTTGTGGTGGCAGGGCTTCATAAGCGCTCCTTGAAGACAGGCCATGAAAACCGCTCTTTTCACACTCTTTGAGTGTGAAAAGAGCCGCTTGAGCTCACCGTCTTTGAAGGGCTCACCGTTTTTGAAGAGCTCACCGTCTTTGAAGGACTCGAAAAATTACAGACCGATCAGCTTACTGTCAGTTGTCTAAAAGATACTTACCAAGGTAATTGCTAACAGAATTTCTGGAACCTTACATTTCAGTCAACCTAAAGGACAAGCAGGGTTCCGTAAAGGTTATTCAACAATGTACCATATTCACACGATCAATCAGGTGATAGAGAAGTGCGTTGAGTATACTGAACCCATACATATATACATATATATATATATATATATATATATATAAATATATATATATATATATATATATATATATATATATATAGCCTTCATAGATTGTGAGAAAGCATTTGACTCGGTCGAAACCTCAGCAGTCATTCAGGCATTACGAAACCAGGGGGTAGATGAGCATTATGTAAGAATACTAGAGGATATCTACGGTGGGTCCACAGCTACCACCATCCTCCAGAAGGAGAGCAGTAAAACACTTAAAAGGAAGGCCGTGAGACAAGGAGACACAATATCTCCAATGTTATTCACAGCACGTTTACAAGAAGTATTCAGAACGTTGGATTGGGAACAGGTGGGAGTAAGGGTTTATGGAGAATACCTCAGTAACCTCAGATTTGCTGATGACGTTGCCTTGATAAGTAACTCGGGGGACGAATTGCAAAGCATGCTTTCCGCGCTGGGCGAACAGAGTAGATCCGTGGGCCTGAAAATTATTATGCAGAAAACCAAAGTTTTTATCAACAACCTCGGGACAGCCCAGCGCTTTGAGATAGCTGGCGAGGCAGTGGAAGTGGTAAGTCAATGTATCTACTTAGGCGAAATTGTGACCCCGGATCCCAACCGTGAGGCAGAGGTAATCCCAAGGATAAGAATGGGGTGGAGTGCATTCGGCAGGAATTCTCAGATAATGAATGGCAGCCTACCATTGTGCCTGAAGAAGAAAGTATGACAGCAGCATCTTACCGGTACTCACCTACGGGGCAGAAACTTGGAGGCTCACTAAGAGGGTTCAACTTCAATTGAGAACGACTCAGCGCGCACTGGAACGGAAGATGATAGGTGTAACATTAAGGCACAAGAAGTGAGCGGAGTGGGTCAGGGGACAAACGCGTGTTAAGGACATATTAGTAGAAATGAAGAAGAAATGGATGTGGGCAGGGCATGTAGTGCGAAGGCAAGATAACCGTTGGTCATTAAGGGTAACAGAGTGGATCCCTAGAGAAGGCAAGCGTTGCAGGGGGCGGCAGAAAGTTAGATGGGCAGGTGAGATCAAGAAGTTTGCGAGGATAAATTTGTCGCAGTTAACATGGGACCGTGGTAATTGGAGATTAATGGGAGAGGCCTTTGCTCTGCAGTAGGCGTAGATAGGCTGGTGATGGTGGATAGTGATGGGGATGAGTGGGCGGACTCATAAGGTAGGCAGCAAAACTTTCGTACCTTTAGCATGTTCCAAGCGAAACTACCCAGCCCAAAAATCGACCACCAGTAATTTCATTGAAAAATTTCGCGCTAGTTGCCGATTAAGTGTAGGAGGTCTGCACAGAGTATTTTCGTTGAAAAAATTTTTCCGTCGTCTGAGGGCTCCTTGAAATTTCTGCAAATGTGCAAAATCTGATTTCAGATAATAAATTTTAAATAAAGAGTGAAACTATGTAGAACGACAAATATTATTTTAGAACACTCCGCTGGCATTGTTCTTTGATGTGAGACGGTGACTGAAGCCGTGTAAGAATTTTTGGTGTGGCATGAGCGAAGTATAAACGCAAGAAATGGCGCGTTTTCAGGGCTATTTCGCAAAGGGACCACGAAAGCTTCGAGTCACAATGGTCCTTGAGCGTCTACTAAAGCTAATTTAGGTTGAATAAACAGCGTATTTTGTAGGCAAAGCGCTCACAAAAATTCAGAAAGATGCGTTTTTGCCAAACTTGAGACCTAAAAAGCACCAACGCCCTCGAGGTAGAATTACATGACATTGCTCATTACAGTCAAACCCGAATATAACGAACCCGGATAGAGCGAATTATGCTATATATCGAACAAAAATAAATCAGTTACAAAAATACACGCGAAACACATTCCTTATAACGAACTTCCCATCTGATATATCGAACTCAGCGTGCCTAAAATGGCCGCCAAAATGCATGGTCTCGGAGCGGCGATTAAGATTTTGAACGGTCGCGACTTCTGAGCAAAAGCCGCGACTGAGACATTGTGCCTCGTATGGAGTGACATGACGGCCGACACTTTCCGCAACTGTTACCGACGCGCGGAACTTATGACGGAACCCGCCCAGTCAGTGAGCCTGAACCAAGGCGGCAGCTCGCCAACTATCCCGATGCTGTGACGAAAGGAGTGTCCTTCCAAGATTTCCTGAGTGTCGACGACGACGTTGCCGTCACTGTAAGCCCCTCGGATGCGGGCACCGTCAGCAGCACCGTCGTAATGCTGATGAAAAGCATCGAGGAGGCAGAGGATGTCGCGAGTGAAAGTCATCCGACACTTAATGAAGTCCTTTCGGCAGTCGATGTCCTCCGCCAATGTTTCTTCGATATTGAAGGACACGGAGTCCAACTGGCGCAAACAATGTCTCGTGTAAATAATGCTGTGCTAGTTGACGCTGCTAATACGAAAGGGAAAACAAAAATCACCGTTTTTTTTTGGAAGTAGGCAATTAAGGCATTAAGGTGAAAAGTAGCTTTATTATTTGCAATAAATTGATTGTTTTGTTTATGGTAATGACCTACTTTATTTTGTTCATTTCTGCATGCGGGGATGGAAAGGAGATTCCCGCGTATTGCGAACTCGTAACATTAAAATCGTTATAGGCGGGTTCGGCTATATTGAACTATTGGATATATCGAACTAATCGTGGCGCATAGTGCAGTTCGCTATAACCGGGTTTGACTGTATACGCATCAGCACTTTGGCTTTTAAATTAAAAAATTTCTTTCGAGTATATTTTGTTTGAGGACAGAAAAAAAATTTTAAAGTTCAGAATGAGACGCACTTCTGTCCACCATAGAACTGTGTCCCCAGCTCGGAACGCGTACGTGCCGTCGGCCTTTTTTGTGGCATTCATGTGCAAACCTGCAGGCTCTCTGCTAAACGAACATGGTTTGTGTCGCTTGACATTACAAAAAAAAAAACTGTAAACGGCATACTCCAGTCCACCACTTCCAGTCCGCACTCACTTAAAGGAACAGAGCGAATGTTTTGTAGTAGCAGTTACCAGCGAGATTAACCTGCCTCTGTCTGATGCGGAGAAAGAAGGACCACGGAGTCATTTTTCCCTGCTCACCGCAATTCACCTGGCCCAGAGAAGTTAACCGCAGGATATCTTTCACTGCAAACATGAAATTTCTTGGCACTTGTTTATTTTTCCTTCCGTTTTTTTACCCACAGATGTTTTTTTATCCACCAGTTGAATAGTCAGCATCAAAGAAAGCTGCCTAGTTGTTCATTTTTTGTTTTTTTTACCTGAATGTTTGAGGAGCTTGAGTAGGAGGCAATGGCAACAGGAAGTGTGGAAAGTGTAGCTGGTCTGAAGTGATGTAATTGTCGTGCTCCTTTGACTAAGATTGCCATTACGAATTGTGAACCAAGTTATGCCCTTGTTTTTTGTATTTTTGAGCTTGTAACCCAGATTACTGTTATTACTCTGGCGTCTTCTGCCTAGGTACACAGGTCCTTCCGGGTTTGAATGTAATCTTGAAAAGGTGTCTGGAGACTTGCGCTTGCTGCCAGACTTTTAAGTGTGTCGCAGACGCCGTCACATGCACTTTTGCCGCGTGACGTGGCTAAGAAATTCCATTCTGCCGACAGTTTATGGTCCTCCTCGTGGTGGCAGTGATTCACGAAGTTCTTTTTTTTATTGAGAAGCTCCGCCAGAATAATAATGAATTGTTTTTATTTTAGGCAGATCTTGTTACTGTGTTTAAGCACTGCGGTCTGAAATATATGAGCAGCAACTGTACAAAGCGAGTGTGCGAAAGCCTAAATATAAAAAGTGGTTGACTGAAGTATAGCCGGTTAAGGTGTATTTTTTGTAATTTCAAGCGACACAAACCACGTTCGTTTAGCAGAGAGCCAGGTTTGCACATGCGTGCCACAGAAAAGGCCCGCGGCACGTATGCGTTCGGAGTTGGGGACACAGTTTCATGGTGGACACGAGTGCGTCTCATCGTGAACCTAAAGATTTTTTTCTCGCCTCAAACAAAATTTACTGGAAAGAAATTTTCTAAATTAAAAGATAAAGTGCTGATTCGTATAATGAGCCATCTATGTAGTTTTACCTCGAGGGCCTCAGTGCTTTTTTTAGGTCTGAAGTTTGTGGGGGGCGCCTTGGCGCAATGCCTTCTGGGCTGGAGGGCATTGCTCGGGACCCCTCGCCCTCGCCCTCCTCGCCTGCCGTGCGGTACCGGGCCCCAAGACTTGGAGACGTCGGCGCCCGAGGGATGGCGCTGGCGGACACGGGGCCGTGGGCAGAGAGGTGAAGGACCGTGAAAGCATTTTCAGAGGTCACAACATACCTGCGCCTAGGTAGGCAGGCGTTCCCAGTGTCCGCCAAGGGCCTGGATACAACTGAGGAGCGCCATTTTCGCAGGCTGCAGGCGGGCTCATTCCCAACCCTGAAGGTCTCAAGCACATCAGCTCGTTCTTCTCGGTATCCTTTAACTTCTGCGTGCAGTGGCCAGATAGATACCATAAGGTACGGGCCAGCTAATATAATCCAGGAATACAAGCCAAAGTGAAGCCAACGAGGTAGGGCTGGGAGACGGCTGGGAGGCGGCCCTGATCGGACCGGGAGTCTCAGCGGGCTCTGGTCCAGCGGGCACGGGCGGCGGCCTCAACTAATAGGACCCCGAACTGAGGAAGACCACCCACGCTAGAGAGGCTTAACATCCTCTCCCTCTATTTAACCGTGTCTTGTACATTATTAAAGTTTTCCTCCGCCTCCCCCGTTATAGCGCGCTCGCTTATATTTCATCTAAAAACAATCTTATTCGACACACACACACGCGCGCGCACGCACGCACACACACACGCACGCACACACACGCACCCACACACGCACGCACGCACGAAGACACACACGCACAAACACACACGCGCGCACAAGCACACACACACCACGCACGCACGAACACAGACACGCTCGTACTCACACACGCACACACACACACAAATCACGTATTCGGTAAACGTAAAGTAACCCTACAATTGTTCAGACCTGGAGGAATATTTGCTGTATACATTCCCAACAACCGTGTCTGCCTCATATTCAGAGGTGCGCTTTAGTAAAACTTCACTCAAAAAAGCAAGAGTAATTTTGTTCACTTTATGGACCTTCAGTCCGAATACGGCAGGTTTGTTCTTCACGCCTGAAGGGGTTGAGAAACAATGAAGAGCTGCTTGGTCGTATTTATCGGTTTCGATTTTTGTTGCGGACGTTCTCGTATATATACTATGTATTGCGTTTGTCAGCGAGTATTGCAAGCCTCCAACACCATAATCAGGTCATAACCGCCCGAGTTGGGTCAGTTGGTTATGATAACGATACGATATAAATTCGGGGCACTAAGGCCGCCTTCGAGTACTCTGCACAAGGTTGTCGGCGCCATTTCGCTCTGGCGAAGCACAAACATCCGCACCGTATTTGCATGTAAATAAACAACGCATGCTGCTTATACAGTGTGTTGCGACGGTAATTGGAACACTTTAAATTTTTTTTCCTGAGCGAACCGCCGCTCTGTTCGCGCTCAAACTTCACACGAAGGTCGCATTTTGTGGTCTATTTTGTTTGACACCGAGGACATCGACGGTACTTACCTGTTTATCCTGAAAATAAATAAAAACAATTTTCGCCTATGGGAAAATGGCGCCGATTTGGACGTGCGAGCCCGAAAACCGGGTTTTCTGATCATCTGCTAGCTCATTTCTAGGTGCATTTTCTGATCGTCTGCTGCACCATTTGGCTCCGTACGTGAATCCCTAACGTGCGTTTCACTCTGCTAGTGGTTCTGTCGTTCCAACATCAACTTGCGCTGGCTCACACGTCCAAATCAGCCGCCGTTATCCCATAGGCGAAAATCGTTTTTATTTATTTCCAGAATACACAGGTAAGTACCATCGTTGTTCCCGGTATCCAACAAAATAGACCACAAATTGCGACCTTCGTGGCAAGTTTGAGCTCGAACAGAGCGGCGGTGCGCTCAGGAAAAATTTTTAAAGTGTTTCAATTATCGTCGCAACACCCTGTATGTACCTCCTTGCACGCAGCCACAAGGAAAGCCAGTTGGTGAAAAAGGGAATGTGTGCCATACAGCCTGAAGAAAATATCCACACGAACTTTGTGAGCCTCACAAACATCCCCAAGCCTCCAATAAAGGCGTTTGTGACAGCGCAGAAAAACTAAGCCGTTGGGCACAGAAAACCATGCACCTGATACAAGTGAACAACAACGAAAGCAATAGAAGCAGCAGTTTTACGTGCGATGCTCGTGTTGTGCCAGCTGCTGTTTGTGGTGCGCAGGATTAGAAGCCGTTGAGTCTTCATAAGAGCATCTCAAAAATACTTGAGTAAAGTTTGCGAATTTTGAATACTTATCGAGGAGCTCTGAGCACGGAATCTCGCAAATAAGCTAGAAAGGACGAGTTACATACGATTGTCTCATCGATGCTTCAAATAAAATCGTTATCTCTCTCCTCATGTGTTGCAAGTTTGTGTGGGAAGCAGCTTGAAATTATTAGAGGTTTCAGAAGTTGGGAAAATTGCTGAATTGCTGGAAATGCGCTTTTTAATCCATTAAAGCATCAAAACGAGCGATGTCTAACAGAGGCACTGCGGTGTGCACCAGGCGACAGTGCCGCGACCAAAGCCGACGTCAGGAGCCAGGGGGCGCCACTCAAACATCTCATCGGCAATACCTGGTTCAGCAGAGCGTGTTCATTGCCAGCGCCTTATTCATACACCATGGCTCCGACATTTATGAACACATATGAAACGAGCTTGAAATAGTTTGCTCAGACACAAAACCGGCTCTATTAAGTGTGACTATTTCAAGCGGCACGTTGAGGCTAGCCTTAAACACGAGCACAGTTGGCTTGCAGACAGCCGAATAAAAGTGCGTGAAATTTTCGTGATAATCCAGAACCCCAAAAACATTGAGTGTTTCCGTCTTGGGGCCGCCGCGTTGCGTCGGCTGGTCAAAGGTCAAATGGCACGGTGGCAGGTAGGTGATGACGCCTTAGCTACACATTTTTATCTCGCCAAGTAAACAAATTCAGCCAGGACTGACAACAATGTCAAATATTGTTATGGACCTGTTTTATCAAACAAGACGATGATGAATAGAATTATTATCTTCTGCAGGTACTACCGCCCACCGTGCGCGAAAATGCGGTGTGCTGCAGTGGTGGTGGTTCAATGTCTTAGATGATGTGTTTCTGGTTGAGATGAAATATATGTTTACCGTAATTTGTCGCGCATTCAAAGTAACCTACGAGGATTAGATTTTAATCCGAAGTCCCCATTACGGTGAGCTTCATAGCCCCACACTAAAATTGTGTTTCTCTGACGGGAGAACAATTGACTTACCTTCGCCGAAAATCAGTCGTATTTCTTATTGACGTTCGTTCGGCTTAGTCCGCTCGTCACTGTCACTCAACGAAGAGGCAAATGCCGACTCTGTCCTGCGATACGTTTTTCCCCATACCGCTGCCAGCGCACTCCTTTTATACTGGCTACAAGCTCTCCCTCCTCTCCAGTGCAGTTCGCTCGCAGAATGACGTAACTTCACTCCGCTGCCGGTGCAGCCTGATGGATGTTCCTTCGTGATAGCCGCGCTTTCTCAAGTCTTCGCCGGCGTTCCGTCTGCGGAGCATAAACGCGCTATTTGAACGCGTGCACGCGCCGTCGCGCCTCAGCAGTCCCTTTCCTCCGCCATAATAGGCGGGTCATCTTCGCGAGGCGACCTTTGCGCACTTTCTCGTAATGACGACACGCATCGTGTGCGTCACAGCACGTGCGAGTACAGCGGCTCGAGCGGGGCTTCCCTCGTCGATGCGGCTCCCTGGGCCACACTAAATAGCCGGGTTTTAACGAACTCCGTCTGTCAGCCTATACACGGCGCACGCGGATTGGGTTATCGGCGGCGAACACTTTGCTAATCGATTCGATTTGAGCTAAGAGAGTTGTGAAGTGGCCGCCGTCTAAGTGTCGCAGTGTAAACCAGGGTAAAGCATGTGCAAGGTTCGGGGGCCAAGCATGGCGGTAGCTAGAAGGCGCGGTTAAAGGCGCTTTACTTATTCGTGCGAAAGGGTTACAGAATTGACCTGGGAGGTCTGGTGGAATGCATGCACGACTGCACGAAACCTGACAGAGAAACGGGAAGCATAAAATGGGTTTTATTTGACGATTTCAAAACAGCCATGAGTGCTATGGCGTTATCTTGTATGGCAGGCACGCACATCCGCACGCACGCTCGCGCACGCACGCACACACACGCACAACACGCACACGCACGCACGCACAGACAGACAGGGAGAATTAAAAACAGCACTCAACACGCAACACCCGTGCGCCTGTGCACAAGCACTTGCAGCCACGGCACGCGTATTCCAATAACCATTTTGAGCGAAAGCGAAGATACCCGAGTGCGCGTTGAAACACTCGGAAAACCAGAGCCCTTTCGCAGTCTGCCGTTTCCCTCGCCATTGTGTACATAGAACTCTCCGACCGGAACACCACGCGTATGCGTGATGATATATGCTTTCCCTGCATTCGAGTTCAAGCGTGTTGCAAAAGCAGCCACTACGCGCTGTCAAGCGGATAGTACAACACTTCCGCCATCGATAACGTTCTGGGGTGAGGCAGCATCCGAGGTATGTCCTGTGCTTCCAGGCGATCAAAAGCGGCTTGATTGATTTATTGTAGGGTTTAACGCGCCGACGCAACGTAGGTGATGAGGCGCGCCGTAGTGGAGGGCTCCGGACAAATTTTGACCACCTGGGGATCTTTACCGTGAGGTGAAATCTCGTGCACATGGCCGTTTTTGCTTTTCGCCTCCATCAGAAAAGCGGCCGCTGCTGGAATTGAACCCGCGACTTCGTGCTCAGCAGCGCAACGCCTTAGCCACTGAGCCACCGCGGCGGGTAAAAGCGGCTGGAATGAGATATTAACAGCACCGAGCATAAAGTTGGTGTTTTGGTGGGCCAAGATTGCTGAGATTTCAGCGCGTATATAGGCCGTACCAAGCGTGGCACACGCCCACACACCACACGCACACACACACATGCATATATATATATATATATATATATATATATATATATATATATATATATATATATATATATATATATATATATATATATATATATATATATATATATATATATATATATATATATATACAAGAGCAGAAAAACTTCGAACAAGGTAAAAGCACGATTGTGGCCTACGTTTCAGCAAAGAGAACTTGCTTTCCTCAGGGAACTTGCTTTCCCTGAGAACTCGCTTTCCCTGACAAGTTCTCTTTGCTGAAACGTAGGCCACAATCGTGCTTTTACCTTGTTCGAAGTTTTTCTGTTCTTGTGTTCTCTACCATCTTCAAAGTTCTACTACTCCCTATATATATATATATATATATATATATATATATATATATATATATATTGTAATGTTGTAATGAGGTAACGCGCGCTGCAATAATTAGGAACTGCGGACAATCCCTTGTAATGGCTATGTGCCATAGGTCATCGCCATGTTGCAAGCAGACAACCAGCCTCTCGTGTGAACGAAGAAGAAGCTCGGTCTGCGCGGCTTTGGGTGTGACCGTTCGTCGGCTCTCTCGCTCTCTGTGGTTCTGGACCTCTGCGCGACCGTCTGCATCTACCAGCCAATAAACCCCCTTTCATTTTGGTGGAGGTGCGGGAGCCTTCGTCTACTTTGGCGCCAACACTCCGCAGTGTACTTCAAGAGCAAGTTGCTGACGCCATTTCGCCGACTCCCACTGCGCCTCCTAGCCATAACTTGAGCGTTACCACCCCGCTGCCGTATGCCGAAAGCGTCGCAAGGACTCCGGTACCGATCGTCACATACGCTGACGCCGTGGGTGTCCCCCCTCAGCGGGTCCCCATGACTTACCAACACCCTGTACCGATGAGGCCACCGCCCTTGTCTCGGCCTCCGCCGCAATCCAGCAGTGCCTGGCGAACGTGGGACAACCGTCCCATCTGTTTCAATTGCCGCTATGCCGGACATGTCGCCCGATACTGCCGCCGACGCCTGACGCCCACCAACGACGATATCGGAGCCCTTACTTATGGCCCTCGCAGCCGATGGCCCCGCGAAGTCTCCTACAATTCCGACTTCACCGCTGCACCTTCTGACTCCCGCACTTTCGCTACCCGTCGCTCGTCCTCCCCTCGTCGTCTGTCTCTTTCTCCCATGCGCCGCCGACCAACCGTTACCGAAGAGGAAAACTAGTTGACGCAGTTCAGGAGGCCAGAACTGCGTTACCAGCGAACTGTCCAAGGCCTCATTTTTCGCCCTCAAATGTTATAGACGTATTTGTGGAAGATCGACGTGCATTGGCGCTAGTCAACACGGGCGCTGCCGTTTCAGTTATTCATGCCGACCTTTGCCGTGTCCTTAGAAAAGTGACGACGCCGTTGGATGGCTTTGCGCTACGTACTGCAAACGCACAGCACGTCCATGCGTCTGCAGCGTGCACGGCGCGAGTGACGATCCAGGATGTTTTGTACATTGTAGAGTTCATCGTGCTTCCTACTTGTTCCCATGACCTCATATTGGGTTGGAATTTTCTCGCTCGTCACCACGCCGTCATCGATTGTGCGCGTGCGGAAGTTGAATTTACACCAGATTGCGACCCGCACCATAATCAGGCAACTGCTGCTAAATTGGTCGTCAGCGAAGGTGCAAAAATTTCGCCGCACTGCTCGGTTTCCGTGCCCCTGTGCTGTGCGTGCTTTTTACACCGTCCGACCTCTTCATCCGACGGAGACATCTTCCGCTGCCGTCCGCTCTGTTAACGACCCATGCTGGTACGAGCCGCATGATTGTTAGTAACTGGTCCTCGGATGAAATTTCGCTGCTACAGGGCGAGACTATCGGGTGGATTGAGCCTGTCGAGCCAAGTGCTGTCATCGATGTTCGCGACGATACTCCCATTATCACTCATGCCGCAGAATTGAGTGCTACATCAGAAGCAGAGGTTTTACCATCCGACGTTTTCAATCAGGCTATCGATGAAGATCTCACGCCCACACAACGAGATCAACTGCTGGCCCTCCTCCATCGGTTTCGCTTGTCTTTTGACTGCTTGAAAGGTCCGCTAAGTCAAACATCAACAGTCGAACACACGATTGACACTGGCTCGCACCCGCCGAACCGACAACGACCTTATCGCGTTTCCCACATAGAACGACGTACTATTGATGAAAACGTGGACGAGATGCTTGACCGAGGCGTCATTAGGCCCACCTACAGTCCCTGGGCGTCTCCCATAGTCCTTGTGACCAAGAAGGACGGTTCGATACGCTTTTGCGTCGACTATCGGCGCCTCAATAAGATAACTAGAAAGGATGTCTACCCTCTCCCGCGTATAGATGACGCCCTCGACTGTCTGCAGGGTGCCGAATATTTCTCGTCGCTCGACTTGCGCTCCGGGTACTGGCAGGTACCTATGGCCGAGGCTGATCGCGCAAAGACGGCTTTCATAACACCTGACGGCCTGTATGAGTTTAATGTGATGCCGTTCGGCCTTTGTAATGCGCCTGCCACTTTCGAGCGCATGATGGACAGCATTTTGCGCAAACTAAAATGGAAAGCATGCCTGTGCTACCTTGACGACATCGTCGTTTTTTCTCAGGATTTCGAGACACATCTACGCCGATTAGAACAAGTTTTAACTTGTCTTGCCGATGCAAAGCTGCAGCTCAACCTCAAGAAATGTAGCTTCGCCGCTCGCAAGCTCACTATTTTGGGCCACATCGTTTCGAAGGATGAAGTTCTACCCGACACGTCTAAGCTGAAGGCAGTTGCGGAGTTCCCGAAGCCGACATCTATGAAGGCCCTCAGGAGCTTCTCGGACTGTGTTCTTACTTCAGGCGCTGAACAACCTCGGGCCCTGCGCAGACAAGCTATGCATTTCACGCTTCGTGACGGGTTGCTCTACCGGCGGAATTACCTCAACGAAGGGCGGAAGTGGCTGCTCGTAATTCCTCGGCACCTTCGTACCGACATTTGCGCATCTCTTCATGTCGACCCAACGTGTTCCCACGCTGGCTTGTTAAAAACATACCACCGTGTCCATCTCCTCTATTACTGGCGCGGTATGTACGCCTTTGTGCGCAAGTACGTTAGGTCATGCACTACCTGCTAGCGTCGCAAGTCTTCGCCTTCCAGCTCGGTGGGTCCACTGCAACCGCTTCCTTGCCCGGAGAAACCATTTGACCGTGTTGGTATAGACCTGTATGGACCTTTGCCCAACACAGTCTCCGGCAACCGAT
Organism: Haemaphysalis longicornis; assembly: GCF_048455015.1. Classification (NCBI taxonomy): domain Eukaryota; kingdom Metazoa; phylum Arthropoda; class Arachnida; order Ixodida; family Ixodidae; genus Haemaphysalis; species Haemaphysalis longicornis. The sequence goes on from NW_027526295.1 coordinate 8,043,151, forward strand.
GGGTTATCGTCGCCGTCGATCACCTGACGCGCTATGCCGAAACTGCGGCCCTGCCTGCCGCAACAGCACGAGACGTCGCCTCTTTCATCATACGGCGCTTCATTCTGCGGCATGGGGCGCCTCGTGAGCTCCTCAGCGACAGGGGACGTGTGTTTTTGTCAGACGTCATTCGTGCCCTCCTCACTGAGTGCCGTGTTGTCCATCGAACAAGTACAGCGTACCATCCGCAGACAAACGGCCTCACTGAGCGCTTCAACCGCACCCTCGGCGACATGCTGTCGATGTACATCTCAGCGGATCACGACGACTGGGACCTTGTGCTGCCCTACGTGACCTATGCGTACAATACAGCCATTCAGGCCACAACAGGTTTCTCGCCCTTTTTCCTCCTGTATGGTCGCGAGCCGTCATGTACCCTCGATACGGTTCTCCCCTACCGACCGGATTGCTCCGAGTGCTCCCCAGCTTCTGAAGCTGCCAAGTACGCGGAAGAATGCCGCCAGCTTGCAAGGTCCTTTACGACTGAAGATCAGTTGCATCAAAAAAGGCACACTTTGACGTGAATACGGCACACTGACAACTGATTTTATTCTGGACGAGGCGGGAACATTTATACTACAAAAAATGGGGTTCGGTCGGTACCAGAATCCCGGGACGCTCGCCGCCGAGTCTGTACACAAAGCAGCCGCGTCGGCGGATTGCCTCGAAAGCGCGTCATCCCTATTTCATATTTGCCGCGCTTTCGAGGCGCTTTTTCAAAGAAAGTGCTACGAGTTGTGCCGCGCCTCCGCCAGATGGCGCCACGGGTCCCGCGACCGAGAGAAGACGCAGTGAAACATCCCCCTCGCGAGGGGCACGATCAAATGCAGAGCATTTCTGGGGGAGCACGACGTCAAGTAGTTTGTGTTACGTTAATGTTGTTGAACTTGTGGCAACTGCTGACGAGAGAGCGCTCGTCAGCAGTAATTTGAATGAGTCAACAATATAAGGCGGGTTCGTAGCGTCCCATTCTGTGTCGGCTTTGTGGCGCAGTGGGTAGAGCACCATGTACATTGCGTTCCGCCCGCAGGGTTGAGGGATCGAAACCGGGTGCCGGATAGTATTTTTTTTATATAGTAGGGAGGGGTGCGGTGCGGACTGCGGACGTCAACGCGGGTGACATCGTGAGCTACTGAAATGCTCTGCATTTAAAATCTCGGCACGATGACAAAGCTACCCACCCGACGTATTGTCCAGGATCTCTGGTGTGGCTGTGGATTCCCTCCACCACACCAGGATTGTGTAGCAAGCTTCTTTCTCGGTTTCACGGACCCTACCGTGTCCTCGAACGGACGTCACCGGTGAACTACGTCATAGAGCCCATGACACCTTCCTCAGACCTCCGTCGCCACGGGAAGGAGACAGTTCATGTCCAGCGTTTGAAGCCGTATTATGATCCCCTAGTGTCGTGTGCCCCGTGACACGCCAGGATGGCGCTTTATTCCCCGGGGGGTAGTTGTAATGAGGTAACGCGCGCTGCAATAATTAGGAACTGCGGACAATCCCTTGTAATGGCTATGTGCCATCGGTCATCGCCATGTTGCTAGCAGACAACCAGCCGCTCATGTGAACGAAGAAGAAGCTCGGTCAGCGCGTTTTTGTATGTGACCGTTCGTCGGCTCTCTCGCTCTCTGTGGTTCTGGACCTCTGCGACCGTCTACCAGCCAATAAACCCCGTTTCAATATATATATATATTTACATATACATTTATTTTTATTTTTATTTTATTTCAACATACTGCAGGCCCTTCACGGCCCATGCAGGAGTGGTTACAATGAATTCAAGTTTTCATCGTAAGGATAACATATGTACTAAAAAGGCAAGAAACAAGAACAATATAGAATACACATGGACAGAACTATTCTAAACAGTGTAAACGTTTAGTTCACAAAAAGAAGTTATATAAACACTAAATATGCAATTTTTTCTTTTATCACGTGTGAAAATTCTAGATTATTTATGGCTCTTAGAAAACACTCTACAGATGTGCTGTTGACGGCGTCCGCCGGTTATCTGTTCCACAGTCAGATGGCTGATGGAAATATAGAGTACTTATGTGTGTTTATGTTGCTATGAGGTTGCCTGATAGTCTTATTGTGATTTGCGCGCGAAGAATGCCTGAAGGGAGCTTGGAGGTAGTTCGGGGTATTTTATAATGATCGTGGAACGAAAGATAAAGGAACCTAAATCTAGATGTCATTCTGCAGTCTGAGAGAGTTCGCAGGTCTGCCCGTTTTCGTAGATTGGAAAAGCTGGTAAAGCGGGAGTAGTTGGAAAAGATAAAACGCAAAGCCAAGTTCTGTACGCGTTCAAGTTTGTATACTAAATATTTTTGGTGGGGGCTCCATATAATGTCGGCGTACTGTAGAGTTGGCTTAATCAGAGAATTATAGGCATGAAGTTTAACCTTTAAGGGTGCCTGGCGTAGGCGCCTTCCTAAGAAGTTTAGCTTACCTAGTGCTTTACTACATACGTTGTACGCAAGGCTCGGTCCACCCGTCAATAAACATCACCACCACCGCTACATATGTTGTCAATATGGCTTTACCAGGATAAATTACTAGAAAAGGTGACACCTAAATACTTTACCTGGTCAACTTTGATCACTTCAGTATCCTCAATTTTATACTGGAAATCTAAAGGAGCTTTCTTATTGGTGAAACTGATGCTGAACGTTTTGGTTTTGTTGAGTTTCAACCCCCATTCTTATATATATATATATATATATATATATATATATATATATATATATATATATATATATATATATATATTGTTACGTGGTGGCAGGACAAAGGACATGAACCATGAGATGGGCGATGAGGCAGAACCGGCGCTGGCTGCGCGCCTGCCCAGCTGCTTCTTCTGCGTTGATCGCATCCTTGTTGTCGTCTTGTAACATAACCCCGCTGTCGAGGGAGACCGTCCCGGTCGAGGCCTTTGTAGATGAGGGAGTGTAGTGAGAACGAACGATGAAATGATAATACACAGTGAAGACGTCGTTGCCACCACGAATGATGAAGAGCTGGGTGAACATTGGCCCCGGAACAGCCATGCCCGCCGGCGTCATGAAGCAACGTCCAAAGCCCTTGAGAAGACACGCCGGCGAACGGGGCAGGACGTCGGCGTCGTCGTCTTGTCTGGTCGCGGCTTCTCACGTCTCGGCTGATTTGAGCTCGTCATAGGCTGGGGGAACGGGCTGCGGAACGGATGGGGCATGCCGACGCGGTCCAAGAGCCTGGAGAAGATCGCTTCAGGAGCCAAGACGGCCCGATGCTGGGGGCCAGGATGGAGATGATCGTCCCGCACACTCCACCAAATGTTACGTGGTGGTAGGACAATGGACATGAACCATGAGATGGGCGAACGATGTATTTTCACTATTTACAAGATGTCGGCCATGAGGCAGAACCGGCGCTGGCTGCGCGCCTGCCAAGCTTCTTCTTCCGCGTTGATCGCATCCTCGTCGTCGTCTTGTAACAATATATATATTGTAACGCCTCACATACTTGGACATGTACATGACGGATGGGCAATCCCTCGGCTGGAAGAGAAAGAGGAACAATCCTCAGGCGTGTGCGTTGGGGAACCCCGTTCGTTCCTGTGAAGCTTCTCCCTCCTGTCCAGGAAATAAACCTCCCTTTTGCCGTAACAGACTTGGTGGAAGGTGCGGGGTAACCCCAGCGGACAGCGGCGTCACTGGATCTTCGTGGAAGCCGTCGCTTAGCTGGCCTCTCGCCCGTCCGAGAAGTCATGACGCCCCCGGCTCGAGGATACTCTTCGGCGACACCGCCCGGCGGCTGGCAGCTGCAACGAGAACCGCGGAAGTTTGAAGGCCAAGCGGAAGAAGACGTCGATGACTGGCTCACCCATTACGAACGAGTGGGCAAGTACAACTGTTGGAAGCGGCAGAGAAGCTTGCAAACGTGATATTTTCGTTGGAGAAGACCGCCCTGGTGTAGTTTGACAACAATGAAGCGAAATCTACGACGTGGGATCGGCTAGTAGAGTTAATGAAGGAAAGCTTGGGTGACGCTCAAGCCAAGAAGAAGCGAGCGGAGCAGACTCTTCTGCAGCGAGCTCATGTCCCAGGGGAAAGCTGCGCCCCCTACATTGAAGAAATTCTGCAGCTGTGTAGAGTAGTGAACGCCGAAATGCCTGAAGATGACAAGGTGGGCCATCTATTGAAGGGAATGGCTGAGGATGTGTGCACATTCCTCATTAGCAAGGAGCATTTTGACACCGTGTCGGATGTAATTCGGCATTGCCGCAAGTTCGAAGCGCTAAAAAAACGCCGTATAACTCCAAAGTCTGGCCGCTTATCGAACGTGACTACTGTCGCAAGTGTTGACAGCACGACTCCCGCTGATCTCGCGGCTACCATACGGCAAATAGCCCGCGAAGAGTTGCGGCTACATGAAGACGCCCCAAGCAAGGTAGCAAGCTTCTCTGAAGGCTATCTAACGAAAGAGGCTGCGTGCCGGTGCCCTTGTGTCCACAGTGAATGCAAGAATTCGTCCATCACAGCTGCAAGCATTGAGCTCCATCGAGCCCCGGGAAATAGTCCCTATCACAGGGACGCAGACTTTTGGCGGCCAGGTCGCTTTCCTCGTGATCATTATGCCGACTATTACGAACCGAATCTACAAATGGATCAATCGAACACAGGAAACTACGAGGTTGGCCAGCGTGCCTACCAACCAGATATGCGATATGCGTCTTTTCAACGGTCAGGTACGGGGCGTCGGCCGCCTGTTTGCTACCACTGTAGCATGACGGGGCACATTCTGCCGTCGTAGACGCCAGCCGCCAACATACAGGGCCCCGGACGCACACCCTCAACGTTCTTCCTACAGGCTTGACTCATCGTAGCATCCGGGAGTACTTCCGACCCCCTCCTGACAAAGTGCGCAGCGAAGTGGTTCTCCTTCATCGGATCGCAGCCTGACAACACCCACAATGCGCCCGAGGCGGTCGCCATCGCCTCGCCGCTGCCTAATGTCCCCACCCCCGGGAAACCAACCGGTGCGGTCGATGGGGATGAGGTCGCTGGACAGTCTATAATCGATAAACCTCTGCCTGTTTCTATGGAAAAAAACAAAGTTCAAGTTCCGGTCAATGGAGTTTCAACAATGGCTTTAGTGGACACTGGAGCCACCGTTTCTGTAATGAGTTATACGTTCAAGGAAATACTTGGCCGTAAAGTAATGTTCAGCTGGGATCAGTCTCTTTCGTTCCGGGAAGTTGGTGGCGAATGGCTCCGACCTATGGGTGTTTGTAGTGTGAACGTCTCGGTGGCCGAGAAAACGTTTACAGTGGAGTTCGCGGTGCTTCCCAGTTCTACACACGACTTCATTCTCGGGATGGACTTTTTACGGGATTGTGGTGCAACCGTTGACTGTGGCGCCGGTGAACTTTCAGTGAGCAGTCTTCCCTTTCTCTTGTATGACGATGATTCTCCGGCTGAAGAAATTCTGATTGTTTGTGACGACGTGGTTCTGCCAGCACACACAGCATCGCCCATCACGGTGACGGCTTCTGGCATCCCTGACAGCTCCCTGGACGCCTTTGTGGAGCCACTGGGCGGGAACTGTGCGAAGAAAGACGTTTTGTTGCCGCGGTGCCTTATTCGCATCAACAATGGTCACACTTTATTGTGGGCGTTCAACTGCTCCGCTCATATCGTAGTTCTACCTAGAGGCATGAAACTTGCCCGTTTTGAGGCTCACGAGAGCGCGTCTGTTGCTGTGGTGTGTGAAAGTGAGCCTCAGGTTGCCACTAGCCGCGTGCCTGATTTAAACGTTTTGGGCAATTATTGATAAATCACTCCCCTCAGCTGAGCGTGCTACGCTGGTGACCGTTCTATCCCGACATGCTTCTTTGTTTGACGTCTACCAAGATGGCACCAACATCCGAATCCCGTCTTCACGTGCGCGACACACAATTGAAACCGGCTCGGCACGTCCAATTCGACAAAAGCCCAACCGAGTCGCCCCATATGAACGCAAGGTTATAGCGGATCAGGTGAAAGAAACGCTGCAAAAGGAGGTTATACAAGAGTCATCTAGTCCGTGGGCTGCACCCGTCATCCTTGTCAAGAAGAAAGACGGGTCATGGCGATTTTGCATTGACTATCGGCGCCTCAATTCCATTACGAAGAAAGACGTATACCCGCTTCCTCGAATAGACGACGTAATTGACTGTCTACAGTCAGCGTCCTACTTCTCGTCCGTGGACCTATGATCCGGATATTGGCAAATCCCGATGGAACCTGCACACAGGAAAAAAAACGGCCTTCGTCACTCCTGACGGTCTTTTTGAATTCAACATGATGCCGTTTGGATTATGCAACGCTCCGGCAACATTCGAAAGGTTCATGGACACGATTCTGCGTGGATTGAAGTGGGAAATTTGTTTGTGTTGATGACGTAGTAATTTTCAGGCGAACGTTCGATGAGCACAACTGCCGCGTGGATACCGTCCTGAACTGCCTGCAGAGTGCCGGCCTCGTTCTGAATTTGAAGAAATGCCGTTTTGGCGAGCGTCAAGCACTGGTTCTTGGCCACATGGTTGACAAGGACGGCGTCCGACCTGATCCTCGTAAGATTGAAGCTGTCGGCAACTTCAAACAACCACGCTCAGCGCGCGAGCTCCGCAGCTTCCTGGGGCTGTGCTCATACTTTCGTCGGTTCGTTCCTCGGTTCGCGGACTTGCCATCGCCACTTACGCACCTTTTACATGGCAACGTCCCATTCCATTGGACACCAGAATCGGACACCATATATATATATATATATATATATATATATATATATATATATATATATATATATATATATATATATATATATATGTATATATATTAGTGGCCAATTCTGGTGTCCGATGGAATGGGACGTTATCAGACCAGACCAGTGGTTATCGCACCAAACCGGTATTCTAGAGGTCGTGGGTTCGGATCCCACCTGGCGGGCATTTTTTCTCCACTTTATTTCCGAATTCTTCATCTGTTTCTATGACCCACCACATCCTCCCCTTTGCTTTCCAAGGTTTTCCTGACTGCCAAACCTAATTTCTGTCTATATATATATATATATATATATATATATATCGCGAAAATGAGGGGCTCCGTGAAATAAGACAGAAAATAACGGTTGGCAGTCAAGAAAACCTCGCAAAGCAAAGGGGAGGTTGTGGTGGGTCATAGAAAGAGATGAAGTATTTTTTGAGTCGAAAAGAAAGTGGTGAAAAAATACCGGTCTGGTGCGATAACCACTACGCTACCGGCGAGGCTGTTTCCGCAGCACTTTCTCGGGTATTTATGTTAAGGTATTTTTGTTTCCTGCACTTGGGGGTGGTAGCCAGCGCCACTCAGACTACTCGGGGTGAAGGGGACCTTCTTTTTAACCCCCGGGCCGTGCCTCGAATGTCTACGACATGTCGAGAGTGGTCGGCCAGCGTTGAACCCTTTGCCACCAAGACTGCCAGAACAGAGGCCCTTGCTAAGCATGTAGCGAATCAGAAAATGGGAAATGAGGGGCTCCGTGAAATAAGACAGAAAATAAGGGTTGGCAGTCAAGAAAACCTCGGAAAGCAAAGGGCAGGTTGTGGTGGGTCATAGAAAGAGATGAAGAATTTTTTGAGTCGAAAAGAAAGTGGTGAAAAAATGCCCGCCGGGTGGGATCCGAACCCACGACCTCCAGAATACCGGTCTGGTGTGATAACCACTACGCTACCGGCGCTTCTGTTGCCATTAGCGGCTGCCTCCTACTATCACTATAATTGTAGAGTTCCAGCCGCCATTAAAAAGAATCACTTACGTCCCACGGTCCTCGCCTCGGTTCTTTAACAAAATGGTGCCGTGACCAGGATTAACGGATAATACAGTTGAATACCTGAGTGCGCACCGCCCCACAACGATGACGTGAGTGACCGCAACGATGGGACTACACTGCTGCTCCTGACCATTGTTCGCCCAGCCGACTGGATGGCCCAATTCACCAGGATCCCCTTTTCCACCGTCAGGCTCCGCTCACCAACCGCAATGCGTCTCCCGCCGTCTCTGATCGTACCATCACGCCCCCGCTTCGCCAGGGCCGGTCGCCGTCGCCTCGCCGCCGGTCCGTGCCCCCGCCGCTGGGAAACTAGCTGGTGCGGCCGACAGGGGTGAGGTCGCGGAACGGTCGGTTTTACCAAATCCACTGTCAGTAGTGATGGTAGAGAACAAGGTGTGTATTTGTGTCGACGGTGTGAACGCAACTGCTTTGGTGGATACTGGTGCTAGTGTGTCAGTGATGAGCTTGTCATTTAAAGATCGCCTTGGACATAAAGTTATGTTTGAGTGGGATAGAACCAGACATTTCCATGGGGTTGGTGGTGAGCCTTGGCGGGTAGTTGGAATTATCTCGGCAATCGTTGCGCTTGGCGGAGACACCTTCAGAACTGAGTTTACCGTATTAGAGTACGCAACGCACGATGTCATTCTGGGTATCGACTTTTAGAAACAATGTGGGGCAAAGTTAGATTGCGGTGCTGGATATATTTCATTGCGAAGTGTATTGCCTGTCTGTATCGAGCAAGCTACCGAAACCGGCCGAGGAGTGTTCACTGTTGCCGATGATACGCTATTGCCTCCTATGTCAGCCATGTTCGTTCCCGTGAAGTGCAGCCATATGAGCACGGGTAGCTGCTGTGTGGCGTTAGTTGAGCCCGAACGGAACACAGCGATGAAGAAAAACGTGTTCGTACCTCGGGCTTTGGTTCATCAGGAGGGTGGCTTTACTCACGTGTAGACAGTGAACGCAAGCTCAGAACCCATACTTCTCCCTCAGGGCCTCACGCTCGCCACTTACGCCTATAATTTAGATACTTCCCTGGACGCTATTTCTATGGCTGGCCCTGGGACTAATGTGGAACGGGACTATACAGCCAATTTCATCAAAATGGTTAACAAATCGTTGCCGTCTGAGCAACGACACGCATTGCAAAAATTGCCTGCTCGACAGGCTTCGGTGTTCGATTTTGCGCAGGGTAAATACCCGCCTGCGCAGCCAGAGTCTCGGAAGCAACATCGAATTTGCACCGGCGATACACCACCCATCCGGCAGAAACCTTACCGCGTGTCTCCTTCTGAGCGCAGAGCTATAGATGAACAGATTGAGGAAATGCTCCGGAACGGTATGATTCAGGAATCTACCAGCCCATGGGCCGCCCCTGTAATACTGGTCAGAAAGCAGGACAACACGTGGCGATTTTGCGTTGACTACTGTAGACTTAATAATGTGACGAAGAAGGACGTCTACCCGCCTCCACGAATTGACGACACCATCGATTGTCTGCATTCTGCCTCCTACTTTTCGTCGGTTGATGTTCGATCGGGCTATTAGCAGATTCTTATGCACCCGGACGACAAGGAGACGACAGCATTCGTCACACCAGATGGCTTGTTCGAATTTAATGTTATGCTGTTCGGCCTCTGCAACGCGCCTGCAACATTCGAAACATTCATGGACTCTGTCCTGCGGGGCCTGAGGTGGGAAGCCTGCATGTGTTATCTAGATGACATCATAATTTTCGGCAGGACGTTCGACGAGCATAACCAGCGGCTTCATGTTGTTCTCCAGCGCATCGCACAAGCTGGCCTGGTCCTGAACTCGAAGAAGTGCCATTTCGGAGAGCGCCAGGCGCTTGTGCTTGGCTTCCTTGTTTACCACGACGGAATCAGGCCTGACCCCCAAAAGATTGCTGTGGTTCGTGATATTCAAAAACCCCGATCACTTAACGACCTGCGGAGCTTCCTTGGACTGTGCTCCTACTTTCGTCGGTTTATCAGACTTCACCAAGATCACCTGTCCCCTCACAGCTCTTCTTCGTAAAGACACGCCCTTTGTGTGGACTCCCGAATGTGACTCGTCTTTCACGGAGTTGAAGCATTTGTTGAAATCCGGTCCTGTGTTGCGCCACTTCGACCCCTCGGCCCCCATTGAGATCCACTCAGACGCCAGCGCCATCGGTGTTGGGGCTGTGCTGGTCCAACCGCATGGAGGTGCGCATATATAGCGCTGTCGCCTACGCAAGTCGTACCCTCTCGAAAGCAGAGCAAAACTACACTGTGACAGAACTAGAATGCCTTGCGATGATTTTCGCCATTCAAAAGTTCAGACCCTATATTTATGGACGACATTTTACTATTGTAACAGACCATCACTGCCTGTGCTGGGTTGTCGGACTACGCGACCCGTCGGGTCGATCGCTCGCTGGTCTTTACGGCTTCAGGAATTCGATTTCGCTGTTGTATACAAGAGTGGGAGCCGCTGCACCGACGCTGACTGTTTGTCACGCCTGCCTCAATAAGCGCAGCTATTTGAGGAAGAACACCATGCCGATTCCTTAGCTTCCATCTCGACCACGCTCCCTACTACTACTACTACTAAGTGGTTCAAGAGAAAAGGAAAGGAGATGCACTGGGGATATTATTGAGCCCAGCTGGGGGCTCACCTGCATACAACCCAGTGCGGGGGGGAGGGGGAGGAGGGGTATATAAAGATTAGAGAGGAGAAAGCGGGTGATAAAGGGATAGGTACCCAATGCACTCGTGTTTCAGGAAGAGCAACAAAAAGATAGCAGCTTGAAGCCATTTTTAGTCTCCGCACAGGCGTCTCAAGCGTCGACTTCACCGTTCGTCGTCCGAGATGGCTTGCTCTGGAGACAGAATTATTCGTCCGATGGTGCTCGTTTTCTGCTTGTCGTGCCTGAGAGCCTCCGGCCTGTCGTCCTGCACGCTATGCATGACGACGTCACCTCAGGACATCTTGGCTTTGCCCGCACGCTTTACCGACTCCGTCAACGTTTCTACTGGCCTCGCCTCCGGAAGCCAACGAAGCAGTTCGTCACCAGATGGCAGGTGTGCCAGCGCTACAAGCATCCCACAGTTCCTCCTTCAGGGCTTTTGCATCCGGTGCGTCCACCAACGTCATCTTTTGAAAAAGTAGGAGTTGACTTGCTCGGCCCCGGAATCGATGGATAATTGTCTGCGTCGATTACCTGACAAGATATGTGGAAACGACTGCACTGCCATCCGCTACAGCTTCCGAAGTCGCACACTTTTTTCTGCACTTCATCATACTGCGCCATGGTGCCCCCCGTGTGGTTATAAGTGTTCGCGGACGACAATTCACAGCGGATATCGTCGAAGAGCTCCTTCGGCTCTGTGGGTCACAGTACCGACACAGCACGCCATATCACCCACAAACCAATGGCCTTACTGAGCGAACAAATCGTACACTAACAAACATGTTGACCATTTACGTATCCTCAGATCACAAAAACTGGGACGATGTGTTACCTTTTATCATATATAGGCTTACAATACTGCTAAGCACGAGGTCACGGGATACGCACTTTTCTTTCTTTTATACCTGTGACTGCCAAGTAGCTTCCTCGACACTATCCTACTCTTTTCTCACCATGAAGATGTTTCTATAGCGTAGACTCTCTGTCGTGCTGAAGAGGGACGCCGCATTGCCCGACTACGGACTTTGACGTCCCAGGCGAAGACTAAGGCGCGATATGACCGACGACACGCACCAGCTTCGTACTTTACCGGTGACCTTGTCTGGCTCTGGACGCCGCTACGCAAACGTGGTTTGTGCCAGAAGTTTTTATCAACCTATACCGGGCTGTTTGTAGTTGTGCGAAAATTAAGCGACCTGAATTATGAAATTGCTAAAGTGATGTCACAAGATCGCCGATCCCGCAAGACCCAAGTTGTTCACGTCGCCCGCGTGAAGCCTTGCCAACCCCAACAACTTCAACTCGCTCGGTGAGCTTCGTCTCGCCCCGGGGAAGTGTTACAGCGCAGTTTCTACGAAGGATATTGTCTCCCGGTTTTCTAATGGAAAAGGATTGACCAAGCCCACTGTGGTTTGGTAGAAGAGGTGCTGGTGGTTGAGATGGTGACTGTTCCGGCCGCTTCCCGATCTGTTCGCTTGGCTCTTCCCGGTCCACATCACTGTAAATAAACCCATTTCATCCATCAAGACCGTGTCAATATACAGGGTGGCCCACCTATCATGCACCAAGATTTAAAAAAGAGCAATAGCTTTACGCGAACAAAACCTAGTGCGTAATGTTTGCAGTACTGTGGAGAATCGGATAGTAGTTTTTTCGTTAATGATGCTTAAATAATTAATTGTAATTAATTATCTAACTCGAGAAGTGCTGTTCTAATCACTGAAGTGTCAATGAGGCGCTTGTAGGTACCCACTCACGAGGGCCATCTAACTGCGGTATTTTCAGCGACGAACTAATTGCGTACTCATTTATTCTGACTGATAAAGAAAACCCGCGAAATATGAAAAATACCACGTGACGGCGCTGATACCACGTGACACACTGATATATATATATATATATATATATATATATATATATATATATATATATATATATATATATATATATATATCAGTGTGTCGAACCAAAAAAAATACCGTTTCAAACAAAAATTGAGAATGCTGCTGTACCCCAAGGGCAGTGCCGCAAAACAACTACGAGATATTAGAAAAACAGGTGAAGTGGCGACGGTTTACATCCTACTTGAGAGAGAGTTCTGGGGCTATTTTGGGTGTTTGAAGGTGTGAGAGGGTTGTTGGAAAAATGCGAAAGGAAGAAGAGGTGGCCATTAGCAGCTGCCTCCTACTATCACTATCATTGTAGAGTTCCAGCCGCCATTAAAAAGAATCACTTCCGTCCCGCGGTCCTCGCCTCGGTTCTTTACAAAATGGTGCCGTGACCACGATTAATGGATAATACAGTTGAAGACCTGAGTGCGCACCGCCCCACAACGATGACGTGAGTGACCGCAACGATGGGACTACACTGCTGCTCCTGACCATTGACCGAAAGCGTCCGCGGAGAAAACACAACGACTTGAGGACGCGCAAGACCTGCAGCGGACCCCACGCTCTCAACGATTTACCGATTCTCCGCGGACGTCTCGCGGAGACCACTGAAAGACAACGACAACGGCTTCGACATCAACGACAACGGCTTCGACATTCCACCGAGCGTGATCCTTCTCGACGACCACCTAGACATTAACGACGTCGAGAATGGATCTGCAAGGCCTTTGCCAAAGAAGAAGCCTAATCCGACAGGACGTAAAAGCACTGATCGACGACATAAAATCACGCATGACTGACGAGACATCATCAATCGGTGAGCTAATTTTCCTGAAAAAAGTTTATTAGAAAAGTATGAAATCCTGAAGAAACTGGACAGTGAAATTGAAGAGCTTCTCGAACTGGATGATTTAGAGAAAGAATGTGAAGCATCATATGAATTCGAAGATTTGATCCTGCTGACAAAATTTAGAATGGAGCGATTGTTCCCGGAGTTGCAAAAATATTCTAGCAATGACACTGTAGCAATAGCCTCCGAACAAGACAACAGCACCATAAAGAACAAACAGTCAGCCCTGAAGAACAGTGGCCGTCCTAACAAAAACAGCGATTTGGCGGCACATTCGAAGGACGATCGTCAGGAGCCCCATGTCACCGAACGAGCTGGTACTTTCAAAGAACAACATAATGCCTCAATCGACAAAGTGCCGGCAGCTGCTCCTAAGGCTCGCTCAGATGAACTGACAACAGCTTTTCCCACAGTTGACGGTGCAAACGATGAACCCGCGTCATTACCTCGAATGAATATAACGAGGGATAGAAGTGACGGCACTACACTTGAGGTACCAAAAAAGAAGTCTTCTGCGCAGGATTTTGAAGAGATTAAGAAGTGTTCACCACACAACGAACGACTTCATGGAACCCCGAAGGTGAACCAAAGAACACTGCAGAAACATCGACAGATTGACGCAGTTACAGGCGCACCCGTCGATCGTTCAATTATATGTTGCAACCACGGAAACACGACTTTGGAGGGGATTTTATTGAATAGAAAAAAACGTGAAGATTTTATAACCCCGATGCCAAAACAACGACGGCGAAAATGGCGAAGCCGGATAACCCTACCACAGGCAGGTACAAGTAGCACAAATAAGGCTCCACCGAAACGTGTGATCCAGTACAATGTGAGACTAAAAGCAAGGAATCAATAGAAGGCCCCATGTCGAAGGACCTGTATACACCTGAAGAGATACATCCGGCACTTGAATTTCCTGAGGACCCGACAGTCAACCCGACGACCATGCCGCATGAAGTTTGTACGAAGTCTGCAAGGTCGTCATCCAGGACGGACGATGGTGCAATCGAGTCGATTACCCTGCTCAGATTCTGCAAGGCGCAGGTATCACAAACGCACCAAGCATCGATGGAAACGAAAGTATAAACTAGACTAACACAGGGCGGCTACGACGTTCATTACAAGGATTTTGAGCACATTGAACTGATCACGGGACCTTAGACGAAAGTGTTAAAAGACGACTGCTTGATGACCGTTGAAAACTGCAATTCTTCACGTCATGCCCATTCTCCTCCGCCATTTATCGCGTGGCCGGGAGGATGTTGGAAAAATCCGAAAGGAAGAAGAGGTGGCCATTAGCAGCTGTCTCCTACTATCACTATCATTGTAAAGTTCCAGCCACCATTAAAAAGAATCACGTCCCGCGGTCCTCACCTCGGTTCTTTAACAAGGGTCACCGATCTGCGCGTGCGCCGTTTTTTAGTATATATGGGAGTTCTTCCAAAAAACTTTTGTTGTAAGTCTCGTGATTGCCCTTGTCTTGCCTCTGCTTGTGTGTAGCGTGTTTTTTGCAGTTTTTTCCCTGAACATGATGAATCAACAGGCCCAGGCCTTCACTTTACTACTTTTTCGCCCGCACTTTATGTTGTTCTAGCGACTATTTGTAAAGCCACCGCCAAGACATATGACGGTGGGATATATTTTCTGCCCTTTCCTTTTTTGTTGAAATCGCAATCGTCGCTATGTAATCGCCAATCACGCTAACCTTGAAGCCTTAAATTTAGGCCTGCGTACTGGCACGTTCATATACGAGCCCTTAATACCAATGGCGCACATTTTTCTTATATTTGTAACAAACAGAAAAATCCTATAACAGGCACATAAATACTACCAATGAATTAGATTATTTGGTCACCCTGAATAATTTGTTAGCTATCACCTTATCTAATGTGCTAACCACACTTTGGTTAAAAGTAAGCTTTAGTTAACGCTCAGTCACTGCGTTATTGCTGTGACCACTGCAGCTCTTTTTGCGATAGCTATACCCGATGTCATCGTACCGCCCGACCCCTGGCTATCGTTCCGTGTGTACATTGCGGAATCTTATTACAGACTAGCGGTAGTACCCGGCGGTGCCCGGGTGGGCCATTATATTAAGGACAGCATTTGGTATTTGTTAGTCGCCATATTAGGCTACTTCATTGGGAAGTGGTACACATTCGGGAGCGCCTGCCTGCTGTCAATACATAGGCTCCTACTGCAGGCGCGTCGTGGTAATGTGAAACGACTGGTACTCGTGTTTTACTCCAACTCTCGCTAAACAAATTGCACCAAGAGGCGCGTTTGAGCGAACAGTGCTTTTCTTTTTGAAGCTAGAGCAGGTTGCCTGCGAACTAAGAGTTTTGTGGGGAATTATTCACAAAATGATGGGGTATGTGTGGTCTGCAGGAAAGAAACAGAAACTATGCGGCACATAGTGTTAGAATGTGAGGGTATCCTTCCAAATCTACATGAAGGGAATATTGGGCTTTCAGAAGCCCTAGGATTTAAGGGTATCAGAGAGGAAGTTAACTTCAAGGCTGTCGAGGGGACGAAAAGAAGATTAGAATGCTGGTGGACGAAAAGCAGATAGGGGAATATTGCCTAGGACAGTTACCACCTGTAACAGGGAAAAGAAAGTATTTCGGGCCTAATAAGCTTTAGTGCGTGCCCTAAGCAGCGCTAGTATTAAACCAAGAGTGTAAAACATGGTTATATTAGTCCTTTTTGGTAACACATGTCATCACCCCGCTTCAAAGGGGAAACCAATAGGAATCATCATCATCATCAGTCAGTGAGTGAAAAAGTTTTATTGAGCTGGCGAAGTGGGAGTGGTTCCCAATTTCAGAAAGCCTTGTGATGAGTGGGCAGCCTTCGTTCTGGAGGAAGTATTGTCTGGACATCCAGATCGCTGTTAGTCGCCAGGTTCTCCCACAGCTCAAGGTTTGGAAAAGTGGATGGAAGAAGGGGGAGCTTAATTTGCTTGCACTCTTAATATGATATGAGAAAGAGTGCCAGGTTGCAAACACAACTTGAATTCGGCAGGAGATTGCGCTGGGAACACATGATGGAGGCCGGCTGGGTGAGGGGTATTCTTCCTCGTAGGAAGTGCTATCTCAGAAGATATGAACGATGCTCATCGGTACAGTTTTATCATAAGTAACATGGGCTCCCTGCGGGAGGCGCGAGGTTGCAGGAAGTCCCAGCAGATGCCGAGGGCTAACCTTTGCGCTTTTTACTGGTACATCTTCTCTTTTGCATTTACGATATATGACACCTGCTCGTACGGGAGACGCGTAGTTGCCGAAGGTGTCAACAGATGGCGACCGCTAAGCGAACGCGGGAAAACTCAAGTGAATTTTACGTCCAAAAGGATGCAAATTGAAAAATCTCGCTTTGCTCCTTGTCCGCATTTTAGCACAAATTCCTGAAATTGGTTTTTGGGCAATTAAATGAGCAGCATTTTCCAGAAAAAACAATAAGAAGCTGCAGTTTTCTCTCGCTCTAAACAGAAATTTGGTCCGTACAGGACCAATCAGCTCACCAGGCGAACGCTTCCGTCACGTATACCGACTGGCGACGCGAAAAATTCGCCTCCGCCCCTTCGGCGTCGGCGAAGGAGACCTGGCCTGGCGGTTAGGCCTAGTGTGGCCGGGCATGCCGTCATCCCGGATGGCTCACCAGTGACGGCAGCAATGGACGCTACGCAAGTGCCTGCATCGGCCGCCCTCTGCACGCAAGCTTCGGCATCACTGAACCAGCCAAGCTGTTCCGACACCCAGTTGACCCAACAACAGGAACCAGTGATGGGAGACCCCGTGGTTCAACAGCCCGCCACCTCAACGGAACATACCCAGGAGATGGACTATGATTCTTCTGTGCCTTGAAGTGAAGTGCCAGCACCCTGCGCGAAGCACGCAACTTTCCCCGCTCAGGATACACCGCCCACTAAGAAGGTGAGGGCCACCCCAGATGCTTCCACCGCACCCGCTCCTCCTCGCAGCAGTTCTCGCACCGCTGTTTACCCAACCCCACCCCCCGACCGCTCATTCCGGGTTCACATTAAACCGACCACCAGGTTTGACGTCACCACTATCCCCGTTAAATTAGTTCAACAAGTGATAGACCGGTGTCTAGGCACCCAGGGTTATCAGGGGTTCATGATTCATAAAGTGTCCAATACAATAACAGTCCACCTTGCCAGCCTGGATGACGTTAACAAGGTCTGTGGTATTACCAGCATCCCCATCTCCAGCGATGGTACCATGACAGTGCACTCTTACTTTGCCTCTAGACCCAGTGTGCAGCGGTGCGTCCTGTACGACCTTGACCCGAATGACTCCCCTGCGACCATTCTACGTGAGTTGAGGTCCCCCACACATGAGGTTCTGGCTGTCCGGCGTATGGGTAAAAGAAGGACCTACCTAGTCACCGTACAAGGTTCTTCTACTATACCGGAAAGGTTCTACTACAATGGCTGTGTGCTGCACCCAAAGCCTTATCGACCACGAGTCATGTATTGCTACAGGTGCTTTAAACTAGGTCACCAGCAAAACTACTGTCCGAAGGAAACTGTAGACCCAGAGATAATAAATGCTGACGGCAAGCCACGCTATCGTTGCGGGCTTTGCAAGGCTGATGACCACGACATAATGTCGACAAAGTGCCCGACCAAACAGCGCGCCACACCCCGCGCTCGACGTCGGGAAAGCAGTTCAGTAAGGGTTCCATTAAACAATCTCTTCCAGGTCTTGGAACCCATCGAGTGCTCTGCTGTAGAAGATCCTGAGGAACCCGTTTCAACCGGTGTTTCGTATTCGCAGATTCTGAAGAAGCCCGATCCTAAAAAGCATAGACCTCCTAAGCATACGCCCAATGATAATTGGGAGTTCACTGAATATGCTTTGGTAGATGAAGACCTGGATGCTCAAATAGCCCAACTATCTAAGCAGCTTGAGACACTCCGGCAAAGGAAGGCAGGCGTAGCTGGTCTCCGTAAAGAACGGGCTGCAACTCATGCACTGCAAGGTTCGCAAAGCGTGCCTTTACGGATGCGAGTGAATGCTCAAAAGACAACCCCCAGTGGTACAGCCGTCTGGACAGTTATACTTGAAACCCTATCCAATCTGACCCAACTTATACAAGATAGCTTATACCATGGCTAAATGTCCTTCAAGCCATCAACCGGTCCTCCTGCAATGGAATTGCCGAGGCCTTTCGAACAAATTAGGAGAACTAAAAACCAAAATTACTCTGGTGAACTTCATGTGTGGGCGCTCCTGTTACAGGAATCAAACAAGTTGTGCGCTCTCCCTCAATTCATTGGTTACCATAGTCCTTCCATCCCGGATAATCGCACTGGCAATGCACCTGGAAAAGCGGCAATATACATTGTCAGTAGTTCTCCTCAAACGCCAATCGATCGTCAGAAATGGTGCAACCAACAGCAAGAGGTTATCGCAGTTTTAACGCGCCCAGCCAAAACACCACTTCTTCTAGTGTCCTTTTATGGGAGGCCATGCAGAGCCCGTCTTAACCTGGGTTGGCTCCACCACCTCAGGGCTATGTACCCAGGCACTCCCATACTCGTAGCGGGAGACTTCAACGCCCCACACTCCTTGTCGGGCTACGAGAAAGACTCCAAGAGGGGAGTACAGGTTCATGACACCTTCACGAGCATGAACTTTACCTTACTGAACATTCCAGCCGTACCTACCACCCCTTCAACTCGGTCTCATGCTCCGGACCTTACGTGGTGGCTTGGACCCGGTAATCCCTCCTGGAATCCGGAGCCAGACGCTTGGGCGAGCGACCATTCTGCAATTTTGATTGGCTTACACACGAAGAAGTTACATAAACTTCGTCGCCAGGTCAGAATTGTTCACTGGGACAAAGTCCGCTCTGACGAACGGGCTTCTTCACTAACTTCCGAGAACCTAATTTCCACGCTGCAGTCCGTACTCACCAACTGCACTATACATACCACAGTGAACGAGGATCAACCGAAGCCCGATATGCACCTCCTTAAACTTTGGGCAGAGCGTCGCCGAGCAGAGATTTTGGCTAATCGCCACCCGACGCAATTCAACGCTCGTGTCACGGCAAACCGTATCGCGGCACAAGCGCGACGCTACGAGAAAGTTGTCACGTCGCCGTTGGCATGACTGGTGCTCTGGCTTTGGCTCTGGCTCTGGCACTGGAAACAAGGCCTTATGGCGGACCTTCCAAGCCATGGAGAGGAGTGGCAGCCTAGTTGACCCATCAGCTAGCATTCGCCTGGCTCTCAACATCAGCCCAGAGGAGTTTGCGGACAGAGCGGCCGTTAGTTTCTTTCCCAACCACCAACAACCTCCGGCCACCTCCCCGTCGGCTGTGGTACTGGATGAATCGGGTATAACCCAACCGTTTACGATGGCCGAGCTCATCGCGGCCATTGAAGAATCAAAAGCACACTCTTCTCCAGGGTATGATGAAATCCCGTATGAGCTGTTCAAGAACTTGGAGGGGGAGGCCTTGGACGCAATACTCCGTTCGTTGAATGATGTGTGGGCGAAAGGTGTCATTCCACCCGAGTGGAAACACTCCGTGGTAGTGCCTATCCCCAAACCGGGAAAACCACCCACGGGTATTAATGCACTAAGACCTATTTCTTTGACACCGACAATATGGCAGATATTTGAGCGGATACTGGCCACTCGATTATCCTGGTGGCTGGAGCACAACAGGAAATACCACCCTGCTCAGATTGGCTTCAGACTGCACCTAGGTACAGAGGATAGACTCTCTATTCTGGCTGATGATATTTTGCATGTTTCACCCCACAGCAATCGTGTGCGGACTGTGGTGGCTACCGACATTTCCAAGGCCTATGACAACGTGGACCACAGGACAATACTCAGAAACATGGAGTCCTTAGGGATTCCACATCATGTATCCAAAGTGGTACACTCCTTCCTGTGCTCAAGGACGTTTTCTGTACGAGTGGATGGGAAGCCGGTCGGCCTATTTACATCGAATCGTGGGGTACCGCAAGGTTCCGTGCTAGCACCGCTGCTCTTCAACATCGCATTTGCACCCTTGGCATGGAAGTTGCAAGACATCCCTTTCGTGAGATTTATTATCTACGCGGATGATGTCACACTGTGTTCCACAAACCGCGACCTCGGTGTGCAGTGCCGTCATCTCCAGCAAGCCCTACATGTTTTTCATGCCTTTGCGGAATCAGCCGGTTTAGAAATTTCAGCTGAGAAGTCGTGCTACACACAAGTGGCTAATAAGTCAGGAAGGAAGTTAGCCTCTATGGCTAACTTTCAACTTAAAATTGGTTCAGCTGCCATACCAGCCAAAGAAGAGCTGCGGGTGCTCGGACTTCTGATCCACCAGTCGGGTTCTGGCCTTCACTGGCTCTGGAAGGCACGGAAGGAGTCCTCGACAACCTTGCACTTTATCCGCCGGATTGCAGCGCGTAGTGGAGGAGCCCGCACGGAGGTGGCTAGAAGACTCGTACGTGCTGTTCTCCAGCCACGCCTACTCTACCAGGCACAATTTCACAGACTGACCAAGCAGCAATGGGGGCAACTTGATACTATAAACCGAGAAGCATTGCGCACCATCACGGCACTTCCTCGTCTTACCCCGATACCCATCTTACAGGAACACGCCCAGCTCAATACTATAACGAAGCTTATAAACCAGCGCGAAGAAGGAAGGAAGCTCAAGCGTTTGTATATTCCAGTGGTCGCAGCGCTTCATTCACATTTTTGTCATGCGTCCCCCGTCACTTCAACCTCAGACCATCTTCCACCATGGCGGTACACGACAACGACAACAAATAAAACGACGAAGCTTCGTCGCCGTGACCAGCCAGCGCCAACCTCCGATACCACAGTCCCTGACGGCCACTGCGTACTGTACACAGACGCAGCTCTTCTGCCGGACGGAGGACGGACTGCTTTCGTCAGTGCCACGCACCCGGAAATCAAAGGGTCGCGCTGTTACGCTACCGACACTCCGGACCCGCTGCTACTGGAGCTCCAGGCTGTTCATGACGCAGTCAATGCTGCAAGTGCGCTCCATAACATCACGGAGGTGCATATATATACAGACTCGCTCAGTGCTGTGAAGCATCTGAAGCAAGTAAAGAAGACACCTCTGATCTGCCAGCAGATTCACAGCCTCCACAGAACATCACAGCTAACGATTCGTGTACATTGGGCACACGGGCACGGTCGGAATATTCTTAATCAATTAGCGGACCATATTTCCCACTCTTCTTCCCCCCCCCCTGAATCCTCCCCTAGCCCCCTTCCTTGTGATCCGCGCTCCCGTCTTTTAGCCCGGAAATCTCTCCTGAGAAGGGACACACGTGCCCTAATTCCCCCGTGTGTCTGCTCCCTGCCCCCTAATCTTTCCCGGGTGGAGGAAGTTTCTCTCAGGAGGCTTCGGGCTGGGGTGGCCCTCACACCTTCAGTCTCTTGGACTTGGGGGCACTCACAAGACGACCCAGGAACGTGTCCCAAGTGTTCGTCTCCGGCGGTTGAAGCTGACGCCAAGCATCTTTTGTGGACGTGCGCGGGAACGAGGACAGCACGAGACCATGCGCTCAGAAAGGTTGGTCTCCGGTGGGATAAACCGGATGACTACAACCGCTGGGTGCAGGACGATAAATACTGCAGGTAGCTGATGGACTTTCTGCACGCCACTGGACTGCATGCATACCTGTAGATTTGAACACCTGTCGGTTTCGTGACCTTCTGTGCTCTTGGCAGCCCCTCTCTCCCTATTTTCTGCTCTTTCTCTTTCCTTCATACTTTTTGCTCTACTCCTATTTTTAAAACGCCTCTCTTTCTCTTTTCTTCCTATTTTCTTCTCTACCTCTATCTTTAAAACGCCTGCCATATGCCGCGCGGCAAACACTCATAATTTAAAAAAAAAGAATGAGAGATATCAACTGGCTGTGTAGTTATTTACGAAAGTGTAAAAACACAGTGTTTTCCCGAAATCCTACTTGCCTCTATTGGGAGGGTGTAATTGAAAAATGGTGCAGAACAGTGCTTAGATATCTGTGTAAGTTGCCTATCTCAACAAAAACCAGTTACATATCTCAAATGGCGGGCGGTAAAAAAAATTAATATCTGAAAATCTATTTTACCGCTTTTCACTCTTTCCATTGTGGCATTTTTCAAATTTTCAGAAATAGTGACCTCCAACACCGTAATCACAATGTGCCCTTGAAATTGAAATCTGTAGCCGTTTGAAAGAGCAGTTTGGCTAGACGTGTACATAACCTGTTAGGCCTCTTTGACTCGTCAGCCGTGTAATTCACTCGGTATTCACTAAAGATAACGGACAAACACCTCATCTCCCATCGCCTAATAATGATACAATCAACCCAATAAATATAACTGACGAAGGAATCTGTAGCCTTTTGCTTGAGCTAGACCCTAAAAAAGCTTCGGGGCCCGATAACATTCAAAACGCATTTCTTCGGCGATATGCAGAATGGTGTAGTAAATATCTTGGCCTGGTTTTTCGCAAATCTTTCTCGTTGTCACAGCTACCACACGATTGGAAAAAGGCCAAAGTTACACCAATTCCGAAGTCGGGGGATTGCGACGACCCTTGTAACTGTAGACCAATTTCGCTAACCAGCACATCGTGTAAAATATTTGAGCATATTATCCTAAAACACTTAACAGTTTTCTTGGAAACAAATGGCATCCTGTCACCTTGCCAACACGGGTTTCGCAGCAGATTATCAACCATTACGCAACTAACAGAAGTTGTTCATGACCTAGCATTGAACTGTTCCCACACTGATGTAATATTACTAGACTTTTCAAAGGCTTTTGACTCCGTATGCCATAATAAATTAATTGCGAAGCTCCGACACACAATCGGGGACGGACCAATAACACACTGGATAAGAGAATTCCTGAGTGACCGTTCACAGTTTGTCATGTTTGAGCAAGTGGCGTCTGAAACCGTTCCCGTTACCTCTGGGGTACCACAAGGCTCCGTTCTTGGGCCACTGTTATTTCTCATCTTCATTAATGATATCACGAAGAACGTTTCCTGTAACATAAAGCTATTCGCCGACGACTGCATTGTTTATAAAGAAATTACCAGCTATTCCGATCACCTTGAGCTTGCTGATTCATTAAACCACCTTGCCCAGTGGTGCACCGATTGGCAAATGTCGATTAACCTTAAGAAAACTGTGTGCATGAGTCTAACAAGAAAGAAAGATCCTGTAAACTACGTTTACAGTATTAACGGTGCGAGACTTGAAAGAGTAAAGCAACACAAATACTTAGGTGTAACAATTACTTCACAACTTAGGTGGGATGCACACATTGACAAAATAATTTCAAATGCGCTGCGAAAGTTGCTTTATCTTCGCAGATGTCATCGAATGGCTCCACAATCTACCAAGCTTTTAGCCTACACTACCTACGTGAGACCGGTTCTAGAATATGCCAGTACAATATGGTTTCCCCAAACAGTCACTAGCGTAAATAAACTTGAAAAAGTACAAAGGAAGGCAGCGCGATTCATCCGCAATAGATATAGGCGTACTGATTCCCCGACGAATATGTTATCAAGCTGTGGCCTTCCAACACTCGCGGCTAGAGCAAGACAGGCGCGCCTGAAATTTCTTTTTCAGTTAATTCACAACCACTACAAAATCGACACATCCAGGTATATTCTGCTACCAGAATCCCGTACAACCCGGCATACACACCCCCATACTCTAAAAGAATATTCTTTCCAGAACGACACCTTCAAGAACTCTTTTTTTCCCCTAGCTATACGAGAATGGAATAGTTTAGACCCCTCCGTTGCTAACACAAATTCGCTAAAGGACTTTGCATCAAAAATAGAAAATGCAACATCTTAGCCCACCTTGCCTTCATTGGTAGATGCATTACAGCCTCCTGTTGAACTGTCTGAGTGGCCGAGGACTCTATATGTGTGCAGTTATTTGTAGTGTTTTATCCCTTTTCATGTAACATTCCTTATCAGCTCGTGTTACTGAGGTTTGAAATGTGTTTTTCTGCATTTCCGGCTACAAATGAGTGTTTTGAAATAATTAGTTTTTGTGTGTTTATCCTTTGTTCTGTGAATATTTTTATCTATAACTATATTGAAACATGTTTCGTATTCTGCTGTGTATACTTTAAAGACCATCCGCGTTTAAGATTGCAGTTCTTCTCTCTCTTTCTTACCGCATTTTTCTGCTGTTTGTGTAGACTACGTGTATGTAAAATCTCCAAGCCCAGCTGCTATGGTCTCGGTAAGAGACTGGCAGTATTGTAAATAAATAAATAAATAAATTTGTAAAAAACAATTTGGCCCTTTTAGCGGCATCCCAGGGCGAAATCCTTAAAAATGGTTCTGTGCAATTGTATGACTAACGTATGCTGCCAAAAATTAGTTGGATAACTGAATCGCTGACAGATTGATTTCAGAATCTTTAGGAACACCGTTTTATTTCCGGAATGTGGAATCACCTTGCTAGTGTTGGTTAGGGCGAAATCCAAGAACTACTTTTTAGATACTTTTAAGGGCTACATATATCAGCAAAAAACACTTCCATATGTGAATGGGTTACCGAGAAAATCACGAATTCGCGAAACCCCAATTTCGCCCTTTTCCATGGTTAGGAGTGCAATTTCTGAAAAACCCGCCTTAGTGAGCACATACTCGAAATTTCAAGTCTGTAGACCTAACAGTTTTGGCTGGGCGTTGATGAGTCAGTCAGTCAGTCAGTCAGTCAGTCAGTTAGTCAGTCAGTCAGTCAGTCAGTCAGTCAGTCAGTCAGTCAGTCAGTCAGTCGGGCACTTGTTTTTATAGGTATAGATTATGCAGCTACAAAATGAAAGGGAAATTTGACGCGCGGAGTATGAGATGGGACTTTTTTGGGTAGACGCTTTCTAATTCGACCACAGCAGTACTCCCCTCCACAACGAGTACCAGTAGAAGTAATGTAGCGAGTTGGGCAGTCACTACAAGTGCACCCTCGAAGAAAAAAAGCAGATCTGAAAGAGACAAAACTGCAGAACAAGCAGAAAGGATGATCGGTGGGCGAATTGCACAGTGCTGCCTGCCTATCTGCACGTGTGATCTGCTTTATTAGACAGATTTAGTTAGGCGTTCCGGGCGTTAGCGTATTGCTGGGCGTAAAGCGGAGCTTACGCTCATCGCGACGCGCCCATGGATAGTTTTTGCACAGCGTTTTTCGTAGCGTGCGCTAACGCTTGCGGTGCCACCTGCTGAACCCAACGCGAAGTACCCAACGCGAAGACCCTTTTTACGTGGCTAACCAAGGCAAGTTGTAGCTGGAGGGCGTATTTTTGTTTTCAATGCGTTAACGCTGGTTTCGATTGTAAAAATCTTGCAAGTGTGATAAAAAGACCCTCTTACCTTGATTCAGTTTTAGGGAAAAATACGATACACAAGTCGCGATTGTTTTGCTCAACCGCGCAACGCCAAAGTTTTGAAGCAACACGCAGTGCTCGGGATACTTACTTTCTTCAGCTCTGAAATATGGCAGGTCCGTGCGACAAATACAACTGAGCATGGCATGCGGCGCTAAAGCGATCCGCAAATAGAAACAGCGGGTAGGCTGGCACGGCGGTTTAGCGATACACATCACCCGGGTGTAGCAACTCAACAAAATATACAATGCATTCCTATTACTCACTTCCTCTTATTTGTGGGGTCCAACTACAGAACATTCACGTTTCACACGGGTAGCGCAACGTTCTCGGCTCCCACCCAAGGGTGCGACGACGGCGCAGGCGAAAATTCTTGAATGGCCGAAATGGAGGCTGGCGATCCGCACTAACTCTGCGCGCTTTCCACCGTCACGACACGCACACAAACCCCGCAACCCGCTTCAGGAGCCATCCGCGTTGTCCTTGGTCGTTTATTTCTGGCCGGTATGCCTGTTGTACCTGCCTGAACTAAAACGCTGTCGCCCAATGAAAAACACACGCGACGGTCCGCGTTTCCAGTCGGGGAACCGGATCGCTCGCCTCCAGCCGGCGACATCGCCTAGGCAGCAGCCATTTTGGAAGCAAGCTGCTTACAAAGCAGGTCCGCAGCGCCCCGCAAGCGCCCCGGAACATACGCTCCCAGCCGTTGCGGGCGTAGCACCATATCTTCGGGGCGTTTACGTAGCGTACTGCGCATGCGCAGTCGCACTCCGCCCCGCCGGGGCGTACGCTCGTCTGGGGCGCGCGCCCAGCTAAATCTGTCTAAAGCTTGGGATTGGGCTAGTTGGTTTGACATCTCAGGGGGAAAAAACAGCGCAGAGATGGGGACTAACGGACGAAAAGACAGTACAAGCGCTGTCTGTCTACTGTTTCTGCTTCCAAGAAAAGGTCGAGGGCTGCAGTTTCTTGCCAAGGGATTAAGTGCGCACCTTAACAGTTTTCCCCGCCCTATCTGTTGTTATTTGTATCTGTAAAAAACGGAACTTGCCCATTGTACTGTCCTCAAAAACTGA
Source organism: Haemaphysalis longicornis (assembly GCF_048455015.1). NCBI lineage: Eukaryota > Metazoa > Arthropoda > Arachnida > Ixodida > Ixodidae > Haemaphysalis > Haemaphysalis longicornis. Next base: position 8,069,940 of record NW_027526295.1, read on the forward strand.
CAACGGAACTCACTTCTTTCGTATTGGGGACACGTTTGGTTGTGAAAGGCAAGGCAAAGAAAAGCATAGAGCAATATCTACGTTTTGGTGCTTTTTTACTTATTCGGTTGTACTTACTTTTTGCGTAACATATTTTAAAACAACGTGATTCGCCTTTTCTTTTTTGTTGTTTTCCGTGTAAACACATTAAAAAAAAAACTGGCGCATTTGATGCCCTGTACTATATCTCTGCTCCGAAGCACAGCTTATGTTGCAGGCCGGCAGTCCTATTATACCCTGCTGGTGATATTAAAGGGGCCCTGAAATACTTTCCGCCGATGCATGGATGTACATGTAACCACATAAATCAATGTATTAGTAATCTCCTCCCGCAAGAACTTTGTTATAGCGATGAGTATTAGCTGAGAAATCGTAAATCAAAAACTGCGGATTATCGTCGCGCCGCGTTTACACCTCCTTTCAACTTACTCTCCGCTGTTGACGGCTCGCGAGCCTTCACTCCCATGATGCTGCTCTCATCAGCGGTGACGTACTTCCGCTATTGCGCTGCTCAGACTGCCGTCTGCTACGGGCAAGCGCTGTTGACACCATGAATCCCGCGCTCTGCTCAAGGCTGGAAAAGCGAACGAAAAATTTGGCCTCATGTGTGCGGCGGCCTGGCCTTGCCCTTTCGCGGCGTACGTTGCTGCAGTTGCTATCGGCGGCACATGACTCTTTATCGGCGGCGAACTCGCAGCCGCACGGGGAGGCTCGTGCCCTCGTTCTCTTTGATGCACCACGCACTGTTTATCCAAAACGCGCCGTATCAGGTGTGGCCCCGCTGGCACTGCCGGGTCTTATTTTACGGCGGTGGTAATATCCTGCCGGCGGCATGTGAAAAAGACATTTTAAACCGATACAGACCCCGTGCACAAAACGCTTCAATCATGTGACCAGTTCAGCTTGGGGTGATGCGTGGTGGAGTGCGGCAACGTTGGCAAAACATGCTCCGCCGCGGTTCTGAGCTTTCTAGCACTGGAGCGAGCGCCATTTCTTTGCCAATCTCAAACATCGGTTGCCTTGGCAACAAGGCACAAACCACTCTAGAAGTCCGTTACGGTTCCGTGGTCCCGGTTCAGCTCGGGGTCCCACTTCGCGACATGTGGGCACTGCAGGCATACCACCCACTCCCATTGGGAAGTGCGAGATGCGTTTGGCATTAGAGGAGGCGATGGTGTGTGTTGTGGACACCTTTGTTTCGCGATGAAATGCGACGTTGTGCTTCTGCGGGTGGATAGTGCTTCCCATAGTCTGGATTATCTTTCTCGAGCGACGTACGACTCAACCTCGCAAGGGGTATGTGCAGTGTGCGTGGCTAAAAGCCATCTCGGCTTGTGCGCCAGAGTTAAGTGGCTTGCTGTTCGTCCCCGCAAACCGCGCGCGAGGTGAGTGCCGAATTTACGACGGGCAGGAGGAGGCAACCCATAGTCTGTCAATCGCGGTTTTGACTTGCAACGCATGTTGTGACATTGTGTTCGTTCGAAACGCATCTCTGGATTGTTTTGAAGTTGAATAAAATGTGTGCGTCAAACCCGGGCATTCGGCTCAGGGCGTTCTCTGCGATCTTTCAAGATCTTTCAAGATCTAAAAAATAGCAGTGCCTGTGACGTCGATCGCTTGCAGATAAGTCCAGTAAAGCATGTATTAGATATCATAGCACCAGTTCTCGTTCGTATATATAATATGTCACTGTCGTCCGGAATATTCCCTGACCAAATGCAGGTTGCAAAAGTTTCGCCACTTTATAAAAAAGGTGACAGAACCGCCTTGTCTAACGACAGACCAATCGCAATACTACCAGTCTTTTTCAAAGGTGTTGAAAAAATTATCTTTAACCAGATATCAACACTTCTTGAAACAAAATATCTTTTAACTAGTTCCCAGTATGCCTTCCGAAAAAACAGATCAACTCAGCTTGCACTAATAGACCAAAAAGAATTTATTTTAGAAACTTTGAAAAGCGATTACTGACGCTAGGAGCGATTACTGACATTGATTTCACCAAAGCCTTCGACTGCATCAATGACGAACTTTTACTTAAGAAGCTATTACATTACAGTATTCGGGGCGTAGCATTCGATCTAATGAAATCGTACCTAAACTCTAGACAGCCGTACGTAGAAATGAACAACATCCGCTCGCAGATACAATCAATTCACACAGGTGTACCACAAGGAAGCATCCAAGGCCGTCTACTTTTCAATATTTACATAAACGATCTAGTAAACATAGGTAGCAGCACAAAATATATAATTGAGGCAGACGACACCTCGTTACTATTCACAGCAAATGATGCTCATGATCTTGCCTCGACCGCGAATGCGGTTTTAGAGAAACTGCGCTTGTGGTGTATCGATAATGGTCTTAAAGTTAACACCGAAAAAACGAAAGCAATTTTGTTCCAACCGAAAAACAAATGCTCTAATATTGAGCTTGTACAATGTGCTAAAACATTGGGAGTTCTCTTCGACCATCGCATGTCATGGAATGAACATATCAATGTTCTAATAAGCAAACTTTCCAAAGCAGTCGGACTTTTGTATTCAGTTAAAAATCTCTTTCGTAGAGTAGAAGTTCTGATTTATAACGCTCTCTTTTTAAGTCACATAAATTATTGTTCCTGTGTTTGGGGAATCAGATCCGCTACAAACTTGCACCACTTGTTTCTTCTGCAGAAAAAATGCGAGCGCATAATATCTAATATGCCTCACCGCTCACCGTCTGAGCCCTTATTTCAGGAGCTGTCCCTGATGAAAGTACATAATCTGCTAAACCATAGACTAGTGTCTGCGTGTCGCAAAGAAGTAAAAACTGGCACCAATTTTATCGCTTCCCTGGCAAATCTGAAAGCAAACGTCCTAACCTACAACACACGGTCACCGGAACTTTGGCACGTACCCTGCCCAAGACCAAATTACGGTACTCAAATGTTAAGCTTACTCTTACCACCTTACTGAATAAACTTCACTTGAGTAGTATAGACGTCACATCCACATCTTTAACAGCTCTTCGTACGTACTTCCTGTAGTGACACGCTTTCCTTTTAAATGCGGAGCATTTCTTAGGCTCGCGATGTCACTCGTCGATGTTGTCGGCGCCGTCGACACGCTCACTGCGCATGCGCGTCGCGTCGAGGCGCAGGTGCGCGTCTCTCCCCCGTACCCTCCTCGCTCTCAACAACAGCTGCGGCGGTGCGGGGGGAGCGCGTCTGTGCGCGCATGCGTCGTAGCTACCCGTGCGCTGCGTCGCGCTCAACAGTAACGGCGGCAGGGCGTGTACACGTGATAACGGCGTGGTGGGTGCGTGGAAAGTTTGCACGCTTGAGTACGGAAGTGTGCGCATGCGCGTCTCTCCCCCGTACTCCTCTCCCTCGAACGCGGGCGGTGTGTATATAAGCGGCGGAGCGCGCGTTCGGAATTCAGTCAAGGGTTTGCTTGGCTTTCGCTTGACTTGACGCTTTGCTTGACGGCACCAAGCAATAAAGACATACTTTAACTTTACACTCCTTGCCTTCGCTTCTCCTTCATTCAATAAATAAGAATAATAAGACGAAGTAACAATTAAGCATTCCCAAACCATACCTAATTACGCAATATTCACGCGATATATACCCCCACCACTCTGCGACGCATTTACTCGAGTTCCCCCGTGGGAAGATGCGGAGGAGGAGGAGGCAAAACGTTTTATTGAGCAAAAAAAAAAGAAAGAAAGAAGGTGGGTGGCGTCCTCAGTTCAGGAAGCCGCGCGCTTCCGCAGCCCGGGTGGCCCGGTTGATCAGGCGTTGCTGGTCCTCCGGGTGCAGGCTGGTCAGCGCGCGTTCCCACCGCTCAGGGGATGGGGAAGGGAGGGGATCGGGATGGTGCGGGCAGAACCATACAAGATGGGCTGTTGTGGCGGGGAGGTTGCAGGAATGGCAGAAGTAGGAGAATGTGGTAGGGGAGATGTGCGACAGTACGGTACAGTTGAAGTATGTGCCTGTCTGTAGCCGGCGCCACGTCCGGGCCTCTGCTGTAGTGAGCGACGGGTGGGGAGGGGGGAAGTGGAAACGAGTGTGGCGGTAGTGGGCAAGCAGGTCGGTGTATCTGAGCGGCAGAGGGTGGAGGGATGGGGCGGATGCCAAGTCGTCTGTCTTTGGATGGGAATCCCGGAAAATGAGCTCACGGGCAGCGGCATGTGCCGCCTCATTCCCTGGTAGGAAGGCATGCCCAGGTGTCCACACTATCTGGATGGTTGGGGGAGTCTTGAGGGATTGAAGTATCTTGAGAGCCTGGTAGGGAATGCGGCCAAGAAGGTAGTAGCGGCAGGCCTGCTGAGAGTCTGTTAAGATGGTGAGGTGGCCCGTACTTGTAGTGGTGGTGGCTGCCAGGGCTATGGCGGTTGCTTCTGCTGTTGCGGTTGTGGTGTTAGGTAAGGTGGCCGAGGTGAGTATAGCACCTGTAGAATCCGTGACTGCCAGGGTGGCCGTGAAGCTCGGGTCAATTACCTCAACAGACGTTATTCTGGCCAACCAGACAGCAGATACACCAACATCGCGCACTGGGAAGATGCGGGCGGTTTTTTTTTTTTCATGCCTGCCTGAAGTTTGGAATGCGTTTCTTTAGCGCAAGAACCCATTTTCTTCTTTGACGCTCATATCATTTGATATCTTGTTCACCCACCACGCCAAAACCACACTAGTAATGCGCCTTGTGTATCATTCATGTTTGATGCCTGTGAGCTGCACTCTTATTGTTCCTCTAGTAGTGGTTGTCGCCTTCATTCTGCATTGCCCCAAGAGTTAGCGTTCTAGTTGTCACTAGCTTGAACACTGCCCCTCTCGAGCCGTTATACTTGTGACATCGAAAGGAATTACCGTATGCCTTGACATGTACATCTCTAGCGCCGGTTTCTTCTTCTTTTCTTCTTTTTCTGTATTTGTTGTTATTGTAGTAGTACTACTAGTTGTTGTTGTTGACGTTTCTTCTTTTGTGATGGGAGGATCTTCTCTTTCTCTGTTATTTTTTTTTAATTTTCCTTTCTTTTCGAAAAGGTTTCTTTCTTTGTTTTTGTTTTCTTTCTCACTCCACCCCTGCTGCTGCCTCTGTCATTGGATTTTAGAGTTTGTCAAGCTGCCTAGACCGGCTTTTCCCCAACAAATCCACCATAAAATTATGTATATTTTATGGAAATATAGCAATTCAATTCAAAAGTGACACGGGGCGTCAACGCTTTCTTTATGGAACGTGCTCAGGTAAGAGAATATCCATGTCGTGTTATGGCCCTGTTGCATTCAATACAAACGGTTAAGCGCTTGTTTACACTTGTTTCGTTTGTCGTAAAATGTCCAAGCACTCCGGAACTCTGTTGGCAGATCAGCCGGCGAGCGGACGCTGAGCAGACTACTCATCTCTTTGCCGGAAGTCCATGAAAATGTCTCCCAATAACAGGATGTCTAGCTCATGACGAACATCTGGGAATCGATGACGTAGACATGTGAAGATGGCGGCGTCCAAAAACACGAAGGGAAGGGAGAGAAAAAAGCGACAAACTTTGCAACAAAAGTGTGACCTTTCCCCTGCGCGTAAAATAGTAATACTTGGCGCAAATGACGTTGACGACCCAATCTAACGATTGCGCTAGTTCATTCAGTGTACTCAAAACGCCTTTCAAGGCCCCTTTAAACGTGGATCAAAATCTCGATACAAGGACGTTTTCGATTTCCATCTACTTCAGAAAAACGGTCGTGGGAGGGAGATCGAGGCCACTTGTGGTCAGCAGCAAACGTCTTAGACACTGAGCAGCTCCTACGGCCACACTTGTCAAGTATTAACAATTTGCAGGTGTGGGACCTTTTAAACAAATTATGAAATGCAAAACGTTTGCACACATCGTTTTCGGGCTTTCGCTGTCGTGCAGTGGTGCACTCCTGCAGCCTGGTTGCTCCAATATAGTCGCAGCCATAGGGAAGGCCAAAGTCGTTTTGTATCCGCTGCAAGCTGCCGAGAACGACATTTCGTTTGGTCAGCTTGCGCTACGCTCGTGCTTCCAGCAGCAACAGACCATTGCTACATGGGTGCTCATTCATTTACCCTGTCGTTACATTGTGTTCAATCGTCTGGAGGGGAAAAGGCGCGAGAGGGTACGAAGTTGATTATGGTACGAGAAAGAAAAAAGGCCTGAATTGCATTGTCTGTGCAATATCAACAACCGAGGGTCGAACCGTTCCGGCATGTACCCCGTAACCGTTATTTCATTTTTCGGTTCAGTTCCCGTTTTTGGTTCGGTTCGGTTCCGGTTCGACATCGTGATATATATATATATAGACTGAAAAGATAAAAACTCACACAGAGCGCGAAAAAAATAAGGTTAGTAGAGACAGAGACAAACGAGAAAGACGTAGAAAATAAAAATAAGTTTACTGACGTTTCAGGGAGAGGACTCCCTTTCTTCAGAGTACAAAATAAGTTCGTTTCAGAGCTATATATATACAGAAAATGTAGCAAGCGCGAGGGCAAGGTAAGAGGAGGGAGAGTTTGTACAAATGGACCATGGTTGGTGGGTAGCAAAAGAATGAAGAGAGAGCGGGAAAATTAATTACAAAAAGGATAATAAGAACACACAGTCACGCGGTACGAACTTGGAAAAAAAGAAAGAGAGAAGAACCAAACACAGATAAAAAAATAATATATAATTAAAAAAATAATAATAAATAAATAACAAGGTAATTTTCCTCCCCCGTGGCAACGGGGGTAAAAGAGGGGACAAGATTTGACCCCTCTTTCACCCCTGTTGCCACGGGGGAGGAAAATTACCTTGTTATTTATTTATTATTATTTTTTTAAATTATATATTATTTTTTTATCTGTGTTTGGTTCTTCTCTCTTTCTTTTTTTCCAAGTTCGTACCGCGTGACTGTGTGTTCTTATTATCCTTTTTGTAATTAATTTTCCCGCTCTCTCTTCATTCTTTTGCTACCCACCAACCATGGTCCATTTGTACAAAGTCTCCCTCCTCTTACCTTGCCCTCGCGCTTGCTACATTTTCTGTATATATATAGCTCTGAAACGAACTCATTTTGTACTCTGAAGAAAGGGAGTCCTCTGCCTGAAACGTCAGTAAACTTATTTTTATTTTCTACGTCTTTCTCGTTTGTCTCTGTCTCTACTAACCTTATATATATATATATATAGATAGATATATACATATATATATATATATATATATATATATATATATATATATATATATATATACCGTAGAGCGAACAGACGAACGGGTAACAAACAAACTTAATTGACGTTTCGGCCTGGGACTGACGAAGGCCTGTCCCAGGCCGAAACGTCAATAAAGTTTGTTTGTTACCCGTTCGTCTGTTCGCTCTACGGTATTTTCACCGGGCCCATTGCATCATCTTCTGACGTATATATATATATATATATATATATATATATATATATATATATATATATATATATAGCGAATCAGAACGGGAAAGGAGGGGCTAGTTCAATTACAACAGAAATAAGGGTTGGCAGTCAAGAAAACCTCGGAAAGCAAAGGGGGCAATGTGGTAGGGCCCGGCGGACATTTTTAGATGCGGAGCATCTCTTCCTTGTGGGTATGTCCCGCGGCGTCGGCGTCCGCACTCACACTACGCATGCGCAACTCTCCTCCATCCCGCTCTCCAACAGCTGCGCGTTACTCTCTCCACTTCTCTCCTACCACCTGCTTGCGCTTCTCCTGCGTTCTCGCTTCTGCTCTCGCGGTGCATGCGCTACTCTCCTCCTCTAGTCTCCTCTCCTTCAAGTGTGAATATAAAGCGGGCAGAGAGCTGCGCGCGTTCAGTGCAGCGCTTGCTTCGGTTGACTCCGTTGATGCTTCCGATGAAGTGTGATGGAAGCAAGTCCCGTCAGTGAGTGGGCTGACGCAAGCACGCGTCAGCATCAGCCCAATCACTAATAGCAACGTTACGTCCACTCAAGACAAAGCTGCGAAGCGAAAGGCACGCGTCGCTGAACGCAAACGCTTGAAGCGAGCGGCGGACCCTGAACTTCATCAGCGCGAAGCAGCTTCGAAGCGTCAACGTCGAGCAGCGGATCCTGAGCTTCGGCAACGTCAAGCAGCGTCGGTTCGAGAACGTCGAGCGGCGGTACCGGAACTTCGACAATTTTCCCCAAACCCAACTACTAACACAACGGAACGCAACGGAACCCCCCGATGTTCCGCATCCTACTCAGGGTTCCCTCGGGAAGATGGGGTAATTTTTTCTCCACTTCCTTTCTGTGTTTCCAAATTCTTCTTTATCTGTTTCAATGACGTACTACATTCTCCCGTTTGCTTTCCGAGGTTTTAGTGACTGCCACCCTTTATTTCTGTCTTAATTCAACGAGCCCCTCATTTCCCATTCTGATTCGCTACATGCATAGCGAGGGCCTCTAATCTGGCCGTCTTGGTGCCATAGGGAGCTTAAGAGGGTTCAACGCTGGTCGACCACTCTCGACATGTAGAAACTCGAGTCACGGCCCGTGGGTTGAAATGACGGCCCCTTTCACCCCGAGTAGCACGAGTGGCGCTGGCTACCACCCTCAAGCGGAGGAAAGAAAAATACGTTAACTTAAATACCCCAGAAAGTGGAGGGGGAATTAGCCTCGCTGATAGCGTAGTGGCCATCGCACCAGACGCGTATTCTAGAGGTCGTGGGTTCGGATCCCACCCGGCGGGCATTTTTTTCCACTTTCTCTACGTATTCCCAAATGACCTACCAAATTCTACCCTTTGCTTTCCGAGGTGTTCTTCACTGGCAATATATATATATATTGATATAGGAACGCAGGAAAGCAGACCTAAGGCAGGGCGGTGTTTATTCCGGCAGTCGTTCCTAAGCAGCCAGCCGAACCAACGAACTCCGATGATGATGAGGATCGCGCTAGCCCAGCGATACGATGATGACACCAAACGATGCGTGGGTGAGGCGACGCTGATGATAGTGTGTTTGGACACACAAGAGAGAATGACCACTCAATAAATCAATGTGAAGACAGCGCTCACACTAGTTTCCCCGGCGGCTGAAGCGGCCATCCTGGCCGTCAAAGGGAGGATGATCTGCGCCGAAAGCGCTTGAGGCGTGAAACATGGACAGTTTCGATGCCACGGCACCGTCGGTCAGCGACTCCACAACTGGGAGCAACGACGTAGTTGACTGGAGATGTTCTCTGTAGCACGGTGTACGGACCAATGAAGCGCGGCATAAACTTTTCACAGAGTCCTGGCGCACGGAGCGGCGTCGAAAGCAGTACCTCATCCCCAGGGTTGAATACAACATCCCGGCGGTCTACGTCATAGCGCGACTTGCGGTCATTTTGGCAGGACACGGTGTTCAATCGTGCGAGGTTTCGGCACTGCGCTAGTCGAGAAACAAATTGGTCGGTGATGTTGGTTGTGGTATCCACGGGATAGGAAAAGAAAGATGCGTCTAGAATGGACGGTGGGTGGCGGCCGTAGACGAGGAAGAACGGTGAAAATTCAGTGGTGCTTTGAATGGCGGTATTATAGGCGTATATGACAAAGGGAAGTATGACGTTCCAGTTCCTGTGGTCGGGGTTGATACAGAGAGAAATCATATCCGAAAGTGTACGATGGAACCGTTCTGTTAGCCCATTTGTCTGTGGATGATAGCTCGACGTGGGTTTGTGGGCAGTACCAGCAGCTTGGAGAACTTCGTCAAGGACTGCTGACAGAAAGGTTCGGCCACGATCACTTAAAAGAGTACGAGGTGGTCCATGCCGTAAGAAGATGGCATGCAGAAACAAATCTGCGACCTCAGAAGCGCAGCCGGTACGTAGAGTGGCAGTTTCTGCATACCGCGTTAAGTGATCGACAGCGGTCACAATCCATCGATGACCAGTCGAAGTGAAAGGCAATGGTCCATACAAATCGATGCCCACAACTTTGAATGGGGCAGAAGAACAAGGCAGCGGCTGTAGCATACCGGCAGGGGCTGAGGTCGAGCGCTTACGACGCTGGCACGAAGGGCAGGACGCAAAATATTTAGCGGCACTTGAGGAAAGGCAAAAGAATCTGCTTTGGATGTGGTCGTAGGTCTTGTAGAAAGCAAGATGGCCAGCTGTGGCGTCATCGTGGAAAATTTCCAAGATCTTGGCTCGGAGAGAGCGAGGAACGACTGGGACCCGTCTGTCTCCGGTAGGGTGGTAATTGTGGCGGTAAAGGGCTCCACCAATGGAAAGGCGAAATTTACTTAGTTGGCGGCGCGTTCGGCTGTTAGGTGGGGATGTTGAACCGTCGAGAAGGTCCAGTAGTCGTCTGCAGTACGGGTCGGCTCGTTGGAGAGAAACAAGATTTTGTAGGATATCATGACCGGCGGTTTGCAAAGGGACCATGGGCAACGCGAACGGAGTTATTGAAAGCGATGAGTTACATTGGGACGATGGCTGTGGGCAACGGGAAAGAGCGTCGGCATCACTGTGCTTTCTCCCCGACTTGTAAGTCACAGTGAAGTCATATTCCTATAGACGGAGTATCCAGAGGCCAAGGCGCCCCGAGAGGTTCTTGAGGGAGGATAACCAACACAGGGCGTGGTGGTCTGTTACCACTGAGAAATGTTACCACTCTTACCACTGACGTCGACCCGAACGGAGCTCCAGGGGTGTAGCTGGGAGCGGCAGAGGACGGGGCCGTTAAGCAACTCCACCACTTCAGAGAGGAAAGCAGGAAAGCAGACCTAAGGCAGGGCGGTGTTTATTCCGGCGGTCGTTACAAAGCAGCCAGCCGAACCAACGAACTCCGATGATGATTTGGATCGCTCGAGCCCAGCGATACAATGATGACACCAAACGATGCGTGGGCGAGACGATGCTGATGATAGTGTGTTTGGACACACTAGAGAGAATGACCACTGTTGCGACTTCCTCCGCTGACCTCGCCGTCGCCCCGCCTTCAGACCTTCCTGAATGCTTGGACACGACCGAAAACATCAGCGTACCCCCCGCCATTCACATACACCGGTACAAACACAAAAAGAAGCTCCGACTCAAGCAACTTACGCCGAAGGATCACGTTTCCAACAGACCTTCCCTTACAAGAAGCCAAGAAATATTTATTAACAAATTCTATACAGATGCGTCATTTTCACCGGAAACAATTCGCAAATGGTACTACCCCCACATCAACCCAAAATGTTCATACTGTCAGCAAGCCGTCACGGCTGATTTGCACCACCTGGTCTGGATATGCCCCAAATTCTCTCGATATCGGAATTTCATTTCCCCAAACCCAGATCCCTCAACCCGTATCGATCCCCTCACATTAGATGAACCCACCCTTAACCTTGTAATACGGTTCGCCACTAAGAGCAGTCTAGCGCGAGTTATATAGCGACTGCCTACACCAGTGAATGGACCATTCAATGCTGAACAATTGTCCTGTGAAAAACTGATGCCGCCTCCCGAAGACCACGAACTCATACGAGCCCCTTTCAGCCATGAATCCTCCCCTCCCAACTCCCCCCAAGGCCTCCGGCCTTCCCTATTTGAATAAAAGATTTAACAACAACAACCTCGTCTTCACCCCTTCTAGCAGACGACGCTGCTCATCGTCATTTTCATCATGCTCTTCAAGACTTCACGAGCTTCCGCATGCTGTCGTGGCTGCGTCGGCTCACGCCACTTCTTCTAGATTCCATTAAAGCCTCATCGTATCACGACGTGTCGCTCCCCTTCCTGAGCATCGCGCAACAGCTGGAGGACCCAGAGGTCCAACACATGGTGCCGAGAACCCGGGACTTCTAGACGACGCCAAGCCCATCAACGCACGGAGCTGCGCAAGCCGAGGAAAAGATGCCGCTCCTGCGATCTTGGCGAGTTCTGAGCTGCGTGCGACCGAATGGAACGACAGCTTCGACGACGACGCAGCCTAGGGGCGCAACTTGATGGCCTTCTAAAGGACGCGGAAGGCTACATAAGTGGAACCAGAGAGGCGAGGGCAGGAGCGGTGAGTGTACTGCTCGAACGAATCAATGCATTTTATGGCCAGATAGAGAAGTTGGACGAGGCCATCTTTGAAGAGACACCGGACGACCTAGTAGACAGCGAGACGACAGACGCGGGACAATACCGCGACAAGGATGTCAGCGCTACCGCGAACTTTCGTCTCAAGCTGCAAGACTCCCGGCATTCAACAACACGTCCGACGACCGTCCACCCATCACCGACTGGCAAATGCAAACTTCCCCAGCTAGAGCTCCTCAAATTTGACGGGAACCGCAGATCGTGGCAGCGATTCTGGACACAGTTTTCGGCAGCCGTCCACAACAACGACGAGCTCAGCACGGCTGATAAGTTTAACTACTTGAGCAGCCTCGTGACTGGAGCAGCTGCGTCAGCCATAGCCGGACTGCAAGCTACCGATGGCTGCTACAAGGACGCCATCTAGATCCTGAAACAGCACGAAACAAAACTACCTTAACATAAATACCCAAGAAAGTGCCGGGGAAACAGCCCCGCTGGTAGCGTAGTGGTTATCGCACCAGACCGGTATTCTGGAGGTCGTGGGTTCGGATGCCACCCGGCGGGCATTTTTTCACCACTTTCTTTTCGACAAAAAAAATTCTTCATCTCTTTCTATGGCCCACCACAACCTCCCCTTTGCTTTCCGAGGTTTTCTTGACTGCCAACCCTTATTTTCTGTGTATATATATATATATATATATATATATATATATATAGCCAATCAGAAAATGGGAAATGAGGGGCTCCGTGAAATAAGACAGAAAATAAGGGTTGCCAGTCAAGAAAACCTCGGAAAGCAAAGGGGAGGTTGTGTGGGTCATAGAAAGAGATGAAGAATTTTTTTAGTCGAAAAGAAAGTGGTGAAAAAATGCCCGCACAGGACAAATATATATATATATTGATACACAAAAATTGTTTTGACCACGGTAAAAAAAAAAGAGAACAGAGTTAATAACGTTTCGACCGAGGGACCGGCCTTCGTCAGATACAGCGATGGCATTTGTCGTACAGCTTATATATGTTTCAAAACTACAAATCATCAGCAAAAAAGTAAACGCAGCTACAGCAGCTGAATGGGGAAATGGAAGAAAAGGAAAGAGGCAAACACGAGATACAGGCGCTTGTCTAAAGCATTACTTAGACGCTATGGTGCCCAGAATTATCAATAAAGGTTTTCTGCACGATGTCTGTGCTTATACAAAAGCAAGGCTATCTTTACAAGGTTGTCTCTATAAACACCAAGAACACGCGGAACGACCCTTAACAGCGATAACATGAACAATTGCCTATGAATATTCAGTTCAACAGCAGAACACAGTGTTATCACATCACTGCGTGTTCAGGCAGCTTAATTTCCCCGGACTTTCGTTTAAACCAGATGCTAAGGTGTTAAATTTGTAAATTAGGAATGACTCGCGAACTTCTCTATCATGGTGGGTACGAAAACGAGACTGAAGGATGGTGGCTTTGATATGATGAAAGGAATGGCTTGCAACGTTCACGTGTTTGGATAGCGGAAGATGTAGAAGGGAGGTTACATGTGCCTTGTGGTTATTGAAACGCAGTCTAAACGATAGCGCCGTTTGACCAATATATTGCAGGTTGCAAAGAGAACATTCTAACATATAGATTAAGTTTTCACTGTCACAGCAAAGATCGCTATTTATTTTTAGGCAGTACTTCGAGGCTGAACTGGTAACCGATCGGGTAGTAGTCATATGTGCGCAAACCTTGCAACGGGGCTTGTTGCAAGGATGGCACCCAGAGGGATCGACACGTGTGGTGTTTGATGAAGTTAAAATATCACGAAGGTTTCTAGCTCTGCGGTATACTACTCGTGGCGGTTCGGGAAAAAGTTCTTGCAGCCGATCACTCTGCTTGAGAATATTGTAGTGTTTACTTAAAATGTTCCTAATGTTAGGCATTGACGCGTTGTACGTAACCACGAGGTTAGTTTTTTCGGGGGGTTAAGGCCGCGCTTCAATATCGAGGAGGCCATTACGGTCAAGAGCATCGGCGCGCCTAAATGCGTCGTCAAGAATTTCGGCAGGGTACTTTTGTTTAGTGAGGGCGACGCGAAGTTGTAGGCAGTTGGACTCGAAGTCAGATTGCTTAGAACAAACTCTTTTAAAACGGATGGCTTGACTATACGGGATACTAGTTTTGCAATGCTTAGGGTGGCTACTGTCAAAATGGAGGCACTGTTGCCTGTCGGTTGGCTTGCAGTAAATTTTAGTCCCGATTTCACCGTTATCTACAGTCAAAGTAACGTCCAGAAAATTGATGGTTGACTGGGAAAAAGAATTGGAAAATGAAATAGAAGGGTGAGCCTGATTAAAATCATTAATGAAAGACAAAAGAGCGGCCTCACCGTGTGTCCAAATTAAGAAGATGTCGTCAATGAAGCGTTTATAGTACAGGGGTTTAAGAGCACAACTGGCTAGAAATTCGTTCTCAAGCAAGCCCATGAAGATATTAGCGTAGTTAGGACCAATGGCGGTGCCCATTGATGTACCACTAACCTGAACGTAATGAATTCCATTGAATTCAAAATTATTTAGCTCTAATATCAGGCGAAAAAGAGTAGCTAAAGTTTGGCTGTCCAAGGTCTTATTGATATCTGATATCTCGTATGCTAGTACTACAGATCGGATGCCGTCGGTACGCGGTATGTTAGTATACAGGGACGCCACGTCTAAGGTAACCAGGAGGGCCCCTTCGGGCACCTCAACAGAAGGGATATCAGATAAGAAATGATTGGTGTCTTTAACGTATGAAGCAAACGTTGTAGGAATGTGGTTGATTTCAGTATCGACAAAACGGGAGATATATTCGGTTACAGTTCCTATTCATCATCATCATCATTTATTTTACCCTTAAAGGCCTCTCTCGGGGCATTACATAAGGGGGGGGGAACAATCAAAGTACAAATCTCAATGAAAATACAGTTCATGTATACAGTTTTTGAATTACCAATACATACAGGTAGGAAAAAAAAACAAAAACACAGAGCATGTAGAACGAATTATTAACAGTCAATTCGCCGTCCAAAATATACAGGTGGCAGAAAACAAACAACGAAAAAAAGAAGAACAGCGATTAAGAGTCAAGGGCGGCTAGTAATAAATCTCTAAATTTAAAAGCAACTTGTTCGCTGACAATAGCATCAGTCAATCCATTCCACTCTTCAATAGCCGTAGGAAGAAATGATTTGTTAAAAGCGTTAGTAGAACCAAACAGCCGTTGAATACTCATGGAATTAAATAAGCGACGAGATGTTCGGAGATTCCCGAGACGATTGGACGGCTAGGATTACCATGTCTATGTATCTTCGGTAGAAGGTAGAAACGGCCTGCGACGGGGCTTAGAGGAATAAGAGACCTAATTAATGAGCTATCCAGCTTTTTTTCGGATGCGAGCGCGGTTAGCGTACTTGTTATGAGACTTAAAATGTTCAGTTGGGTCTTCATCCAATCGTTTATAAAATGACTGATCGTTAAGTTGCCTCATCGCTTCTTTAAGATAGTCTGTTTTATTTAGCACTACGACTGCGACCCCCTTATCTGCAGGCTTAATAACTAGGTATGCTGTCACGGGACTCTAGTTTCTTGATTGCTCGTAAATTTGTCATCAACTGTGTTGTCAGACGAGGAGAGAAGTGTGCCGTCACGAGGACTCAGTTTCTGTCCAGCCACAGGCGGATTCAGTGAATTCGAACTAATGAAAGACTTAGATAACTTTGCCCGCAGTTTAAGACTACGAGAATATTTTTATGGCAGAGATGATTCTAACCATACATCTAAAACAGTTCCTTCGTGTAAGCGCTGGACGCCTCCTAACCAACGTGACAAATGTCTAGATTTGTACATTAACGCAGTACAGCGAGACGTCCTAGAAGCATCATGCAATAAATCCTGTTTCAAACGTAACCTCAACCCAAAGGAAACCTCAGCAATCAAGAAACTAGAGTCCCGTGACAGCATAGTCATTAAGCCAGCAGATAAGGGGGGCGCAGCTAAGGGGCGCGCCAGCAGACAAGGGGCGCGCTAGCGATCACCACGACGAGCGTATCTCTAGCCCCTTGATAGAAAACGAAAACACGGCGCACCCCAATGCAGACGCTGGTACTGGTGCCTTTTCTTCCTTGGCTCCACACAAAGCGCGAACATTTGAAATAGCCCAACGATAAACGCGTATCGCAAAACCGACTAACAGGCATGGTCTGTCGTAACTTCTGCAAGTGCTTGTCGCTTTGGTATCACAATCAAGTTGGGCGACGCACACCGGACCCGCAGCTCGCTGCCGCCATGTTGCTGAAGGCCGATGGGCGAAGCCAACTCGAGTCGGATGGAGCCGGACGGCTGAGCCGGATGAATTCGCTCGCCGAGCGAATTCGGCCTCGGCGTCCAACTTGGCCCGACAAGGCCTCTCCAAAACAGGGCACGACAGGCCCAGTCGGACCATGTCGGGCTCAGTCGGGCTAAGAAGAAACTAGCCTTCAAGGCTGTTTTTTGAGTCGGATACACTCTCTAGTTCCCCCCGGTCCTCCACTTCGACAACCACCGTCAGAGCACCGACGTCCCCGCGAATTTCGTCTCATTTGCATTTTTTTGCCTTTTGTTTTTCCGCAATTTTCCGTTTTTTATCTTCGTATCTTGCCAATTCAGATTGTTCCGGATTAGAGAGAATTGCTTCCTTGCGTTTTACCAGTTCCGCTGATCTGCGTTCCTCGGCCTTCCGACTGCTGTGCTTCATAAACAATTTTTACCACAACAGTGACGTCAAGTACGTTGTCCTGTCATGGCGGCCACTTCGTTGGTGGTTGAGTGGAAACCGAAACTGACACGTATAAAGAAGGCTGTAGCTAATTATTTACGCTGCTGCAGACCATTTCATGTGCCATTCTATGATTACTGGGGTGGTAGCCACCCATTGCAGCAAAAAAAGGTTACAAAATGTTCGTGTCAGTACTGCTTTAAAGGGACAAACAACCGATTTTTGTCGAGTATATATTCTCTATCCCAAATGAAAGGGCATCGCTTAAAGGGACACTGAAGTGAATTTGTCAAGCTCCCGTTTTTGCTTGCACTGTGTAGACTGGCTCAAATTAGCACACTTTTCATCGTTTTTACGATTGACAAATCGGTAATTATTTTACAAAGCGTGAAAGAAGAAAAACTACCATGCGCGGTTTGCGGCGGCCGCACCAACTAAAGCTGTGACGTTAGGAGGAGCGGGCACCGTGATTGGACGATACCCAAGGTGAGCAACCAAACAAGTTTCGGTTTCGGTTTCGGTTCTGTAAAAAACAACCGCTGGCGTTGTTGGATGGGCATTCTCAATGACTCAGTAATCATCGTACCGCGCTTTTGCCATGTTGTCAGCTGTAAAAATGCATAAAGATCAGCCTCCTAGGACGGCTTGGAATCGTAGCATTCACTAGCCGAAACCTACGCAGTGCATGAACGCCCTCCGTGTACCCATAGACGCCCAAATGTCATGCGCTTTTCCCCCATAATTGGAGCTTGCCTCCCTCATGCCTGTATCGTAAAAAGCGTGTTCGCACCAGGCCAAGGGTCTGTTCATTCTGGCCTGTGCCCACTGCCTGCAAGCAGTCGGTGCTTATGGCAACAGCACGCCAACGAGAACTCGCTAGCGCGCCATGCATGTGCCAGCCTGCGCGCGTTTTGTGAACTAGTTCGTGTAGCCATGAACGTTGCGGCCCAAAAAAAGGTGAACTCAATATAGAAAACATCGGCGGAAAACAAAAAAGTTAACTTACAAAAAAAAAAAGCACGTACCCGCGGGGATTCGAACTCGTGACATGCAAAACATTTGCAGTGACATACCCAGCGCCCCAGACTACTGAGCCACGGAGCGGGACGCGAAGGCCTTCCTAATATAGGGTATATATTGTACAACCGGTTTACACTTTTATTTAGTTTTGGCATTTCAAGCAGTTTAGGTGACTATTTGTTGTACTGCGATCGTGCAGTAAGCGTCGCCCGAGTTTCCACAGTAGCTCACGTCTAGCAATTGCATTTCGTAGACGGAAAAGCGTTCGCAGATGCGTAGTCGTGCTGCTGACCGCTGTGCTTGTTCGCCCAGCGCAAAAAAGTGCTTCCCGCTCCCTAGTTTTACGCTGTACGGTAAAAATATCAGTTGATTTTATTTCCTTAGTACCTATATTGACTTCGCTGACTCTTCTCCCGCCTTCAAGAGGCCTTATATTTTCCTACTGGCGTACCAGTCAGCGAAGCGTCGCTTGTGCGCTTGTGCAGCACTTGTGTGAAGCGAACTTGACTTGGAGCTAGATACAGTGTACAAACAAACCAAGTAAAGAAAGGCACATTCTTCCATTCACAAACGTGTCCTGGCTTCGTTTCAACTAAGCGAACGAATTGCGACCAAGCAATTTTTTTTAACCTCCTTGATTGCGACGACCTGCCGGCGGCCGGCGGACGAAACGCTGGGCCGACTGACTCTGTCGGCCGGGGAGCCGTGCAGTAGCGCAGCCGTGGCGCAGCCAATTGCCAGCTCATCCCCTCCTGACGTCACACGAAAACGCCACAGAAAATGGGCGAGCGTAAAGAGAGGAGGACAGCATTTTCGAATTAGTTTTTCTACTAAATAAAATCGCGTAAACGCGCCTAGAGTGATCGAAACATGGCCTGGGGACTCCGGACTACAATTTGCGCTAGTAATCCCGCAATGTTTACATATCACTTCAGTGTCCCTTTAAAGCACCTTGACGAGAAACGATTTTGCTGATAACTCCCTAGAACTTTCTAAGTCGAATTTTTTGATCTACGAGCCGTATGTGTCCCTCCCAAAACTAATGCTGGCAACCATGACATAGAGTAGTTCGGCAACATACTTTTGTCTGTATGCGATATAAAAAACGATATTTAAAAACTTGTTCCCAGCTAAAAAAAAGTTTGAATCGCAGGCTTTCCTGTTCCTTTGTGTGTTTTTTAATGCAACGGTCTATTTTGCACGAATGCGCCATCTGCTGGGATAGAGGGTAGGTAGAATCTGGCTTCACGTTGTGGAGGCGGGAACTTCGATTCTCCCCGGGCGCGACGTTTTTCTTTTTTTTTTAAGCTGCCGTTGGTGTATTTGGAAACTGAAATCAAATATTTTGGCAGAACAAACGCCGCTGATTCAGGCAGAACCGTCAAAGCTCCTTCGTTGGGTCTGTTTACTGAACGCGGCCGTTGATTCTGGGCGTGGAGGCTCAGTTAGCCACACTGAGAGGCATGCTGAGAGGCACCCAGCGACGGCGGGCGGCGTGTCTTTAAAAATTTCAGAATAATGTTTAGAAATACATATACAATTTAACCTTATAGAAATACTTGTATTAAAAGGTTTTCAATACGCAAATAAACGTTTCAGCAGTTACAGTAGCTGCTAGGTTTGCAGGTCACGTGACAGGGACACATATTGTAGTGTCAAGTTTCGACACTACGAACCGCCACCCTTCCGATTTCAGAAAGTTTGCTGCCAAATTAAAATTATTTCCACCAGTTTGTTTAGAAAATGCTTGTGGTTATCGGGCTATATAAAACGCTGGCTTTCATATGAGCTTGAGAACATATACGCGACAAAAATCGGTTGTCTGTCCCTTTAAGCCTAACGTGGTTTCTTTTTTGAAAGGGTGGTTAAAACGTATTTACACCGCAGGCTCGAAGGCGGCCTTTTAGGGAAGCAAAGTAAGCGAGAGTGAGGTGAACTGTGGAGGTGAATGTCTGTGCTGGCATTTCTTTGTTGATATTTCGGGCACCTGATATCGTTCGACTGATAGCGTCGCGGCGCGCGAGCGAACACTTATATTCAGGGGGCAAAGACTTTCCCTACCGCAGTGATTACGCGTTACAGATGACGGCGGCGTCTTGTGAACTGTGAGAAGTTGCTAGTGCGCCAAGCACGGAGTTGGTAATTCCGGTGCCCCTGTCAGTGTAGTTCTTGGCTTGTGCGTGAATGTCGCGTAATGACAGGAGCGCTGCGCGTCAGCTTTCCCGCAAACCTTTCCTGTCGTGCGGACGAACTAACTTATCCGTCGCGCGGACAGACCAGCTTGTATCACAATGTTGTACGTGGGCAAAAAACCTTAAATATAAGTTACGTTTTGCAAAGTCATTTTTTTATTTCCATTGGAATTGCACGGGTAAAAAAAGCTACGCGGGGGATGCAGTTACGATGCCTGACCGTTCATGATACGGCCCCCGGCACCTGCATCGCGTGATTTACCCGACGCGGCCTCCGGAATGCTCGCCGCGCAGCCAGCTTGCAATTGAAAACCGATCCTCCGGCGAAAGCGCTCTGGCGTGACGGG
Organism: Haemaphysalis longicornis; assembly: GCF_048455015.1. NCBI lineage: Eukaryota > Metazoa > Arthropoda > Arachnida > Ixodida > Ixodidae > Haemaphysalis > Haemaphysalis longicornis. The sequence goes on from NW_027526295.1 coordinate 8,090,316, forward strand.
CAATCGACACTTTAGCACCGAACGTGGCTCGCAGTCTAACATTAAATGAATTATTTTTGGCTTTCCTGAAGTGTATACGTTTTCTTCAAGCTCATCATCAGGGGCAAAATACTGTCACGGGCTCCGTTCCTTGGCTCCGTACTATAAACGGAACCAGTGTCCAACCCCGCTCTGCAGGTATGCGCCCTCTGGGATGAGAAGAAGACGACGCTCGCTGATGTTGGTGCGCGTTCGGCACGCAGAGGCAGTCCCTTGCTCGAACGTCTCTGCAAGGCGTTCGCTTCCTACGCGGGGTTTTGGACAGCTTTAGGTGATTTTGTCACCTCTTTCATTTTGTGACCTGCTTTGTTTCAGGTTGTAGTGAGGGTGGGTGCTATTGCGCCGCATGGCGACTAACTCTCCTGGCCGGGGGCCTTCCCCCTGGTCGGCCAGTCTTACACCGCAGGAGCTCCCTTTGCAGGCTTTCCTCCGCAATGGGGTTACCGACATCCCTGTGGCTCTTGTGCCCACGAATGGAGGCGCAATACGGCACAACAATCCCGGGAAAATGCAAAACGCCCTTCGTTCTGCTACGGAGCGTTTCCAGAAAATCACCAGCGTGCGTCCCTTCGGGAAAGGAGGCGTTGTGATCCGATCGCCTGACCAAGAGTGCGTGCAGGACTTGCTGCAGTGTTCAACCTTTGCCTCTTTCCCGGTGAGCCCATTTGTGCCTGCCCATCTTGCATGTTCGAAGGGCATCATTCGCGGAGTTGACCCAGAAATGTCAGTGTCAGATATGCTGGAGGAATTCGCTTCGGCTGGTGTCATTGCTGTGCATCGCTGTAGCCGAGTAGAGAACGATGTCCGCTATCCGACCGAGTCAGTCATCGCCACCTTCGCTGGTGTGTCTGTCCCTGGGGAGTTAAAAGCGTGGCCCGTAATCTTCAAGGTTGAGCCGCTTTCCCCTCGTCCACTACAGTGCCGAAAGTGTTGGCGATTCGGCCACAGTGTCGGGGGTTGTAAGTCGTCTGCTCGTTGTTGCACTTGTGGAGGCGATCACCCTCCTGCTCCATGCCAGACAGATGAAGAAACTTGCTGCCTATGTGGAAACTCACACCGTGCGGACTACTCCAACTGTCCAGTTCGAGCACAAGAGGTGAAGATCCTTGAGGTCATTGAAAAGCGCCGGTGCTCGCGGAGTGAGGCGATGGCTGTAGTCAAAGATAGATCGTCAGGCTATGCCTCAGTTGTGGCACGTGGCTCCGCTACTGTGGACGCATCTCTTGTTGATGTGATCGCGTCAGCAATCGAAAAAAGTCAGTCAAAGATGATGGATCGCTACCTGCATGCTATGGCAGAACTCCTAACAGCTCACACGGCACACATCACAGAGTCTGTGTCCGCGTTGTGTGGCGTAGCTGTGCAAACAGATTCCGCTTGTGGTTTTAATACTAAGGCTGTTGGGTCACTCAATCAACTACCTTTGGATGAGACTGACCCCGCTCACTCTTCAAGCCGTTTCAGCCAACCGTCACCATCCACTTCTGCTTCTTCCAACCCTTCGTCTCAGTCCCAATGCGAAGGTACTTCTCTTCCCTCCAAAATGGTAGCTGGCCTGCCCCCCGGTCGTCCGGCCTCGATGGTTCGTCATGCATCCAAAGCCGCAACTAGCCCGCCTGTTTCTCGCATGGCATCGAACATTCGTCCTGCTAACGAGAATAACGTCGAGTCTGAGAACCACCCAAAAGACATGGAGTATCAATCAATTGTGTATAAAAGAACAGGATCGCCGATTTTGGGTTCACCTGAATCGTGCCCGAAACAAAAGTCTAAGAAAGGTCAAGCGAGTCAAAAAACAGGTGATATTTTGGAGGCGGCTGTGGCGGCCATCACTTCCTCATAATGTCTCTACGGATACTTCAATGGAATTGTCGTTCAGTCTTTTCAGCGCTAACAGACCTTCACAATATTGTTTCTAAAACCCGACCAGATGTTATTGTACTGGAGGAAACTTGGCTGGCTCCTGGTCGGCCATTTAGATTCCACAACTACCGAACGTTCCGTTTAGACCGTCCAACTAAAGGAGGAGGATTGCTAACTTTAGTATCCCCTCGATTTTGCCATAAAGCCCATCTCTCATTTCAATTTATGTCTGTGGAATCGGAAATTCTGGCAGTGACGTTCAATCTTCCAGGTTGCGTTGCATTTTCTATAGTGAATGCGTACTTTCCGAGTGGAGTAACTTCCACCTCTTCACTCGATGCTGCCGTGTCGGCGTGTGAAAAACGAGTTGTTCTTTGTGGGGATTTCAATTCGCACCACGTATCGTGGGGTTTCCGCACAGATTCCCGTGGCAGGCGGCTTTGCGACTGGATGCGGGACAACAATTTGTATTGTTTTAACTCTGGAACTGCGACATTTTTTCGATGGCAG